>NW_026912062.1:0-600000 GCF_963662255.1 Cinclus cinclus
CCTACAAAAATTATATAAGGACGAGGATTTCTCCCAGACCAAAGCTGCCCCCTCCTCCAAACCTGGCTGCCATCGGAGGCCCAAACGCGCCCTACAAAATGACACCTGCCAAGTGGGCTCTTGAGTTTGGCTTCTTGGGGAAAAGTGACTCCTTTCAAAACCAACTTGCCTGCGTCCCGTCCCGGGCTTTTGCTACAAAAATTCCATAAGGTCGAGGATTCCTCCGAGACCAAAGTGCCCCCTCCTCCAAACCTGGCTGCCATCGGAGGCCCAAACGCGCCCTACAAAATGACATCTGCCAAGTGGGCTCTTGAGTTTGGCTTTCTGGGGAAAAGTGCCTCCTTTCGGAGTCAACTTGCCTGCGGCCCATGCAGGGCTTTTGCCGACAAAAATTCCATAAGGACGAGGATTTCTCCCAGACCAAAGCTGCCCCCTCCTCCAAACCTGGCTGCCATCGGAGGCCCAAACGTGCCCTACAAAATGACATCTGCCAAGTGGGCTCTTGAGTTTGGCTTCTTGGGTGGAAGTACCTCCTTTCAAAGCCAACTTGCCTGCGGCCCGTCCTGGGCTTTTGCCTACAAAAATTCCATAAGGACGAGGATTTCTCCCAGACCAAAGCTGCCCCCTCCTCCAAACCTGGCTGCCATTGGAGGCCCAAACGCGCCCTACAAAATGACATCTGCCAAGTGGGCTCTTGAGTTTGGCTTCTTGGGGGAAAGTGCCTCCTTTCAAAGCCAACTTGCCTAACTAGCCTGCGGCCCGTGCTGGGCTTTAGACGACAAAAATTCCATAAGGACGAGGATTTCTCCCAGACCAAAGCTGTCCCCTCCTCCAAACCTGGCTGCCATCGGAGGCCCAAACGCGCCCCACAAAATGACATCTGCCAAGTGGGCTCTTGAGTTTGGCTTCTTGGGGAAAAGTGCCTCCTTTCGGAGCCAACTTGCCTAACTTGCCTGCGGCCCGTCCTGGGCTTTTGAGTACAAAAATTCCAGAAGGACGAGGATTTCTCCCTGACCAAAGCTGCCCCCTCCTCCAAACCTGGCTGCCATCGGAGGCCCAAACGCGCCCTACAAAATGACACCTGCCAAGTGGGCTCTTGAATTTGGCTTCTTGGGGAAAAGTGACTCCTTTCAAAACCAACTTGCCTGCGTCCCGTCCCGGGCTTTTGCTACAAAAATTCCATAAGGACGAGGATTCCTCCCAGACCAAAGCTGCCCCCTCCTCCAAACCTGGCTGCCATCGGAGGCCCAAACGCGCCCTACAAAATGACATCTGCCAAGTGGGCTCTTGAGTTTGGCTTCCTGGGGAATAGTGCCTCCTTTCGGAGTCAACTTGCCTGCGGCCCATGCAGGGCTTTTGCCTACAAAAATTCCATAAGGACGAGGATTTCTCCCAGACCAAAGCTGCCCCCTCCTCCAAACCTGGCTGCCATCGGAGGCCCAAACGTGCCCTACAAAATGACATCTGCCAAGTGGGCTCTTCAGTTTGGCTTCTTGGGTGGAAGTACCTCCTTTCAAAGCCAACTTGCCTAACTTGCCTGCGGCCCGTCCTGGGCTTTTGCCTCCAAAAAATTCCATAAGGACGAGGATTTCTCCCAGACCAAAGCTGCCCCCTCCTCCAAACCTGGCTGCCATCGGAGGCCCAAACGCGCCCCACAAAATGACACCTGCATTGAGGGTTCTTGAGTTTGGCTTCCTGGGGAAAAGTGCCTCCTTTCGGAGTCAACTTGCCTGCGGCCCATGCAGGGCTTTTGCCTACAAAAATTCCATAAGGACGAGGATTTCTCCCAGACCAAAGCTGCCCCCTCCTCCAAACCTGGCTGCCATCGGAGGCCCAAACGCGCCCTACAAAATGACACCTGCCAAGTGGGCTCTTGAGTTTGGCTTCTTGGGTGGAAGTGCCTCCTTTCAAAGCCAACTTGCCTAACTAGCCTGCGGCCCGTGCTGGGCTTTAGACTACAAAAATTCCATAAGGACGAGGATTTCTCCCAGACCAAAGCTGTCCCCTCCTCCAAACCTGGCTGCCATCGGAGGCCCAAACGCGCCCCACAAAATGACATCTGCATTGAGGGTTCTTGAGTTTGGCTTCTTGGGGAAAAGTGCCTCCTTTCGGAGCCAACTTGCCTAACTTGCCTGCGGCCCATGCAGGGCTTTTGCCTCCAAAAATTCCAGAAGGACGAGGATTTCTCCCAGACCAAAGCTGCCCCCTCCTCCAAACATGGCTGCCATTGGAGGCCCAAACGTGCCCTACAAAAAGACACCTGCCAAGTGGGCTCTTGAGTTTTGCTTCCTGGGGAAAATTGCCTCCTTTCGGAGTCAACTTGCCTGCGGCCCATGCAGGGCTTTTGCCGACAAAAATTCCATAAGGACGAGGATTTCTCCCTGACCAAAGCTGCCCCCTCCTCCAAACCTGGCTGCCATCGGAGGCCCAAACGCGCCCTACAAAATGACACCTGCCAAGTGGGCTCTTGAGTTTGGCTTCTTGGGGAAAAGTGACTCCTTTCAAAACCAACTTGCCTAACTAGCCTGCAGCCCATGCAGGGCTTTTGCCTACAAAAATTCCATAAGGACGAGGATTTCTCCCAGACCAAAGCTGCCCCCTCCTCCAAACCTAGCTGCCATCGGAGGCCCAAACGCGCCCTACAAAATGACATCTGCCAAGTGGGCTCCTGAGTTTGGCTTCTTGGGGAAAAGTGCCTCCTTTCAAAGCCAACTTGCCTGCGTCCCGTCCTGGGCTTTAGACTACAAAAATTCCATAAGGACGAGGATTTCTCCCAGACCAAAGCTGCCCCCTCCTCCAAACCTGGCTGCCATCGGAGGCCCAAACGCGCCCCACAAAATGACATCTGCATTGAGGGTTCTTGAGTTTGGCTTCTTGGGGAAAAGTGCCTCCTTTCGGAGCCAACTTGCCTAACTAGCCTGCGGCCCATTCTGAGCTTTTGCTACAAAAATTCCATAAGGTCAAGGATTTCTCCCAGACCAAAGCTGCCCCCTCCTCCAAACCTGGCTGCCATCGGAGGCCCAAACGCGCCCTACAAAATGACATCTGCATTGTGGGTTCTTGAGTTTGGCTTCTTGGGGAAAAGTGCCTCCTTTCAAAGCCAACTTGCCTAACTTGCCTGCGGCCCATGCGGGGTTTTTGCCTACAAAAATTCCATAAGGACGAGGATTTCTCCCAGACCAAAGCTGCCCCCTCCTCCAAACCTGGCTGCCATCGGAGGCCCAAACGCGCCCTACAAAATGACACCTGCCAAGTGGGCTCTTGAGTTTGGCTTCTTGGGGAAAAGTGACTCCTTTCAAAACCAACTTGCCTGCGGCCCGTCCCGGGCTTTTGCTACAAAAATTCCATAAGGACGAGGATTCCTCCGAGACCAAAGTGCCCCCTCCTCCAAACCTGGCTGCCATCGGAGGCCCAAACGCGCCCTACAAAGTGACATCTGCCAAGTGGGCTCTTGAGTTTGGCTTTCTGGGGAAAAGTGCCTCCTTTCGGAGTCAACTTGCCTGCGGCCCATGCAGGGCTTTTGCCGACAAAAATTCCATAAGGACGAGGATTTCTCCCAGACCAAAGCTGCCCCCTCCTCCAAACCTGGCTGCCATCGGAGGCCCAAACGTGCCCTACAAAATGACATCTGCCAAGTGGGCTCTTGAGTTTGGCTTCTTGGGTGGAAGTACCTCCTTTCAAAGCCAACTTGCCTGCGGCCCGTCCTGGGCTTTTGCCTACAAAAATTCCATAAGGACGAGGATTTCTCCCAGACCAAAGCTGCCCCCTCCTCCAAACCTGGCTGCCATTGGAGGCCCAAACGCGCCCTACAAAATGACATCTGCCAAGTGGGCTCTTGAGTTTGGCTTCTTGGGGGAAAGTGCCTCCTTTCAAAGCCAACTTGCCTAACTAGCCTGCGGCCCGTGCTGGGCTTTAGACTACAAAAATTCCATAAGGACGAGGATTTCTCCCAGACCAAAGCTGTCCCCTCCTCCAAACCTGGCTGCCATCGGAGGCCCAAACGCGCCCCACAAAATGACATCTGCCAAGTGGGCTCTTGAGTTTGGCTTCCTGGGGAAAAGTGCCTCCTTTCGGAGCCAACTTGCCTAACTTGCCTGCGGCCCGTCCTGGGCTTTTGAGTACAAAAATTCCAGAAGGACGAGGATTTCTCCCAGACCAAAGCTGCCCCCTCCTCCAAACCTGGCTGCCATCGGAGGCCCAAACGCGCCCTACAAAATGACACCTGCCAAGTGGGCTCTTGAGTTTGGCTTCTTGCGGAAAAGTGACTCCTTTCAAAACCAACTTGCCTGCGTCCCGTCCCGGGCTTTTGCTACAAAAATTCCATAAGGACGAGGATTCCTCCCAGACCAAAGCTGCCCCCTCCTCCAAACCTGGCTGCCATCGGAGGCCCAAACGCGCCCTACAAAATGACATCTGCCAAGTGGGCTCTTGAGTTTGGCTTCCTGGGGAAAAGTGCCTCCTTTCGGAGTCAACTTGCCTGCGGCCCGTCCTGGGCTTTTGCCTACAAAAATTCCATAAGGACGAGGATTTCTCCCAGACCAAAGCTGCCCCCTCCTCCAAACCTGGCTGCCATCGGAGGCCCAAACGCGCCCCACAAAATGACACCTGCATTGAGGGTTCTTGAGTTTGGCTTCCTGGGGAAAAGTGCCTCCTTTCGGAGTCAACTTGCCTGCGGCCCATGCAGGGCTTTTGCCTACAAAAATTCCATAAGGACGAGGATTCCTCCCAGACCAAAGCTGCCCCCTCCTCCAAACCTGGCTGCCATCGGAGGCCCAAACGCGCCCTACAAAATGACACCTGCCAAGTGGGCTCTTGAGTTTGGCTTCTTGGGGGAAAGTGCCTCCTTTCAAAGCCAACTTGCCTGCGGCCCGTCCTGGGCTTGTGCCTACAAAAATTCCATAAGGACGAGGATTTCTCCCAGAACAAAGCTGCCCCCTCCTCCAAACCTGGCTGCCATCGGAGGCCCAAACGCGCCCTACAAAATGACATCTGCCAAGTGGGCTCTTGAGTTTGGCTTCTTGCGGAAAAGTGGCTCCTTTCAAAGCCAACTTGCCTAACTAGCCTGCAGCCCATGCAGGGCTTTTGCCTACAAAAATTCCATAAGGACGAGGATTTCTCCCAGACCAAAGCTGCCCCCTCCTCCAAACCTAGCTGCCATCGGAGGCCCAAACGCGCCCTACAAAATGACATCTGCCAAGTGGGCTCCTGAGTTTGGCTTCTTGGGGAAAAGTGCCTCCTTTCAAAGCCAACTTGCCTGCGTCCCGTCCTGGGCTTTAGACTACAAAAATTCCATAAGGACGAGGATTTCTCCCAGACCAAAGCTGCCCCCTCCTCCAAACCTGGCTGCCATCGGAGGCCCAAACGCGCCCCACAAAATGACATCTGCATTGAGGGTTCTTGAGTTTGGCTTCTTGGGGAAAAGTGCCTCCTTTCGGAGCCAACTTGCCTAACTAGCCTGCGGCCCATTCTGGGCTTTTGCTACAAAAATTCCATAAGGTCAAGGATTTCTCCCAGACCAAAGCTGCCCCCTCCTCCAAACCTGGCTGCCATCGGAGGCCCAAACGCGCCCTACAAAATGACATCTGCATTGTGGGTTCTTGAGTTTGGCTTCTTGGGGAAAAGTGCCTCCTTTCAAAGCCAACTTGCCTAACTTGCCTGCGGCCCATGCGGGGTTTTTGCCTACAAAAATTCCATAAGGACGAGGATTTCTCCCAGACCAAAGCTGCCCCCTCCTCCAAACCTGGCTGCCATCGGAGGCCCAAACGCGCCCTACAAAATGACACCTGCCAAGTGGGCTCTTGAGTTTGGCTTCTTGGGGAAAAGTGACTCCTTTCAAAACCAACTTGCCTGCGGCCCGTCCCGGGCTTTTGCTACAAAAATTCCATAAGGACGAGGATTCCTCCGAGACCAAAGTGCCCCCTCCTCCAAACCTGGCTGCCATCGGAGGCCCAAACGCGCCCTACAAAGTGACATCTGCCAAGTGGGCTCTTGAGTTTGGCTTTCTGGGGAAAAGTGCCTCCTTTCGGAGTCAACTTGCCTGCGGCCCATGCAGGGCTTTTGCCGACAAAAATTCCATAAGGACGAGGATTTCTCCCAGACCAAAGCTGCCCCCTCCTCCAAACCTGGCTGCCATCGGAGGCCCAAACGTGCCCTACAAAATGACATCTGCCAAGTGGGCTCTTGAGTTTGGCTTCTTGGGTGGAAGTACCTCCTTTCAAAGCCAACTTGCCTGCGGCCCGTCCTGGGCTTTTGCCTACAAAAATTCCATAAGGACGAGGATTTCTCCCAGACCAAAGCTGCCCCCTCCTCCAAACCTGGCTGCCATTGGAGGCCCAAACGCGCCCTACAAAATGACATCTGCCAAGTGGGCTCTTGAGTTTGGCTTCTTGGGGGAAAGTGCCTCCTTTCAAAGCCAACTTGCCTAACTAGCCTGCGGCCCGTGCTGGGCTTTAGACTACAAAAATTCCATAAGGACGAGGATTTCTCCCAGACCAAAGCTGTCCCCTCCTCCAAACCTGGCTGCCATCGGAGGCCCAAACGCGCCCCACAAAATGACATCTGCCAAGTGGGCCCTTGAGTTTGGCTTCCTGGGGAAAAGTGCCTCCTTTCGGAGCCAACTTGCCTAACTTGCCTGCGGCCCGTCCTGGGCTTTTGAGTACAAAAATTCCAGAAGGACGAGGATTTCTCCCAGACCAAAGCTGCCCCCTCCTCCAAACCTGGCTGCCATCGGAGGCCCAAACGCGCCCTACAAAATGACACCTGCCAAGTGGGCTCTTGAGTTTGGCTTCTTGCGGAAAAGTGACTCCTTTCAAAACCAACTTGCCTGCGTCCCGTCCCGGGCTTTTGCTACAAAAATTCCAGAAGGACGAGGATTCCTCCCAGACCAAAGCTGCCCCCTCCTCCAAACCTGGCTGCCATCGGAGGCCCAAACGCGCCCTACAAAATGACATCTGCCAAGTGGGCTCTTGAGTTTGGCTTCCTGGGGAAAAGTGCCTCCTTTCGGAGTCAACTTGCCTGCGGCCCGTCCTGGGCTTTTGCCTACAAAAATTCCATAAGGACGAGGATTTCTCCCAGACCAAAGCTGCCCCCTCCTCCAAACCTGGCTGCCATCGGAGGCCCAAACGCGCCCCACAAAATGACACCTGCATTGAGGGTTCTTGAGTTTGGCTTCCTGGGGAAAAGTGCCTCCTTTCGGAGTCAACTTGCCTGCGGCCCATGCAGGGCTTTTGCCTACAAAAATTCCATAAGGACGAGGATTTCTCCCAGACCAAAGCTGCCCCCTCCTCCAAACCTGGCTGCCATCGGAGGCCCAAACGCGCCCTACAAAATGACACCTGCCAAGTGGGCTCTTGAGTTTGGCTTCTTGGGTGGAAGTGCCTCCTTTCAAAGCCAACTTGCCTGCGGCCCGTCCTGGGCTTTTGACTACAAAAATTCCATAAGGACGAGGATTTCTCCCAGACCAAAGCTGCCCCCTCCTCCAAACCTGGCTGCCATCGGAGGCCCAAACGCGCCCCACAAAATGACATCGGCATTGAGGGTTCTTGAGTTTGGCTTCTTGGGGAAAAGTGCCTCCTTTCGGAGCCAACTTGCCTAACTTGCCTGCGGCCCGTCCTGGGCTTTTGCCTCCAAAAATTCCAGAAGGACGAGGATTTCTCCCAGACCAAAGCTGCCCCCTCCTCCAAACCTGGCTGCCATCGGAGGCCCAAACGTGCCCTACAAAATGACATCTGCCAAGTGGGCTCTTGAGTTTGGCTTCCTGGGGAAAAGTGCCCCCTTTCAGAGTCAACTTGCCTGCGGCCCATGCAGGGCTTTTGCCTACAAAAATTCCATAAGGACGAGGATTTCTCCCAGACCAAAGCTGCCCCCTCCTCCAAACCTGGCTGCCATCGGAGGCCCAAACGCGCCCTACAAAATGACACCTGCCAAGTGGGCTCTTGAGTTTGGCTTCTTGCGGAAAAGTGCCTCCTTTCAAAGCCAACTTGCCTAACTAGCCTGCAGCCCATTCTGGGCTTTTGCCTACAAAAATTCCATAAGGACGAGGATTCCTCCCAGACCAAAGCTGCCCCCTCCTCCAAACCTGGCTGCCATCGGAGGCCCAAACGCGCCCTACAAAATGACATCTGCCAAGTGGGCTCTTGAGTTTGGCTTTCTGGGGAAAAGTGCTTCCTTTCGGAGTCAACTTGCCTGCGGCCCATGCAGGGCTTTTGACTACAAAAATTCCATAAGGACGAGGATTTCTCCCAGACCAAAGCTGCCCCCTCCTCCAAACCTGGCTGCCATCGGAGGCCCAAACGTGCCCTACAAAATGACATCTGCCAAGTGGGCTCTTGAGTTTGGCTTCTTGGGTGGAAGTACCTCCTTTCAAAGCCAACTTGCCTGCGGCCCGTCCTGGGCTTTTGCCTACAAAAATTCCATAAGGACGAGGATTTCTCCCAGACCAAAGCTGCCCCCTCCTCCAAACCTGGCTTCCATTGGAGGCCCAAACGTGCCCTACAAAATGACATCTGCCAAGTGGGCTCTTGAGTTTGGCTTCTTGGGGGAAAAGTGCCTCCTTTCAAAGCCAACTTGCCAAACTAGCCTGCGGCCCGTGCTGGGCTTTAGACTACAAAAATTCCATAAGGACGAGGATTTCTCCCAGACCAAAGCTGTCCCCTCCTCCAAACCTGGCTGCCATCGGAGGCCCAAACGCGCCCCACAAAATGACATCTGCCAAGTGGGCTCTTGAGTTTGGCTTCTTGGGGAAAAGTGCCTCCTTTCGGAGCCAACTTGCCTAACTTGCCTGCGGCCCGTCCTGGGCTTTTGAGTACAAAAATTCCAGAAGGACGAGGATTTCTCCCAGACCAAAGCTGCCCCCTCCTCCAAACCTGGCTGCCATCGGAGGCCCAAACGCGCCCCACAAAATGACACCTGCATTGAGGGTTCTTGAGTTTGGCTTCTTGGGGAAAAGTGCCTCCTTTCGGAGTCAACTTGCCTGCGGCCCATGCAGGGCTTTTGCCTACAAAAATTCCATAAGGACGAGGATTTCTCCCAGACCAAAGCTGCCCCCTCCTCCAAACCTAGCTGCCATCGGAGGCCCAAACGCGCCCTACAAAATGACATCTGCCAAGTGGGCTCCTGAGTTTGGCTTCTTGGGGAAAAGTGCCTCCTTTCAAAGCCAACTTGCCTGCGTCCCGTCCTGGGCTTTAGACTACAAAAATTCCATAAGGACGAGGATTTCTCCCAGACCAAAGCTGCCCCCTCCTCCAAACCTGGCTGCCATCGGAGGCCCAAACGCGCCCTACAAAATGACACCTGCCAAGTGGGCTCTTGAGTTTGGCTTCTTGCGGAAAAGTGACTCCTTTCAAAACCAACTTGCCTGCGTCCCGTCCCGGGCTTTTGCTACAAAAATTCCATAAGGACGAGGATTCCTCCCAGACCAAAGCTGCCCCCTCCTCCAAACCTGGCTGCCATCGGAGGCCCAAACGCGCCCTACAAAATGACATCTGCCAAGTGGGCTCTTGAGTTTGGCTTCCTGGGGAAAAGTGCCTCCTTTCGGAGTCAACTTGCCTGCGGCCCGTCCTGGGCTTTTGCCTACAAAAATTCCATAAGGACGAGGATTTCTCCCAGACCAAAGCTGCCCCCTCCTCCAAACCTGGCTGCCATCGGAGGCCCAAACGCGCCCCACAAAATGACACCTGCATTGAGGGTTCTTGAGTTTGGCTTCCTGGGGAAAAGTGCCTCCTTTCGGAGTCAACTTGCCTGCGGCCCATGCAGGGCTTTTGCCTACAAAAATTCCATAAGGACGAGGATTTCTCCCAGACCAAAGCTGCCCCCTCCTCCAAACCTGGCTGCCATCGGAGGCCCAAACGCGCCCTACAAAATGACACCTGCCAAGTGGGCTCTTGAGTTTGGCTTCTTGGGTGGAAGTGCCTCCTTTCAAAGCCAACTTGCCTGCGGCCCGTCCTGGGCTTTTGACTACAAAAATTCCATAAGGACGAGGATTTCTCCCAGACCAAAGCTGCCCCCTCCTCCAAACCTGGCTGCCATCGGAGGCCCAAACGCGCCCCACAAAATGACATCTGCATTGAGGGTTCTTGAGTTTGGCTTCTTGGGGAAAAGTGCCTCCTTTCGGAGCCAACTTGCCTAACTTGCCTGCGGCCCGTCCTGGGCTTTTGCCTCCAAAAATTCCAGAAGGACGAGGATTTCTCCCAGACCAAAGCTGCCCCCTCCTCCAAACCTGGCTGCCATCGGAGGCCCAAACGTGCCCTACAAAATGACATCTGCCAAGTGGGCTCTTGAGTTTGGCTTCCTGGGGAAAAGTGCCCCCTTTCAGAGTCAACTTGCCTGCGGCCCATGCAGGGCTTTTGCCTACAAAAATTCCATAAGGACGAGGATTTCTCCCAGACCAAAGCTGCCCCCTCCTCCAAACCTGGCTGCCATCGGAGGCCCAAACGCGCCCTACAAAATGACACCTGCCAAGTGGGCTCTTGAGTTTGGCTTCTTGCGGAAAAGTGCCTCCTTTCAAAGCCAACTTGCCTAACTAGCCTGCAGCCCATTCTGGGCTTTTGCCTACAAAAATTCCATAAGGACGAGGATTCCTCCCAGACCAAAGCTGCCCCCTCCTCCAAACCTGGCTGCCATCGGAGGCCCAAACGCGCCCTACAAAATGACATCTGCCAAGTGGGCTCTTGAGTTTGGCTTTCTGGGGAAAAGTGCTTCCTTTCGGAGTCAACTTGCCTGCGGCCCATGCAGGGCTTTTGACTACAAAAATTCCATAAGGACGAGGATTTCTCCCAGACCAAAGCTGCCCCCTCCTCCAAACCTGGCTGCCATCGGAGGCCCAAACGTGCCCTACAAAATGACATCTGCCAAGTGGGCTCTTGAGTTTGGCTTCTTGGGTGGAAGTACCTCCTTTCAAAGCCAACTTGCCTGCGGCCCGTCCTGGGCTTTTGCCTACAAAAATTCCATAAGGACGAGGATTTCTCCCAGACCAAAGCTGCCCCCTCCTCCAAACCTGGCTTCCATTGGAGGCCCAAACGTGCCCTACAAAATGACATCTGCCAAGTGGGCTCTTGAGTTTGGCTTCTTGGGGGAAAAGTGCCTCCTTTCAAAGCCAACTTGCCAAACTAGCCTGCGGCCCGTGCTGGGCTTTAGACTACAAAAATTCCATAAGGACGAGGATTTCTCCCAGACCAAAGCTGTCCCCTCCTCCAAACCTGGCTGCCATCGGAGGCCCAAACGCGCCCCACAAAATGACATCTGCCAAGTGGGCTCTTGAGTTTGGCTTCTTGGGGAAAAGTGCCTCCTTTCGGAGCCAACTTGCCTAACTTGCCTGCGGCCCGTCCTGGGCTTTTGAGTACAAAAATTCCAGAAGGACGAGGATTTCTCCCAGACCAAAGCTGCCCCCTCCTCCAAACCTGGCTGCCATCGGAGGCCCAAACGCGCCCCACAAAATGACACCTGCATTGAGGGTTCTTGAGTTTGGCTTCTTGGGGAAAAGTGCCTCCTTTCGGAGTCAACTTGCCTGCGGCCCATGCAGGGCTTTTGCCTACAAAAATTCCATAAGGACGAGGATTTCTCCCAGACCAAAGCTGCCCCCTCCTCCAAACCTAGCTGCCATCGGAGGCCCAAACGCGCCCTACAAAATGACATCTGCCAAGTGGGCTCCTGAGTTTGGCTTCTTGGGGAAAAGTGCCTCCTTTCAAAGCCAACTTGCCTGCGTCCCGTCCTGGGCTTTAGACTACAAAAATTCCATAAGGACGAGGATTTCTCCCAGACCAAAGCTGCCCCCTCCTCCAAACCTGGCTGCCATCGGAGGCCCAAACGCGCCCCACAAAATGACATCTGCATTGAGGGTTCTTGAGTTTGGCTTCTTGGGGAAAAGTGCCTCCTTTCGGAGCCAACTTGCCTAACTAGCCTGCGGCCCATTCTGAGCTTTTGCTACAAAAATTCCATAAGGTCAAGGATTTCTCCCAGACCAAAGCTGCCCCCTCCTCCAAACCTGGCTGCCATCGGAGGCCCAAACGCGCCCTACAAAATGACATCTGCATTGTGGGTTCTTGAGTTTGGCTTCTTGGGGAAAAGTGCCTCCTTTCAAAGCCAACTTGCCTAACTTGCCTGCGGCCCATGCGGGGTTTTTGCCTACAAAAATTCCATAAGGACGAGGATTTCTCCCAGACCAAAGCTGCCCCCTCCTCCAAACCTGGCTGCCATCGGAGGCCCAAACGCGCCCTACAAAATGACACCTGCCAAGTGGGCTCTTGAGTTTGGCTTCTTGGGGAAAAGTGACTCCTTTCAAAACCAACTTGCCTGCGGCCCGTCCCGGGCTTTTGCTACAAAAATTCCATAAGGACGAGGATTCCTCCGAGACCAAAGTGCCCCCTCCTCCAAACCTGGCTGCCATCGGAGGCCCAAACGCGCCCTACAAAGTGACATCTGCCAAGTGGGCTCTTGAGTTTGGCTTTCTGGGGAAAAGTGCCTCCTTTCGGAGTCAACTTGCCTGCGGCCCATGCAGGGCTTTTGCCGACAAAAATTCCATAAGGACGAGGATTTCTCCCAGACCAAAGCTGCCCCCTCCTCCAAACCTGGCTGCCATCGGAGGCCCAAACGTGCCCTACAAAATGACATCTGCCAAGTGGGCTCTTGAGTTTGGCTTCTTGGGTGGAAGTACCTCCTTTCAAAGCCAACTTGCCTGCGGCCCGTCCTGGGCTTTTGCCTACAAAAATTCCATAAGGACGAGGATTTCTCCCAGACCAAAGCTGCCCCCTCCTCCAAACCTGGCTGCCATTGGAGGCCCAAACGTGCCCTACAAAATGACATCTGCCAAGTGGGCTCTTGAGTTTGGCTTCTTGGGGGAAAGTGCCTCCTTTCAAAGCCAACTTGCCTAACTAGCCTGCGGCCCGTGCTGGGCTTTAGACTACAAAAATTCCATAAGGACGAGGATTTCTCCCAGACCAAAGCTGTCCCCTCCTCCAAACCTGGCTGCCATCGGAGGCCCAAACGCGCCCCACAAAATGACATCTGCCAAGTGGGCTCTTGAGTTTGGCTTCCTGGGGAAAAGTGCCTCCTTTCGGAGCCAACTTGCCTAACTTGCCTGCGGCCCGTCCTGGGCTTTTGAGTACAAAAATTCCAGAAGGACGAGGATTTCTCCCAGACCAAAGCTGCCCCCTCCTCCAAACCTGGCTGCCATCGGAGGCCCAAACGCGCCCTACAAAATGACACCTGCCAAGTGGGCTCTTGAGTTTGGCTTCTTGCGGAAAAGTGACTCCTTTCAAAACCAACTTGCCTGCGTCCCGTCCCGGGCTTTTGCTACAAAAATTCCATAAGGACGAGGATTCCTCCCAGACCAAAGCTGCCCCCTCCTCCAAACCTGGCTGCCATCGGAGGCCCAAACGCGCCCTACAAAATGACATCTGCCAAGTGGGCTCTTGAGTTTGGCTTCCTGGGGAAAAGTGCCTCCTTTCGGAGTCAACTTGCCTGCGGCCCGTCCTGGGCTTTTGCCTACAAAAATTCCATAAGGACGAGGATTTCTCCCAGACCAAAGCTGCCCCCTCCTCCAAACCTGGCTGCCATCGGAGGCCCAAACGCGCCCCACAAAATGACACCTGCATTGAGGGTTCTTGAGTTTGGCTTCCTGGGGAAAAGTGCCTCCTTTCGGAGTCAACTTGCCTGCGGCCCATGCAGGGCTTTTGCCTACAAAAATTCCATAAGGACGAGGATTCCTCCCAGACCAAAGCTGCCCCCTCCTCCAAACCTGGCTGCCATCGGAGGCCCAAACGCGCCCTACAAAATGACACCTGCCAAGTGGGCTCTTGAGTTTGGCTTCTTGGGGGAAAGTGCCTCCTTTCAAAGCCAACTTGCCTGCGGCCCGTCCTGGGCTTGTGCCTACAAAAATTCCATAAGGACGAGGATTTCTCCCAGAACAAAGCTGCCCCCTCCTCCAAACCTGGCTGCCATCGGAGGCCCAAACGCGCCCTACAAAATGACATCTGCCAAGTGGGCTCTTGAGTTTGGCTTCTTGCGGAAAAGTGGCTCCTTTCAAAGCCAACTTGCCTAACTAGCCTGCAGCCCATGCAGGGCTTTTGCCTACAAAAATTCCATAAGGACGAGGATTTCTCCCAGACCAAAGCTGCCCCCTCCTCCAAACCTAGCTGCCATCGGAGGCCCAAACGCGCCCTACAAAATGACATCTGCCAAGTGGGCTCCTGAGTTTGGCTTCTTGGGGAAAAGTGCCTCCTTTCAAAGCCAACTTGCCTGCGTCCCGTCCTGGGCTTTAGACTACAAAAATTCCATAAGGACGAGGATTTCTCCCAGACCAAAGCTGCCCCCTCCTCCAAACCTGGCTGCCATCGGAGGCCCAAACGCGCCCCACAAAATGACATCTGCATTGAGGGTTCTTGAGTTTGGCTTCTTGGGGAAAAGTGCCTCCTTTCGGAGCCAACTTGCCTAACTAGCCTGCGGCCCATTCTGGGCTTTTGCTACAAAAATTCCATAAGGTCAAGGATTTCTCCCAGACCAAAGCTGCCCCCTCCTCCAAACCTGGCTGCCATCGGAGGCCCAAACGCGCCCTACAAAATGACATCTGCATTGTGGGTTCTTGAGTTTGGCTTCTTGGGGAAAAGTGCCTCCTTTCAAAGCCAACTTGCCTAACTTGCCTGCGGCCCATGCGGGGTTTTTGCCTACAAAAATTCCATAAGGACGAGGATTTCTCCCAGACCAAAGCTGCCCCCTCCTCCAAACCTGGCTGCCATCGGAGGCCCAAACGCGCCCTACAAAATGACACCTGCCAAGTGGGCTCTTGAGTTTGGCTTCTTGGGGAAAAGTGACTCCTTTCAAAACCAACTTGCCTGCGGCCCGTCCCGGGCTTTTGCTACAAAAATTCCATAAGGACGAGGATTCCTCCGAGACCAAAGTGCCCCCTCCTCCAAACCTGGCTGCCATCGGAGGCCCAAACGCGCCCTACAAAGTGACATCTGCCAAGTGGGCTCTTGAGTTTGGCTTTCTGGGGAAAAGTGCCTCCTTTCGGAGTCAACTTGCCTGCGGCCCATGCAGGGCTTTTGCCGACAAAAATTCCATAAGGACGAGGATTTCTCCCAGACCAAAGCTGCCCCCTCCTCCAAACCTGGCTGCCATCGGAGGCCCAAACGTGCCCTACAAAATGACATCTGCCAAGTGGGCTCTTGAGTTTGGCTTCTTGGGTGGAAGTACCTCCTTTCAAAGCCAACTTGCCTGCGGCCCGTCCTGGGCTTTTGCCTACAAAAATTCCATAAGGACGAGGATTTCTCCCAGACCAAAGCTGCCCCCTCCTCCAAACCTGGCTGCCATTGGAGGCCCAAACGCGCCCTACAAAATGACATCTGCCAAGTGGGCTCTTGAGTTTGGCTTCTTGGGGGAAAGTGCCTCCTTTCAAAGCCAACTTGCCTAACTAGCCTGCGGCCCGTGCTGGGCTTTAGACTACAAAAATTCCATAAGGACGAGGATTTCTCCCAGACCAAAGCTGTCCCCTCCTCCAAACCTGGCTGCCATCGGAGGCCCAAACGCGCCCCACAAAATGACATCTGCCAAGTGGGCTCTTGAGTTTGGCTTCCTGGGGAAAAGTGCCTCCTTTCGGAGCCAACTTGCCTAACTTGCCTGCGGCCCGTCCTGGGCTTTTGAGTACAAAAATTCCAGAAGGACGAGGATTTCTCCCAGACCAAAGCTGCCCCCTCCTCCAAACCTGGCTGCCATCGGAGGCCCAAACGCGCCCTACAAAATGACACCTGCCAAGTGGGCTCTTGAGTTTGGCTTCTTGCGGAAAAGTGACTCCTTTCAAAACCAACTTGCCTGCGTCCCGTCCCGGGCTTTTGCTACAAAAATTCCATAAGGACGAGGATTCCTCCCAGACCAAAGCTGCCCCCTCCTCCAAACCTGGCTGCCATCGGAGGCCCAAACGCGCCCTACAAAATGACATCTGCCAAGTGGGCTCTTGAGTTTGGCTTCCTGGGGAAAAGTGCCTCCTTTCGGAGTCAACTTGCCTGCGGCCCGTCCTGGGCTTTTGCCTACAAAAATTCCATAAGGACGAGGATTTCTCCCAGACCAAAGCTGCCCCCTCCTCCAAACCTGGCTGCCATCGGAGGCCCAAACGCGCCCCACAAAATGACACCTGCATTGAGGGTTCTTGAGTTTGGCTTCCTGGGGAAAAGTGCCTCCTTTCGGAGTCAACTTGCCTGCGGCCCATGCAGGGCTTTTGCCTACAAAAATTCCATAAGGACGAGGATTTCTCCCAGACCAAAGCTGCCCCCTCCTCCAAACCTGGCTGCCATCGGAGGCCCAAACGCGCCCTACAAAATGACACCTGCCAAGTGGGCTCTTGAGTTTGGCTTCTTGGGTGGAAGTGCCTCCTTTCAAAGCCAACTTGCCTGCGGCCCGTCCTGGGCTTTTGACTACAAAAATTCCATAAGGACGAGGATTTCTCCCAGACCAAAGCTGCCCCCTCCTCCAAACCTGGCTGCCATCGGAGGCCCAAACGCGCCCCACAAAATGACATCTGCATTGAGGGTTCTTGAGTTTGGCTTCTTGGGGAAAAGTGCCTCCTTTCGGAGCCAACTTGCCTAACTTGCCTGCGGCCCGTCCTGGGCTTTTGCCTCCAAAAATTCCAGAAGGACGAGGATTTCTCCCAGACCAAAGCTGCCCCCTCCTCCAAACCTGGCTGCCATCGGAGGCCCAAACGTGCCCTACAAAATGACATCTGCCAAGTGGGCTCTTGAGTTTGGCTTCCTGGGGAAAAGTGCCCCCTTTCAGAGTCAACTTGCCTGCGGCCCATGCAGGGCTTTTTCCTACAAAAATTCCATAAGGACGAGGATTTCTCCCAGACCAAAGCTGCCCCCTCCTCCAAACCTGGCTGCCATCGGAGGCCCAAACGCGCCCTACAAAATGACACCTGCCAAGTGGGCTCTTGAGTTTGGCTTCTTGCGGAAAAGTGCCTCCTTTCAAAGCCAACTTGCCTAACTAGCCTGCAGCCCATTCTGGGCTTTTGCCTACAAAAATTCCATAAGGACGAGGATTCCTCCCAGACCAAAGCTGCCCCCTCCTCCAAACCTGGCTGCCATCGGAGGCCCAAACGCGCCCTACAAAATGACATCTGCCAAGTGGGCTCTTGAGTTTGGCTTTCTGGGGAAAAGTGCTTCCTTTCGGAGTCAACTTGCCTGCGGCCCATGCAGGGCTTTTGACTACAAAAATTCCATAAGGACGAGGATTTCTCCCAGACCAAAGCTGCCCCCTCCTCCAAACCTGGCTGCCATCGGAGGCCCAAACGTGCCCTACAAAATGACATCTGCCAAGTGGGCTCTTGAGTTTGGCTTCTTGGGTGGAAGTACCTCCTTTCAAAGCCAACTTGCCTGCGGCCCGTCCTGGGCTTTTGCCTACAAAAATTCCATAAGGACGAGGATTTCTCCCAGACCAAAGCTGCCCCCTCCTCCAAACCTGGCTTCCATTGGAGGCCCAAACGTGCCCTACAAAATGACATCTGCCAAGTGGGCTCTTGAGTTTGGCTTCTTGGGGGAAAAGTGCCTCCTTTCAAAGCCAACTTGCCAAACTAGCCTGCGGCCCGTGCTGGGCTTTAGACTACAAAAATTCCATAAGGACGAGGATTTCTCCCAGACCAAAGCTGTCCCCTCCTCCAAACCTGGCTGCCATCGGAGGCCCAAACGCGCCCCACAAAATGACATCTGCCAAGTGGGCTCTTGAGTTTGGCTTCTTGGGGAAAAGTGCCTCCTTTCGGAGCCAACTTGCCTAACTTGCCTGCGGCCCGTCCTGGGCTTTTGAGTACAAAAATTCCAGAAGGACGAGGATTTCTCCCAGACCAAAGCTGCCCCCTCCTCCAAACCTGGCTGCCATCGGAGGCCCAAACGCGCCCCACAAAATGACACCTGCATTGAGGGTTCTTGAGTTTGGCTTCTTGGGGAAAAGTGCCTCCTTTCGGAGTCAACTTGCCTGCGGCCCATGCAGGGCTTTTGCCTACAAAAATTCCATAAGGACGAGGATTTCTCCCAGACCAAAGCTGCCCCCTCCTCCAAACCTGGCTGCCATCGGAGGCCCAAACGCGCCCTACAAAATGACACCTGCCAAGTGGGCTCTTGAGTTTGGCTTCTTGCGGAAAAGTGACTCCTTTCAAAACCAACTTGCCTGCGTCCCGTCCCGGGCTTTTGCTACAAAAATTCCATAAGGACGAGGATTCCTCCCAGACCAAAGCTGCCCCCTCCTCCAAACCTGGCTGCCATCGGAGGCCCAAACGCGCCCTACAAAATGACATCTGCCAAGTGGGCTCTTGAGTTTGGCTTCTTGGGGAAAAGTGCCTCCTTTCGGAGTCAACTTGCCTGCGGCCCGTGCAGGGCTTTTGCCTACAAAAATTCCATAAGGACGAGGATTTCTCCCAGACCAAAGCTGCCCCCTCCTCCAAACCTGGCTGCCATCGGAGTCCCAAACGTGCCCTACAAAATGACATCTGCCAAGTGGGCTCTTCAGTTTGGCTTCTTGGGTGGAAGTACCTCCTTTCAAAGCCAACTTGCCTAACTTGCCTGCGGCCCGTCCTGGGCTTTTGCCTCCAAAAATTCCATAAGGACGAGGATTTCTCCCAGACCAAAGCTGCCCCCTCCTCCAAACCTGGCTGCCATCGGAGGCCCAAACGCGCCCCACAAAATGACATCTGCATTGAGGGTTCTTGAGTTTGGCCTCTTGGGGAAAAGTGCCTCCTTTCGGAGCCAACTTGCCTAACATGCCTGCGGCCCGTCCTGGGCTTTTGCCTCCAAAAATTCCAGAAGGACGAGGATTTCTCCCAGACCAAAGCTGCCCCCTCCTCCAAACCTGGCTGCCATCGGAGGCCCAAACGTGCCCTACAAAATGACATCTGCCAAGTGGGCTCTTGAGTTTGGCTTCCTGGGGAAAAGTGCCTCCTTTCAGAGTCAACTTGCCTGCGGCCCATGCAGGGCTTTTGCCGACAAAAATTCCATAAGGACGAGGATTTCTCCCAGACCAAAGCTGCCCCCTCCTCCAAACCTGGCTGCCATCGGAGGCCCAAACGCGCCCTACAAAATGACACCTGCCAAGTGTACTCTTGAGTTTGGCTTCTTGGGGAAAAGTGCCTCCTTTCAAAGCCAACTTGCCTAACTAGCCTGCAGCCCATTCTGGGCTTTTGCCTACAAAAATTCCATAAGGACGAGGATTCCTCCCAGACCAAAGCTGCCCCCTCCTCCAAACCTGGCTGCCATCGGAGGCCCAAACGCGCCCTACAAAATGACATCTGCCAAGTGGGCTCTTGAGTTTGGCTTTCTGGGGAAAAGTGCCTCCTTTCGGAGTCAACTTGCCTGCGGCCCATGCAGGGCTTTTGACTACAAAAATTCCATAAGGACGAGGATTTCTCCCAGACCAAAGCTGCCCCCTCCTCCAAACCTGGCTGCCATCAGAGGCCCAAACGCGCCCCACAAAATGACATCTGCCAAGTGGGCTCTTGAGTTTGGCTTCTTGGGGAAAAGTGCCTCCTTTCGGAGCCAACTTGCCTAACTTGCCTGCGGCCCGTCCTGGGCTTTTGAGTACAAAAATTCCAGAAGGACGAGGATTTCTCCCAGACCAAAGCTGCCCCCTCCTCCAAACCTGGCTGCCATCGGAGGCCCAAACGCGCCCCACAAAATGACACCTGCATTGAGGGTTCTTGAGTTTGGCTTCTTGGGGAAAAGTGCCTCCTTTCGGAGTCAACTTGCCTGCGGCCCATGCAGGGCTTTAGACTACAAAAATTCCAGAAGGACGAGGATTTCTCCCAGACCAAAGCTGCCCCCTCCTCCAAACCTGGCTGCCATCGGAGGCCCAAACGCGCCCTACAAAATGACACCTGCCAAGTGGGCTCTTGAATTTGGCTTCTTGCGGAAAAGTGACTCCTTTCAAAACCAACTTGCCTGCGTCCCGTCCCGGGCTTTTGCTACAAAAATTCCATAAGGACGAGGATTCCTCCCAGACCAAAGCTGCCCCCTCCTCCAAACCTGGCAGCCATCGGAGGCCCAAACGTGCCCCACAAAATGAAACCTGCATTGAGGGTTCTTGAGTTTGGCTTCCTGGGGAAAAGTGCCTCCTTTGGGAGTCAACTTGCCTGCGGCCCATGCAGGGCTTTTGCCTACAAAAATTCCATAAGGACGAGGATTTCTCCCAGACCAAAGCTGCCCCCTCCTCCAAACCTGGCTGCCATCGGAGGCCCAAACGCGCCCTACAAAATGACACCTGCCAAGTGGGCTCTTGAGTTTGGCTTCTTGGGTGGAAGTGCCTCCTTTCAAAGCCAACTTGCCTGCGGCCCGTCCTGGGCTTTTGCCTACAAAAATTCCATAAGGACGAGGATTTCTCCCAGACCAAAGCTGCCCCCTCCTCCAAACCTGGATGCCATCGGAGGCCCAAACGCGCCCCACAAAATGACATCTGCATTGAGGGTTCTTGAGTTTGGCTTCTTGGGGTAAAGTGCCTCCTTTCGGAGCCAACTTGCCTAACTTGCCTGCGGCCCGTCCTGGGCTTTTGAGTACAAAAATTCCATAAGGACGAGGATTTCTCCCAGACCAAAGCTGCCCCCTCCTCCAAACCTGGCTGCCATCGGAGGCCCAAACGTGCCCTACAAAATGACATCTGCCAAGTGGGCTCTTGAGTTTGGCTTCCTGGGGAAAAGTGCCTCCTTTCGGAGTCAACTTGCCTGCGGCCCATGCAGGGCTTTTGCCGACAAAAATTCCAGAAGGACGAGGATTTCTCCCAGACCAAAGCTGCCCCCTCCTCCAAACCTGGCTGCCATCGGAGGCCCAAACGCGCCCTACAAAATGACACCTGCCAAGTGGGCTCTTGAGTTTGGCTTCTTGCGGAAAAGTGCCTCCTTTCAAAGCCAACTTGCCTAACTAGCCTGCAGCCCATTCTGGGCTTTTGCCTACAAAAATTCCATAAGGACGAGGATTTCTCCCAGACCAAAGCTGCCCCCTCCTCCAAACCTAGCTGCCATCGGTGGCCCAAACGCGCCCTACAAAATGACATCTGCCAAGTGGGCTCCTGAGTTTGGCTTCTTGGGGGAAAGTGACTCCTTTCAAAGTCAACTTGCCTGTCGCCCGTGCTGGGATTTAGACTACAAAAATTCCATAAGGACGAGGATTTCTCCCAGACCAAAGCTGCCCCCTCCTCCAAACCTGGCTGCCATCGGAGGCCCAAACGCGCCCCACAAAATGACATCTGCATTGAGGGTTCTTGAGTTTGGCTTCTTGGGGAAAAGTGCCTCCTTTCGGAGCCAACTTGCCTAACTTGCCTGCGGCCCATCCTGGGCTTTTGCCTCCAAAAATTCCATAAGGACGAGGATTTCTCCCAGACCAAAGCTGCCCCCTCCTCCAAACCTGGCTGCCATCGGAGGCCCAAACGCGCCCCACAAAATGACATCTGCATTGAGGGTTCCTGAGTTTGGCTTCTTGGGGAAAATTGCCTCCTTTCGGAGTCAACTTGCCTAACTTGCCTGCGGCCCATGCTGGGTTTTTGCCTACAAAAATTCCATAAGGACGAGGATTTCTCCCAGACCAAAGCTGCCCCCTCCTCCAAACCTGGCTGCCATCGGAGGCCCAAACGCGCCCTACAAAATGACACCTGCCAAGTGGGCTCTTGAGTTTGGCTTCTTGGGGAAAAGTGACTCCTTTCAAAACCAACTTGCCTGCGTCCCGTCCCGGGCTTTTGCTACAAAAATTCCATAAGGACGAGGATTCCTCCCAGACCAAAGCTGCCCCCTCCTCCAAACCTGGCTGCCATCGGAGGCCCAAACGCGCCCTACAAAATGACATCTGCCAAGTGGGCTCTTGAGTTTGGCTTCTTGGGGAAAAGTGCCTCCTTTCGGAGTCAACTTGCCTGCGGCTCATGCAGGGCTTTTGCCTACAAAAATTCCATAAGGACGAGGATTTCTCCCAGACCAAAGCTGCCCCCTCCTCCAAACATGGCTGCCATCGGAGGCCCAAACGTGCCCTACAAAATGACATCTGCCAAGTGGGCTCTTGAGTTTGGCTTCTTGGGTGGAAGTGCCTTCTTTCAAAGCCAACTTGCCTGCGGCCCGTCCTGGGCTTTTGCCTACAAAAATTCCAGAAGGACGAGGATTTCTCCCAGACCAAAGCTGCCCCCTCCTCCAAACCTGGCTGCCATCGGAGGCCCAAACGCGCCCTACAAAATGACACCTGCCAAGTGGGCTCTTGAGTTTGGCTTCTTGGGGAAAAGTGCCTCATTTCGGAGTCAACTTGCCGGCGGCCCATGCAGGGCTTTTGCCTACAAAAATTCCATAGGGACGAGGATTCCTACCAGACCAAAGCTGCCCCCTCCTCCAAACCTGGCTGCCATCGGAGGCCCAAACGCGCCCTACAAAATGACATCTGCCAAGTGGGCTCTTGAGTTTGGCTTCTTGGGGGAAAGTGCCTCCTTTCAAAGCCAACTTGCCTGCGTCCTGTCCTGGGCTTTTGCCTACAAAAATTCCATAAGGACGAGGATTTCTCCCAGACCAAAGCTGCCCCCTCCTCCAAACCTGGCTGCCATCGGAGGCCCAAACGCGCCCTACAAAATAACATCTGCATTGTGGGTTCTTGAGTTTGGCTTCTTGGGGAAAAGTGCCTCCTTTCGGAGCCAACTTGCCTAACTTGCCTGCGGCCCGTCCTGGGCTTTTGCCTCCAAAAATTCCAGAAGGACGAGGATTTCTCCCAGACCAAAGCTGCCCCCTCCTCCAAACCTGGCTGCCATCGGAGGCCCAAACGCGGCCTACAAAAGGACATCTGCCAAGTGGGCTCTTGAGTTTGGCTTCTTGGGGAAAAGTGACTCCTTTCAAAACCAACTTGCCTGCGTCCCGTCCCGGACGTTTGCTACAAAAATTCCATAAGGACGAGGATTCCTCCCAGACCAAAGCTGCCCCCTCCTCCCATCCTGGCTGCCATCGGAGGCCCAAACGTGCCCTAAAAAATGACATCTGCCAAGCGGGCTCTTGAGTTTGGCTTCTTGGGGAAAAGTGCCTCCTTTCGGAGTCAACTTGCCAGCGGCCCATGCAGGGCTTTTGCCTCCAAAAATTCCATAAGGACGAGGATTTCTCCCAGACCAAAGCTGCCCCCTCCTCCAAACCTGGCTGCCATCGGAGGCCCAAACGCGCCCTACAAAATGACACCTGCCAAGTGGGCTCTTGAGTTTGGCTTCTTGGGGAAAAGTGACTCCTTTCGGAGCCAACTTGCCTAACTAGCCTGCGGCCCGTGCTGGGCTTTTGCCTACAAAAATTCCATAAGGACGAGGATTTCTCCCAGACCAAAGCTGCCCCCTCCTCCAAACCTGGCTGCCATCGGAGGCCCAAACGCGCCCTACAAAATGACATCTGCCAAGTGGGCTCTTGAGTTTGGCTTCTTGGGGAAAAGTGCCTCCTTTCGGAGCCAAATTGCCTAACTTGCCTGCGGCCCGTCCTGGGCTTTTGCCTACAAAAATTCCAGAAGGACGAGGATTTCTCCCAGACCAAAGCTGCCCCCTCCTCCAAACCTGGCTGCCATCGGAGGCCCAAACGCGCCCTACAAAATGACATTTGCCAAGTGGGCTCTTGAGTTTGGCTTCTTGCGGAAAAGTGCCTCATTTCAAAGCCAACTTGCCTAACTAGCCTGCGGCCCGTCCTGGGCTTTAGACTACAAAAATTCCATAAGGACGAGGATTTCTCCCAGACCAAAGCTGCCCCCTCCTCCAAACCTGGCTGCCATCGGAGGCCCAAACGCGCCCCACAAAATGACATCTGCATTGAGGGTTCTTGAGTTTGGCTTCTTGGGTGGAAGTGCCTCCTTTCAAAGCCAACTTGCCTGCGGCCCGTCCTGGGCTTTTGCCTCCAAAAATTCCAGAAGGACGAGGATTTCTCCCAGACCAAAGCTGCCCCCTCCTCCAAACCTGGCTGCCATCGGAGGCCCAAACGCGCCCTACAAAATGACATCTGCCAAGTGGGTTCTTGAGTTTGGCTTCTTGCGGAAAAGTGCCTCCTTTCAAAGCCAACTTGCCTAACTAGCCTGCAGCCCATTCTGGGCTTTTGCCTACAAAAATTCCATAAGGACGAGGATTTCTCCCAGACCAAAGCTGCCCCCTCCTCCAAACCTGGCTGCCATCGGAGGCCCAAACGCGCCCCACAAAATGACATCTGCATTGAGGGTTCTTGAGATTGGCTTCTTGGGGGAAAGTGCCTCCTTTCAAAGCCAACTTGCCTGCAGTCCGTGCTGGGCTTTAGACTACAAAAATTCCATAAGGACGAGGATTTCTCCCAGACCAAAGCTGCCCCCTCCTCCAAACCTGGCTGCCATCGGAGGCCCAAACGCGCCCCACAAAATGACATCTGCATTGAGGGTTCTTGAGTTTGGCTTCTTGGGGAAAAGTGCCTCCTTTCAAAGCCAACTTGCCTAACTTGCCTGCGGCCCTTGCGGGGTTTTTGCCTACAAAAATTCCATAAGGACGAGGATTTCTCCCAGACCAAAGCTGCCCCCTCCTCCAAACCTGGCTGCCATCGGAGGCCCAAACGCGCCCTACAAAATGACACCTGCCAAGTGGGCTCTTGAGTTTGGCTTCTTGGGGAAAAGTGACTCCTTTCAAAACCAACTTGCCTGCGTCCCGTCCCGGGCTTTTGCTACAAAAATTCCATAAGGACGAGGATTCCTCCCAGACCAAAGCTGCCCCCTCCTCCAAACCTGGCTGCCATCGGAGGCCCAAACGCGCCCTACAAAATGACATCTGCCAAGTGGGCTCTTGAGTTTGGCTTTCTGGGGAAAAGTGCCTCCTTTCGGAGTCAACTTGCCTGCGGCCCATGCAGGGCTTTTGCCTCCAAAAATTCCATAAGGACGAGGATTTCTCCCAGACCAAAGCTGCCCCCTCCTCCAAACCTGGCTGCCATTGGAGGCCCAAACGCGCCCTACAAAATGACATCTGCCAAGTGGGCTCTTGAGTTTGGCTTCTTGGGGGAAAGTGCCTCCTTTCAAAGCCAACTTGCCTAACTAGCCTGCGGCCCGTGCTGGGCTTTAGACTACAAAAATTCCAGAAGGACGAGGATTTCTCCCAGACCAAAGCTGCCCCCTCCTCCAAACCTGGCTGCCATCAGAGGCCCAAACGCGCCTCACAAAATGACATCTGCCAAGTGGGCTCTTGAGTTTGGCTTCTTGGGGAAAAGTGCCTCCTTTCGGAGCCAACTTGCCTAACTTGCCTGCGGCCCGTCCTGGGCTTTTGCCTCCAAAAATTCCAGAAGGACGAGGATTTCTCCCAGACCAAAGCTGCCCCCTCCTCCAAACCTGGCTGCCATCGGAGGCCCAAAGGCGCCCCACAAAATGACACCTGCATTGAGGGTTCTTGAGTTTGGCTTCCTGGGGAAAAGTGCCTCCTTTCGGAGTCAACTTGCCTGCGGCCCGTCCTGGGCTTTTGCCTACAAAAATTCCATAAGGACGAGGATTTCTCCCAGACCAAAGCTGCCCCCTCCTCCAAACCTGGCTGCCATCGGAGGCCCAAACGTGCCCTACAAAATGACACCTGCCAAGTGGGCTCTTGAGTTTGGCTTCTTGGGTGGAAGTGCCTCCTTTCAAAGCCAACTTGCCTGCGGCCCGTCCTGGGCTTTTGCCTACAAAAATTCCATAAGGACGAGGATTTCTCCCAGACCAAAGCTGCCCCCTCCTCCAAACCTGGCTGCCATCGGAGGCCCAAACGCGCCCTACAAAATGACATCTGCATTGTGGGTTCTTGAGTTTGGCTTCTTGGGGAAAATTGCCTCCTTTCAAAGCAACTTGCCTAACTTGCCTGCGGCCCATGCGGGGTTTTTGCCTACAAAAATTCCATAAGGACGAGGATTTCTCCCAGACCAAAGCTGCCC
Organism: Cinclus cinclus; assembly: GCF_963662255.1. Classification (NCBI taxonomy): domain Eukaryota; kingdom Metazoa; phylum Chordata; class Aves; order Passeriformes; family Cinclidae; genus Cinclus; species Cinclus cinclus. Next base: position 25,850 of record NW_026912062.1, read on the forward strand.
CCTCCTCCAAACCTGGCTGCCATCAGAGGCCCAAACGCGCCCTACAAAATGACATCTGCCAAGTGGGCTCTTGAGTTTGGCTTTCTGGGGAAAAGTGCCTCCTTTCGGAGTCAACTTGCCTGCGGCCCATGCAGGGCTTTTGCCGACAAAAATTCCATAAGGACGAGGATTTCTCCCAGACCAAAGCTGCCCCCTCCTCCAAACCTGGCTGCCATCGGAGGCCCAAACGTGCCCTACAAAATGACACCTGCCAAGTGGGCTCTTGAGTTTGGCTTCTTGGGTGGAAGTACCTCCTTTCAAAGCCAACTTGCCTGCGGCCCGTCCTGGGCTTTTGCCTACAAAAATTCCATAAGGACGAGGATTTCTCCCAGACCAAAGCTGCCCCCTCCTCCAAACCTGGCTGCCATCAGAGGCCCAAACGCGCCCTACAAAATGACATCTGCCAAGTGGGTTCTTGAGTTTGGCTTCTTGGGGGAAAGTGCCTCCTTTCAAAGCCAACTTGCCTAACTAGCCTGCGGCCCGTGCTGGGCTTTTGCTACAAATATTCCATAAGGACGAGGATTTCTCCCAGACCAAAGCTGCCCCCTCCTCCAAACCTGGCTGCCATCAGAGGCCCAAACGCGCCCTACAAAATGACATCTGCCAAGTGGGCTCTTGAGTTTGGCTTCTTGGGGAAAAGTGCCTCCTTTCGGATCCAACTTGCCTAACTTGCCTGCGGCCCGTCCTGGGCTTTTGCCTCCAAAAATTCCAGAAGGACGAGGATTTCTCCCAGACCAAAGCTGCCCCCTCCTCCAAACCTGGCTGCCATCGGAGGCCCAAACGCGCCCTACAAAATGACACCTGCCAAGCGGGCTCTTGAGTTTGGCTTCTTGGGGAAAAGTGACTCCTTTCAAAACCAACTTGCCTGCGTCCCGTCCCGGGCTTTTGCCTACAAAAATTCCATAAGGACGAGGATTCCTCCCAGACCAAAGCTGCCCCCTCCTCCAAACCTGGCTGCCATCGGAGGCCCAAACGTGCCCTACAATATGACACCTGCCAAGTGGGCTCTTGAGTTTGGCTTCTTGGGTGGAAGTGCCTCCTTTCAAAGCCAACTTGCCTGCGGCCCGTCCTGGGCTTTTGCCTACAAAAATTCCATAAGGACGAGGATTTCTCCCAAACCAAAGCTGCCCCCTCCTCCAAACCTGGCTGCCATCGGAGGCCCAAACGCGCCCTACAAAATGACACCTGCCAAGTGGGCTCTTGAGTTTGGCTTCTTGGGGAAAAGTGCCTCCTTTCAAAGCCAACTTGCCTAACTAGCCTGCAGCCCATTCTGGGCTTTTGCCTACAAAAATTCCATAAGGACGAGGATTTCTCCCAGACCAAAGCTGCCCCCTCCTCCAAACCTGGCTGCCATCGGAGGCCCAAACGCGCCCCACAAAATGACACCTGCCAAGTGGGCTCTTGAGTTTGGCTTTCTGGGGAAAAGTGCCTCCTTTCGGAGCCAACTTGCCTAACTTGCCTGCGGCCCGTCCTGGGCTTTTGCTACAAAAATTCCATAAGGACGAGGATTTCTCCCAGACCAAAGCTGCCCCCTCCTCCAAACCTGGCTGCCATCGGAGGCCCAAACGCGCCCTACAAAATGACATCTGCATTGTGGGTTCTTGAGTTTGGCTTCTTGGGGAAAAGTGCCTCCTTTCAAAGCAACTTGCCTAACTTGCCTGCGGCCCATGCGGGGTTTTTGCCTACAAAAATTCCATAAGGACGAGGATTTCTCCCAGACCAAAGCTGCCCCCTCCTCCAAACCTGGCTGCCATCGGAGGCCCAAACGCGCCCTACAAAATGACACCTGCCAAGTGGGCTCTTGAGTTTGGCTTCTTGGGGAAAAGTGACTCCTTTCAAAACCAACTTGCCTGCGTCCCGTCCCGGGCTTTTGCTACAAAAATTCCATAAGGACGAGGATTCCTCCCAGACCAAAGCTGCCCCCTCCTCCAAACCTGGCTGCCATCGGAGGCCCAAACGTGCCCTACAAAATGACATCTGCCAAGTGGGCTCTTGAGTTTGGCTTTCTGGGGAAAAGTGCCTCCTATCGGAGTCAACTTGCCTGCGGCCCATGCAGGGCTTGTGCCTACAAAAATTCCATAAGGACGAGGATTTCTCCCAGACCAAAGCTGCCCCCTCCTCCAAACCTGGCTGCCATCGGAGGCCCAAACGTGCCCTACAAAATGACATCTGCCAAGTGGGCTCTTGAGTTTGGCTTCTTGGGTGGAAGTACCTCCTTTCAAAGCCAACTTGCCTGCGGCCCGTCCTGGGCTTTTGCCTACAAAAATTCCATAAGGACGAGGATTTCTCCAAGACCAAAGCTGCCCCCTCCTCCAAACCTGGCTGCCATCAGAGGCCCAAACGCGCCCTACAAAATGACATCTGCCAAGTGGGCTCTTGAGTTTGGCTTCTTGGGGGAAAGTGCCTCCTTTCAAAGCCAACTTGCCTAACTAGCCTGCGGCCAGTCCTGGGCTTTTGAGCACAAAAATTCCATAAGGACGAGGATTTCTCCCAGACCAAAGCTGCCCCCTCCTCCAAACCTGGCTGCCATCAGAGGCCCAAACGCGCCCTACAAAATGACATCTGCCAAGTGGGCTCTTGAGTTTTGCTTCTTGGGGAAAAGTGCCTCCTTTCGGAGTCAACTTGCCTAACTTGCCTGCGGCCCGTCCTGGGCTTTTGCCTCCAAAAATTCCAGAAGGACGAGGATTTCTCCCAGACCAAAGCTGCCCCCTCCTCCAAACCTGGCTGCCATCGGAGGCCCAAACGCGCCCCACAAAATGACACCTGCATTGAGGGTTCTTGAGTTTGGCTTCCTGGAGAAAAGTGCCTCCTTTCGGAGTCAACTTGCCTGCGGCCCGTGCAGGGCTTTTGCCTACAAAAATTCCAGAAGGACGAGGATTTCTCCCAGACCAAAGCTGCCCCCTCCTCCAAACCTGGCTGCCATCGGAGGCCCAAACGTGCCCTACAAAATGACACCTGCCAAGTGGGCTCTTGAGTTTGGCTTCTTGGGTGGAAGTGCCTCCTTTCAAAGCCAACTTGCCTGCGGCCCGTCCTGGGCTTTTGCCTACAAAAATTCCATAAGGACGAGGATTTCTCCCAGACCAAAGCTGCCCCCTCCTCCAAACCTGGCTGCCATCGGAGGCCCAAACGCGCCCTACAAAATGACATCTGCCAAGTGGGCTCTTGAGTTTGGCTTCTTGCGGAAAAGTGCCTCCTTTCAAAGCCAACTTGCCTAACTAGCCTGCGGGCCGTGCTGGGCATTAGACTACAAAAATTCCATAACGACGAGGATTTCTCCCAGACCAAATCTGCCCCCTCCTCCAAACCTGGCTGCCATCAGAGGACCAAACGCGCCCCACAAAATGACATCTCCCAAGTGGGCTCTTGAGTTTGGCTTCTTGGGGAAAAGTGCCTCCTTTCGGAGCCAACTTGCCTAACTTGCCTGCGGCCCGTCCTGGGCTTTTGCCTCCAAAAATTCCAGAAGGACGAGGATTTCTCCCAGGCCAAAGCTGCCCCCTCCTCCAAACCTGGCTGCCATCGGAGGCCCAAACGCGCCCTACAAAATGACACCTGCCAAGTGGGCTCTTGAGTTTGGTTTCTTGGGGAAAAGTGACTCCATTCAAAACCAACTTGCCTGCGTCCCGTCCCGGGCTTTTGCCTACAAAAATTCCATAAGGACGAGGATTTCTCCCAGACCAAAGCTGCCCCCTCCTCCAAACCTGGCTGCCATCGGAGGCCCAAACGCGCCCTACAAAATGACATCTGCATTGTGGGTTCTTGAGTTTGGCTTCTTGGGGAAAAGTGCCTCCTTTCAAAGCAACTTGCCTAACTTGCCTGCGGCCCATGCGGGGTTTTTGCCTACAAAAATTCCATAAGGACGAGGATTTCTCCCAGACCAAAGCTGCCCCCTCCTCCAAACCTGGCTGCCATCGGAGGCCCAAACGCGCCCTACAAAATGACATCTGCCAAGTGGGCTCTTGAGTTTGGCTTTCTGGGGAAAAGTGCCTCCTTTCGGAGTCAACTTGCCTGCGGCCTATGCAGGGCTTTTGCCTACAAAAATTCCATAAGGACGAGGATTTCTCCCAGACCAAAGCTGCCCCCTCCTCCAAACCTGGCTGCCATCGGAGGCCCAAACGTGCCCTACAAAATGACATCTGCCAAGTGGGCTCTTGAGTTTGGCTTCTTGGGTGGAAGTACCTCCTTTCAAAGCCAACTTGCCTGCGGCCCGTCCTGGGCTTTTGCCTACAAAAATTCCATAAGGATGAGGATTTCTCCCAGACCAAAGCTGCCCCCTCCTCCAAACCTGGCTGCCATCAGAGGCCCAAACGCGCCCTACAAAATGACATCTGCCAAGTGGGCTCTTGAGTTTGGCTTCTTGGGGGAAAGTGCCTCCTTTCAAAGCCAACTTGCCTAACTAGCCTGCGGCCCGTGCTGGGCTTTAGACTACAAAAATTCCATAAGGACGAGGATTTCTCCCAGACCAAAGCTGCCCCCTCCTCCAAACCTGGCTGCCATCGGAGGCCCAAACGCGCCCTACAAAATGACATCTGCCAAGTGGGCTCTTGAGTTTGGCTTCTTGCGGAAAAGTGCCTCCTTTCAAAGCCAACTTGCCTAACTAGCCTGCAGCCCATTCTGGGCTTTTGCCTACAAAAATTCCATAAGGACGAGGATTTCTCCCAGACCAAAGCTGCCCCCTCCTCCCATCCTGGCTGCCATCGGAGGCCCAAACGTGCCCTACGAAATGACATCTGCCAAGTGGGCTCTTGAGTTTGGCTTCTTGGGTGGAAGTGCCTCCTTTCAAAGCCAACTTGCCTGCGGCCCGTCCTGGGCTTTTGCCTACAAAAATTCCATAAGGACGAGGATTTCTCCCAGGCCAAAGCTGCCCCCTCCTCCAAACCTGGCTGCCATCGGAGGCCCAAACGCGCCCCACAAAATGACACCTGCATTGAGGGTTCTTGAGTTTGGCTTCCTGGAGAAAAGTGCCTCCTTTCGGAGTCAACTTGCCTGCGGCCCATGCAGGTCTTTTGCCTACAAAAATTCCAGAAGGACGAGGATTTCTCCCAGACCAAAGCTGCCCCCTCCTCCAAACCTGGCTGCCATCGGAGGCCCAAACGTGCCCTACAAAATGACACCTGCCAAGTGGGCTCTTGAGTTTGGCTTCTTGGGTGGAAGTGCCTCCTTTCAAAGCCAACTTGCCTGCGGCCCGTCCTGGGCTTTTGCCTACAAAAATTCCATAAGGACGAGGATTTCTCCCAGACCAAAGCTGCCCCCTCCTCCAAACCTGGCTGCCATCGGAGGCCCAAACGCGCCCTACAAAATGACATCTGCCAAGTGGGCTCTTGAGTTTGGCTTCTTGCGGAAAAGTGCCTCCTTTCAAAGCCAACTTGCCTAACTAGCCTGCGGCCCATGCTGGGCATTAGACTACAAAAATTCCATAAGGACGAGGATTTCTCCCAGACCAAAGCTGCCCCCTCCTCCAAACCTGGCTGCCATCAGAGGCCCAAACGCGCCCCACAAAATGACATCTGCCAAGTGGGCTCTTGAGTTTGGCTTCTTGGGGAAAAGTGCCTCCTTTCGGAGCCAACTTGCCTAACTTGCCTGCGGCCCGTCCTGGGCTTTTGCCTCCAAAAATTCCAGAACGACGAGGATTTCTCCCAGACCAAAGCTGCCCCCTCCTCCAAACCTGGCTGCCATCGGAGGCCCAAAGGCGCCCCACAAAATGACACCTGCATTGAGGGTTCTTGAGTTTGGCTTCCTGGGGTAAAGTGCCTCCTTTCGGAGTCAACTTGCCTGCGGCCCTTGCAGGGCTTTTGCCTCCAAAAATTCCATAAGGACGAGGATTTCTCCCAGACCAAAGCTGCCCCCTCCTCCAAACCTGGCTGCCATCGGAGGCCCAAACGCGCCCTACAAAATGACACCTGCCAAGTGGGCTCTTGAGTTTGGCTTCTTGGGTGGAAGTGCCTCCTTTCAAAGCCAACTTGCCTGCGGCCCGTCCTGGGCTTTTGCCTACAAAAATTCCATAAGGACGAGGATTTCTCCCAGACCAAAGCTGCCCCCTCCTCCAAACCTGGCTGCCATCGGAGGCCCAAACGCGCCCTACAAAATGACATCTGCATTGTGGGTTCTTGAGTTTGGCTTCTTGGGGAAAAGTGCCTCCTTTCAAAGCAACTTGCCTAACTTGCCTGCGGCCCATGCGGGGTTTTTGCCTACAAAAATTCCATAAGGACGAGGATTTCTCCCAGACCAAAGCTGCCCCCTCCTCCAAACCTGGCTGCCATCGGAGGCCCAAACGCGCCCTACAAAATGACATCTGCCAAGTGGGCTCTTGAGTTTGGCTTTCTGGGGAAAAGTGCCTCCTTTCGGAGTCAACTTGCCTGCGGCCCATGCAGGGCTTTTGCCTACAAAAATTCCATAAGGACGAGGATTTCTCCCAGACCAAAGCTGCCCCCTCCTCCAAACCTGGCTGCCATCAGAGGCCCAAACGCGCCCTACAAAATGACATCTGCCAAGTGGGCTCTTGAGTTTGGCTTCTTGGGTGAAAGTGCCTCCTTTCAAAGCCAACTTGCCTAACTAGCCTGCGGCCCGTGCTGGGCTTTAGACTACAAATATTCCATAAGGACGAGGATTTCTCCCAGACCAAAGCTGCCCCCTCCTCCAAACCTGGCTGCCATCGGAGGCCCAAACGCGCCCCACAAAATGACATCTGCATTGAGGGTTCTTGAGTTTGGCTTCTTGGGTGGAAGTGCCTCCTTTCAAAGCCAACTTGCCTGCGGCCCGTCCTGGGCTTTTGCCTCCAAAAATTCCAGAAGGACGAGGATTTCTCCCAGACCAAAGCTGCCCCCTCCTCCAAACCTGGCTGCCATCGGAGGCCCAAACGCGCCCTACAAAATGACATCTGCCAAGTGGGCTCTTGAGTTTGGCTTCTTGGGGAAAAGTGCCTCCTTTCAAAGCCAACTTGCCTAACTAGCCTGCAGCCCATTCTGGGCTTTTGCCTACAAAAATTCCATAAGGACGAGGATTTCTCCCAGACCAAAGCTGCCCCCTCCTCCAAACCTGGCTGCCATCGGAGGCCCAAACGCGCCCCACAAAATGACATCTGCATTGAGGGTTCTTGAGTTTGGCTTCTTGGGGAAAAGTGCCTCCTTTCAAAGCCAACTTGCCTAACTTGCCTGCGGCCCTTGCGGGGTTTTTGCCTACAAAAATTCCATAAGGACGAGGATTTCTCCCAGACCAAAGCTGCCCCCTCCTCCAAACCTGGCTGCCATCGGAGGCCCAAACGCGCCCTACAAAATGACACCTGCCAAGTGGGCTCTTGAGTTTGGCTTCTTGGGGAAAAGTGACTCCTTTCAAAACCAACTTGCCTGCGTCCCGTCCCGGGCTTTTGCTACAAAAATTCCATAAGGACGAGGATTCCTCCCAGACCAAAGCTGCCCCCTCCTCCAAACCTGGCTGCCATCGGAGGCCCAAACGCGCCCTACAAAATGACATCTGCCAAGTGGGCTCTTGAGTTTGGCTTTCTGGGGAAAAGTGCCTCCTTTCGGAGTCAACTTGCCTGCGGCCCATGCAGGGCTTTTGCCGACAAAAATTCCATAAGGACGAGGATTTCTCCCAGACCAAAGCTGCCCCCTCCTCCAAACCTGGCTGCCATCGGAGGCCCAAACGTGCCCTACAAAATGACATCTGCCAAGTGGGCTCTTGAGTTTGGCTTCTTGGGTGGAAGAACCTCCTTTCAAAGCCAACTTGCCTGCGGCCCATGCGGGGTTTTTGGCTACAAAAATTCCATAAGGACGAGGATTTCTCCCAGACCAAAGCTGCCCCCTCCTCCAAACCTGGCTGCCATTGGAGGCCCAAACGCGCCCTACAAAATGACATCTGCCAAGTGGGCTCTTGAGTTTGGCTTCTTGGGGGAAAGTGCCTCCTTTCAAAGCCAACTTGCCTAACTAGCCTGCGGCCCGTGCTGGGCTTTAGACTACAAAAATTCCAGAAGGACGAGGATTTCTCCCAGACCAAAGCTGCCCCCTCCTCCAAACCTGGCTGCCATCAGAGGCCCAAACGCGCCTCACAAAATGACATCTGCCAAGTGGTCTCTTGAGTTTGGCTTCTTGGGGAAAAGTGCCTCCTTTCGGAGCCAACTTGCCTAACTTGCCTGCGGCCCGTCCTGGGCTTTTGCCTCCAAAAATTCCAGAACGACGAGGATTTCTCCCAGACCAAAGCTGCCCCCTCCTCCAAACCTGGCTGCCATCGGAGGCCCAAAGGCGCCCCACAAAATGACACCTGCATTGAGGGTTCTTGAGTTTGGCTTCCTGGGGAAAAGTGCCTCCTTTCGGAGTCAACTTGCCTGCGGCCCTTGCAGGGCTTTTGCCTCCAAAAATTCCATAAGGACGAGGATTTCTCCCAGACCAAAGCTGCCCCCTCCTCCAAACCTGGCTGCCATCGGAGGCCCAAACGTGCCCTACAAAATGACACCTGCCAAGTGGGCTCTTGAGTTTGGCTTCTTGGGTGGAAGTGCCTCCTTTCAAAGCCAACTTGCCTGCGGCCCGTCCTGGGCTTTTGCCTACAAAAATTCCATAAGGACGAGGATTTCTCCCAGACCAAAGCTGCCCCCTCCTCCAAACCTGGCTGCCATCGGAGGCCCAAACGCGCCCTACAAAATGACATCTGCATTGTGGGTTCTTGAGTTTGGCTTCTTGGGGAAAAGTGCCTCCTTTCAAAGCAACTTGCCTAACTTGCCTGCGGCCCATGCGGGGTTTTTGCCTACAAAAATTCCATAAGGACGAGGATTTCTCCCAGACCAAAGCTGCCCCCTCCTCCAAACCTGGCTGCCATAGGAGGCCCAAACGCGCCCTACAAAATGACATCTGCCAAGTGGGCTCTTGAGTTTGGCTTTCTGGGGAAATGTGCCTCCTTTCGGAGTCAACTTGCCAGCGGCCCATGCAGGGCTTTTGCCTACAAAAATTCCATAAGGACGAGGATTTCTCCCAGACCAAAGCTGCCCCCTCCTCCAAACCTGGCTGCCATCGGAGGCCCAAACGTGCCCTACAAAATGACATCTGCCAAGTGGGCTCTTGAGTTTGGCTTCTTGGGTGGAAGTACCTCCTTTCAAAGCCAACTTGCCTGCGGCCCGTCCTGGGCGTTTGCCTACAAAAATTCCATAAGGACGAGGATTTCTCCCAGACCAAAGCTGCCCCCTCCTCCAAACCTGGCTGCCATCAGAGGCCCAAACGCGCCCTACAAAATGACATCTGCCAAGTGGGTTCTTGAGTTTGGCTTCTTGGGGGAAAGTGCCTCCTTTCAAAGCCAACTTGCCTAACTTGCCTGCGGCCCGTCCTGGGCTTTTGCCTCCAAAAATTCCATAAGGACGAGGATTTCTCCCAGACCAAAGCTGCCCCCTCCTCCAAACCTGTCTGCCATCGGAGGCCCAAACGCGCCCTACAAAATGACACCTGCCAAGCGGGCTCTTGAGTTTGGCTTCTTGGGGAAAAGTGACTCCTTTCAAAACCAACTTGCCTGCGTCCCGTCCCGGGCTTTTGCCTACAAAAATTCCATAAGGACGAGGATTCCTCCCAGACCAAAGCTGCCCCCTCCTCCAAACCTGGCTGCCATCGGAGGCCCAAACGTGCCCTACAATATGACACCTGCCAAGTGGGCTCTTGAGTTTGGCTTCTTGGGTGGAAGTGCCTCCTTTCAAAGCCAACTTGCCTGCGGCCCGTCCTGGGCTTTTGCCTACAAAAATTCCATAAGGACGAGGATTTCTCCCAGACCAAAGCTGCCCCCTCCTCCAAACCTGGCTGCCATCGGAGGCCCAAACGCGCCCTACAAAATGACACCTGCCAAGTGGGCTCTTGAGTTTGGCTTCTTGGGGAAAAGTGCCTCCTTTCAAAGCCAACTTGCCTAACTAGCCTGCAGCCCATTCTGGGCTTTTGCCTACAAAAATTCCATAAGGACGAGGATTTCTCCCAGACCAAAGCTGCCCCCTCCTCCAAACCTAGCTGCCATCGGTGGCCCAAACGCGCCCTACAAAATGACATCTGCCAAGTGGGCTCCTGAGTTTGGCTTCTTGGGGAAAAGTGCCTCCTTTCGGAGCCAACTTGCCTGCAGCCCGTGCTGGGCTTTAGACTACAAAAATTCCATAAGGACGAGGATTTCTCCCAGACCAAAGCTGCCCCCTCCTCCAAACCTGGCTGCCATCGGAGGCCCAAACGTGCCCTACAAAATGACACCTGCCAAGTGGGCTCTTGAGTTTGGCTTCTTGGGTGGAAGTGCCTCCTTTCAAAGCCAACTTGCCTGCGGCCCGTGCTGGGCTTTAGACTACAAAAATTCCATAAGGACGAGGATTTCTCCCAGACCAAAGCTGCCCCCTCCTCCAAACCTGGCTGCCATCGGAGGCCCAAACGCGCCCTACAAAATGACATCTGCATTGTGGGTTCTTGAGTTTGGCTTCTTGGGGAAAAGTGCCTCCTTTCAAAGCAACTTGCCTAACTTGCCTGCGGCCCATGCGGGGTTTTTGCCTACAAAAATTCCATAAGGACGAGGATTTCTCCCAGACCAAAGCTGCCCCCTCCTCCAAACCTGGCTGCCATAGGAGGCCCAAACGCGCCCTACAAAATGACATCTGCCAAGTGGGCTCTTGAGTTTGGCTTTCTGGGGAAATGTGCCTCCTTTCGGAGTCAACTTGCCAGCGGCCCATGCAGGGCTTTTGCTACAAAAATTCCATAAGGACGAGGATTTCTCCCAGACCAAAGCTGCCCCCTCCTCCAAACCTGGCTGCCATCGGAGGCCCAAACGTGCCCTACAAAATGACATCTGCCAAGTGGGCTCTTGAGTTTGGCTTCTTGGGTGGAAGTACCTCCTTTCAAAGCCAACTTGCCTGCGGCCCGTCCTGGGCGTTTGCCTACAAAAATTCCATAAGGACGAGGATTTCTCCCAGACCAAAGCTGCCCCCTCCTCCAAACCTGGCTGCCATCAGAGGCCCAAACGCGCCCTACAAAATGACATCTGCCAAGTGGGTTCTTGAGTTTGGCTTCTTGGGGGAAAGTGCCTCCTTTCAAAGCCAACTTGCCTAACTTGCCTGCGGCCCATCCTGGGCTTTTGCCTCCAAAAATTCCAGAAGGACGAGGATTTCTCCCAGACCAAAGCTGCCCCCTCCTCCAAACCTGTCTGCCATCGGAGGCCCAAACGCGCCCTACAAAATGACACCTGCCAAGCGGGCTCTTGAGTTTGGCTTCTTGGGGAAAAGTGACTCCTTTCAAAACCAACTTGCCTGCGTCCCGTCCCGGGCTTTTGCCTACAAAAATTCCATAAGGACGAGGATTCCTCCCAGACCAAAGCTGCCCCCTCCTCCAAACCTGGCTGCCATCGGAGGCCCAAACGTGCCCTACAATATGACACCTGCCAAGTGGGCTCTTGAGTTTGGCTTCTTGGGTGGAAGTGCCTCCTTTCAAAGCCAACTTGCCTGCGGCCCGTCCTGGGCTTTTGCCTACAAAAATTCCATAAGGACGAGGATTTCTCCCAGATCAAAGCTGCCCCCTCCTCCAAACCTGGCTGCCATCGGAGGCCCAAACGCGCCCTACAAAATGACACCTGCCAAGTGGGCTCTTGAGTTTGGCTTCTTGGGGAAAAGTGCCTCCTTTCAAAGCCAACTTGCCTAACTAGCCTGCAGCCCATTCTGGGCTTTTGCCTACAAAAATTCCATAAGGACGAGGATTTCTCCCAGACCAAAGCTGCCCCCTCCTCCAAACCTAGCTGCCATCGGTGGCCCAAACGCGCCCTACAAAATGACATCTGCCAAGTGGGCTCCTGAGTTTGGCTTCTTGGGGAAAAGTGCCTCCTTTCGGAGCCAACTTGCCTGCAGCCCGTGCTGGGCTTTAGACTACAAAAATTCCATAACGACGAGGATTTCTCCCAGACCAAAGCTGCCCCCTCCTCCAAACCTGGCTGCCATCGGAGGCCCAAACGCGCCCCACAAAATGACATCTGCATTGAGGGTTCTTGAGTTTGGCTTCTTGGGGAAAAGTGCCTCCTTTCGGAGCCAACTTGCCTAACTTGCCTGCGGCCCGTCCTGGGCTTTTGCTACAAAAATTCCATAAGGACGAGGATTTCTCCCAGACCAAAGCTGCCCCCTCCTCCAAACCTGGCTGCCATCGGAGGCCCAAACGCGCCCTACAAAATGACATCTGCATTGTGGGTTCTTGAGTTTGGCTTCTTGGGGAAAAGTGCCTCCTTTCAAAGCAACTTGCCTAACTTGCCTGCGGCCCATGCGGGGTTTTTGCCTACAAAAATTCCATAAGGACGAGGATTTCTCCCAGACCAAAGCTGCCCCCTCCTCCAAACCTGGCTGCCATCGGAGGCCCAAACGCGCCCTACAAAATGACACCTGCCAAGTGGGCTCTTGAGTTTGGCTTCTTGGGGAAAAGTGACTCCTTTCAAAACCAACTTGCCTGCGTCCCGTCCCGGGCTTTTGCTACAAAAATTCCATAAGGACGAGGATTCCTCCCAGACCAAAGCTGCCCCCTCCTCCAAACCTGGCTGCCATCGGAGGCCCAAACGCGCCCTACAAAATGACATCTGCCAAGTGGGCTCTTGAGTTTGGCTTTCTGGGGAAAAGTGCCTCCTATCGGAGTCAACTTGCCTGCGGCCCATGCAGGGCTTTTGCCTACAAAAATTCCATAAGGACGAGGATTTCTCCCAGACCAAATCTGCCCCCTCCTCCAAACCTGGCTGCCATCGGAGGCCCAAACGTGCCCTACAAAATGACATCTGCCAAGTGGGCTCTTGAGTTTGGCTTCTTGGGTGGAAGTACCTCCTTTCAAAGCCAACTTGCCTGCGGCCCGTCCTGGGCTTTTGCCTACAAAAATTCCATAAGGACGAGGATTTCTCCCAGACCAAAGCTGCCCCCTCCTCCAAACCTGGCTGCCATCGGAGGCCCAAACGCGCCCTACAAAATGACATCTGCCAAGTGGGCTCTTGAGTTTGGCTTCTTGGGGGAAAGTGCCTCCTTTCAAAGCCAACTTGCCTAACTAGCCTGCGGCCCGTCCTGGGCTTTTGAGCACAAAAATTCCATAAGGACGAGGATTTCTCCCAGACCAAAGCTGCCCCCTCCTCCAAACCTGGCTGCCATCAGAGGCCCAAACGCGCCCTACAAAATGACATCTGCCAAGTGGGCTCTTGAGTTTTGCTTCTTGGGGAAAAGTGCCTCCTTTCGGAGCCAACTTGCCTAACTTGCCTGCGGCCCGTCCTGGGCTTTTGCCTCCAAAAATTCCAGAAGGACGAGGATTTCTCCCAGACCAAAGCTGCCCCCTCCTCCAAACCTGGCTGTCATCGGAGGCCCAAACGCGCCCCACAAAATGACACCTGCATTGAGGGTTCTTGAGTTTGGCTTCTTGGGGAAAAGTGCCTCCTTTCGGAGTCAACTTGCCTGCGGCCCATGCAGGGCTTTTGCCTACAAAAATTCCAGAAGGACGAGGATTTCTCCCAGACCAAAGCTGCCCCCTCCTCCAAACCTGGCTGCCATCGGAGGCCCAAACGTGCCCTACAAAATGACACCTGCCAAGTGGGCTCTTGAGTTTGGCTTCTTGGGTGGAAGTGCCTCCTTTCAAAGCCAACTTGCCTGCGGCCCGTCCTGGGCTTTTGCCTACAAAAATTCCATAAGGACGAGGATTTCTCCCAGACCAAAGCTGCCCCCTCCTCCAAACCTGGCTGCCATCGGAGGCCCAAACGCGCCCTACAAAATGACATCTGCCAAGTGGGCTCTTGAGTTTGGCTTCTTGCGGAAAAGTGCCTCCTTTCAAAGCCAACTTGCCTAACTAGCCTGCGGGCCGTGCTGGGCATTAGACTACAAAAATTCCATAACGACGAGGATTTCTCCCAGACCAAATCTGCCCCCTCCTCCAAACCTGGCTGCCATCAGAGGACCAAACACGCCCCACAAAATGACATCTGCCAAGTGGGCTCTTGAGTTTGGCTTCTTGGGGAAAAGTGCCTCCTTTCGGAGCCAATTTGCCTAACTTGCCTGCGGCCCGTCCTGGGCTTTTGCCTCCAAAAATTCCAGAAGGACGAGGATTTCTCCCAGGCCAAAGCTGCCCCCTCCTCCAAACCTGGCTGCCATCGGAGGCCCAAACGCGCCCTACAAAATGACACCTGCCAAGTGGGCTCTTGAGTTTGGTTTCTTGGGGAAAAGTGACTCCTTTCAAAACCAACTTGCCTGCGTCCCGTCCCGGGCTTTTGCTACAAAAATTCCATAAGGACGAGGATTCCTCCCAGACCAAAGCTGCCCCCTCCTCCAAACCTGGCTGCCATCGGAGGCCCAAACGTGCCCTACAATATGACACCTGCCAAGTGGGCTCTTGAGTTTGGCTTCTTGGGTGGAAGTGCCTCCTTTCAAAGCCAACTTGCCTGCGGCCCGTCCTGGGCTTTTGCCTACAAAAATTCCATAAGGACGAGGATTTCTCCCAGACCAAAGCTGCCCCCTCCTCCAAACCTGGCTGCCATCGGAGGCCCAAACGCGCCCTACAAAATGACACCTGCCAAGTGGGCTCTTGAGTTTGGCTTCTTGGGGAAAAGTGCCTCCTTTCAAAGCCAACTTGCCTAACTAGCCTGCAGCCCATTCTGGGCTTTTGCCTACAAAAATTCCATAAGGACGAGGATTTCTCCCAGACCAAAGCTGCCCCCTCCTCCAAACCTAGCTGCCATCGGTGGCCCAAACGCGCCCTACAAAATGACATCTGCCAAGTGGGCTCCTGAGTTTGGCTTCTTGGGGAAAAGTGCCTCCTTTCGGAGCCAACTTGCCTGCAGCCCGTGCTGGGCTTTAGACTACAAAAATTCCATAACGACGAGGATTTCTCCCAGACCAAAGCTGCCCCCTCCTCCAAACCTGGCTGCCATCGGAGGCCCAAACGCGCCCCACAAAATGACATCTGCATTGAGGGTTCTTGAGTTTGGCTTCTTGGGGAAAAGTGCCTCCTTTCGGAGCCAACTTGCCTAACTTGCCTGCGGCCCGTCCTGGGCTTTTGCTACAAAAATTCCATAAGGACGAGGATTTCTCCCAGACCAAAGCTGCCCCCTCCTCCAAACCTGGCTGCCATCGGAGGCCCAAACGCGCCCTACAAAATGACATCTGCATTGTGGGTTCTTGAGTTTGGCTTCTTGGGGAAAAGTGCCTCCTTTCAAAGCAACTTGCCTAACTTGCCTGCGGCCCATGCGGGGTTTTTGCCTACAAAAATTCCATAAGGACGAGGATTTCTCCCAGACCAAAGCTGCCCCCTCCTCCAAACCTGGCTGCCATCGGAGGCCCAAACGCGCCCTACAAAATGACACCTGCCAAGTGGGCTCTTGAGTTTGGCTTCTTGGGGAAAAGTGACTCCTTTCAAAACCAACTTGCCTGCGTCCCGTCCCGGGCTTTTGCTACAAAAATTCCATAAGGACGAGGATTCCTCCCAGACCAAAGCTGCCCCCTCCTCCAAACCTGGCTGCCATCGGAGGCCCAAACGTGCCCTACAAAATGACATCTGCCAAGTGGGCTCTTGAGTTTGGCTTTCTGGGGAAAAGTGCCTCCTATCGGAGTCAACTTGCCTGCGGCCCATGCAGGGCTTTTGCCTACAAAAATTCCATAAGGACGAGGATTTCTCCCAGACCAAAGCTGCCCCCTCCTCCAAACCTGGCTGCCATCGGAGGCCCAAACGTGCCCTACAAAATGACATCTGCCAAGTGGGCTCTTGAGTTTGGCTTCTTGGGTGGAAGTACCTCCTTTCAAAGCCAACTTGCCTGCGGCCCGTCCTGGGCTTTTGCCTACAAAAATTCCATAAGGACGAGGATTTCTCCCAGACCAAAGCTGCCCCCTCCTCCAAACCTGGCTGCCATCGGAGGCCCAAACGCGCCCTACAAAATGACATCTGCCAAGTGGGCTCTTGAGTTTGGCTTCTTGGGGGAAAGTGCCTCCTTTCAAAGCCAACTTGCCTAACTAGCCTGCGGCCCGTCCTGGGCTTTTGAGCACAAAAATTCCATAAGGACGAGGATTTCTCCCAGACCAAAGCTGCCCCCTCCTCCAAACCTGGCTGCCATCAGAGGCCCAAACGCGCCCTACAAAATGACATCTGCCAAGTGGGCTCTTGAGTTTTGCTTCTTGGGGAAAAGTGCCTCCTTTCGGAGCCAACTTGCCTAACTTGCCTGCGGCCCGTCCTGGGCTTTTGCCTCCAAAAATTCCAGAAGGACGAGGATTTCTCCCAGACCAAAGCTGCCCCCTCCTCCAAACCTGGCTGTCATCGGAGGCCCAAACGCGCCCCACAAAATGACACCTGCATTGAGGGTTCTTGAGTTTGGCTTCTTGGGGAAAAGTGCCTCCTTTCGGAGTCAACTTGCCTGCGGCCCATGCAGGGCTTTTGCCTACAAAAATTCCAGAAGGACGAGGATTTCTCCCAGACCAAAGCTGCCCCCTCCTCCAAACCTGGCTGCCATCGGAGGCCCAAACGTGCCCTACAAAATGACACCTGCCAAGTGGGCTCTTGAGTTTGGCTTCTTGGGTGGAAGTGCCTCCTTTCAAAGCCAACTTGCCTGCGGCCCGTCCTGGGCTTTTGCCTACAAAAATTCCATAAGGACGAGGATTTCTCCCAGACCAAAGCTGCCCCCTCCTCCAAACCTGGCTGCCATCGGAGGCCCAAACGCGCCCTACAAAATGACATCTGCCAAGTGGGCTCTTGAGTTTGGCTTCTTGCGGAAAAGTGCCTCCTTTCAAAGCCAACTTGCCTAACTAGCCTGCGGGCCGTGCTGGGCATTAGACTACAAAAATTCCATAACGACGAGGATTTCTCCCAGACCAAATCTGCCCCCTCCTCCAAACCTGGCTGCCATCAGAGGACCAAACACGCCCCACAAAATGACATCTGCCAAGTGGGCTCTTGAGTTTGGCTTCTTGGGGAAAAGTGCCTCCTTTCGGAGCCAACTTGCCTAACTTGCCTGCGGCCCGTCCTGGGCTTTTGCCTCCAAAAATTCCATAAGGACGAGGATTTCTCCCAGGCCAAAGCTGCCCCCTCCTCCAAACCTGGCTGCCATCGGAGGCCCAAACGCGCCCTACAAAATGACACCTGCCAAGTGGGCTCTTGAGTTTGGTTTCTTGGGGAAAAGTGACTCCTTTCAAAACCAACTTGCCTGCGTCCCGTCCCGGGCTTTTGCTACAAAAATTCCATAAGGACGAGGATTCCTCCCAGACCAAAGCTGCCCCCTCCTCCAAACCTGGCTGCCATCGGAGGCCCAAACGCGCCCTACAAAATGACACCTGCCAAGTGGGCTCTTGAGTTTGGCTTTCTGGGGAAAAGTGCCTCCTTTCGGAGTCAACTTGCCTGCGGCCTATGCAGGGCTTTTGCCTACAAAAATTCCATAAGGACGAGGATTTCTCCCAGACCAAAGCTGCCCCCTCCTCCAAACCTGGCTGCCATCGGAGGCCCAAACGTGCCCTACAAAATGACATCTGCCAAGTGGGCTCTTGAGTTTGGCTTCTTGGGTGGAAGTACCTCCTTTCAAAGCCAACTTGCCTGCGGCCCGTCCTGGGCTTTTGCCTACAAAAATTCCATAAGGATGAGGATTTCTCCCAGACCAAAGCTGCCCCCTCCTCCAAACCTGGCTGCCATCAGAGGCCCAAACGCGCCCTACAAAATGACATCTGCCAAGTGGGCTCTTGAGTTTGGCTTCTTGGGGGAAAGTGCCTCCTTTCAAAGCCAACTTGCCTAACTAGCCTGCGGCCCGTGCTGGGCTTTAGACTACAAAAATTCCATAAGGACGAGGATTTCTCCCAGACCAAAGCTGCCCCCTCCTCCAAACCTGGCTGCCATCGGAGGCCCAAACGCGCCCTACAAAATGACATCTGCCAAGTGGGCTCTTGAGTTTGGCTTCTTGCGGAAAAGTGCCTCCTTTCAAAGCCAACTTGCCTAACTAGCCTGCAGCCCATTCTGGGCTTTTGCCTACAAAAATTCCATAAGGACGAGGATTTCTCCCAGACCAAAGCTGCCCCCTCCTCCCATCCTGGCTGCCATCGGAGGCCCAAACGTGCCCTACGAAATGACATCTGCCAAGTGGGCTCTTGAGTTTGGCTTCTTGGGTGGAAGTGCCTCCTTTCAAAGCCAACTTGCCTGCGGCCCGTCCTGGGCTTTTGCCTACAAAAATTCCATAAGGACGAGGATTTCTCCCAGGCCAAAGCTGCCCCCTCCTCCAAACCTGGCTGCCATCGGAGGCCCAAACGCGCCCCACAAAATGACACCTGCATTGAGGGTTCTTGAGTTTGGCTTCCTGGAGAAAAGTGCCTCCTTTCGGAGTCAACTTGCCTGCGGCCCATGCAGGTCTTTTGCCTACAAAAATTCCAGAAGGACGAGGATTTCTCCCAGACCAAAGCTGCCCCCTCCTCCAAACCTGGCTGCCATCGGAGGCCCAAACGTGCCCTACAAAATGACACCTGCCAAGTGGGCTCTTGAGTTTGGCTTCTTGGGTGGAAGTGCCTCCTTTCAAAGCCAACTTGCCTGCGGCCCGTCCTGGGCTTTTGCCTACAAAAATTCCATAAGGACGAGGATTTCTCCCAGACCAAAGCTGCCCCCTCCTCCAAACCTGGCTGCCATCGGAGGCCCAAACGCGCCCTACAAAATGACATCTGCCAAGTGGGCTCTTGAGTTTGGCTTCTTGCGGAAAAGTGCCTCCTTTCAAAGCCAACTTGCCTAACTAGCCTGCGGCCCATGCTGGGCATTAGACTACAAAAATTCCATAAGGACGAGGATTTCTCCCAGACCAAAGCTGCCCCCTCCTCCAAACCTGGCTGCCATCAGAGGCCCAAACGCGCCCCACAAAATGACATCTGCCAAGTGGGCTCTTGAGTTTGGCTTCTTGGGGAAAAGTGCCTCCTTTCGGAGCCAACTTGCCTAACTTGCCTGCGGCCCATGCGGGGTTTTTGCCTACAAAAATTCCATAAGGACGAGGATTTCTCCCAGACCAAAGCTGCCCCCTCCTCCAAACCTGGCTGCCATCGGAGGCCCAAACGCGCCCTACAAAATGACATCTGCCAAGTGGGCTCTTGAGTTTGGCTTTCTGGGGAAAAGTGCCTCCTTTCGGAGTCAACTTGCCTGCGGCCCATGCAGGGCTTTTGCCTACAAAAATTCCATAAGGACGAGGATTTCTCCCAGACCAAAGCTGCCCCCTCCTCCAAACCTGGCTGCCATCAGAGGCCCAAACGCGCCCTACAAAATGACATCTGCCAAGTGGGCTCTTGAGTTTGGCTTCTTGGGTGAAAGTGCCTCCTTTCAAAGCCAACTTGCCTAACTAGCCTGCGGCCCGTGCTGGGCTTTAGACTACAAATATTCCATAAGGACGAGGATTTCTCCCAGACCAAAGCTGCCCCCTCCTCCAAACCTGGCTGCCATCGGAGGCCCAAACGCGCCCCACAAAATGACATCTGCATTGAGGGTTCTTGAGTTTGGCTTCTTGGGTGGAAGTGCCTCCTTTCAAAGCCAACTTGCCTGCGGCCCGTCCTGGGCTTTTGCCTCCAAAAATTCCAGAAGGACGAGGATTTCTCCCAGACCAAAGCTGCCCCCTCCTCCAAACCTGGCTGCCATCGGAGGCCCAAACGCGCCCTACAAAATGACATCTGCCAAGTGGGCTCTTGAGTTTGGCTTCTTGGGGAAAAGTGCCTCCTTTCAAAGCCAACTTGCCTAACTAGCCTGCAGCCCATTCTGGGCTTTTGCCTACAAAAATTCCATAAGGACGAGGATTTCTCCCAGACCAAAGCTGCCCCCTCCTCCAAACCTGGCTGCCATCGGAGGCCCAAACGCGCCCCACAAAATGACATCTGCATTGAGGGTTCTTGAGTTTGGCTTCTTGGGGAAAAGTGCCTCCTTTCAAAGCCAACTTGCCTAACTTGCCTGCGGCCCTTGCGGGGTTTTTGCCTACAAAAATTCCATAAGGACGAGGATTTCTCCCAGACCAAAGCTGCCCCCTCCTCCAAACCTGGCTGCCATCGGAGGCCCAAACGCGCCCTACAAAATGACACCTGCCAAGTGGGCTCTTGAGTTTGGCTTCTTGGGGAAAAGTGACTCCTTTCAAAACCAACTTGCCTGCGTCCCGTCCCGGGCTTTTGCTACAAAAATTCCATAAGGACGAGGATTCCTCCCAGACCAAAGCTGCCCCCTCCTCCAAACCTGGCTGCCATCGGAGGCCCAAACGCGCCCTACAAAATGACATCTGCCAAGTGGGCTCTTGAGTTTGGCTTTCTGGGGAAAAGTGCCTCCTTTCGGAGTCAACTTGCCTGCGGCCCATGCAGGGCTTTTGCCGACAAAAATTCCATAAGGACGAGGATTTCTCCCAGACCAAAGCTGCCCCCTCCTCCAAACCTGGCTGCCATCGGAGGCCCAAACGTGCCCTACAAAATGACATCTGCCAAGTGGGCTCTTGAGTTTGGCTTCTTGGGTGGAAGAACCTCCTTTCAAAGCCAACTTGCCTGCGGCCCATGCGGGGTTTTTGGCTACAAAAATTCCATAAGGACGAGGATTTCTCCCAGACCAAAGCTGCCCCCTCCTCCAAACCTGGCTGCCATTGGAGGCCCAAACGCGCCCTACAAAATGACATCTGCCAAGTGGGCTCTTGAGTTTGGCTTCTTGGGGGAAAGTGCCTCCTTTCAAAGCCAACTTGCCTAACTAGCCTGCGGCCCGTGCTGGGCTTTAGACTACAAAAATTCCAGAAGGACGAGGATTTCTCCCAGACCAAAGCTGCCCCCTCCTCCAAACCTGGCTGCCATCAGAGGCCCAAACGCGCCTCACAAAATGACATCTGCCAAGTGGTCTCTTGAGTTTGGCTTCTTGGGGAAAAGTGCCTCCTTTCGGAGCCAACTTGCCTAACTTGCCTGCGGCCCGTCCTGGGCTTTTGCCTCCAAAAATTCCAGAACGACGAGGATTTCTCCCAGACCAAAGCTGCCCCCTCCTCCAAACCTGGCTGCCATCGGAGGCCCAAAGGCGCCCCACAAAATGACACCTGCATTGAGGGTTCTTGAGTTTGGCTTCCTGGGGAAAAGTGCCTCCTTTCGGAGTCAACTTGCCTGCGGCCCTTGCAGGGCTTTTGCCTCCAAAAATTCCATAAGGACGAGGATTTCTCCCAGACCAAAGCTGCCCCCTCCTCCAAACCTGGCTGCCATCGGAGGCCCAAACGTGCCCTACAAAATGACACCTGCCAAGTGGGCTCTTGAGTTTGGCTTCTTGGGTGGAAGTGCCTCCTTTCAAAGCCAACTTGCCTGCGGCCCGTCCTGGGCTTTTGCCTACAAAAATTCCATAAGGACGAGGATTTCTCCCAGACCAAAGCTGCCCCCTCCTCCAAACCTGGCTGCCATCGGAGGCCCAAACGCGCCCTACAAAATGACATCTGCATTGTGGGTTCTTGAGTTTGGCTTCTTGGGGAAAAGTGCCTCCTTTCAAAGCAACTTGCCTAACTTGCCTGCGGCCCATGCGGGGTTTTTGCCTACAAAAATTCCATAAGGACGAGGATTTCTCCCAGACCAAAGCTGCCCCCTCCTCCAAACCTGGCTGCCATAGGAGGCCCAAACGCGCCCTACAAAATGACATCTGCCAAGTGGGCTCTTGAGTTTGGCTTTCTGGGGAAATGTGCCTCCTTTCGGAGTCAACTTGCCAGCGGCCCATGCAGGGCTTTTGCCTACAAAAATTCCATAAGGACGAGGATTTCTCCCAGACCAAAGCTGCCCCCTCCTCCAAACCTGGCTGCCATCGGAGGCCCAAACGTGCCCTACAAAATGACATCTGCCAAGTGGGCTCTTGAGTTTGGCTTCTTGGGTGGAAGTACCTCCTTTCAAAGCCAACTTGCCTGCGGCCCGTCCTGGGCGTTTGCCTACAAAAATTCCATAAGGACGAGGATTTCTCCCAGACCAAAGCTGCCCCCTCCTCCAAACCTGGCTGCCATCAGAGGCCCAAACGCGCCCTACAAAATGACATCTGCCAAGTGGGTTCTTGAGTTTGGCTTCTTGGGGGAAAGTGCCTCCTTTCAAAGCCAACTTGCCTAACTTGCCTGCGGCCCGTCCTGGGCTTTTGCCTCCAAAAATTCCAGAAGGACGAGGATTTCTCCCAGACCAAAGCTGCCCCCTCCTCCAAACCTGTCTGCCATCGGAGGCCCAAACGCGCCCTACAAAATGACACCTGCCAAGCGGGCTCTTGAGTTTGGCTTCTTGGGGAAAAGTGACTCCTTTCAAAACCAACTTGCCTGCGTCCCGTCCCGGGCTTTTGCCTACAAAAATTCCATAAGGACGAGGATTCCTCCCAGACCAAAGCTGCCCCCTCCTCCAAACCTGGCTGCCATCGGAGGCCCAAACGTGCCCTACAATATGACACCTGCCAAGTGGGCTCTTGAGTTTGGCTTCTTGGGTGGAAGTGCCTCCTTTCAAAGCCAACTTGCCTGCGGCCCGTCCTGGGCTTTTGCCTACAAAAATTCCATAAGGACGAGGATTTCTCCCAGACCAAAGCTGCCCCCTCCTCCAAACCTGGCTGCCATCGGAGGCCCAAACGCGCCCTACAAAATGACACCTGCCAAGTGGGCTCTTGAGTTTGGCTTCTTGGGGAAAAGTGCCTCCTTTCAAAGCCAACTTGCCTAACTAGCCTGCAGCCCATTCTGGGCTTTTGCCTACAAAAATTCCATAAGGACGAGGATTTCTCCCAGACCAAAGCTGCCCCCTCCTCCAAACCTAGCTGCCATCGGTGGCCCAAACGCGCCCTACAAAATGACATCTGCCAAGTGGGCTCCTGAGTTTGGCTTCTTGGGGAAAAGTGCCTCCTTTCGGAGCCAACTTGCCTGCAGCCCGTGCTGGGCTTTAGACTACAAAAATTCCATAAGGACGAGGATTTCTCCCAGACCAAAGCTGCCCCCTCCTCCAAACCTGGCTGCCATCGGAGGCCCAAACGTGCCCTACAAAATGACACCTGCCAAGTGGGCTCTTGAGTTTGGCTTCTTGGGTGGAAGTGCCTCCTTTCAAAGCCAACTTGCCTGCGGCCCGTGCTGGGCTTTAGACTACAAAAATTCCATAAGGACGAGGATTTCTCCCAGACCAAAGCTGCCCCCTCCTCCAAACCTGGCTGCCATCGGAGGCCCAAACGCGCCCTACAAAATGACATCTGCATTGTGGGTTCTTGAGTTTGGCTTCTTGGGGAAAAGTGCCTCCTTTCAAAGCAACTTGCCTAACTTGCCTGCGGCCCATGCGGGGTTTTTGCCTACAAAAATTCCATAAGGACGAGGATTTCTCCCAGACCAAAGCTGCCCCCTCCTCCAAACCTGGCTGCCATAGGAGGCCCAAACGCGCCCTACAAAATGACATCTGCCAAGTGGGCTCTTGAGTTTGGCTTTCTGGGGAAATGTGCCTCCTTTCGGAGTCAACTTGCCAGCGGCCCATGCAGGGCTTTTGCTACAAAAATTCCATAAGGACGAGGATTTCTCCCAGACCAAAGCTGCCCCCTCCTCCAAACCTGGCTGCCATCGGAGGCCCAAACGTGCCCTACAAAATGACATCTGCCAAGTGGGCTCTTGAGTTTGGCTTCTTGGGTGGAAGTACCTCCTTTCAAAGCCAACTTGCCTGCGGCCCGTCCTGGGCGTTTGCCTACAAAAATTCCATAAGGACGAGGATTTCTCCCAGACCAAAGCTGCCCCCTCCTCCAAACCTGGCTGCCATCAGAGGCCCAAACGCGCCCTACAAAATGACATCTGCCAAGTGGGTTCTTGAGTTTGGCTTCTTGGGGGAAAGTGCCTCCTTTCAAAGCCAACTTGCCTAACTTGCCTGCGGCCCATCCTGGGCTTTTGCCTCCAAAAATTCCAGAAGGACGAGGATTTCTCCCAGACCAAAGCTGCCCCCTCCTCCAAACCTGTCTGCCATCGGAGGCCCAAACGCGCCCTACAAAATGACACCTGCCAAGCGGGCTCTTGAGTTTGGCTTCTTGGGGAAAAGTGACTCCTTTCAAAACCAACTTGCCTGCGTCCCGTCCCGGGCTTTTGCCTACAAAAATTCCATAAGGACGAGGATTCCTCCCAGACCAAAGCTGCCCCCTCCTCCAAACCTGGCTGCCATCGGAGGCCCAAACGTGCCCTACAATATGACACCTGCCAAGTGGGCTCTTGAGTTTGGCTTCTTGGGTGGAAGTGCCTCCTTTCAAAGCCAACTTGCCTGCGGCCCGTCCTGGGCTTTTGCCTACAAAAATTCCATAAGGACGAGGATTTCTCCCAGACCAAAGCTGCCCCCTCCTCCAAACCTGGCTGCCATCGGAGGCCCAAACGCGCCCCACAAAATGACATCTGCATTGAGGGTTCTTGAGTTTGGCTTCTTGGGGAAAAGTGCCTCCTTTCGGAGCCAACTTGCCTAACTTGCCTGCGGCCCGTCCTGGGCTTTTGCTACAAAAATTCCATAAGGACGAGGATTTCTCCCAGACCAAAGCTGCCCCCTCCTCCAAACCTGGCTGCCATCGGAGGCCCAAACGCGCCCTACAAAATGACATCTGCATTGTGGGTTCTTGAGTTTGGCTTCTTGGGGAAAAGTGCCTCCTTTCAAAGCAACTTGCCTAACTTGCCTGCGGCCCATGCGGGGTTTTTGCCTACAAAAATTCCATAAGGACGAGGATTTCTCCCAGACCAAAGCTGCCCCCTCCTCCAAACCTGGCTGCCATCGGAGGCCCAAACGCGCCCTACAAAATGACACCTGCCAAGTGGGCTCTTGAGTTTGGCTTCTTGGGGAAAAGTGACTCCTTTCAAAACCAACTTGCCTGCGTCCCGTCCCGGGCTTTTGCTACAAAAATTCCATAAGGACAAGGATTCCTCCCAGACCAAAGCTGCCCCCTCCTCCAAACCTGGCTGCCATCGGAGGCCCAAACGTGCCCTACAAAATGACATCTGCCAAGTGGGCTCTTGAGTTTGGCTTTCTGGGGAAAAGTGCCTCCTATCGGAGTCAACTTGCCTGCGGCCCATGCAGGGCTTTTGCCTACAAAAATTCCATAAGGACGAGGATTTCTCCCAGACCAAAGCTGCCCCCTCCTCCAAACCTGGCTGCCATCGGAGGCCCAAACGTGCCCTACAAAATGACATCTGCCAAGTGGGCTCTTGAGTTTGGCTTCTTGGGTGGAAGTACCTCCTTTCAAAGCCAACTTGCCTGCGGCCCGTCCTGGGCTTTTGCCTACAAAAATTCCATAAGGACGAGGATTTCTCCCAGACCAAAGCTGCCCCCTCCTCCAAACCTGGCTGCCATCGGAGGCCCAAACGCGCCCTACAAAATGACATCTGCCAAGTGGGCTCTTGAGTTTGGCTTCTTGGGGGAAAGTGCCTCCTTTCAAAGCCAACTTGCCTAACTAGCCTGCGGCCCGTCCTGGGCTTTTGAGCACAAAAATTCCATAAGGACGAGGATTTCTCCCAGACCAAAGCTGCCCCCTCCTCCAAACCTGGCTGCCATCAGAGGCCCAAACGCGCCCTACAAAATGACATCTGCCAAGTGGGCTCTTGAGTTTTGCTTCTTGGGGAAAAGTGCCTCCTTTCGGAGCCAACTTGCCTAACTTGCCTGCGGCCCGTCCTGGGCTTTTGCCTCCAAAAATTCCAGAAGGACGAGGATTTCTCCCAGACCAAAGCTGCCCCCTCCTCCAAACCTGGCTGTCATCGGAGGCGCAAACGCGCCCCACAAAATGACACCTGCATTGAGGGTTCTTGAGTTTGGCTTCTTGGGGAAAAGTGCCTCCTTTCGGAGTCAACTTGCCTGCGGCCCATGCAGGGCTTTTGCCTACAAAAATTCCAGAAGGACGAGGATTTCTCCCAGACCAAAGCTGCCCCCTCCTCCAAACCTGGCTGCCATCGGAGGCCCAAACGTGCCCTACAAAATGACACCTGCCAAGTGGGCTCTTGAGTTTGGCTTCTTGGGTGGAAGTGCCTCCTTTCAAAGCCAACTTGCCTGCGGCCCGTCCTGGGCTTTTGCCTACAAAAATTCCATAAGGACGAGGATTTCTCCCAGACCAAAGCTGCCCCCTCCTCCAAACCTGGCTGCCATCGGAGGCCCAAACGCGCCCTACAAAATGACATCTGCCAAGTGGGCTCTTGAGTTTGGCTTCTTGCGGAAAAGTGCCTCCTTTCAAAGCCAACTTGCCTAACTAGCCTGCGGGCCGTGCTGGGCATTAGACTACAAAAATTCCATAACGACGAGGATTTCTCCCAGACCAAATCTGCCCCCTCCTCCAAACCTGGCTGCCATCAGAGGACCAAACACGCCCCACAAAATGACATCTGCCAAGTGGGCTCTTGAGTTTGGCTTCTTGGGGAAAAGTGCCTCCTTTCGGAGCCAACTTGCCTAACTTGCCTGCGGCCCGTCCTGGGCTTTTGCCTCCAAAAATTCCAGAAGGACGAGGATTTCTCCCAGGCCAAAGCTGCCCCCTCCTCCAAACCTGGCTGCCATCGGAGGCCCAAACGCGCCCTACAAAATGACACCTGCCAAGTGGGCTCTTGAGTTTGGTTTCTTGGGGAAAAGTGACTCCTTTCAAAACCAACTTGCCTGCGTCCCGTCCCGGGCTTTTGCTACAAAAATTCCATAAGGACGAGGATTCCTCCCAGACCAAAGCTGCCCCCTCCTCCAAACCTGGCTGCCATCGGAGGCCCAAACGTGCCCTACAATATGACACCTGCCAAGTGGGCTCTTGAGTTTGGCTTCTTGGGTGGAAGTGCCTCCTTTCAAAGCCAACTTGCCTGCGGCCCGTCCTGGGCTTTTGCCTACAAAAATTCCATAAGGACGAGGATTTCTCCCAGACCAAAGCTGCCCCCTCCTCCAAACCTGGCTGCCATCGGAGGCCCAAACGCGCCCTACAAAATGACACCTGCCAAGTGGGCTCTTGAGTTTGGCTTCTTGGGGAAAAGTGCCTCCTTTCAAAGCCAACTTGCCTAACTAGCCTGCAGCCCATTCTGGGCTTTTGCCTACAAAAATTCCATAAGGACGAGGATTTCTCCCAGACCAAAGCTGCCCCCTCCTCCAAACCTAGCTGCCATCGGTGGCCCAAACGCGCCCTACAAAATGACATCTGCCAAGTGGGCTCCTGAGTTTGGCTTCTTGGGGAAAAGTGCCTCCTTTCGGAGCCAACTTGCCTGCAGCCCGTGCTGGGCTTTAGACTACAAAAATTCCATAACGACGAGGATTTCTCCCAGACCAAAGCTGCCCCCTCCTCCAAACCTGGCTGCCATCGGAGGCCCAAACGCGCCCCACAAAATGACATCTGCATTGAGGGTTCTTGAGTTTGGCTTCTTGGGGAAAAGTGCCTCCTTTCGGAGCCAACTTGCCTAACTTGCCTGCGGCCCGTCCTGGGCTTTTGCTACAAAAATTCCATAAGGACGAGGATTTCTCCCAGACCAAAGCTGCCCCCTCCTCCAAACCTGGCTGCCATCGGAGGCCCAAACGCGCCCTACAAAATGACATCTGCATTGTGGGTTCTTGAGTTTGGCTTCTTGGGGAAAAGTGCCTCCTTTCAAAGCAACTTGCCTAACTTGCCTGCGGCCCATGCGGGGTTTTTGCCTACAAAAATTCCATAAGGACGAGGATTTCTCCCAGACCAAAGCTGCCCCCTCCTCCAAACCTGGCTGCCATCGGAGGCCCAAACGCGCCCTACAAAATGACACCTGCCAAGTGGGCTCTTGAGTTTGGCTTCTTGGGGAAAAGTGACTCCTTTCAAAACCAACTTGCCTGCGTCCCGTCCCGGGCTTTTGCTACAAAAATTCCATAAGGACGAGGATTCCTCCCAGACCAAAGCTGCCCCCTCCTCCAAACCTGGCTGCCATCGGAGGCCCAAACGTGCCCTACAAAATGACATCTGCCAAGTGGGCTCTTGAGTTTGGCTTTCTGGGGAAAAGTGCCTCCTATCGGAGTCAACTTGCCTGCGGCCCATGCAGGGCTTTTGCCTACAAAAATTCCATAAGGACGAGGATTTCTCCCAGACCAAAGCTGCCCCCTCCTCCAAACCTGGCTGCCATCGGAGGCCCAAACGTGCCCTACAAAATGACATCTGCCAAGTGGGCTCTTGAGTTTGGCTTCTTGGGTGGAAGTACCTCCTTTCAAAGCCAACTTGCCTGCGGCCCGTCCTGGGCTTTTGCCTACAAAAATTCCATAAGGACGAGGATTTCTCCCAGACCAAAGCTGCCCCCTCCTCCAAACCTGGCTGCCATCGGAGGCCCAAACGCGCCCTACAAAATGACATCTGCCAAGTGGGCTCTTGAGTTTGGCTTCTTGGGGGAAAGTGCCTCCTTTCAAAGCCAACTTGCCTAACTAGCCTGCGGCCCGTCCTGGGCTTTTGAGCACAAAAATTCCATAAGGACGAGGATTTCTCCCAGACCAAAGCTGCCCCCTCCTCCAAACCTGGCTGTCATCGGAGGCCCAAACGCGCCCCACAAAATGACACCTGCATTGAGGGTTCTTGAGTTTGGCTTCTTGGGGAAAAGTGCCTCCTTTCGGAGTCAACTTGCCTGCGGCCCATGCAGGGCTTTTGCCTACAAAAATTCCAGAAGGACGAGGATTTCTCCCAGACCAAAGCTGCCCCCTCCTCCAAACCTGGCTGCCATCGGAGGCCCAAACGTGCCCTACAAAATGACACCTGCCAAGTGGGCTCTTGAGTTTGGCTTCTTGGGTGGAAGTGCCTCCTTTCAAAGCCAACTTGCCTGCGGCCCGTCCTGGGCTTTTGCCTACAAAAATTCCATAAGGACGAGGATTTCTCCCAGACCAAAGCTGCCCCCTCCTCCAAACCTGGCTGCCATCGGAGGCCCAAACGCGCCCTACAAAATGACATCTGCCAAGTGGGCTCTTGAGTTTGGCTTCTTGCGGAAAAGTGCCTCCTTTCAAAGCCAACTTGCCTAACTAGCCTGCGGGCCGTGCTGGGCATTAGACTACAAAAATTCCATAACGACGAGGATTTCTCCCAGACCAAATCTGCCCCCTCCTCCAAACCTGGCTGCCATCAGAGGACCAAACACGCCCCACAAAATGACATCTGCCAAGTGGGCTCTTGAGTTTGGCTTCTTGGGGAAAAGTGCCTCCTTTCGGAGCCAACTTGCCTAACTTGCCTGCGGCCCGTCCTGGGCTTTTGCCTCCAAAAATTCCAGAAGGACGAGGATTTCTCCCAGGCCAAAGCTGCCCCCTCCTCCAAACCTGGCTGCCATTGGAGGCCCAAACGCGCCCTACAAAATGACACCTGCCAAGTGGGCTCTTGAGTTTGGTTTCTTGGGGAAAAGTGACTCCTTTCAAAACCAACTTGCCTGCGTCCCGTCCCGGGCTTTTGCTACAAAAATTCCATAAGGACGAGGATTCCTCCCAGACCAAAGCTGCCCCCTCCTCCAAACCTGGCTGCCATCGGAGGCCCAAACGCGCCCTACAAAATGACACCTGCCAAGTGGGCTCTTGAGTTTGGCTTCTTGGGGGAAAGTGCCTCCTTTCAAAGCCAACTTGCCTGCGGCCCGTCCTGGGCTTGTGCCTACAAAAATTCCATAAGGACGAGGATTTCTCCCAGAAAAAAGCTGCCCCCTCCTCCAAACCTGGCTGCCATCGGAGGCCCAAACGCGCCCTACAAAAGGACATCTGCATTGTGGGTTCTTGAGTTTGGGTTCTTGGGGAAAAGTGCCTCCTTTCAAAGCCAACTTGCCTAACTTGCCTGCGGCCAGTCCTGGGCTTTTGCCTACAAAATTTCCATAAGGACAAGGATTTCTCCCAGACCAAAGCTGCCCCCACCTGCAAACCTGGCTGCCATCGGAGGCCCAAACGCGCCCCACAAAATGACATCTGCCAAGTGGGCTCCTGAGTTTGGCTTCTTGGGGAAAAGTGCCTCCTTTCGGAGTCAACTTGCCGGCGGCCCATGCAGGGCTTTTGCCTACAAAAATTCCATAAGGACGAGGATTTCTCCCAGACCAAAGCTGCCCCCTCCTCCCATCCTGGCTGCCATCGGAGGCCCAAACGTGCCCTACAAAATGACATCTGCCAAGTGGGCTCTTGAGTTTGGCTTCTTGGGTGGAAGTGCCTCCTTTCAAAGCCAACTTGCCTGCGGCCCGTCCTGGGCTTTTGCCTCCAAAAATTCCATAAGGACGAGGATTTCTCCCAGGCCAAAGCTGCCCCCTCCTCCAAACCTGGCTGCCATCGGAGGCCCAAACGCGCCCCACAAAATGACACCTGCATTGAGGGTTCTTGAGTTTGGCTTCCTGGAGAAAAGTGCCTCCTTTCGGAGTCAACTTGCCTGCGGCCCATGCAGGGCTTTTGCCTACAAAAATTCCAGAAGGACGAGGATTTCTCCCAGACCAAAGCTGCCCCCTCCTCCAAACCTGGCTGCCATCGGAGGCCCAAACGTGCCCTACAAAATGACACCTGCCAAGTGGGCTCTTGAGTTTGGCTTCTTGGGTGGAAGTGCCTCCTTTCAAAGCCAACTTGCCTGCGGCCCGTCCTGGGCTTTTGCCTACAAAAATTCCATAAGGACGAGGATTTCTCCCAGACCAAAGCTGCCCCCTCCTCCAAACCTGGCTGCCATCGGAGGCCCAAACGCGCCCTACAAAATGACATCTGCCAAGTGGGCTCTTGAGTTTGGCTTCTTGCGGAAAAGTGCCTCCTTTCAAAGCCAACTTGCCTAACTAGCCTGCGGCCCGTGCTGGGCATTAGACTACAAAAATTCCATAAGGACGAGGATTTCTCCCAGACCAAAGCTGCCCCCTCCTCCAAACCTGGCTGCCATCAGAGGCCCAAACGCGCCCTACAAAATGACATCTGCCAAGTGGGCTCTTGAGTTTGGCTTCTTGGGGAAAAGTGCCTCCTTTCGGAGCCAACTTGCCTAACTTGCCTGCGGCCCGTCCTGGGCTTTTGCCTCCAAAAATTCCAGAACGACGAGGATTTCTCCCAGACCAAAGCTGCCCCCTCCTCCAAACCTGGCTGCCATCGGAGGCCCAAAGGCGCCCCACAAAATGACACCTGCATTGAGGGTTCTTGAGTTTGGCTTCCTGGGGAAAAGTGCCTCCTTTCGGAGTCAACTTGCCTGCGGCCCTTGCAGGGCTTTTGCCTCCAAAAATTCCATAAGGACGAGGATTTCTCCCAGACCAAAGCTGCCCCCTCCTCCAAACCTGGCTGCCATCGGAGGCCCAAACGTGCCCTACAAAATGACACCTGCCAAGTGGGCTCTTGAGTTTGGCTTCTTGGGTGGAAGTGCCTCCTTTCAAAGCCAACTTGCATGCGGCCCGTCCTGGGCTTTTGCCTACAAAAATTCCATAAGGACGAGGATTTCTCCCAGACCAAAGCTGCCCCCTCCTCCAAACCTGGCTGCCATCGGAGGCCCAAACGCGCCCTACAAAATGACATCTGCATTGTGGGTTCTTGAGTTTGGCTTCTTGGGGAAAAGTGCCTCCTTTCAAAGCAACTTGCCTAACTTGCCTGCGGCCCATGCGGGGTTTTTGCCTCCAAAAATTCCATAAGGACGAGGATTTCTCCCAGACCAAAGCTGACCCCTCCTCCAAACCTGGCTGCCATCGGAGGCCCAAACGCGCCCTACAAAATGACATCTGCCAAGTGGGCTCTTGAGTTTGGCTTTCTGGGGAAAAGTGCCTCCTTTCGGAGTCAACTTGCCTGCGGCCCATGCAGGGCTTTTGCCTACAAAAATTCCATAAGGACGAGGATTTCTCCCAGACCAAAGCTGCCCCCTCCTCCAAACCTGGCTGCCATCGGAGGCCCAAACGTGCCCTACAAAATGACATCTGCCAAGTGGGCTCTTGAGTTTGGCTTCTTGGGTGGAAGTACCTCCTTTCAAAGCCAACTTGCCTGCGGCCCGTCCTGGGCTTTTGCCTACAAAAATTCCATAAGGACGAGGATTTCTCCCAGACCAAAGCTGCCCCCTCCTCCAAACCTGGCTGCCATCAGAGGCCCAAACGCGCCCTACAAAATGACATCTGCCAAGTGGGCTCTTGAGTTTGGCTTCTTGGGGGAAAGTGCCTCCTTTCAAAGCCAACTTGCCTAACTAGCCTGCGGCCCGTGCTGGGCTTTAGACTACAAATATTCCATAAGGACGAGGATTTCTCCCAGACCAAAGCTGCCCCCTCCTCCAAACCTGGCTGCCATCGGAGGCCCAAACGCGCCCCACAAAATGACATCTGCATTGAGGGTTCTTGAGTTTGGCTTCTTGGGTGGAAGTGCCTCCTTTCAAAGCCAACTTGCCTGCGGCCCGTCCTGGGCTTTTGCCTCCAAAAATTCCAGAAGGACGAGGATTTCTCCCAGACCAAAGCTGCCCCCTCCTCCAAACCTGGCTGCCATCGGAGGCCCAAACGCGCCCTACAAAATGACATCTGCCAAGTGGGCTCTTGAGTTTGGCTTCTTGCGGAAAAGTGCCTCCTTTCAAAGCCAACTTGCCTAACTAGCCTGCAGCCCATTCTGGGCTTTTGCCTACAAAAATTCCATAAGGACGAGGATTTCTCCCAGACCAAAGCTGCCCCCTCCTCCAAACCTGGCTGCCATCGGAGGCCCAAACGCGCCCCACAAAATGACGTCTGCATTGAGGGTTCTTGAGTTTGGCTTCTTGGGGGAAAGTGCCTCCTTTCAAAGCCAACTTGCCTGCAGTCCGTGCTGGGCTTTAGACTACAAAAATTCCATAAGGACGAGGATTTCTCCCAGACCAAAGCTGCCCCCTCCTCCAAACCTGGCTGCCATCGGAGGCCCAAACGCGCCCCACAAAATGACATCTGCATTGAGGGTTCTTGAGTTTGGCTTCTTGGGGAAAAGTGCCTCCTTTCAAAGCCAACTTGCCTAACTTGCCTGCGGCCCTTGCGGGGTTTTTGCCTACAAAAATTCCATAAGGACGAGGATTTCTCCCAGACCAAAGCTGCCCCCTCCTCCAAACCTGGCTGCCATCGGAGGCCCAAACGCGCCCTACAAAATGACACCTGCCAAGTGGGCTCTTGAGTTTGGCTTCTTGGGGAAAAGTGACTCCTTTCAAAACCAACTTGCCTGCGTCCCGTCCCGGGCTTTTGGTACAAAAATTCCATAAGGACGAGGATTCCTCCCAGACCAAAGCTGCCCCCTCCTCCAAACCTGGCTGCCATCGGAGGCCCAAACGCGCCCTACAAAATGACATCTGCCAAGTGGGCTCTTGAGTTTGGCTTTCTGGGGAAAAGTGCCTCCTTTCGGAGTCAACTTGCCTGCGGCCCATGCAGGGCTTTTGCCTACAAAAATTCCATAAGGACGAGGATTTCTCCCAGACCAAAGCTGCCCCCTCCTCCAAACCTGGCTGCCATTGGAGGCCCAAACGCGTCCTACAAAATGACATCTGCCAAGTGGGCTCTTGAGTTTGGCTTCTTGGGGGAAAGTGCCTCCTTTCAAAGCCAACTTGCCTAACTAGCCTGCGGCCCGTGCTGGGCTTTAGACTACAAAAATTCCAGAAGGACGAGGATTTCTCCCAGACCAAAGCTGCCCCCTCCTCCAAACCTGGCTGCCATAGGAGGCCCAAACGCGCCCTACAAAATGACATCTGCCAAGTGGGCTCTTGAGTTTGGCTTTCTGGGGAAAAGTGCCTCCTTTCGGAGTCAACTTGCCTGCGGCCCATGCAGGGCTTTTGCCTACAAAAATTCCATAAGGACGAGGATTTCTCCCAGACCAAAGCTGCCCCCTCCTCCAAACCTGGCTGCCATCGGAGGCCCAAACGTGCCCTACAAAATGACATCTGCCAAGTGGGCTCTTGAGTTTGGCTTCTTGGGTGGAAGTACCTCCTTTCAAAGCCAACTTGCCTGCGGCCCGTCCTCGGCATTTGCCTACAAAAATTCCATAAGGACGAGGATTTCTCCCAGACCAAAGCTGCCCCCTCCTCCAAACCTGGCTGCCATCAGAGGCCCAAACGCGCCCTACAAAATGACATCTGCCAAGTGGGCTCCTGAGTTTGGCTTCTTGGGGAAAAGTGCCTCCTTTCAAAGCCAACTTGCCTAACTATCCTGCGGCCCGTGCTGGGCTTCAGACTACAAATATTCCATAAGGACGAGGATTTCTCCCAGACCAAAGCTGCCCCCTCCTCCAAACCTGGCTGCCATCAGAGGCCCAAACGCGCCCTACAAAATGACATCTGCCAAGTGGGCTCTTGAGTTTGGCTTCTTGGGGAAAAGTGCCTCCTTTCGGATCCAACTTGCCTAACTTGCCTGCGGCCCGTCCTGGGCTTTTGCCTCCAAAAATTCCATAAGGACGAGGATTTCTCCCAGACCAAAGCTGCCCCCTCCTCCAAACCTGGCTGCCATCGGAGGCCCAAACGCGCCCTACAAAATGACACCTGCCAAGCGGGCTCTTGAGTTTGGCTTCTTGGGGAAAAGTGACTCCTTTCAAAACCAACTTGCCTGCGTCCCGTCCCGGGCTTTTGCCTACAAAAATTCCATAA
Source organism: Cinclus cinclus (assembly GCF_963662255.1). Lineage (NCBI taxonomy): Eukaryota > Metazoa > Chordata > Aves > Passeriformes > Cinclidae > Cinclus > Cinclus cinclus. Next base: position 60,253 of record NW_026912062.1, read on the forward strand.
GGACGAGGATTCCTCCCAGACCAAAGCTGCCCCCTCCTCCAAACCTGGCTGCCATCGGAGGCCCAAACGTGCCCTACAATATGACACCTGCCAAGTGGGCTCTTGAGTTTGGCTTCTTGGGTGGAAGTGCCTCCTTTCAAAGCCAACTTGCCTGCGGCCCGTCCTGGGCTTTTGCCTACAAAAATTCCATAAGGACGAGGATTTCTCCCAGACCAAAGCTGCCCCCTCCTCCAAACCTGGCTGCCATCGGAGGCCCAAACGCGCCCTACAAAATGACACCTGCCAAGTGGGCTCTTGAGTTTGGCTTCTTGGGGAAAAGTGCCTCCTTTCAAAGCCAACTTGCCTAACTAGCCTGCAGCCCATTCTGGGCTTTTGCCTACAAAAATTCCAGAAGGACGAGGATTTCTCCCAGACCAAAGCTGCCCCCTCCTCCAAACCTAGCTGCCATCGGTGGCCCAAACGCGCCCTACAAAATGACATCTGCCAAGTGGGCTCCTGAGTTTGGCTTCTTGGGGAAAAGTGCCTCCTTTCGGAGCCAACTTGCCTGCAGCCCGTGCTGGGCTTTAGACTACAAAAATTCCATAACGACGAGGATTTCTCCCAGACCAAAGCTGCCCCCTCCTCCAAACCTGGCTGCCATCGGAGGCCCAAACGCGCCCCACAAAATGACATCTGCATTGAGGGTTCTTGAGTTTGGCTTCTTGGGGAAAAGTGCCTCCTTTCGGAGCCAACTTGCCTAACTTGCCTGCGGCCCGTCCTGGGCTTTTGCTACAAAAATTCCATAAGGACGAGGATTCCTCCCAGACCAAAGCTGCCCCCTCCTCCAAACCTGGCTGCCATCGGAGGCCCAAACGCGCCCTACAAAATGACATCTGCATTGTGGGTTCTTGAGTTTGGCTTCTTGGGGAAAAGTGCCTCCTTTCAAAGCAACTTGCCTAACTTGCCTGCGGGCCATGCGGGGTTTTTGCCTACAAAAATTCCATAAGGACGAGGATTTCTCCCAGACCAAAGCTGCCCCCTCCTCCAAACCTGGCTGCCATCGGAGGCCCAAACGCGCCCTACAAAATGACACCTGCCAAGTGGGCTCTTGAGTTTGGCTTCTTGGGGAAAAGTGACTCCTTTCAAAACCAACTTGCCTGCGTCCCGTCCCGGGCTTTTGCTACAAAAATTCCATAAGGACGAGGATTCCTCCCAGACCAAAGCTGCCCCCTCCTCCAAACCTGGCTGCCATCGGAGGCCCAAACGTGCCCTACAAAATGACATCTGCCAAGTGGGCTCTTGAGTTTGGCTTTCTGGGGAAAAGTGCCTCCTATCGGAGTCAACTTGCCTGCGGCCCATGCAGGGCTTTTGCCTACAAAAATTCCATAAGGACGAGGATTTCTCCCAGACCAAAGCTGCCCCCTCCTCCAAACCTGGCTGCCATTGGAGGCCCAAACGCGCCCTACAAAATGACATCTGCCAAGTGGGCTCTTGAGTTTGGCTTCTTGGGGGAAAGTGCCTCCTTTCAAAGCCAACTTGCCTAACTAGCCTGCGGCCCGTCCTGGGCTTTTGAGCACAAAAATTCCATAAGGACGAGGATTTCTCCCAGACCAAAGCTGCCCCCTCCTCCAAACCTGGCTGCCATCAGAGGCCCAAACGCGCCCTACAAAATGACATCTGCCAAGTGGGCTCTTGAGTTTTGCTTCTTGGGGAAAAGTGCCTCCTTTCGGAGCCAACTTGCCTAACTTGCCTGCGGCCCGTCCTGGGCTTTTGCCTCCAAAAATACCAGAAGGACGAGGATTTCTCCCAGACCAAAGCTGCCCCCTCCTCCAAACGTGGCTGCCATCGGAGGCCCAAACGCGCCCCACAAAATGACACCTGCATTGAGGGTTCTTGAGTTTGGCTTCCTGGAGAAAAGTGCCTCCTTTCGGAGTCAACTTGCCTGCGGCCCATGCAGGGCTTTTGCCTAGAAAAATTCCATAAGGACGAGGATTTCTCCCAGACCAAAGCTGCCCCCTCCTCCAAACCTGGCTGCCATCGGAGGCCCAAACGTGCCCTACAAAATGACACCTGCCAAGTGGGCTCTTGAGTTTGGCTTCTTGGGTGGAAGTGCCTCCTTTCAAAGCCAACATGCCTGCGGCCCGTCCTGGGCTTTTGCCTACAAAAATTCCATAAGGACGAGGATTTCTCCCAGACCAAAGCTGCCCCCTCCTCCAAACCTGGCTGCCATCGGAGGCCCAAACGCGCCCTACAAAATGACATCTGCCAAGTGGGCTCTTGAGTTTGGCTTCTTGCGGAAAAGTGCCTCCTTTCAAAGCCAACTTGCCTAACTAGCCTGCGGGCCGTGCTGGGCATTAGACTACAAAAATTCCATAAGGACGAGGATTTCTCCCAGACCAAAGCTGCCCCCTCCTCCAAACCTGGCTGCCATCAGAGGCCCAAACGCGCCCTACAAAAGGACATCTGCATTGTGGGTTCTTGAGTTTGGCTTCTTGGGGAAAAGTGCCTCCTTTCAAAGCCAACTTGCCTAACTTGCCTGCGGCCCGTCCTGGGCTTTTGCCTACAAAATTTCCATAAGGACAAGGATTTCTCCCAGACCAAAGCTGCCCCCACCTGCAAACCTGGCTGCCATCGGAGGCCCAAACGCGCCCTACAAAATGACATCTGCCAAGTGGGCTCCTGAGTTTGGCTTCTTGGGGAAAAGTGCCTCCTTTCAAAGCCAACTTGCCGGCGGCCCATGCAGGGCTTTTGCCTACAAAAATTCCATAAGGACGAGGATTTCTCCCAGACCAAAGCTGCCCCCTCCTCCCATCCTGGCTGCCATCGGAGGCCCAAACGTGCCCTACGAAATGACATCTGACAAGTGGGCTCTTGAGTTTGGCTTCTTGGGTGGAAGTGCCTCCTTTCAAAGCCAACTTGCCTGCGGCCCGTCCTGGGCTTTTGCCTACAAAAATTCCATAAGGACGAGGATTTCTCCCAGGCCAAAGCTGCCCCCTCCTCCAAACCTGGCTGCCATCGGAGGCCCAAACGCGCCCCACAAAATGACACCTGCATTGAGGGTTCTTGAGTTTGGCTTCCTGGAGAAAAGTGCCTCCTTTCGGAGTCAACTTGCCTGCGGCCCATGCAGGGCTTTTGCCTACAAAAATTCCAGAAGGACGAGGATTTCTCCCAGACCAAAGCTGCCCCCTCCTCCAAACCTGGCTGCCATCGGAGGCCCAAACGTGCCCTACAAAATGACACCTGCCAAGTGGGCTCTTGAGTTTGGTTTCTTGGGTGGAAGTGCCTCCATTCAAAGCCAACTTGCCTGCGGCCCGTCCTGGGCTTTTGCCTACAAAAATTCCATAAGGACGAGGATTTCTCCCAGACCAAAGCTGCCCCCTCCTCCAAACCTGGCTGCCATCGGAGGCCCAAACGCGCCCTACAAAATGACATCTGCCAAGTGGGCTCTTGAGTTTGGCTTCTTGCGGAAAAGTGCCTCTTTCAAAGCCAACTTGCCTAACTAGCCTGCGGCCCGTGCTGGGCATTAGACTACAAAAATTCCATAACGACGAGGATTTCTCCCAGACCAAAGCTGCCCCCTCCTCCAAACCTGGCTGCCATCAGAGGCCCAAACGCGCCCCACAAAATGACATCTGCATTGAGGGTTCTTGAGTTTGGCTTTTTGGGGAAAAGTGCCTCCTTTCGGAGCCAACTTGCCTAACTTGCCTGCGGCCCGTCCTGGGCTTTTGCTACAAAAATTCCATAAGGACGAGGATTTCTCCCAGACCAAAGCTGCCCCCTCCTCCAAACCTGGCTGCCATCGGAGGCCCAAACGTGCCCTACAAAATGACATCTGCCAAGTGGGCTCTTGAGTTTGGCTTCTTGGGTGGAAGTACCTCCTTTCAAAGCCAACTTGCCTGCGGCCCGTCCTGGGCTTTTGAGTACAAAAATTCCAGAAGGACGAGGATTTCTCCCAGACCAAAGCTGCCCCCTCCTCCAAACCTGGCTGCCATCGGAGGCCCAAACGCGCCCTACAAAATGACATCTGCCAAGTGGGCTCTTGAGTTTGGCTTCTTGGGGGAAAGTGCCTCCTTTCAAAGCCAACTTGCCTAACTAGCCTGCGGCCCGTGCTGGGCTTTAGACTACAAAAATTCCATAAGGACGAGGATTTCTCCCAGACCAAAGCTGCCCCCTCCTCCAAACCTGGCTGCCATCAGAGGCCCAAACGCGCCCTACAAAATGACATCTGCCAAGTGGGCTCTTGAGTTTGGCTTCTTGGGGAAAAGTGCCTCCTTTCGGAGCCAACTTGCCTAACTTGCCTGCGGCCCGTCCTGGGCTTTTGCCTCCAAAAATTCCAGAAGGACGAGGATTTCTCCCAGACCAAAGCTGCCCCCTCCTCCAAACCTGGCTGCCATCGGAGGCCCAAACGCGCCCCACAAAATGACACCTGCCAAGTGGGCTCTTGAGCTTGGTTTCTTGGGGAAAAGTGACTCCTTTCAAAACCAACTTGCCTGCGTCCCGTCCCGGGCTTTTGCTACAAAAATTCCATAAGGACGAGGATTCCTCCCAGACCAAAGCTGCCCCCTCCTCCAAACCTGGCTGCCATCGGAGGCCCAAACGCGCCCTACAAAATGACACCTGCCAAGTGGGCTCTTGAGTTTGGCTTCTTGGGGGAAAGTGCCTCCTTTCAAAGCCAACTTGCCTGCGGCCCGTCCTGGGCTTGTGCCTACAAAAATTCCATAAGGACGAGGATTTCTCCCAGAACAAAGCTGCCCCCTCCTCCAAACCTGGCTGCCATCGGAGGCCCAAACGCGCCCTACAAAATGACACCTGCCAAGTGGGCTCTTGAGTTTGGGTTCTTGTGGAAAAGTGCTTCCTTTCGGAGCTAAAATGCCTAACTTGCCTGCGGCCCGTCCTGGGCTTTTGAGTACAAAAATTCCAGAAGGATGAGGATTTCTCCCAGACCAAAGCTGCCCCCTCCTCCAAACCTGGCTGCCATCAGAGGCCCAAACGCGCCCTACAAAAGGACATCTGCATTGTGGGTTCTTGAGTTTGGCTTCTTGGGGAAAAGTGCCTCCTTTCAAAGCCAACTTGCCTAACTTACCTGCGGCCCGTCCTGGGCTTTTGCCTACAAAATTTCCATAAGGACAAGGATTTCTCCCAGACCAAAGCTGCCCCCACCTGCAAACCTGGCTGCCATCGGAGGCCCAAACGCGCCCTACAAAATGACATCTGCCAAGTGGGCTCCTGAGTTTGGCTTCTTGGGGAAAAGTGCCTCCTTTCGGAGTCAACTTGCCGGCAGCCCATGCAGGGCTTTTGCCTACAAAAATTCCATAAGGACGAGGATTTCTCCCAGACCAAAGCTGCCCCCTCCTCCAAACCTGGCTGCCATCGGAGGCCCAAACGTGCCCTACAATATGACACCTGCCAAGTGGGCTCTTGAGTTTGGCTTCTTGGGTGGAAGTGCCTCCTTTCAAAGCCAACTTGCCTGCGGTCCGTCCTGGGCTTTTGCCTACAAAAATTCCATAAGGACGAGGATTTCTCCCAGACCAAAGCTGCCCCCTCCTCCAAACCTGGCTGCCATCGGAGGCCCAAACGCGCCCTACAAAATGACACCTGCCAAGTGGGCTCTTGAGTTTGGCTTCTTGGGGAAAAGTGCCTCCTTTCAAAGCCAACTTGCCTAACTAGCCTGCAGCCCATTCTGGGCTTTTGCCTACAAAAATTCCATAAGGACGAGAATTTCTCCCAGACCAAAGCTGCCCCTTCCTCCAAACCTAGCTGCCATCGGTGGCCCAAACGCGCCCTACAAAATGACATCTGCCAAGTGGGCTCCTGAGTTTGGCTTCTTGGGGAAAAGTGCCTCCATTCGGATCCAACTTGCCTGCAGCCCGTGCTGGGCTTTAGACTACAAAAATTCCATAACGACGAGGATTTCTCCCAGACCAAAGCTGCCCCCTCCTCCAAACCTGGCTGCCATCGGAGGCCCAAACGCGCCCCACAAAATGACATCTGCATTGAGGGTTCTTGAGTTTGGCTTCTTGGGGAAAAGTGCCTCCTTTCGGAGCCAACTTGCCTAACTTGCCTGCGGCCCGTCCTGGGCTTTTGCTACAAAAATTCCATAAGGACGAGGATTTCTCCCAGACCAAAGCTGCCCCCTCCTCCAAACCTGGCTGCCATCGGAGGCCCAAACGTTCCCTACAAAATGACATCTGCCAAGTGGGCTCTTGAGTTTGGCTTCTTGGGTGGAAGTATCTCCTTTCAAAGCCAACTTGCCTGCGGCCCGTCCTGGGCTTTTGCCTACAAAAATTCCATAAGGACGAGGATTTCTCCCAGACCAAAGCTGCCCCCTCCTCCAAACCTGGCTGCCATCGGAGGCCCAAACGCGCCCTACAAAATGACATCTGCCAAGTGGGCTCTTGAGTTTGGCTTCTTGGGGGAAAGTGCCTCCTTTCAAAGCCAACTTGCCTAACTAGCCTGCGGCCCGTGCTGGGCTTTAGACTACAAAAATTCCAGAAGGACGAGGATTTCTCCCAGACCAAAGCTGCCCCCTCCTCCAAACCTGGCTGCCATCAGAGGCCCAAACGCGCCCTAAAAAATGACATCTGCCAAGTGGGCTCTTGAGTTTTGCTTCTTGGGGAAAAGTGCCTCCTTTCGGAGCCAACTTGCCTAACTTGCCTGCGGCCCGTCCTGGGCTTTTGAGTACAAAAATTCCATAACGACGAGGATTTCTCCCAGACCAAAGCTGCCCCCTCCTCCAAACCTGGCTGCCATCGGAGGCCCAAACGCGCCCTACAAAATGACATCTGCCAAGTGGGCTCTTGAGTTTGGCTTCTTGGGGAAAAGTGACTCCTTTCAAAACCAACTTGCCTGCGTCCCGTCCCGGGCTTTTGCTACAAAAATTCCATAAGGACGAGGATTCCTCCCAGACCAAAGCTGCCCCCTCCTCCAAACCTGGCTGCCATCGGAGGCCCAAACGCGCCCTACAAAATGACACCTGCCAAGTGGGCTCTTGAGTTTGGCTTCTTGGGGGAAAGTGCCTCCTTTCAAAGCCAACTTGCCTGCGGCCCGTCCTGGGCTTGTGCCTAGAAAAATTCCATAAGGACGAGGATTTCTCCCAGACCAAAGCTGCCCCCTCCTCCAAACCTGGCTGCCATCGGAGGCCCAAACGCGCCCTACAAAATGACATCTGCCAAGTGGGCTCTTGAGTTTGGGTTCTTGTGGAAAAGTGCTTCCTTTCGGAGCCAAAATGCCTAACTTGCCTGCGGCCCGTCCTGGGCTTTTGAGTACAAAAATTCCAGAAGGATGAGGATTTCTCCCAGACCAAAGCTGCCCCCTCCTCCAAACCTGGCTGCCATCAGAGGCCCAAACGCGCCCTACAAAAGGACATCTGCATTGTGGGTTCTTGAGTTTGGCTTCTTGGGGAAAAGTGCCTCCTTTCAAAGCCAACTTGCCTAACTTGCCTGCGGCCCGTCCTGGGCTTTTGCCTACAAAAATTCCATAAGGACGAGGATTTCTCCCAGACCAAAGCTGCCCCCTCCTCCAAACCTGGCTGCCATCGGAGGCCCAAACGCGCCCTACAAAATGACATCTGCCAAGTGGGCTCTTGAGTTTGGCTTCTTGGGTGGAAGTGCCTCCTTTCAAAGCCAACTTGCCTGCGGCCCGTCCTGGGCTTTTGCCTACAAAAATTCCATAAGGACGAGGATTTCTCCCAGACCAAAGCTGACCCCTCCTCCAAACCTGGCTGCCATCGGAGGCCCAAACGCGCCCTACAAAATGACACCTGCCAAGTGGGCTCTTGAGTTTGGCTTCTTGGGGAAAAGTGCCTCCTTTCAAAGCCAACTTGCCTAACTAGCCTGCAGCCCATTCTGGGCTTTTCCCTACAAAAATTCCATAAGGACGAGAATTTCTCCCAGACCAAAGCTGCCCCCTCCTCCAAACCTAGCTGCCATCGGTGGCCCAAACGCGCCCTACAAAATGACATCTGCCAAGTGGGCTCCTGAGTTTGGCTTCTTGGGGAAAAGTGCCTCCATTCGGAGCCAACTTGCCTGCAGCCCGTGCTGGGCTTTAGACTACAAAAATTCCATAACGACGAGGATTTCTCCCAGACCAAAGCTGCCCCCTCCTCCAAACCTGGCTGCCATCGGAGGCCCAAACGCGCCCCACAAAATGACATCTGCATTGATGGTTCTTGAGTTTGCCTTCTTGGGGAAAAGTGCCTCCTTTCGGAGCCAACTTGCCTAACTTGCCTGCGGCCCGTCCTGGGCTTTTGCTACAAAAATTCCATAAGGACGAGGATTTCTCCCAGACCAAAGCTGCCCCCTCCTCCAAACCTGGCTGCCATCGGAGGCCCAAACGTGCCCTACAAAATGACACCTGCCAAGTGGGCTCTTGAGTTTGGCTTCTTGGGTGGAAGTGCCTCCTTTCAAAGCCAACTTGCCTGCGGCCCGTCCTGGGCTTTTGCCTACAAAAATTCCATAAGGACGAGGATTTCTCCCAGACCAAAGCTGCCCCCTCCTCCAAACCTGGCTGCCATCGGAGGCCCAAACGCGCCCTACAAAATGACATCTGCCAAGTGGGCTCTTGAGTTTGGCTTCTTGGGGGAAAGTGCCTCCTTTCAAAGCCAACTTGCCTAACTAGCCTGCGGCCCGTGCTGGGCTTTAGACTACAAAAATTCCAGAAGGACGAGGATTTCTCCCAGACCAAAGCTGCCCCCTCCTCCAAACCTGGCTGCCATCAGAGGCCCAAACGCGCCCTAAAAAATGACATCTGCCAAGTGGGCTCTTGAGTTTTGCTTCTTGGGGAAAAGTGCCTCCTTTCGGAGCCAACTTGCCTAACTTGCCTGCGGCCCGTCCTGGGCTTTTGCTACAAAAATTCCATAACGACGAGGATTTCTCCCAGACCAAAGCTGCCCCCTCCTCCAAACCTGGCTGCCATCGGAGGCCCAAACGCGCCCTACAAAATGACATCTGCCAAGTGGGCTCTTGAGTTTGGCTTCTTGGGGAAAAGTTACTCCTTTCAAAACCAACTTGCCTGCGTCCCGTCCCGGGCTTTTGCTACAAAAATTCCATAAGGACGAGGATTCCTCCCAGACCAAAGCTGCCCCCTCCTCCAAACCTGGCTGCCATCGGAGGCCCAAACGCGCCCTACAAAATGACACCTGCCAAGTGGGCTCTTGAGTTTGGCTTCTTGGGGGAAAGTGCCTCCTTTCAAAGCCAACTTGCCTGCGGCCCGTCCTGGGCTTGTGCCTAGAAAAATTCCATAAGGACGAGGATTTCTCCCAGACCAAAGCTGCCCCCTCCTCCAAACCTGGCTGCCATCGGAGGCCCAAACGCGCCCTACAAAATGACATCTGCCAAGTGGGCTCTTGAGTTTGGGTTCTTGTGGAAAAGTGCTTCCTTTCGGAGCCAAAATGCCTAACTTGCCTGCGGCCCGTCCTGGGCTTTTGAGTACAAAAATTCCAGAAGGATGAGGATTTCTCCCAGACCAAAGCTGCCCCCTCCTCCAAACCTGGCTGCCATCAGAGGCCCAAACGCGCCCTACAAAAGGACATCTGCATTGTGGGTTCTTGAGTTTGGCTTCTTGGGGAAAAGTGCCTCCTTTCAAAGCCAACTTGCCTAACTTGCCTGCGGCCCGTCCTGGGCTTTTGCCTACAAAAATTCCATAAGGACGAGGATTTCTCCCAGACCAAAGCTGCCCCCTCCTCCAAACCTGGCTGCCATCTGAGGACCAAACGCGCCCTACAAAATGACATCTGCCAAGTGGGCTCTTGAGTTTGGCTTCTTGGGTGGAAGTGCCTCCTTTCAAAGCCAACTTGCCTGCGGCCCGTCCTGGGCTTTTGCCTACAAAAATTCCATAAGGACGAGGATTTCTCCCAGACCAAAGCTGACCCCTCCTCCAAACCTGGCTGCCATCGGAGGCCCAAACGCGCCCTACAAAATGACACCTGCCAAGTGGGCTCTTGAGTTTGGCTTCTTGGGGAAAAGTGCCTCCTTTCAAAGCCAACTTGCCTAACTAGCCTGCAGCCCATTCTGGGCTTTTCCCTACAAAAATTCCATAAGGACGAGAATTTCTCCCAGACCAAAGCTGCCCCCTCCTCCAAACCTAGCTGCCATCGGTGGCCCAAACGCGCCCTACAAAATGACATCTGCCAAGTGGGCTCCTGAGTTTGGCTTCTTGGGGAAAAGTGCCTCCATTCGGAGCCAACTTGCCTGCAGCCCGTGCTGGGCTTTAGACTACAAAAATTCCATAACGACGAGGATTTCTCCCAGACCAAAGCTGCCCCCTCCTCCAAACCTGGCTGCCATCGGAGGCCCAAACGCGCCCCACAAAATGACATCTGCATTGATGGTTCTTGAGTTTGCCTTCTTGGGGAAAAGTGCCTCCTTTCGGAGCCAACTTGCCTAACTTGCCTGCGGCCCGTCCTGGGCTTTTGCTACAAAAATTCCATAAGGACGAGGATTTCTCCCAGACCAAAGCTGCCCCCTCCTCCAAACCTGGCTGCCATCGGAGGCCCAAACGTGCCCTACAAAATGACACCTGCCAAGTGGGCTCTTGAGTTTGGCTTCTTGGGTGGAAGTGCCTCCTTTCAAAGCCAACTTGCCTACGGCCCGTCCTGGGCTTTTGCCTACAAAAATTACATAAGGACGAGGATTTCTCCCAGACCAAAGCTGCCCCCTCCTCCAAACCTGGCTGCCATCGGAGGCCCAAACGCGCCCTACAAAATGACATCTGCCAAGTGGGCTCTTGAGTTTGGCTTCTTGTGGAAAAGTGCCTCCTTTCAAAGCCAACTTGCCTAACTAGCCTGCGGCCCGTGCTGGGCATTAGACTACAAAAATTCCATAACGACGAGGATTTCTCCCAGACCAAATCTGCCCCCTCCTCCAAACCTGGCTGCCATCAGAGGACCAAACGCGCCCCACAAAATGACATCTGCCAAGTGGGCTCTTGAGTTTGGCTTCTTGGGGAAAAGTGCCTCCTTTCGGAGCCAACTTGCCTAACTTGCCTGCGGCCCGTCCTGGGCTTTTGCCTCCAAAAATTCCAGAAGGACGAGGATTTCTCCCAGGCCAAAGCTGCCCCCTCCTCCAAACCTGGCTGCCATCGGAGGCCCAAACGCGCCCTACAAAATGACACCTGCCAAGTGGGCTCTTGAGTTTGGCTTCTTGGGGAAAAGTGACTCCTTTCAAAACCAACTTGCCTGCGTCCCGTCCCGGGCTTTTGCTACAAAAATTCCATAAGGACGAGGATTCCTCCCAGACCAAAGCTGCCCCCTCCTCCAAACCTGGCTGCCATCGGAGGCCCAAACGCGCCCTACAAAATGACACCTGCCAAGTGGGCTCTTGAGTTTGGCTTCTTGGGGGAAAGTGCCTCCTTTCAAAGCCAACTTGCCTGCGGCCCGTCCTGGGCTTGTGCCTAGAAAAATTCCATAAGGACGAGGATTTCTCCCAGAACAAAGCTGCCCCCTCCTCCAAACCTGGCTGCCATCGGAGGCCCAAACGCGCCCTACAAAATGACATCTGCCAAGTGGGCTCTTGAGTTTGGGTTCTTGTGGAAAAGTGCTTCCTTTCGGAGCCAAAATGCCTAACTTGCCTGCGGCCCGTCCTGGGCTTTTGAGTACAAAAATTCCAGAAGGATGAGGATTTCTCCCAGACCAAAGCTGCCCCCTCCTCCAAACCTGGCTGCCATCAGAGGCCCAAACGCGCCCTACAAAAGGACATCTGCATTGTGGGTTCTTGAGTTTGGATTCTTGGGGAAAAGTGCCTCCTTTCAAAGCCAACTTGCCTAACTTGCCTGCGGCCCGTCCTGGGCTTTTGCCTACAAAATTTCCATAAGGACAAGGATTTCTCCCAGACCAAAGCTGCCCCCACCTGCAAACCTGGCTGCCATCGGAGGCCCAAACGCGCCCTACAAAATGACATCTGCCAAGTGGGCTCCTGAGTTTGGCTTCTTGGGGAAAAGTGCCTCCTTTCGGAGTCAACTTGCCGGCGGCCCATGCAGGGCTTTTGCCTACAAAAATTCCATAAGGACGAGGATTTCTCCCAGACCAAAGCTGCCCCCTCCTCCCATCCTGGCTGCCATCGGAGGCCCAAACGTGCCCTACAAAATGACATCTGCCAAGTGGGCTCTTGAGTTTGGCTTCTTGGGTGGAAGTGCCTCCTTTCAAAGCCAACTTGCCTGCGGCCCGTCCTGGGCTTTTGCCTACAAAAATTCCATAAGGACGAGGATTTCTCCCAGACCAAAGCTGCCCCCTCCTCCAAACCTGGCTGCCATCGGAGGCCCAAACGTGCCCTACAATATGACACCTGCCAAGTGGGCTCTTGAGTTTGGCTTCTTGGGTGGAAGTGCCTCCTTTCAAAGCCAACTTGCCTGCGGCCCGTCCTGGGCTTTTGCCTACAAAAATTCCATAAGGACGAGGATTTCTCCCAGACCAAAGCTGCCCCCTCCTCCAAACCTGGCTGCCATCGGAGGCCCAAACGCGCCCTACAAAATGACACCTGCCAAGTGGGCTCTTGAGTTTGGCTTCTTGGGGAAAAGTGCCTCCTTTCAAAGCCAACTTGCCTAACTAGCCTGCAGCCCATTCTGGGCTTTTCCCTACAAAAATTCCATAAGGACGAGAATTTCTCCCAGACCAAAGCTGCCCCCTCCTCCAAACCTAGCTGCCATCGGTGGCCCAAACGCGCCCTACAAAATGACATCTGCCAAGTGGGCTCCTGAGTTTGGCTTCTTGGGGAAAAGTGCCTCCATTCGGAGCCAACTTGCCTGCAGCCCGTGCTGGGCTTTAGACTACAAAAATTCCATAACGACGAGGATTTCTCCCAGACCAAAGCTGCCCCCTCCTCCAAACCTGGCTGCCATCGGAGGCCCAAACGCGCCCCACAAAATGACATCTGCATTGAGGGCTCTTGAGTTTGGCTTCTTGGGGGAAAGTGCCTCCTTTCAAAGCCAACTTGCCTAACTAGCCTGCGGCCCGTGCTGGGCTTTAGACTACAAAAATTCCAGAAGGACGAGGATTTCTCCCAGACCAAAGCTGCCCCCTCCTCCAAACCTGGCTGCCATCAGAGGCCCAAACGCGCCCTAAAAAATGACATCTGCCAAGTGGGCTCTTGAGTTTTGCTTCTTGGGGAAAAGTGCCTCCTTTCGGAGCCAACTTGCCTAACTTGCCTGCGGCCCGTCCTGGGCTTTTGCTACAAAAATTCCATAACGACGAGGATTTCTCCCAGACCAAAGCTGCCCCCTCCTCCAAACCTGGCTGCCATCGGAGGCCCAAACGCGCCCTACAAAATGACATCTGCCAAGTGGGCTCTTGAGTTTGGCTTCTTGGGGAAAAGTGACTCCTTTCAAAACCAACTTGCCTGCGTCCCGTCCCGGGCTTTTGCTACAAAAATTCCATAAGGACGAGGATTCCTCCCAGACCAAAGCTGCCCCCTCCTCCAAACCTGGCTGCCATCGGAGGCCCAAACGCGCCCTACAAAATGACACCTGCCAAGTGGGCTCTTGAGTTTGGCTTCTTGGGGGAAAGTGCCTCCTTTCAAAGCCAACTTGCCTGCGGCCCGTCCTGGGCTTGTGCCTAGAAAAATTCCATAAGGACGAGGATTTCTCCCAGACCAAAGCTGCCCCCTCCTCCAAACCTGGCTGCCATCGGAGGCCCAAACGCACCCTACAAAATGACATCTGCCAAGTGGGCTCTTGAGTTTGGGTTCTTGTGGAAAAGTGCTTCCTTTCGGAGCCAAAATGCCTAACTTGCCTGCGGCCCGTCCTGGGCTTTTGAGTACAAAAATTCCAGAAGGATGAGGATTTCTCCCAGACCAAAGCTGCCCCCTCCTCCAAACCTGGCTGCCATCAGAGGCCCAAACGCGCCCTACAAAAGGACATCTGCATTGTGGGTTCTTGAGTTTGGCTTCTTGGGGAAAAGTGCCTCCTTTCAAAGCCAACTTGCCTAACTTGCCTGCGGCCCGTCCTGGGCTTTTGCCTACAAAAATTCCATAAGGACGAGGATTTCTCCCAGACCAAAGCTGCCCCCTCCTCCAAACCTGGCTGCCATCGGAGGCCCAAACGCGCCCTACAAAATGACATCTGCCAAGTGGGCTCTTGAGTTTGGCTTCTTGGGTGGAAGTGCCTCCTTTCAAAGCCAACTTGCCTGCAGCCCGTCCTGGGCTTTTGCCTACAAAAATTCCATAAGGATGAGGATTTCTCCCAGACCAAAGCTGACCCCTCCTCCAAACCTGGCTGCCATCGGAGGCCCAAACGCGCCCTACAAAATGACACCTGCCAAGTGGGCTCTTGAGTTTGGCTTCTTGGGGAAAAGTGCCTCCTTTCAAAGCCAACTTGCCTAACTAGCCTGCAGCCCATTCTGGGCTTTTCCCTACAAAAATTCCATAAGGACGAGAATTTCTCCCAGACCAAAGCTGCCCCCTCCTCCAAACCTAGCTGCCATCGGTGGCCCAAACGCGCCCTACAAAATGACATCTGCCAAGTGGGCTCCTGAGTTTGGCTTCTTGGGGAAAAGTGCCTCCATTCGGAGCCAACTTGCCTGCAGCCCGTGCTGGGCTTTAGACTACAAAAATTCCATAACGACGAGGATTTCTCCCAGACCAAAGCTGCCCCCTCCTCCAAACCTGGCTGCCATCGGAGGCCCAAACGCGCCCCACAAAATGACATCTGCATTGATGGTTCTTGAGTTTGCCTTCTTGGGGAAAAGTGCCTCCTTTCGGAGCCAACTTGCCTAACTTGCCTGCGGCCCGTCCTGGGCTTTTGCTACAAAAATTCCATAAGGACGAGGATTTCTCCCAGACCAAAGCTGCCCCCTCCTCCAAACCTGGCTGCCATCGGAGGCCCAAACGTGCCCTACAAAATGACACCTGCCAAGTGGGCTCTTGAGTTTGGCTTCTTGGGTGGAAGTGCCTCCTTTCAAAGCCAACTTGCCTGCGGCCCGTCCTGGGCTTTTGCCTACAAAAATTCCATAAGGACGAGGATTTCTCCCAGACCAAAGCTGCCCCCTCCTCCAAACCTGGCTGCCATCGGAGGCCCAAACGCGCCCTACAAAATGACATCTGCCAAGTGGGCTCTTGAGTTTGGCTTCTTGTGGAAAAGTGCCTCCTTTCAAAGCCAACTTGCCTAACTAGCCTGCGGCCCGTGCTGGGCATTAGACTACAAAAATTCCATAACGACGAGGATTTCTCCCAGACCAAATCTGCCCCCTCCTCCAAACCTGGCTGCCATCAGAGGACCAAACGCGCCCCACAAAATGACATCTGCCAAGTGGGCTCTTGAGTTTGGCTTCTTGGGGAAAAGTGCCTCCTTTCGGAGCCAACTTGCCTAACTTGCCTGCGGCCCGTCCTGGGCTTTTGCCTCCAAAAATTCCAGAAGGACGAGGATTTCTCCCAGGCCAAAGCTGCCCCCTCCTCCAAACCTGGCTGCCATCGGAGGCCCAAACGCGCCCTACAAAATGACACCTGCCAAGTGGGCTCTTGAGTTTGGTTTCTTGGGGAAAAGTGACTCCTTTCAAAACCAACTTGCCTGCGTCCCGTCCCGGGCTTTTGCTACAAAAATTCCATAAGGACGAGGATTCCTCCCAGACCAAAGCTGCCCCCTCCTCCAAACCTGGCTGCCATCGGAGGCCCAAACGCGCCCTACAAAATGACACCTGCCAAGTGGGCTCTTGAGTTTGGCTTCTTGTGGGAAAGTGCCTCCTTTCAAAGCCAACTTGCCTGCGGCCCGTCCTGGGCTTGTGCCTAGAAAAATTCCATAAGGACGAGGATTTCTCCCAGACCAAAGCTGCCCCCTCCTCCAAACCTGGCTGCCATCGGAGGCCCAAACGCGCCCTACAAAATGACATCTGCCAAGTGGGCTCTTGAGTTTGGGTTCTTGTGGAAAAGTGCTTCCTTTCGGAGCCAAAATGCCTAACTTGCCTGCGGCCCGTCCTGGGCTTTTGAGTACAAAAATTCCAGAAGGATGAGGATTTCTCCCAGACCAAAGCTGCCCCCTCCTCCAAACCTGGCTGCCATCGGAGGCCCAAACGCGCCCTACAAAAGGACATCTGCATTGTGGGTTCTTGAGTTTGGATTCTTGGGGAAAAGTGCCTCCTTTCAAAGCCAACTTGCCTAAATTGCCTGCGGCCCGTCCTGGGCTTTTGCCTACAAAATTTCCATAAGGACAAGGATTTCTCCCAGACCAAAGCTGCCCCCACCTGCAAACCTGGCTGCCATCGGAGGCCCAAACGCGCCCTACAAAATGACATCTGCCAAGTGGGCTCCTGAGTTTGGCTTCTTGGGGAAAAGTGCCTCCTTTCGGAGTCAACTTGCCGGCGGCCCATGCAGGGATTTTGCCTACAAAAATTCCATAAGGACGAGGATTTCTCCCAGACCAAAGCTGCCCCCTCCTCCAAACCTGGCTGCCATCAGAGGCCCAAACGCGCCCTAAAAAATGACATCTGCCAAGTGGGCTCTTGAGTTTTGCTTCTTGGGGAAAAGTGCCTCCTTTCGGAGCCAACTTGCCTAACTTGCCTGCGGCCCATTCTGGGCTTTTGCTACAAAAATTCCATAACGACGAGGATTTCTCCCAGACCAAAGCTGCCCCCTCCTCCAAACCTGGCTGCCATCGGAGGCCCAAACGCGCCCTACAAAATGACATCTGCCAAGTGGGCTCTTGAGTTTGGCTTCTTGGGGAAAAGTGACTCCTTTCGGAACCAACTTGCCTGCGTCCCGTCCCGGGCTTTTGCTACAAAAATTCCATAAGGACGAGGATTCCTCCCAGACCAAAGCTGCCCCCTCCTCCAAACCTGGCTGCCATCGGAGGCCCAAACGCGCCCTACAAAATGACACCTGCCAAGTGGGCTCTTGAGTTTGGCTTCTTGGGGGAAAGTGCCTCCTTTCAAAGCCAACTTGCCTGCGGCCCGTCCTGGGCTTGTGCCTAGAAAAATTCCATAAGGACGAGGATTTCTCCCAGACCAAAGCTGCCCCCTCCTCCAAACCTGGCTGCCATCGGAGGCCCAAACGCGCCCTACAAAATGACATCTGCCAAGTGGGCTCTTGAGTTTGGGTTCTTGTGGAAAAGTGCTTCCTTTCGGAGCCAAAATGCCTAACTTGCCTGCGGCCCGTCCTGGGCTTTTGAGTACAAAAATTCCAGAAGGATGAGGATTTCTCCCAGACCAAAGCTGCCCCCTCCTCCAAACCTGGCTGCCATCAGAGGCCCAAACGCGCCCTACAAAAGGACATCTGCATTGTGGGTTCTTGAGTTTGGCTTCTTGGGGAAAAGTGCCTCCTTTCAAAGCCAACTTGCCTAACTTGCCTGCGGCCCGTCCTGGGCTTTTGCCTACAAAAATTCCATAAGGACGAGGATTTCTCCCAGACCAAAGCTGCCCCCTCCTCCAAACCTGGCTGCCATCGGAGGCCCAAACGCGCCCTACAAAATGACATCTGCCAAGTGGGCTCTTGAGTTTGGCTTCTTGGGTGGAAGTGCCTCCTTTCAAAGCCAACTTGCCTGCGGCCCGTCCTGGGCTTTTGCCTACAAAAATTCCATAAGGACGAGGATTTCTCCCAGACCAAAGCTGACCCCTCCTCCAAACCTGGCTGCCATCGGAGGCCCAAACGCGCCCTACAAAATGACACCTGCCAAGTGGGCTCTTGAGTTTGGCTTCTTGGGGAAAAGTGCCTCCTTTCAAAGCCAACTTGCCTAACTAGCCTGCAGCCCATTCTGGGCTTTTCCCTACAAAAATTCCATAAGGACGAGAATTTCTCCCAGACCAAAGCTGCCCCCTCCTCCAAACCTAGCTGCCATCGGTGGCCCAAACGCGCCCTACAAAATGACATCTGCCAAGTGGGCTCCTGAGTTTGGCTTCTTGGGGAAAAGTGCCTCCATTCGGAGCCAACTTGCCTGCAGCCCGTGCTGGGCTTTAGACTACAAAAATTCCATAACGACGAGGATTTCTCCCAGACCAAAGCTGCCCCCTCCTCCAAACCTGGCTGCCATCGGAGGCCCAAACGCGCCCCACAAAATGACATCTGCATTGATGGTTCTTGAGTTTGCCTTCTTGGGGAAAAGTGCCTCCTTTCGGAGCCAACTTGCCTAACTTGCCTGCGGCCCGTCCTGGGCTTTTGCTACAAAAATTCCATAAGGACGAGGATTTCTCCCAGACCAAAGCTGCCCCCTCCTCCAAACCTGGCTGCCATCGGAGGCCCAAACGTGCCCTACAAAATGACACCTGCCAAGTGGGCTCTTGAGTTTGGCTTCTTGGGTGGAAGTGCCTCCTTTCAAAGCCAACTTGCCTGCGGCCCGTCCTGGGCTTTTGCCTACAAAAATTCCATAAGGACGAGGATTTCTCCCAGACCAAAGCTGCCCCCTCCTCCAAACCTGGCTGCCATCGGAGGCCCAAACGCGCCCTACAAAATGACATCTGCCAAGTGGGCTCTTGAGTTTGGCTTCTTGTGGAAAAGTGCCTCCTTTCAAAGCCAACTTGCCTAACTAGCCTGCGGCCCGTGCTGGGCATTAGACTACAAAAATTCCATAACGACGAGGATTTCTCCCAGACCAAATCTGCCCCCTCCTCCAAACCTGGCTGCCATCAGAGGACCAAACGCGCCCCACAAAATGACATCTGCCAAGTGGGCTCTTGAGTTTGGCTTCTTGGGGAAAAGTGCCTCCTTTCGGAGCCAACTTGCCTAACTTGCCTGCGGCCCGTCCTGGGCTTTTGCCTCCAAAAATTCCAGAAGGACGAGGATTTCTCCCAGGCCAAAGCTGCCCCCTCCTCCAAACCTGGCTGCCATCGGAGGCCCAAACGCGCCCTACAAAATGACACCTGCCAAGTGGGCTCTTGAGTTTGGTTTCTTGGGGAAAAGTGACTCCTTTCAAAACCAACTTGCCTGCGTCCCGTCCCGGGCTTTTGCTACAAAAATTCCATAAGGACGAGGATTCCTCCCAGACCAAAGCTGCCCCCTCCTCCAAACCTGGCTGCCATCGGAGGCCCAAACGCGCCCTACAAAATGACATCTGCCAAGTGGGCTCTTGAGTTTGGGTTCTTGTGGAAAAGTGCTTCCTTTCGGAGCCAAAATGCCTAACTTGCCTGCGGCCCGTCCTGGGCTTTTGAGTACAAAAATTCCAGAAGGATGAGGATTTCTCCCAGACCAAAGCTGCCCCCTCCTCCAAACCTGGCTGCCATCGGAGGCCCAAACGCGCCCTACAAAAGGACATCTGCATTGTGGGTTCTTGAGTTTGGATTCTTGGGGAAAAGTGCCTCCTTTCAAAGCCAACTTGCCTAAATTGCCTGCGGCCCGTCCTGGGCTTTTGCCTACAAAATTTCCATAAGGACAAGGATTTCTCCCAGACCAAAGCTGCCCCCACCTGCAAACCTGGCTGCCATCGGAGGCCCAAACGCGCCCTACAAAATGACATCTGCCAAGTGGGCTCCTGAGTTTGGCTTCTTGGGGAAAAGTGCCTCCTTTCGGAGTCAACTTGCCGGCGGCCCATGCAGGGCTTTTGCCTACAAAAATTCCATAAGGACGAGGATTTCTCCCAGACCAAAGCTGCCCCCTCCTCCAAACCTGGCTGCCATCAGAGGCCCAAACGCGCCCTAAAAAATGACATCTGCCAAGTGGGCTCTTGAGTTTTGCTTCTTGGGGAAAAGTGCCTCCTTTCGGAGCCAACTTGCCTAACTTGCCTGCGGCCCATTCTGGGCTTTTGCTACAAAAATTCCATAACGACGAGGATTTCTCCCAGACCAAAGCTGCCCCCTCCTCCAAACCTGGCTGCCATCGGAGGCCCAAACGCGCCCTACAAAATGACATCTGCCAAGTGGGCTCTTGAGTTTGGCTTCTTGGGGAAAAGTGACTCCTTTCGGAACCAACTTGCCTGCGTCCCGTCCCGGGCTTTTGCTACAAAAATTCCATAAGGACGAGGATTCCTCCCAGACCAAAGCTGCCCCCTCCTCCAAACCTGGCTGCCATCGGAGGCCCAAACGCGCCCTACAAAATGACACCTGCCAAGTGGGCTCTTGAGTTTGGCTTCTTGGGGGAAAGTGCCTCCTTTCAAAGCCAACTTGCCTGCGGCCCGTCCTGGGCTTGTGCCTAGAAAAATTCCATAAGGACGAGGATTTCTCCCAGACCAAAGCTGCCCCCTCCTCCAAACCTGGCTGCCATCGGAGGCCCAAACGCGCCCTACAAAATGACATCTGCCAAGTGGGCTCTTGAGTTTGGGTTCTTGTGGAAAAGTGCTTCCTTTCGGAGCCAAAATGCCTAACTTGCCTGCGGCCCGTCCTGGGCTTTTGAGTACAAAAATTCCAGAAGGATGAGGATTTCTCCCAGACCAAAGCTGCCCCCTCCTCCAAACCTGGCTGCCATCAGAGGCCCAAACGCGCCCTACAAAAGGACATCTGCATTGTGGGTTCTTGAGTTTGGCTTCTTGGGGAAAAGTGCCTCCTTTCAAAGCCAACTTGCCTAACTTGCCTGCGGCCCGTCCTGGGCTTTTGCCTACAAAAATTCCATAAGGACGAGGATTTCTCCCAGACCAAAGCTGCCCCCTCCTCCAAACCTGGCTGCCATCGGAGGCCCAAACGCGCCCTACAAAATGACATCTGCCAAGTGGGCTCTTGAGTTTGGCTTCTTGGGTGGAAGTGCCTCCTTTCAAAGCCAACTTGCCTGCGGCCCGTCCTGGGCTTTTGCCTACAAAAATTCCATAAGGACGAGGATTTCTCCCAGACCAAAGCTGACCCCTCCTCCAAACCTGGCTGCCATCGGAGGCCCAAACGCGCCCTACAAAATGACACCTGCCAAGTGGGCTCTTGAGTTTGGCTTCTTGGGGAAAAGTGCCTCCTTTCAAAGCCAACTTGCCTAACTAGCCTGCAGCCCATTCTGGGCTTTTCCCTACAAAAATTCCATAAGGACGAGAATTTCTCCCAGACCAAAGCTGCCCCCTCCTCCAAACCTAGCTGCCATCGGTGGCCCAAACGCGCCCTACAAAATGACATCTGCCAAGTGGGCTCCTGAGTTTGGCTTCTTGGGGAAAAGTGCCTCCATTCGGAGCCAACTTGCCTGCAGCCCGTGCTGGGCTTTAGACTACAAAAATTCCATAAGGACGAGGATTTCTCCCAGACCAAAGCTGCCCCCTCCTCCAAACCTGGCTGCCATCGGAGGCCCAAACGCGCCCCACAAAATGACATCTGCATTGATGGTTCTTGAGTTTGCCTTCTTGGGGAAAAGTGCCTCCTTTCGGAGCCAACTTGCCTAACTTGCCTGCGGCCCGTCCTGGGCTTTTGCTACAAAAATTCCATAAGGACGAGGATTTCTCCCAGACCAAAGCTGCCCCCTCCTCCAAACCTGGCTGCCATCGGAGGCCCAAACGTGCCCTACAAAATGACACCTGCCAAGTGGGCTCTTGAGTTTGGCTTCTTGGGTGGAAGTGCCTCCTTTCAAAGCCAACTTGCCTGCGGCCCGTCCTGGGCTTTTGCCTACAAAAATTCCATAAGGACGAGGATTTCTCCCAGACCAAAGCTGCCCCCTCCTCCAAACCTGGCTGCCATCGGAGGCCCAAACGCGCCCTACAAAATGACATCTGCCAAGTGGGCTCTTGAGTTTGGCTTCTTGTGGAAAAGTGCCTCCTTTCAAAGCCAACTTGCCTAACTAGCCTGCGGCCCGTGCTGGGCATTAGACTACAAAAATTCCATAACGACGAGGATTTCTCCCAGACCAAATCTGCCCCCTCCTCCAAACCCGGCTGCCATCAGAGGACCAAACGCGCCCCACAAAATGACATCTGCCAAGTGGGCTCTTGAGTTTGGCTTCTTGGGGAAAAGTGCCTCCTTTCGGAGCCAACTTGCCTAACTTGCCTGCGGCCCGTCCTGGGCTTTTGCCTCCAAAAATTCCAGAAGGACGAGGATTTCTCCCAGGCCAAAGCTGCCCCCTCCTCCAAACCTGGCTGCCATCGGAGGCCCAAACGCGCCCTACAAAATGACACCTGCCAAGTGGGCTCTTGAGTTTGGTTTCTTGGGGAAAAGTGACTCCTTTCAAAACCAACTTGCCTGCGTCCCGTCCCGGGCTTTTGCTACAAAAATTCCATAAGGACGAGGATTCCTCCCAGACCAAAGCTGCCCCCTCCTCCAAACCTGGCTGCCATCGGAGGCCCAAACGCGCCCTACAAAATGACACCTGCCAAGTGGGCTCTTGAGTTTGGCTTCTTGTGGGAAAGTGCCTCCTTTCAAAGCCAACTTGCCTGCGGCCCGTCCTGGGCTTGTGCCTAGAAAAATTCCATAAGGACGAGGATTTCTCCCAGACCAAAGCTGCCCCCTCCTCCAAACCTGGCTGCCATCGGAGGCCCAAACGCGCCCTACAAAATGACATCTGCCAAGTGGGCTCTTGAGTTTGGGTTCTTGTGGAAAAGTGCTTCCTTTCGGAGCCAAAATGCCTAACTTGCCTGCGGCCCGTCCTGGGCTTTTGAGTACAAAAATTCCAGAAGGATGAGGATTTCTCCCAGACCAAAGCTGCCCCCTCCTCCAAACCTGGCTGCCATCGGAGGCCCAAACGCGCCCTACAAAATGACATCTGCCAAGTGGGCTCCTGAGTTTGGCTTCTTGGGGAAAAGTGCCTCCTTTCGGAGTCAACTTGCCGGCGGCCCATGCAGGGCTTTTGCCTACAAAAATTCCATAAGGACGAGGATTTCTCCCAGACCAAAGCTGCCCCCTCCTCCCATCCTGGCTGCCATCGGAGGCCCAAACGTGCCCTACAAAATGACATCTGCCAAGTGGGCTCTTGAGTTTGGCTTCTTGGGTGGAAGTGCCTCCTTTCAAAGCCAACTTGCCTGCGGCCCGTCCTGGGCTTTTGCCTACAAAAATTCCATAAGGACGAGGATTTCTCCCAGACCAAAGCTGCCCCCTCCTCCAAACCTGGCTGCCATCGGAGGCCCAAACGCGCCCTACAAAATGACACCTGCCAAGTGGGCTCCTGAGTTTGGCTTCTTGGGGAAAAGTGCCTCCTTTCAAAGCCAACTTGCCTAACTAGCCTGCAGCCCATTCTGGGCTTTTCCCTACAAAAATTCCATAAGGACGAGAATTTCTCCCAGACCAAAGCTGCCCCCTCCTCCAAACCTAGCTGCCATCGGTGGCCCAAACGCGCCCTACAAAATGACATCTGCCAAGTGGGCTCCTGAGTTTGGCTTCTTGGGGAAAAGTGCCTCCATTCGGAGCCAACTTGCCTGCAGCCCGTGCTGGGCTTTAGACTACAAAAATTCCATAACGACGAGGATTTCTCCCAGACCAAAGCTGCCCCCTCCTCCAAACCTGGCTGCCATCGGAGGCCCAAACGCGCCCCACAAAATGACATCTGCATTGAGGGCTCTTGAGTTTGGCTTCTTGGGGGAAAGTGCCTCCTTTCAAAGCCAACTTGCCTAACTAGCCTGCGGCCCGTGCTGGGCTTTAGACTACAAAAATTCCAGAAGGACGAGGATTTCTCCCAGACCAAAGCTGCCCCCTCCTCCAAACCTGGCTGCCATCAGAGGCCCAAACGCGCCCTACAAAATGACATCTGCCAAGTGGGCTCTTGAGTTTTGCTTCTTGGGGAAAAGTGCCTCCTTTCGGAGCCAACTTGCCTAACTTGCCTGCGGCCCGTCCTGGGCTTTTGCTACAAAAATTCCATAAGGACGAGGATTTCTCCCAGACCAAAGCTGCCCCCTCCTCCAAACCTGGCTGCCATCGGAGGCCCAAACGCGCCCTACAAAATGACATCTGCCAAGTGGGCTCTTGAGTTTGGCTTCTTGGGGAAAAGTGACTCCTTTCAAAACCAACTTGCCTGCGTCCCGTCCCGGGCTTTTGCTACAAAAATTCCATAAGGACGAGGATTCCTCCCAGACCAAAGCTGCCCCCTCCTCCAAACCTGGCTGCCATCGGAGGCCCAAACGCGCCCTACAAAATGACACCTGCCAAGTGGGCTCTTGAGTTTGGCTTCTTGGGGGAAAGTGCCTCCTTTCAAAGCCAACTTGCCTGCGGCCCGTCCTGGGCTTGTGCCTAGAAAAATTCCATAAGGACGAGGATTTCTCCCAGACCAAAGCTGCCCCCTCCTCCAAACCTGGCTGCCATCGGAGGCCCAAACGCGCCCTACAAAATGACATCTGCCAAGTGGGCTCTTGAGTTTGGGTTCTTGTGGAAAAGTGCTTCCTTTCGGAGCCAAAATGCCTAACTTGCCTGCGGCCCGTCCTGGGCTTTTGAGTACAAAAATTCCAGAAGGATGAGGATTTCTCCCAGACCAAAGCTGCCCCCTCCTCCAAACCTGGCTGCCATCAGAGGCCCAAACGCGCCCTACAAAAGGACATCTGCATTGTGGGTTCTTGAGTTTGGCTTCTTGGGGAAAAGTGCCTCCTTTCAAAGCCAACTTGCCTAACTTGCCTGCGGCCCGTCCTGGGCTTTTGCCTACAAAAATTCCATAAGGACGAGGATTTCTCCCAGACCAAAGCTGCCCCCTCCTCCAAACCTGGCTGCCATCGGAGGCCCAAACGCGCCCTACAAAATGACATCTGCCAAGTGGGCTCTTGAGTTTGGCTTCTTGGGTGGAAGTGCCTCCTTTCAAAGCCAACTTGCCTGCGGCCCGTCCTGGGCTTTTGCCTACAAAAATTCCATAAGGACGAGGATTTCTCCCAGACCAAAGCTGCCCCCTCCTCCAAACCTAGCTGCCATCGGTGGCCCAAACGCGCCCTACAAAATGACATCTGCCAAGTGGGCTCCTGGGTTTGGCTTCTTGGGGAAAAGTGCCTCCATTCGGAGCCAACTTGCCTGCAGCCCGTGCTGGGCTTTAGACTACAAAAATTCCATAAGGACGAGGATTTCTCCCAGACCAAAGCTGCCCCCTCCTCCAAACCTGGCTGCCATCGGAGGCCCAAACGCGCCCCACAAAATGACATCTGCATTGATGGTTCTTGAGTTTGCCTTCTTGGGGAAAAGTGCCTCCTTTCGGAGCCAACTTGCCTAACTTGCCTGCGGCCCGTCCTGGGCTTTTGCTACAAAAATTCCATAAGGACGAGGATTTCTCCCAGACCAAAGCTGCCCCCTCCTCCAAACCTGGCTGCCATCGGAGGCCCAAACGTGCCCTACAAAATGACACCTGCCAAGTGGGCTCTTGAGTTTGGCTTCTTGGGTGGAAGTGCCTCCTTTCAAAGCCAACTTGCCTGCGGCCCGTCCTGGGCTTTTGCCTACAAAAATTCCATAAGGACGAGGATTTCTCCCAGACCAAAGCTGCCCCCTCCTCCAAACCTGGCTGCCATCGGAGGCCCAAACGCGCCCTACAAAATGACATCTGCCAAGTGGGCTCTTGAGTTTGGCTTCTTGTGGAAAAGTGCCTCCTTTCAAAGCCAACTTGCCTAACTAGCCTGCGGCCCGTGCTGGGCATTAGACTACAAAAATTCCATAACGACGAGGATTTCTCCCAGACCAAATCTGCCCCCTCCTCCAAACCTGGCTGCCATCAGAGGACCAAACGCGCCCCACAAAATGACATCTGCCAAGTGGGCTCTTGAGTTTGGCTTCTTGGGGAAAAGTGCCTCCTTTCGGAGCCAACTTGCCTAACTTGCCTGCGGCCCGTCCTGGGCTTTTGCCTCCAAAAATTCCAGAAGGACGAGGATTTCTCCCAGGCCAAAGCTGCCCCCTCCTCCAAACCTGGCTGCCATCGGAGGCCCAAACGCGCCCTACAAAATGACACCTGCCAAGTGGGCTCTTGAGTTTGGTTTCTTGGGGAAAAGTGACTCCTTTCAAAACCAACTTGCCTGCGTCCCGTCCCGTGCTTTTGCTACAAAAATTCCATAAGGACGAGGATTCCTCCCAGACCAAAGCTGCCCCCTCCTCCAAACCTGGCTGCCATCGGAGGCCCAAACGCGCCCTACAAAATGACACCTGCCAAGTGGGCTCTTGAGTTTGGCTTCTTGTGGGAAAGTGCCTCCTTTCAAAGCCAACTTGCCTGCGGCCCGTCCTGGGCTTGTGCCTACAAAAATTCCATAAGGACGAGGATTTCTCCCAGAACAAAGCTGCCCCCTCCTCCAAACCTGGCTGCCATCGGAGGCCCAAACGCGCCCTACAAAATGACATCTGCCAAGTGGGCTCTTGAGTTTGGGTTCTTGTGGAAAAGTGCTTCCTTTCGGAGCCAAAATGCCTAACTTGCCTGCGGCCCGTCCTGGGCTTTTGAGTACAAAAATTCCAGAAGGATGAGGATTTCTCCCAGACCAAAGCTGCCCCCTCCTCCAAACCTGGCTGCCATCAGAGGCCCAAACGCGCCCTACAAAAGGACATCTGCATTGTGGGTTCTTGAGTTTGGATTCTTGGGGAAAAGTGCCTCCTTTCAAAGCCAACTTGCCTAACTTGCCTGCGGCCCGTCCTGGGCTTTTGCCTAAAAAATTTCCATAAGGACAAGGATTTCTCCCAGACCAAAGCTGCCCCCACCTGCAAACCTGGCTGCCATCGGAGGCCCAAACGCGCCCTACAAAATGACATCTGCCAAGTGGGCTCCTGAGTTTGGCTTCTTGGGGAAAAGTGCCTCCTTTCGGAGTCAACTTGCCGGCGGCCCATGCAGGGCTTTTGCCTACAAAAATTCCATAAGGACGAGGATTTCTCCCAGACCAAAGCTGCCCCCTCCTCCCATCCTGGCTGCCATCGGAGGCCCAAACGTGCCCTACAAAATGACATCTGCCAAGTGGGCTCTTGAGTTTGGCTTCCTGGGTGGAAGTGCCTCCTTTCAAAGCCAACTTGCCTGCGGCCCGTCCTGGGCTTTTGCCTACAAAAATTCCATAAGGACGAGGATTTCTCCCAGACCAAAGCTGCCCCCTCCTCCAAACCTGGCTGCCATCGGAGGCCCAAACGTGCCCTACAATATGACACCTGCCAAGTGGGCTCTTGAGTTTGGCTTCTTGGGTGGAAGTGCCTCCTTTCAAAGCCAACTTGCCTGCGGCCCGTCCTGGGCTTTTGCCTACAAAAATTCCATAAGGACGAGGATTTCTCCCAGACCAAAGCTGCCCCCTCCTCCAAACCTGGCTGCCATCGGAGGCCCAAACGCGCCCTACAAAATGACACCTGCCAAGTGGGCTCTTGAGTTTGGCTTCTTGGGGAAAAGTGCCTCCTTTCAAAGCCAACTTGCCTAACTAGCCTGCAGCCCATTCTGGGCTTTTCCCTACAAAAATTCCATAAGGACGAGAATTTCTCCCAGACCAAAGCTGCCCCCTCCTCCAAACCTAGCTGCCATCGGTGGCCCAAACGCGCCCTACAAAATGACATCTGCCAAGTGGGCTCCTGAGTTTGGCTTCTTGGGGAAAAGTGCCTCCATTCGGAGCCAACTTGCCTGCAGCCCGTGCTGGGCTTTAGACTACAAAAATTCCATAACGACGAGGATTTCTCCCAGACCAAAGCTGCCCCCTCCTCCAAACCTGGCTGCCATCGGAGGCCCAAACGCGCCCCACAAAATGACATCTGCATTGAGGGTTCTTGAGTTTGCCTTCTTGGGGAAAAGTGCCTCCTTTCGGAGCCAACTTGCCTAACTTGCCTGCGGCCCGTCCTGGCCTTTTGCTACAAAAATTCCATAAGGACGAGGATTTCTCCCAGACCAAAGCTGCCCCCTCCTCCAAACCTGGCTGCCATCGGAGGCCCAAACGTGCCCTACAAAATGACATCTGCCAAGTGGGCTCTTGAGTTTGGCTTCTTGGGTGGAAGTACCTCCTTTCAAAGCCAACTTGCCTGCGGCCCGTCCTGGGCTTTTGCCTACAAAAATTCCATGAGGACGAGGATTTCTCCCAGACCAAAGCTGCCCCCTCCTCCAAACCTGGCTGCCATCGGAGGCCCAAACGCGCCCTACAAAATGACATCTGCCAAGTGGGCTCTTGAGTTTGGCTTCTTGGGGGAAAGTGCCTCCTTTCAAAGCCAACTTGCCTTACTAGCCTGCGGCCCGTGCTGGGCTTTAGACTACAAATATTCCAGAAGGACGAGGATTTCTCCCAGACCAAAGCTGCCCCCTCCTCCAAACCTGGCTGCCATCAGAGGCCCAAACGCGCCCTACAAAATGACATCTGCCAAGTGGGCTCTTGAGTTTTGCTTCTTGGGGAAAAGTGCCTCCTTTCGGAGCCAACTTGCCTAACTTGCCTGCGGCCCGTCCTGGGCTTTTGCCTCCAAAAATTCCAGAAGGACGAGGATTTCTCCCAGACCAAAGCTGCCCCCTCCTCCAAACCTGGCTGACATCGGAGGCCCAAACACGCCCCACAAAATGACACCTGCATTGAGGGTTCTTGAGTTTGGCTTCCTGGAGAAAAGTGCCTCCTTTCGGAGTCAACTTGCCTGCGGCCCATGCAGGGCTTTTGCCTACAAAAATTCCAGAAGGACGAGGATTTCTCCCAGACCAAAGCTGCCCCCTCCTCCAAACCTGGCTGCCATCGGAGGCCCAAACGTGCCCTACAAAATGACACCTGCCAAGTGGGCTCTT
Source organism: Cinclus cinclus (assembly GCF_963662255.1). Lineage (NCBI taxonomy): Eukaryota > Metazoa > Chordata > Aves > Passeriformes > Cinclidae > Cinclus > Cinclus cinclus. The sequence continues at coordinate 88,632 of NW_026912062.1, forward strand.
GAGTTTGGCTTCTTGGGTGGAAGTGCCTCCTTTCAAAGCCAACTTGCCTGCGGCCCGTCCTGGGCTTTTGCCTACAAAAATTCCATAAGGACGAGGATTTCTCCCAGGCCAAAGCTGCCCCCTCCTCCAAACCTGGCTGCCATCGGAGGCCCAAACGCGCCCTACAAAATGACACCTGCCAAGTGGGCTCTTGAGTTTGGTTTCTTGGGGAAAAGTGACTCCTTTCAAAACCAACTTGCCTGCGTCCCGTCCCGGGCTTTTGCTACAAAAATTCCAGAAGGACGAGGATTCCTCCCAGACCAAAGCTGCCCCCTCCTCCAAACCTGGCTGCCATCGGAGGCCCAAACGCGCCCTACAAAATGACACCTGCCAAGTGGGCTCTTGAGTTTGGCTTCTTGGGGGAAAGTGCCTCCTTTCAAAGCCAACTTGCCTGCGGCCCGTCCTGGGCTTGTGCCTACAAAAATTCCATAAGGACGAGGATTTCTCCCAGAACAAAGCTGCCCCCTCATCCAAACCTGGCTGCCATCGGAGGCCCAAACGCGCCCTACAAAATGACATCTGCCAAGTGGGCTCTTGAGTTTGGGTTCTTGGGGAAAAGTGCTTTCTTTCGGAGCCAAAATGCCTAACTTGCCTGCGGCCCGTTCTGGGCTTTTGAGTACAAAAATTCCAGAAGGATGAGGATTTCTCCCAGACCAAAGCTGCCCCCTCCTCCAAACCTGGCTGCCATCAGAGGCCCAAACGCGCCCTACAAAAGGACACCTGCATTGTGGGTTCTTGAGTTTGGCTTCTTGGGGAAAAGTGCCTCCTTTCAAAGCCAACTTGCCTAACTTGCCTGCGGCCCGTCCTGGGCTTTTGCCTACAAAAATTCCATAAGGACAAGGATTTCTCCCCGACCAAAGCTGCCCCCTCCTCCAAACCTGGCTGCCATCGGAGGCCCAAACGTGCCCTACAAAATGACATCTGCCAAGTGGGCTCTTGAGTTTGGCTTCTTGGGTGGAAGTGCCTCCTTTCAAAGCCAACTTGCCTGCGGCCCGTCCTGGGCTTTTGCCTACAAAAATTCCATAAGGACGAGGATTTCTCCCAGACCAAAGCTGCCCCCTCCTCCAAACCTGGCTGCCATCGGAGGCCCAAACGCGCCCTAAAAAAGGACATCTGCATTGTGGGCTCTTGAGTTTGGCTTCTTGGGTGGAAGTACCTCCTTTCAAAGCCAACTTGCCTGCGGCCCGTGCTGGGCTTTTGCTACAAAAATTCCATAAGGACGAGGATTTCTCCCAGACCAAAGCTGCCCCCTCCTCCAAACCTGGCTGCCATCGGAGGCCCAAACGCGCCCCACAAAATGACATCTGCATTGAGGGTTCTTGAGTTTGGCTTCTTGGGGAAAAGTGCCTCCTTTCGGAGCCAACTTGCCTAACTTGCCTGCGGCCCATGCAGGGCTTTTGCCTACAAAAATTCCATAAGGACGAGGATTTCTCCCAGACCAAAGCTGCCCCCTCCTCCAAACCTGGCTGCCATCGGAGGCCCAAACGCGCCCTACAAAATGACACCTGCCAAGTGGGCTCTTGAGTTTGGTTTCTTGGGGAAAAGTGACTCCTTTCAAAACCAACTTGCCTGCGTCCCGTCCCGGGCTTTTGCTACAAAAATTCCATAAGGACGAGGATTCCTCCCAGACCAAAGCTGCCCCCTCCTCCAAACCTGGCTGCCATCGGAGGCCCAAACGCGCCCTACAAAATGACACCTGCCAAGTGGGCTCTTGAGTTTGGCTTCTTGGGGGAAAGTGCCTCCTTTCAAAGCCAACTTGCCTGCGGCCCGTCCTGGGCTTGTGCCTACAAAAATTCCATAAGGACGAGGATTTCTCCCAGAACAAAGCTGCCCCCTCCTCCAAACCTGGCTGCCATCGGAGGCCCAAACGCGCCCTACAAAATGACATCTGCCAAGTGGGCTCTTGAGTTTGGGTTCTTGTGGAAAAGTGCTTCCTTTCGGAGCCAAAATGCCTAACTTGCCTGCGGCCCGTCCTGGGCTTTTGAGTACAAAAATTCCAGAAGGATGAGGATTTCTCCCAGACCAAAGCTGCCCCCTCCTCCAAACCTGGCTGCCATCAGAGGCCCAAACGCGCCCTACAAAAGGACATCTGCCAAGTGGGCTCCTGAGTTTGGCTTCTTGGGGAAAAGTGCCTCCTTTCGGAGTCAACTTGCCGGCGGCCCATGCAGGGCTTTTGCCTACAAAAATTCCATAAGGACGAGGATTTCTCCCAGACCAAAGCTGCCCCCTCCTCCCATCCTGGCTGCCATCGGAGGCCCAAACGTGCCCTACAAAATGACATCTGCCAAGTGGGCTCTTGAGTTTGGCTTCTTGGGTGGAAGTGCCTCCTTTCAAAGCCAACTTGCCTGCGGCCCGTCCTGGGCTTTTGCCTCCAAAAATTCCATAAGGACGAGGATTTCTCCCAGACCAAAGCTGCCCCCTCCTCCAAACCTGGCTGCCATCGGAGGCCCAAACGTGCCCTACAATATGACACCTGCCAAGTGGGCTCTTGAGTTTGGCTTCTTGGGTGGAAGTGCCTCCTTTCAAAGCCAACTTGCCTGCGGCCCGTCCTGGGCTTTTGCCTACAAAAATTCCATAAGGACGAGGATTTCTCCCAGACCAAAGCTGCCCCCTCCTCCAAACCTGGCTGCCATCGGAGGCCCAAACGCGCCCTACAAAATGACACCTGCCAAGTGGGCTCTTGAGTTTGGCTTCTTGGGGAAAAGTGCCTCCTTTCAAAGCCAACTTGCCTAACTAGCCTGCAGCCCATTCTGGGCTTTTCCCTACAAAAATTCCATAAGGACGAGAATTTCTCCCAGACCAAAGCTGCCCCCTCCTCCAAACCTAGCTGCCATCTGTGGCCCAAACGCGCCCTACAAAATGACATCTGCCAAGTGGGCTCCTGAGTTTGGCTTCTTGGGGAAAAGTGCCTCCATTCGGAGCCAACTTGCCCGCAGCCCGTGCTGGGCTTTAGACTACAAAAATTCCAGAAGGACGAGGATTTCTCCCAGACCAAAGCTGCCCCCTCCTCCAAACCTGGCTGCCATCAGAGGCCCAAACGCGCCCTACAAAATGACATCTGCCAAGTGGGCTCTTGAGTTTTGCTTCTTGGGGAAAAGTGCCTCCTTTCGGAGCCAACTTGCCCAACTTGCCTGCGGCCCGTCCTGGGCTTTTGCCTCCAAAAATTCCAGAAGGACGAGGATTTCTCCCAGACCAAAGCTGCCCCCTCCTCCAAACCTGGCTGACATCGGAGGCCCAAACACGCCCCACAAAATGACACCTGCATTGAGGGTTCTTGAGTTTGGCTTCCTGGAGAAAAGTTCCTCCTTTCGGAGTCAACTTGCCTGCGGCCCATGCAGGGCTTTTGCCTACAAAAATTCCAGAAGGACGAGGATTTCTCCCAGACCAAAGCTGCCCCCTCCTCCAAACCTGGCTGCCATCGGAGGCCCAAACGTGCCCTACAAAATGACACCTGCCAAGTGGGCTCTTGAGTTTGGCTTCTTGGGTGGAAGTGCCTCCTTTCAAAGCCAACTTGCCTGCGGCCCGTCCTGGGCTTTTGCCTACAAAAATTCCATAAGGACGAGGATTTCTCCCAGGCCAAAGCTGCCCCCTCCTCCAAACCTGGCTGCCATCGGAGGCCCAAACGCGCCCTACAAAATGACACCTGCCAAGTGGGCTCTTGAGTTTGGTTTCTTGGGGAAAAGTGACTCCTTTCAAAACCAACTTGCCTGCGTCCCGTCCCGGGCTTTTGCTACAAAAATTCCAGAAGGACGAGGATTCCTCCCAGACCAAAGCTGCCCCCTCCTCCAAACCTGGCTGCCATCGGAGGCCCAAACGCGCCCTACAAAATGACACCTGCCAAGTGGGCTCTTGAGTTTGGCTTCTTGGGGGAAAGTGCCTCCATTCAAAGCCAACTTGCCTGCGGCCCGTCCTGGGCTTGTGCCTACAAAAATTCCATAAGGACGAGGATTTCTCCCAGACCAAAGCTGCCCCCTCCTCCAAACCTGGCTGCCATCGGAGGCCCAAACGCGCCCTACAAAATGACATCTGCCAAGTGGGCTCTTGAGTTTGGGTTCTTGGGGAAAAGTGCTTCCTTTCGGAGCCAAAATGCCTAACTTGCCTGCGGCCCGTTCTGGGCTTTTGAGTACAAAAATTCCAGAAGGATGAGGATTTCTCCCAGACCAAAGCTGCCCCCTCCTCCAAACCTGGCTGCCATCAGAGGCCCAAACGCGCCCTACAAAAGGACACCTGCATTGTGGGTTCTTGAGTTTGGCTTCTTGGGGAAAAGTGCCTCCTTTCAAAGCCAACTTGCCTAACTTGCCTGCGGCCCGTCCTGGGCTTTTGCCTACAAAAATTCCATAAGGACAAGGATTTCTCCCCGACCAAAGCTGCCCCCTCCTCCAAACCTGGCTGCCATCGGAGGCCCAAACGTGCCCTACAAAATGACATCTGCCAAGTGGGCTCTTGAGTTTGGCTTCTTGGGTGGAAGTGCCTCCTTTCAAAGCCAACTTGCCTGCGGCCCGTCCTGGGCTTTTGCCTCCAAAAATTCCATAAGGACGAGGATTTCTCCCAGACCAAAGCTGCCCCCTCCTCCAAACCTGGCTGCCATCGGAGGCCCAAACGCGCCCCACAAAATGACACCTGCATTGAGGGTTCTTGAGTTTGGCTTCCTGGGGAAAAGTGCCTCCTTTCGGAGTCAACTTGCCTGCGGCCCATGCAGGGCTTTTGCCTACAAAAATTCCATAAGGACGAGGATTTCTCCCAGACCAAAGCTGCCCCCTCCTCCAAACCTGGCTGCCATCGGAGGCCCAAAAACCCCACAAAATGACATCTGCATTGAGGGTTCTTGAGTTTGGCTTCTTGGGGAAAAGTGCCTCCTTTCGGAGCCAACTTGCCTAACTTGCCTGCGGCCGGTCCTGGGCTTTTGCCTACAAAAATTCCATAAGGACGAGGATTTCTCCCAGACCAAAGCTGCCCCCTCCTCCAAACCTGGCTGCCATCGGAAGCCCAAACGTGCCCTACAAAATGACATCTGCCAAGTGGGCTCTTGAGTTTGGCTTCTTGGGTGGAAGTACCTCCTTTCAAAGCCAACTTGCCTGCGGCCCGTCCTGGGCTTTTGCCTACAAAAATTCCATAAGGACGAGGATTTCTCCCAGACCAAAGCTGCCCCCTCCTCCAAACCTGGCTGCCATCGGAGGCCCAAACGCGCCCTACAAAATGACATCTGCCAAGTGGGCTCCTGAGTTTGGCTTCTTGGGGAAAAGTGCCTCCTTTCAAAGCCAACTTGCCTAACTAGCCTGCGGCCCGTGCTGGGCTTTAGACTACAAAAATTCCAGAAGGACGAGGATTTCTCCCAGACCAAAGCTGCCCCCTCCTCCAAACCTGGCTGCCATCAGAGGCCCAAACGCGCCCTACAAAATGACATCTGCCAAGTGGGCTCTTGAGTTTTGCTTCTTGGGGAAAAGTGCCTCCTTTCGGAGCCAACTTGCCTAACTTGCCTGCGGCCCGTCCTGGGCTTTTTCCTCCAAAAATTCCAGAAGGACGAGGATTTCTCCCAGACCAAAGCTGCCCCCTCCTCCAAACCTGGCTGACATCGGAGGCCCAAACGCGCCCCACAAAATGACACCTGCATTGAGGGTTCTTGAGTTTGGCTTCCTGGAGAAAAGTGCCTCCTTTCGGAGTCAACTTGCCTGCGGCCCATGCAGGGCTTTTGCCTACAAAAATTCCAGAAGGACGAGGATTTCTCCCAGACCAAAGCTGCCCCCTCCTCCAAACCTGGCTGCCATCGGAGGCCCAAACGTGCCCTACAAAATGACACCTGCCAAGTGGGCTCTTGAGTTTGGCTTCTTGGGTGGAAGTGCCTCCTTTCAAAGCCAACTTGCCTGCGGCCCGTCCTGGGCTTTTGCCTACAAAAATTCCATAAGGACGAGGATTTCTCCCAGGCCAAAGCTGCCCCCTCCTCCAAACCTGGCTGCCATCGGAGGCCCAAACGCGCCCTACAAAATGACACCTGCCAAGTGGGCTCTTGAGTTTGGTTTCTTGGGGAAAAGTGACTCCTTTCAAAACCAACTTGCCTGCGTCCCATCCCGGGCTTTTGCTACAAAAATTCCAGAAGGACGAGGATTCCTCCCAGACCAAAGCTGCCCCCTCCTCCAAACCTGGCTGCCATCGGAGGCCCAAACGCGCCCTACAAAATGACACCTGCCAAGTGGGCTCTTGAGTTTGGCTTCTTGGGGGAAAGTGCCTCCTTTCAAAGCCAACTTGCCTGCGGCCCGTCCTGGGCTTGTGCCAACAAAAATTCCATAAGGACGAGGATTTCTCCCAGAACAAAGCTGCCCCCTCATCCAAACCTGGCTGCCATCGGAGGCCCAAACGCGCCCTACAAAATGACATCTGCCAAGTGGGCTCTTGAGTTTGGGTTCTTGGGGAAAAGTGCTTCCTTTCGGAGCCAAAATGCCTAACTTGCCTGCGGCCCGTCCTGGGCTTTTGAGTACAAAAATTCCAGAAGGATGAGGATTTCTCCCAGACCAAAGCTGCCCCCTCCTCCAAACCTGGCTGCCATCAGAGGCCCAAACGCGCCCTACAAAAGGACACCTGCATTGTGGGTTCTTGAGTTTGGCTTCTTGGGGAAAAGTGCCTCCTTTCAAAGCCAACTTGCCTGCGGCCCATGCGGGGTTTTTGCCTACAAAAATTCCATAAGGACAAGGATTTCTCCCAGACCAAAGCTGCCCCCTCCTCCAAACCTGGCTGCCATCGGAGGCCCAAACGCGCCCTACAAAATGACATCTGCCAAGTGGGCTCTTGAGTTTGGGTTCTTGGGGAAAAGTGCTTCCTTTCGGAGCCAAAATGCCTAACTTGCCTGCGGCCCGTCCTGGGCTTTTGCCTACAAAAATTCCAGAAGGATGAGAATTTCTCCCAGACCAAAGCTGCCCCCTCCTCCAAACCTGGCTGCCATCAGAGGCCCAAACGCGCCCTAAAAAAGGACATCGGCATTGTGGGTTCTTGAGTTTGGCTTCTTGGGGAAAAGTGCCTCCTTTCAAACCAACTTTCCTAACTTGCCTGCGGCCAGTCCTGGGCTTTTGCCTACAAAAATTCCATAACGACAAGGATTTCTCCCAGACCAAAGCTGCCCCCTCCTCCAAACCTGGCTGCCATCGCAGGCCCAAACGCGCCCTACAAAATGACATCTGCCAAGTGGGCTCTTGAGTTTGGCTTCTTGGGGAAAACTGCCTCCTTTCAAAGCCAACTTGCCTGCGGCCCGTCCTGGGCTTTTGCCTCCAAAAATTCCATAAGGACGAGGATTTCTCCCAGACCAAAGCTGCCCCCTCCTCCAAACCTGGCTGCCATCGGAGGCCCAAACGCGCCCTACAAAATGACATCTGCCAAGTGGGCTCTTGAGTTTGGCTTCTTGGGTGGAAGTACCTCCTTTCAAAGCCAACTTGCCTGCGGCCCGTCCTGGGCTTTTGCCTACAAAAATTCCATAAGGACGAGGATTTCTCCCAGACCAAAGCTGCCCCCTCCTCCAAACCTGGCTGCCATCGGAGGCCCAAACGCGCCCTACAAAATGACATCTGCCAAGTGGGCTCCTGAGTTTGGCTTCTTGGGGGAAAGTGCCTCCTTTCAAAGCCAACATGCCTGCAGCCCGTGCTGGGCTTTAGACTACAAAAATTCCATAAGGACGAGGATTTCTCCCAGACCAAAGCTGCCCCCTCCTCCAAACCTGGCTGCCATCGGAGGCCCAAACGCGCCCCACAAAATGACATCTGCATTGAGGGTTCTTGAGTTTGGCTTCTTGGGGAAAAGTGCCTCCTTTCAGAGCCAACTTGCCTAACTTGCCTGCGGCCCGTCCTGGGCTTTTGCTACAAAAATTCCATAGGGACGAGGATTTCTCCCAGACCAAAGCTGCCCCCTCCTCCAAACCTGGCTGCCATCGGAGGCCCAAACGCTCCCTACAAAATGACATCTGCATTGTGGTTTCTTGAGTTTGGCTTCTTGGGGAAAAGTGCCTCCTTTCAAAGCCAACTTGCCTAACTTGCCTGCGGCCCATGCGGGGTTTTTGCCTACAAAAATTCCATAAGGACGAGGATTTCTCCCAGACCAAAGCTGCCCCCTCCTCCAAACCTGGCTGCCATCGGAGGCCCAAACGCGCCCTACAAAATGACACCTGCCAAGTGGGCTCTTGAGTTTGGCTTCTTGGGGAAAAGTGCCTCCTTTCGGAGTCAACTTGCCTGCGGCCCATGCAGGGCTTTTGCCTACAAAAATTCCATAAGGACGAGGATTTCTCCCAGACCAAAGCTGCCCCCTCCTCCAAACCTGGCTGCCATCGGAGGCCCAAACGCGCCCTACAAAATGACATCTGCATTGTGGTTTCTTGAGTTTGGCTTCTTGCGGAAAAGTGCCTCCTTTCAAAGCCAACTTGCCTAACTTGCCTGCGGCCCATGCGGGGTTTTTGCCTCCAAAAATTCCATAAGGACGAGGATTTCTCCCAGACCAAAGCTGCCCCCTCCTCCAAACCTGGCTGCCATCGGAGGCCCAAACGCGCCCTACAAAATGACATCTGCATTGTGGTTTCTTGAGTTTGGCTTCTTGCGGAAAAGTGCCTCCTTTCAAAGCCAACTTGCCTAACTTGCCTGCGGCCCATGCGGGGTTTTTGCCTACAAAAATTCCATAAGGACGAGGATTTCTCCCAGACCAAATCTGCCCGCTCCTCCAAACCTGGCTGCCATCAGAGGCCCAAACGCGCCCCACAAAATGACATCTGCCAAGTGGGCTCTTGAGTTTGGCTTCTTGGGGAAAAGTGCCTCCTTTCGGAGCCAACTTGCCTAACTTGCCTGCGGCCCGTCCTGGGCTTTTGCCTACAAAAATTCCAGAAGGACGAGGATTTCTCCCAGGCCAAAGCTGCCCCCTCCTCCAAACCTGGCTGCCATCGGAGGCCCAAACGTGCCCTACAAAATGACACCTGCCAAGTGGGCTCTTGAGTTTGGCTTCTTGGGGAAAAGTGACTCCTTTCAAAGCCAACTTGCCTGCGGCCCATGCGGGGTTTTTGCCTACAAATATTCCATAAGGACAAGGATTTCTCCCAGACCAAAGCTGCCCCCTCCTCCAAACCTGGCTGCCATCGGAGGCCCAAACGCGCCCTACAAAATGACATCTGCCAAGTGGGCTCTTGAGTTTGGGTTCTTGGGGAAAAGTGCTTCCATTCGGAGCCAAAATGCCTAACTTGCCTGCGGCCCGTCCTGGGCTTTTGAGTACAAAAATTCCAGAAGGATGAGGATTTCTCCCAGACCAAAGCTGCCCCCTCCTCCAAACCTGGCTGCCATCAGAGGCCCAAACGCGCCCTAAAAAAAGACATCTGCATTGTGGGTTCTTGAGTTTGGCTTCTTGGGGAAAAGTGCCTCCTTTCAAAGCCAACTTGCCTAACTTGCCTGCGGCCCGTCCTGGGCTTTTGCCTACAAAAATTCCATAAGGACAAGGATTTCTCCCAGACCAAAGCTGCCCCCTCCTCCAAACCTGGCTGCCATCGGAGGCCCAAACGCGCCCTACAAAATGACATCTGCCAAGTGGGCTCTTGAGTTTGGCTTCTTGGGGAAAACTGCCTCCTTTCAAAGCCAACTTGCCTGCGGCCCGTCCTGGGCTTTTGCCTCCAAAAATTCCATAAGGACGAGGATTTCTCCCAGACCAAAGCTGCCCCCTCCTCCCATCCTGGCTGCCATCGGTGGCCCAAACGCGCCCTACAAAATGACATCTGCCAAGTGGGCTCCTGAGTTTGGCTTCTTGGGGGAAAGTGCCTCCTTTCAAAGCCAACTTGCCTGCGGCCCGTCCTGGGCTTTTGCCTACAAAAATTCCATAAGGACGAGGATTTCTCCCAGACCAAAGCTGCCCCCTCCTCCAAACCTGGCTGCCATCGGAGGCCCAAACGTGCCCTACAATATGACACCTGCCAAGTGGGCTCTTGAGTTTGGCTTCTTGGGTGGAAGTGCCTCCTTTCAAAGCCAACTTGCCTGCGGCCCGTCCTGGGCTTTTGCCTACAAAAATTCCATAAGGACGAGGATTTCTCCCAGACCAAAGCTGCCCCCTCCTCCAAACCTGGCTGCCATCGGAGGCCCAAACGCGCCCTACAAAATGACACCTGCCAAGTGGGCTCTTGAGTTTGGCTTCTTGGGGAAAAGTGCCTCCTTTCAAAGCCAACTTGCCTAACTAGCCTGCAGCCCATTCTGGGCTTTTCCCTACAAAAATTCCATAAGGACGAGAATTTCTCCCAGACCAAAGCTGCCCCCTCCTCCAAACCTAGCTGCCATCTGTGGCCCAAACGCGCCCTACAAAATGACATCTGCCAAGTGGGCTCCTGAGTTTGGCTTCTTGGGGAAAAGTGCCTCCATTCGGAGCCAACTTGCCCGCAGCCCGTGCTGGGCTTTAGACTACAAAAATTCCAGAAGGACGAGGATTTCTCCCAGACCAAAGCTGCCCCCTCCTCCAAACCTGGCTGCCATCAGAGGCCCAAACGCGCCCTACAAAATGACATCTGCCAAGTGGGCTCTTGAGTTTTGCTTCTTGGGGAAAAGTGCCTCCTTTCGGAGCCAACTTGCCCAACTTGCCTGCGGCCCGTCCTGGGCTTTTGCCTCCAAAAATTCCAGAAGGACGAGGATTTCTCCCAGACCAAAGCTGCCCCCTCCTCCAAACCTGGCTGACATCGGAGGCCCAAACACGCCCCACAAAATGACACCTGCATTGAGGGTTCTTGAGTTTGGCTTCCTGGAGAAAAGTTCCTCCTTTCGGAGTCAACTTGCCTGCGGCCCATGCAGGGCTTTTGCCTACAAAAATTCCAGAAGGACGAGGATTTCTCCCAGACCAAAGCTGCCCCCTCCTCCAAACCTGGCTGCCATCGGAGGCCCAAACGTGCCCTACAAAATGACACCTGCCAAGTGGGCTCTTGAGTTTGGCTTCTTGGGTGGAAGTGCCTCCTTTCAAAGCCAACTTGCCTGCGGCCCGTCCTGGGCTTTTGCCTACAAAAATTCCATAAGGACGAGGATTTCTCCCAGGCCAAAGCTGCCCCCTCCTCCAAACCTGGCTGCCATCGGAGGCCCAAACGCGCCCTACAAAATGACACCTGCCAAGTGGGCTCTTGAGTTTGGTTTCTTGGGGAAAAGTGACTCCTTTCAAAACCAACTTGCCTGCGTCCCGTCCCGGGCTTTTGCTACAAAAATTCCAGAAGGACGAGGATTCCTCCCAGACCAAAGCTGCCCCCTCCTCCAAACCTGGCTGCCATCGGAGGCCCAAACGCGCCCTACAAAATGACACCTGCCAAGTGGGCTCTTGAGTTTGGCTTCTTGGGGGAAAGTGCCTCCATTCAAAGCCAACTTGCCTGCGGCCCGTCCTGGGCTTGTGCCTACAAAAATTCCATAAGGACGAGGATTTCTCCCAGACCAAAGCTGCCCCCTCCTCCAAACCTGGCTGCCATCGGAGGCCCAAACGCGCCCTACAAAATGACATCTGCCAAGTGGGCTCTTGAGTTTGGGTTCTTGGGGAAAAGTGCTTCCTTTCGGAGCCAAAATGCCTAACTTGCCTGCGGCCCGTTCTGGGCTTTTGAGTACAAAAATTCCAGAAGGATGAGGATTTCTCCCAGACCAAAGCTGCCCCCTCCTCCAAACCTGGCTGCCATCAGAGGCCCAAACGCGCCCTACAAAAGGACACCTGCATTGTGGGTTCTTGAGTTTGGCTTCTTGGGGAAAAGTGCCTCCTTTCAAAGCCAACTTGCCTAACTTGCCTGCGGCCCGTCCTGGGCTTTTGCCTACAAAAATTCCATAAGGACAAGGATTTCTCCCCGACCAAAGCTGCCCCCTCCTCCAAACCTGGCTGCCATCGGAGGCCCAAACGTGCCCTACAAAATGACATCTGCCAAGTGGGCTCTTGAGTTTGGCTTCTTGGGTGGAAGTGCCTCCTTTCAAAGCCAACTTGCCTGCGGCCCGTCCTGGGCTTTTGCCTCCAAAAATTCCATAAGGACGAGGATTTCTCCCAGACCAAAGCTGCCCCCTCCTCCAAACCTGGCTGCCATCGGAGGCCCAAACGCGCCCCACAAAATGACACCTGCATTGAGGGTTCTTGAGTTTGGCTTCCTGGGGAAAAGTGCCTCCTTTCGGAGTCAACTTGCCTGCGGCCCATGCAGGGCTTTTGCCTACAAAAATTCCATAAGGACGAGGATTTCTCCCAGACCAAAGCTGCCCCCTCCTCCAAACCTGGCTGCCATCGGAGGCCCAAAAACCCCACAAAATGACATCTGCATTGAGGGTTCTTGAGTTTGGCTTCTTGGGGAAAAGTGCCTCCTTTCGGAGCCAACTTGCCTAACTTGCCTGCGGCCGGTCCTGGGCTTTTGCCTACAAAAATTCCATAAGGACGAGGATTTCTCCCAGACCAAAGCTGCCCCCTCCTCCAAACCTGGCTGCCATCGGAAGCCCAAACGTGCCCTACAAAATGACATCTGCCAAGTGGGCTCTTGAGTTTGGCTTCTTGGGTGGAAGTACCTCCTTTCAAAGCCAACTTGCCTGCGGCCCGTCCTGGGCTTTTGCCTACAAAAATTCCATAAGGACGAGGATTTCTCCCAGACCAAAGCTGCCCCCTCCTCCAAACCTGGCTGCCATCGGAGGCCCAAACGCGCCCTACAAAATGACATCTGCCAAGTGGGCTCCTGAGTTTGGCTTCTTGGGGAAAAGTGCCTCCTTTCAAAGCCAACTTGCCTAACTAGCCTGCGGCCCGTGCTGGGCTTTAGACTACAAAAATTCCAGAAGGACGAGGATTTCTCCCAGACCAAAGCTGCCCCCTCCTCCAAACCTGGCTGCCATCAGAGGCCCAAACGCGCCCTACAAAATGACATCTGCCAAGTGGGCTCTTGAGTTTTGCTTCTTGGGGAAAAGTGCCTCCTTTCGGAGCCAACTTGCCTAACTTGCCTGCGGCCCGTCCTGGGCTTTTTCCTCCAAAAATTCCAGAAGGACGAGGATTTCTCCCAGACCAAAGCTGCCCCCTCCTCCAAACCTGGCTGACATCGGAGGCCCAAACGCGCCCCACAAAATGACACCTGCATTGAGGGTTCTTGAGTTTGGCTTCCTGGAGAAAAGTGCCTCCTTTCGGAGTCAACTTGCCTGCGGCCCATGCAGGGCTTTTGCCTACAAAAATTCCAGAAGGACGAGGATTTCTCCCAGACCAAAGCTGCCCCCTCCTCCAAACCTGGCTGCCATCGGAGGCCCAAACGTGCCCTACAAAATGACACCTGCCAAGTGGGCTCTTGAGTTTGGCTTCTTGGGTGGAAGTGCCTCCTTTCAAAGCCAACTTGCCTGCGGCCCGTCCTGGGCTTTTGCCTACAAAAATTCCATAAGGACGAGGATTTCTCCCAGGCCAAAGCTGCCCCCTCCTCCAAACCTGGCTGCCATCGGAGGCCCAAACGCGCCCTACAAAATGACACCTGCCAAGTGGGCTCTTGAGTTTGGTTTCTTGGGGAAAAGTGACTCCTTTCAAAACCAACTTGCCTGCGTCCCATCCCGGGCTTTTGCTACAAAAATTCCAGAAGGACGAGGATTCCTCCCAGACCAAAGCTGCCCCCTCCTCCAAACCTGGCTGCCATCGGAGGCCCAAACGCGCCCTACAAAATGACACCTGCCAAGTGGGCTCTTGAGTTTGGCTTCTTGGGGGAAAGTGCCTCCTTTCAAAGCCAACTTGCCTGCGGCCCGTCCTGGGCTTGTGCCAACAAAAATTCCATAAGGACGAGGATTTCTCCCAGAACAAAGCTGCCCCCTCATCCAAACCTGGCTGCCATCGGAGGCCCAAACGCGCCCTACAAAATGACATCTGCCAAGTGGGCTCTTGAGTTTGGGTTCTTGGGGAAAAGTGCTTCCTTTCGGAGCCAAAATGCCTAACTTGCCTGCGGCCCGTCCTGGGCTTTTGAGTACAAAAATTCCAGAAGGATGAGGATTTCTCCCAGACCAAAGCTGCCCCCTCCTCCAAACCTGGCTGCCATCAGAGGCCCAAACGCGCCCTACAAAAGGACACCTGCATTGTGGGTTCTTGAGTTTGGCTTCTTGGGGAAAAGTGCCTCCTTTCAAAGCCAACTTGCCTGCGGCCCATGCGGGGTTTTTGCCTACAAAAATTCCATAAGGACAAGGATTTCTCCCAGACCAAAGCTGCCCCCTCCTCCAAACCTGGCTGCCATCGGAGGCCCAAACGCGCCCTACAAAATGACATCTGCCAAGTGGGCTCTTGAGTTTGGGTTCTTGGGGAAAAGTGCTTCCTTTCGGAGCCAAAATGCCTAACTTGCCTGCGGCCCGTCCTGGGCTTTTGCCTACAAAAATTCCAGAAGGATGAGAATTTCTCCCAGACCAAAGCTGCCCCCTCCTCCAAACCTGGCTGCCATCAGAGGCCCAAACGCGCCCTAAAAAAGGACATCGGCATTGTGGGTTCTTGAGTTTGGCTTCTTGGGGAAAAGTGCCTCCTTTCAAACCAACTTTCCTAACTTGCCTGCGGCCAGTCCTGGGCTTTTGCCTACAAAAATTCCATAACGACAAGGATTTCTCCCAGACCAAAGCTGCCCCCTCCTCCAAACCTGGCTGCCATCGCAGGCCCAAACGCGCCCTACAAAATGACATCTGCCAAGTGGGCTCTTGAGTTTGGCTTCTTGGGGAAAACTGCCTCCTTTCAAAGCCAACTTGCCTGCGGCCCGTCCTGGGCTTTTGCCTCCAAAAATTCCATAAGGACGAGGATTTCTCCCAGACCAAAGCTGCCCCCTCCTCCAAACCTGGCTGCCATCGGAGGCCCAAACGCGCCCTACAAAATGACATCTGCCAAGTGGGCTCTTGAGTTTGGCTTCTTGGGTGGAAGTACCTCCTTTCAAAGCCAACTTGCCTGCGGCCCGTCCTGGGCTTTTGCCTACAAAAATTCCATAAGGACGAGGATTTCTCCCAGACCAAAGCTGCCCCCTCCTCCAAACCTGGCTGCCATCGGAGGCCCAAACGCGCCCTACAAAATGACATCTGCCAAGTGGGCTCCTGAGTTTGGCTTCTTGGGGGAAAGTGCCTCCTTTCAAAGCCAACATGCCTGCAGCCCGTGCTGGGCTTTAGACTACAAAAATTCCATAAGGACGAGGATTTCTCCCAGACCAAAGCTGCCCCCTCCTCCAAACCTGGCTGCCATCGGAGGCCCAAACGCGCCCCACAAAATGACATCTGCATTGAGGGTTCTTGAGTTTGGCTTCTTGGGGAAAAGTGCCTCCTTTCAGAGCCAACTTGCCTAACTTGCCTGCGGCCCGTCCTGGGCTTTTGCTACAAAAATTCCATAGGGACGAGGATTTCTCCCAGACCAAAGCTGCCCCCTCCTCCAAACCTGGCTGCCATCGGAGGCCCAAACGCTCCCTACAAAATGACATCTGCATTGTGGTTTCTTGAGTTTGGCTTCTTGGGGAAAAGTGCCTCCTTTCAAAGCCAACTTGCCTAACTTGCCTGCGGCCCATGCGGGGTTTTTGCCTACAAAAATTCCATAAGGACGAGGATTTCTCCCAGACCAAAGCTGCCCCCTCCTCCAAACCTGGCTGCCATCGGAGGCCCAAACGCGCCCTACAAAATGACACCTGCCAAGTGGGCTCTTGAGTTTGGCTTCTTGGGGAAAAGTGCCTCCTTTCGGAGTCAACTTGCCTGCGGCCCATGCAGGGCTTTTGCCTACAAAAATTCCATAAGGACGAGGATTTCTCCCAGACCAAAGCTGCCCCCTCCTCCAAACCTGGCTGCCATCGGAGGCCCAAACGCGCCCTACAAAATGACATCTGCATTGTGGTTTCTTGAGTTTGGCTTCTTGCGGAAAAGTGCCTCCTTTCAAAGCCAACTTGCCTAACTTGCCTGCGGCCCATGCGGGGTTTTTGCCTCCAAAAATTCCATAAGGACGAGGATTTCTCCCAGACCAAAGCTGCCCCCTCCTCCAAACCTGGCTGCCATCGGAGGCCCAAACGCGCCCTACAAAATGACATCTGCATTGTGGTTTCTTGAGTTTGGCTTCTTGCGGAAAAGTGCCTCCTTTCAAAGCCAACTTGCCTAACTTGCCTGCGGCCCATGCGGGGTTTTTGCCTACAAAAATTCCATAAGGACGAGGATTTCTCCCAGACCAAATCTGCCCGCTCCTCCAAACCTGGCTGCCATCAGAGGCCCAAACGCGCCCCACAAAATGACATCTGCCAAGTGGGCTCTTGAGTTTGGCTTCTTGGGGAAAAGTGCCTCCTTTCGGAGCCAACTTGCCTAACTTGCCTGCGGCCCGTCCTGGGCTTTTGCCTACAAAAATTCCAGAAGGACGAGGATTTCTCCCAGGCCAAAGCTGCCCCCTCCTCCAAACCTGGCTGCCATCGGAGGCCCAAACGTGCCCTACAAAATGACACCTGCCAAGTGGGCTCTTGAGTTTGGCTTCTTGGGGAAAAGTGACTCCTTTCAAAGCCAACTTGCCTGCGGCCCATGCGGGGTTTTTGCCTACAAATATTCCATAAGGACAAGGATTTCTCCCAGACCAAAGCTGCCCCCTCCTCCAAACCTGGCTGCCATCGGAGGCCCAAACGCGCCCTACAAAATGACATCTGCCAAGTGGGCTCTTGAGTTTGGGTTCTTGGGGAAAAGTGCTTCCATTCGGAGCCAAAATGCCTAACTTGCCTGCGGCCCGTCCTGGGCTTTTGAGTACAAAAATTCCAGAAGGATGAGGATTTCTCCCAGACCAAAGCTGCCCCCTCCTCCAAACCTGGCTGCCATCAGAGGCCCAAACGCGCCCTAAAAAAAGACATCTGCATTGTGGGTTCTTGAGTTTGGCTTCTTGGGGAAAAGTGCCTCCTTTCAAAGCCAACTTGCCTAACTTGCCTGCGGCCCGTCCTGGGCTTTTGCCTACAAAAATTCCATAAGGACAAGGATTTCTCCCAGACCAAAGCTGCCCCCTCCTCCAAACCTGGCTGCCATCGGAGGCCCAAACGCGCCCTACAAAATGACATCTGCCAAGTGGGCTCTTGAGTTTGGCTTCTTGGGGAAAACTGCCTCCTTTCAAAGCCAACTTGCCTGCGGCCCGTCCTGGGCTTTTGCCTCCAAAAATTCCATAAGGACGAGGATTTCTCCCAGACCAAAGCTGCCCCCTCCTCCCATCCTGGCTGCCATCGGTGGCCCAAACGCGCCCTACAAAATGACATCTGCCAAGTGGGCTCCTGAGTTTGGCTTCTTGGGGGAAAGTGCCTCCTTTCAAAGCCAACTTGCCTGCGGCCCGTCCTGGGCTTTTGCCTACAAAAATTCCATAAGGACGAGGATTTCTCCCAGACCAAAGCTGCCCCCTCCTCCAAACCTGGCTGCCATCGGAGGCCCAAACGCGCCCTACAAAATGACATCTGCCAAGTGGGCTCTTGAGTTTGGCTTCTTGGGGAAAACTGCCTCCTTTCAAAGCCAACTTGCCTGCGGCCCATCCTGGGTTTTTGCCTCCAAAAATTCCATAAGGACGAGGATTTCTCCCAGACCAAAGCTGCCCCCTCCTCCAAACCTGGCTGCCATCGGAGGCCCAAACGCGCCCTACAAAATGACATCTGCCAAGTGGGCTCTTGAGTTTGGCTTCTTGGGGAAAACTGCCTCCTTTCAAAGCCAACTTGCCTGCGGCCCGTCCTGGGCTTTTGCCTCCAAAAATTCCATAAGGACGAGGATTTCTCCCAGACCAAAGCTGCCCCCTCCTCCAAACCTGGCTGCCATCGGAGGCCCAAACGCGCCCCACAAAATGACATCTGCATTGAGGGTTCTTGAGCTTGGCTTCTTGGGGAAAAGTGCCTCCTTTCGGAGCCAACTTGCCTAACTTGCCTGCGGCCCGTCCTGGGCTTTTGCCTACAAAAATTCCATAAGGACGAGGATTTCTCCCAGACCAAAGCTGCCCCCTCCTCCAAACCTGGCTGCCATCGGAGGCCCAAACGCGCCCTACAAAATGACATCTGCATTGTGGTTTCTTGAGTTTGGCTTCTTGCGGAAAAGTGCCTCCTTTCAAAGCCAACTTGCCTAACTTGCCTGCGGCCCATGCGGGGTTTTTGCCTACAAAAATTCCATAAGGACGAGGATTTCTCCCAGACCAAAGCTGCCCCCTCCTCCAAACCTGGCTGCCATCGGAGGCCCAAACGCGCCCTACAAAATGACACCTGCCAAGTGGGCTCTTGAGTTTGGCTTCTTGGGGAAAACTGCCTCCTTTCAAAACCAACTTGCCTGCGTCCCGTCCCGGGCTTTTGCTAAAAAAATTCCATAAGGACGAGGATTCCTCCCAGACCAAAGCTGCCCCCTCCTCCAAACCTGGCTGCCATCGGAGGCCCAAACGCGCCCTACAAAATGACATCTGCCAAGTGGGCTCTTGAGTTTGGCTTTCTGGGGAAAAGTGCCTCCTTTCGGAGTCAACTTGCCTGCGGCCCATGCAGGGCTTTTGCCTACAAAAATTCCATAAGGACGAGGATTTCTCCCAGACCAAAGCTGCCCCCTCCTCCAAACCTGGCTGCCATCGGAGGCCCAAACGCGCCCTAGAAAATGACATCTGCCAAGTGGGCTCTTGAGTTTGGCTTCTTGGGTGGAAGTACCTCCTTTCAAAGCCAACTTGCCTGCGGCCCGTCCTGGGCTTTTGCCTCCAAAAATTCCATAAGGACGAGGATTTCTCCCAGACCAAAGCTGCCCCCTCCTCCAAACCTGGCTGCCATCGGAGGACCAAACGCGCCCCACAAAATGACACCTGCATTGAGGGTTCTTGAGTTTGGCTTCCTGGGGAAAAGTGCCTCCTTTCGGAGTCAACCTGCCTGCGGCCCATGCAGGGCTTTTGCCTACAAAAAATTCCATAAGGACGAGGATTTCTCCCAGACCAAAGCTGCCCCCTCCTCCAAACCTGGCTGCCATCGGAGGCCCAAACGCGCCCTACAAAATGACATCTGCCAAGTGGGCTCTTGAGTTTGGCTTCTTGCGGAAAAGTGCCTCCTTTCAAAGCCAACTTGCCTAGCTATCCTGCGGCCCGTGCTGGGCTTTAGACTACAAAAATTCCATAAGGACGAGGATTTCTCCCAGACCAAAGCTGCCCCCTCCTCCAAACCTGGCTGCCATCAGAGGCCCAAACGCGCCCCACTAAATGACATCTGCATTGAGGGTTCTTGAGTTTGGCTTCTTGGGGAAAAGTGCCTCCTTTCGGAGCCAACTTGCCTAACTTGCCTGCGGCCCGTCCTGGGCTTTTGCCTCCAAAAATTCCAGAAGGACGAGGATTTCTCCCAGGCCAAAGCTGCCCCCTCCTCCAAACCTGGCTGCCATCGGAGGCCCAAACGTGCCCTACAAAATGACATCTGCATTGTGGGCTCTTGAGTTTGGCTTCTTGGGGAAAACTGCCTCCTTTCGGAGTCAAAATGCCTGCGGCCCATGCAGGGCTTTTGCCGACAAAAATTCCATAAGGACGAGGATTTCTCCCAGACCAAAGCTGCCCCCTCCTCCAAACCTGGCTGCCATCGGAGGCCCAAACGCGCCCTACAAAATGACACCTGCCAAGTGGGCTCTTGAGTTTGGCTTCTTGGGGGAAAGTGCCTCCTTTCAAATCCAACTTGCCTGCAGCCCGTCCTGGACTTTTGAGTACAAAAATTCCATAAGGACGAGGATTTCTCCCAGACCAAAGCTGCCCCCTCCTCCAAACCTGGCTGCCATCGGAGGCCCAAACGCGCCCTACAAAATGACATCTGCCAAGTGGGCTCTTGAGTTTGGCTTCTTGGGGAAAAGTGCCTCCTTTCGGAGCCAACTTGCCTAACTTGCCTGCGGCCCGTCCTGGGCTTTTGCCTCCAAAAATTCCAGAAGGACGAGGATTTCTCCCAGACCAAAGCTGCCCCCTCCTCCAAACCTGGCTGCCATCGGAGGCCCAAACGCGCCCCACAAAATGACACCTGCATTGAGGGTTCTTGAGTTTGGCTTCCTGGGGAAAAGTGCCTCCTTTCGGAGTCAACTTGCCTGCGGCCCATGCAGGGCTTTTGCCTACAAAAATTCCAGAAGGACGAGGATTTCTCCCAGACCAAAGCTGCCCCCTCCTCCAAACCTGGCTGCCATCGGAGGCCCAAACGTGCCCTACAAAATGACACCTGCCAAGTGGGCTCTTGAGTTTGGCTTCTTGGGTGGAAGTGCCTCCTTTCAAAGCCAACTTGCCTGCGGCCCGTGCTGGGCATTAGACTACAAAAATTCCATAAGGACGAGGATTTCTCCCAGACCAAATCTGCCCCCTCCTCCAAACCTGGCTGCCATCAGAGGCCCAAACGCGCCCCACAAAATGACATCTGCCAAGTGGGCTCTTGAGTTTGGCTTCTTGGGGAAAAGTGCCTCCTTTCGGAGCCAACTTGCCTAACTTGCCTGCGGCCCGTCCTGGGCTTTTGCCTACAAAAATTCCAGAAGGACGAGGATTTCTCCCAGGCCAAAGCTGCCCCCTCCTCCAAACCTGGCTGCCATCGGAGGCCCAAACGTGCCCTACAAAATGACACCTGCCAAGTGGGCTCTTGAGTTTGGCTTCTTGGGGAAAAGTGACTCCTTTCAAAGCCAACTTGCCTGCGGCCCATGCGGGGTTTTTGCCTACAAAAATTCCATAAGGACAAGGATTTCTCCCAGAACAAAGCTGCCCCCTCCTCCAAACCTGGCTGCCATCGGAGGCCCAAACGCGCCCTACAAAATGACATCTGCCAAGTGGGCTCTTGAGTTTGGGTTCTTGGGGAAAAGTGCTTCCTTTCGGAGCCAAAATGCCTAACTTGCCTGCGGCCCGTCCTGGGCTTTTGCCTCCAAAAATTCCAGAAGGATGAGGATTTCTCCCAGACCAAAGCTGCCCCCTCCTCCAAACCTGGCTGCCATCAGAGGCCCAAACGCGCCCTAAAAAAGGACATCTGCATTGTGTGTTCTTGAGTTTGGCTTCTTGGGGAAAAGTGCCTCCTTTCAAAGCCAACTTGCCTAACTTGCCTGCGGCCCGTCCTGGGCTTTTGCCTACAAAAATTCCATAAGGACAAGGATTTCTCCCAGACCAAAGCTGCCCCCTCCTCCAAACCTGGCTGCCATCGGAGGCCCAAACGCGCCCTACAAAATGACATCTGCCAAGTGGGCTCTTGAGTTTGGCTTCTTGGGGAAAACTGCCTCCTTTCAAAGCCAACTTGCCTGCGGCCCGTCCTGGGCTTTTGCCTCCAAAAATTCCATAAGGACGAGGATTTCTCCCAGACCAAAGCTGCCCCCTCCTCCAAACCTGGCTGCCATCGGTGGCCCAAACGCGCCCTACAAAATGACATCTGCCAAGTGGGCTCCTGCGTTTGGCTTCTTGGGGGAAAGTGCCTCCTTTCAAAGCCAACTTGCCTGCAGCCCATGCTGGGCTTTAGACTACAAAAATTCCATAAGGACGAGGATTTCTCCCAGAACAAAGCTGCCCCCGCCTCCAAACCTGGCTGCCATTGGAGGCCCAAACGCGCCCCACAAAATGACATCTGCATTGAGGGTTCTTGAGTTTGGCTTCTTGGGGAAAAGTGCCTCCTTTCGGAGCCAACTTGCCTAACTTGCCTGCGGCCCGTCCTGGGCTTTTGCTACAAAAATTCCATAAGGACGAGGATTTCTCCCAGACCAAAGCTGCCCCCTCCTCCAAACCTGGCTGCCATCGGAGGCCCAAACGCGCCCCACAAAATGACATCTGCATTGTGGGTTCTTGAGTTTGGCTTCTTGGGGAAAAGTGCCTCCTTTCAAAGCCAACTTGCCTAACTTGCCTGCGGCCCATGCGGGGTTTTTGCCTACAAAAATTCCATAAGGACGAGGATTTCTCCCAGACCAAAGCTGCCCCCTCCTCCAAACCTGGCTGCCATCGGAGGCCCAAACGCGCCCTACAAAATGACATCTGCCAAGTGGGCTCTTGAGTTTGGTTTCTTGGGGAAAAGTGACTCCTTTCAAAACCAACTTGCCTGCGTCCCGTCCCGGGCTTTTGCTAAAAAAATTCCATAAGGACGAGGATTCCTCCCAGACCAAAGCTGCCCCCTCCTCCAAACCTGGCTGCCATCGGAGGCCCAAACGCGCCCTACAAAATGACACCTGCCAAGTGGGCTCTTGAGTTTGGCTTCTTGGGGAAAAGTGCCTCCTTTCGGAGTCAACTTGCCTGCGGCCCATGCAGGGCTTTTGCCTACAAAAATTCCATAAGGACGAGGATTTCTCCCAGACCAAAGCTGCCCCCTCCTCCAAACCTGGCTGCCATCGGAGGCCCAAACGCGCCCTACAAAATGACATCTGCCAAGTGGGCTCTTGAGTTTGGCTTCTTGGGTGGAAGTACCTCCTTTCAAAGCCAACTTGCCTGCGGCCCGTCCTGGGCTTTTGCCTACAAAAATTCCATAAGGACGAGGATTTCTCCCAGACCAAAGCTGCCCCCTCCTCCAAACCTGGCTGCCATCGGAGGCCCAAACGCGCCCTACAAAATGACATCTGCCAAGTGGGCTCTTGAGTTTGGCTTCTTGGGGAAAAGTGCCTCCTTTCGAAGCCAACTTGCCTAACTTGCCTGCGGCCCGTCCTGGGCTTTTGCCTCCAAAAATTCCAGAAGGACGAGGATTTCTCCCAGACCAAAGCTGCCCCCTCCTCCAAACCTGGCTGCCATCGGAGGCCCAAACGCGCCCCACAAAATGACACCTGCATTGAGGGTTCTTGAGTTTGGCTTCCTGGAGAAAAGTGCCTCCTTTCGGAGTCAACTTGCCTGCGGCCCATGCAGGGCTTTTGCCTACAAAAATTCCAGAAGGACGAGGATTTCTCCCAGACCAAAGCTGCCCCCTCCTCCAAACCTGGCTGCCATCGGAGGCCCAAACGCGCCCTACAAAATGACACCTGCCAAGTGGGCTCTTGAGTTTGGCTTCTTGGGTGGAAGTGCCTCCTTTCAAAGCCAACTTGCCTGCGGCCCGTGCTGGGCATTAGACTACAAAAATTCCATAACGACGAGGATTTCTCCCAGACCAAAGCTGCCCCCTCCTCCAAACCTGGCTGCCATCAGAGGCCCAAACGCGCCCCACAAAATGACATCTGCCAAGTGGGCTCTTGAGTTTGGCTTCTTGGGGATAAGTGCCTCCTTTTGGAGCCAACTTGCCTAACTTGCCTGCGGCCCGTCCTGGGCTTTTGCCTCCAAAAATTCCAGAAGGACGAGGATTTCTCCCAGGCCAAAGCTGCCCCCTCCTCCAAACCTGGCTGCCATCGGAGGCCCAAACGTGCCCTACAAAATGACACCTGCCAATTGGGCTCTTGAGTTTGGCTTCTTGGGGAAAAGTGACTCCTTTCAAAACCAACTTGCCTGCGTCCCGTCCCGGGCTTTTGCTACAAAAATTCCAAAAGGACGAGGATTCCTCCCAGACCAAAGCTGCCCCCTCCTCCAAACCTGGCTGCCATCGGAGGCCCAAACGCGCCCTACAAAATGACACCTGCCAAGTGGGCTCTTGAGTTTGGCTTCTTGGGGAAAAGTGACTCCTTTCAAAACCAACTTGCCTGCGTCCCGTCCCGGGCTTTTGCTAAAAAAATTCCATAAGGACGAGGATTCCTCCCAGACCAAAGCTGCCCCCTCCTCCAAACCTGGCTGCCATCGGAGGCCCAAACGCGCCCTACAAAATGACATCTGCCAAGTGGGCTCTTGAGTTTGGCTTTCTGGGGAAAAGTGCCTCCTTTCGGAGTCAACTTGCCTGCGGCCCATGCAGGGCTTTTGCCTACAAAAATTCCATAAGGACGAGGATTTCTCCCAGACCAAAGCTGCCCCCTCCTCCAAACCTGGCTGCCATCGGAGGCCCAAACGCGCCCTACAAAATGACATCTGCCAAGTGGGCTCTTGAGTTTGGCTTCTTGGGTGGAAGTACCTCCTTTCAAAGCCAACTTGCCTGCGGCCCGTCCTGGGCTTTTGCCTACAAAAATTCCATAAGGACGAGGATTTCTCCCAGACCAAAGCTGCCCCCTCCTCCAAACCTGGCTGCCATCGGAGGACCAAACGCGCCCCACAAAATGACACCTGCATTGAGGGTTCTTGAGTTTGGCTTCCTGGGGAAAAGTGCCTCCTTTCGGAGTCAACTTGCCTGCGGCCCATGCAGGGCTTTTGCCTACAAAAATTCCATAAGGACGAGGATTTCTCCCAGACCAAAGCTGCCCCCTCCTCCAAACCTGGCTGCCATCGGAGGCCCAAACGCGCCCCACAAAATGACACCTGCATTGAGGTTTCTTGAGTTTGGCTTCCTGGGGAAAAGTGCCTCCTTTCGGAGTCAACTTGCCTGCGGCCCATGCAGGGCTTTTGCCTACAAAAATTCCATAAGGACGAGGATTTCTCCCAGACCAAAGCTGCCCCCTCCTCCAAACCTGGCTGCCATCGGAGGCCCAAACGTGCCCTACAAAATGACACCTGCCAAGTGGGCTCTTGAGTTTGGCTTCTTGGGTGGAAGTACCTCCTTTCAAAGCCAACTTGCCTGCGGCCCGTCCTGGGCTTTTGCCTACAAAAATTCCATAAGGACGAGGATTTCTCCCAGACCAAAGCTGCCCCCTCCTCCAAACCTGGCTGCCATCGGAGGCCCAAACGCGCCCTACAAAATGACATCTGCCAAGTGGGCTCTTGAGTTTGGCTTCTTGCGGAAAAGTGCCTCATTTCAAAGCCAACTTGCCAAACTATCCTGCGGCCCGTGCTGGGCTTTAGACTACAAAAATTCCAGAAGGACGAGGATTTCTCCCAGGCCAAAGCTGCCCCCTCCTCCAAACCTGGCTGCCATCGGAGGCCCAAACGCGCCCTACAAAATGACACCTGCCAAGTGGGCTCTTGAGTTTGGCTTCTTGCGGAAAAGTGCCTCCTTTCGGAGCCAACTTGCCTAACTTGCCTGCGGCCCGTCCTGGGCTTTTGCCTCCAAAAATTCCAGAAGGACGAGGATTTCTCCCAGGCCAAAGCTGCCCCCTCCTCCAAACCTGGCTGCCATCGGAGGCCCAAACGTGCCCTACAAAATGACACCTGCCAAGTGGGCTCTTGAGTTTGGCTTCTTGGGGAAAAGTGACTCCTTTCAAAACCAACTTGCCTGTGTCCCGTCCCGGGCTTTTGCCTACAAAAATTCCATAAGGACGAGGATTTCTCCCAGACCAAAGCTGCCCCCTCCTCCAAACCTGGCTGCCATCGGAGGCCCAAACGCGCCCTACAAAATGACACCTGCCAAGTGGGCTCTTGAGTTTGGCTTCTTGGGGGAAAGTGCCTCCTTTCGGAGTCAACTTGCCTGCGGCCCATGCAGGGCTTTTGCCGACAAAAATTCCATAAGGACGAGGATTTCTCCCAGACCAAAGCTGCCCCCTCCTCCAAACCTGGCTGCCATCGGAGGCCCAAACGCGCCCTACAAAATGACACCTGCCAAGTGGGCTCTTGAGTTTGGCTTCTTGGGGGAAAGTGCCTCCTTTCAAAGCCAACTTGCCTGCAGCCCGTCCTGGGCTTTTGAGTACAAAAATTCCATAAGGACGAGGATTTCTCCCAGACCAAAGCTGCCCCCTCCTCCAAACCTGGCTGCCATCGGAGGCCCAAACGCGCCCCACAAAATGACACCTGCATTGAGGGTTCTTGAGTTTGGCTTCCTGGAGAAAAGTGCCTCCTTTCGGAGTCAACTTGCCTGCGGCCCGTCCTGGGCTTTTGCCTACAAAAATTCCAGAAGGACGAGGATTTCTCCCAGACCAAAGCTGCCCCCTCCTCCAAACCTGGCTGCCATCGGAGGCCCAAACGCGCCCTACAAAATGACACCTGCCAAGTGGGCTCTTGAGTTTGGCTTCTTGGGGAAAAGTGCCTCCTTTCGGAGTCAACTTGCCTGCGGCCCATGCAGGGCTTTTGCCTACAAAAATTCCAGAAGGACGAGGATTTCTCCCAGACCAAAGCTGCCCCCTCCTCCAAACCTGGCTGCCATCGGAGGCCCAAACGTGCCCTACAAAATGACACCTGCCAAGTGGGCTCTTGAGTTTGGCTTCTTGGGGAAAAGTGACTCCTTTCAAAACCAACTTGCCTGTGTCCCGTCCCGGGCTTTTGCCTACAAAAATTCCATAAGGACGAGGATTTCTCCCAGACCAAAGCTGCCCCCTCCTCCAAACCTGGCTGCCATCGGAGGCCCAAACGCGCCCTACAAAATGACACCTGCCAAGTGGGCTCTTGAGTTTGGCTTCTTGGGGGAAAGTGCCTCCTTTCAAAGCCAACTTGCCTGCGGCCCGTCCTGGGCTTTTGAGTACAAAAATTCCATAAGGACGAGGATTTCTCCCAGACCAAAGCTGCCCCCTCCTCCCAACCTGGCTGCCATCGGAGGCCCAAACGCGCCCTACAAAATGACATCTGCCAAGTGGGCTCTTGAGTTTGGCTTCTTGGGGAGAAGTGCTTCCTTTCGGAGCCAAAATGCCTAACTTGCCTGCGGCCCGTCCTGGGCTTTTGAGTACAAAAATTCCATAAGGACGAGGATTTCTCCCAGACCAAAGCTGCCCCCTCCTCCAAACCTGGCTGCCATCGGAGGCCCAAACGCGCCCCACAAAATGACATCTGCATTGAGGGTTCTTGAGTTTGGCTTCCTGGGGAAAAGTGCCTCCTTTCGGAGTCAACTTGCCTGCGGCCAATGCAGGGCTTTTGCCTACAAAAATTCCAGAAGGACGAGGATTTCTCCCAGACCAAAGCTGCCCCCTCCTCCAAACCTGGCTGCCATCGGAGGCCCAAACGTGCCCTACAAAATGACACCTGAATTGTGGGCTCTTGAGTTTGGCTTCTTGGGGAAAAGTGACTCCTTTCAAAACCAACTTGCCTGCGGCCCGTCCCGGGCTTTTGCTACAAAAATTCCAGAAGGACGAGGATTCCTCCCAGACCAAAGCTGCCCCCTCCTCCAAACCTGGCTGCCATCGGAGGCCCAAACGCGCCCTAGAAAATGACACCTGCCAAGTGGGCTCTTGAGTTTGGCTTCTTGGGGGAAAGTGCCTCCTTTCAAAGCCAACTTGCCTGCGGCCCATGCGGGGTTTTTGCCTACAAAAATTCCATAAGGACAAGGATTTCTCCCAGAACAAAGCTGCCCCCTCCTCCAAACCTGGCTGCCATCGGAGGCCCAAACGCGCCCTACAAAATGACATCTGCCAAGTGGGCTCTTGAGTTTGGGTTCTTGGGGAAAAGTGCTTCCTTTCGGAGCCAAAATGCCTAACTTGCCTGCGGCCCGTCCTGGGCTTTTGAGTACAAAAATTCCAGAAGGATGAGGATTTCTCCCAGACCAAAGCTGCCCCCTCCTCCAAACCTGGCTGCCATCAGTGGCCCAAACGCGCCCTAAAAAAGGACATCTGCATTGTGCGTTCTTGAGTTTGGCTTCTTGGGGAAAAGTGCCTCCTTTCAAAGCCAACTTGCCTAACTTGCCTGCGGCCCGTCCTGGGCTTTTGCCTACAAAAATTCCATAAGGACAAGGATTTCTCCCAGACCAAAGCTGCCCCCTCCTCCAAACCTGGCTGCCATCGGAGGCCCAAACGCGCCCTACAAAATCACATCTGCCAAGTGGGCTCTTGAGTTTAGCTTCTTGGGCAAAACTGCCTCCTTTCAAAGCCAACTTGCCTGCGGCCCCTCCTGGGCTTTTGCCTACAAAAATTCCAGAAGGACGAGGATTTCTCCCAGACCAAAGCTGCCCCCTCCTCCAAACCTGGCTGCCATCGGAGGCCCAAACGTGCCCTACAAAATGACACCTGCATTGTGGGCTCTTGAGTTTGGCTTCTTGGGGAAAAGTGACTCCTTTCAAAACCAACTTGCCTGCGGCCCGTCCCGGGCTTTTGCTACAAAAATTCCAGAAGGACGAGGATTCCTCCCAGACCAAAGCTGCCCCCTCCTCCAAACCTGGCTGCCATCGGAGGCCCAAACGCGCCCTAGAAAATGACACCTGCCAAGTGGGCTCTTGAGTTTGGCTTCTTGGGGGAAAGTGCCTCCTTTCAAAGCCAACTTGCCTGCGGCCCATGCGGGGTTTTTGCCTACAAAAATTCCATAAGGACAAGGATTTCTCCCAGAACAAAGCTGCCCCCTCCTCCAAACCTGGCTGCCATCGGAGGCCCAAACGCGCCCTACAAAATGACATCTGCCAAGTGGGCTCTTGAGTTTGGGTTCTTGGGGAAAAGTGCTTCCTTTCGGAGCCAAAATGCCTAACTTGCCTGCGGCCCGTCCTGGGCTTTTGAGTACAAAAATTCCAGAAGGATGAGGATTTCTCCCAGACCAAAGCTGCCCCCTCCTCCAAACCTGGCTGCCATCAGTGGCCCAAACGCGCCCTAAAAAAGGACATCTGCATTGTGCGTTCTTGAGTTTGGCTTCTTGGGGAAAAGTGCCTCCTTTCAAAGCCAACTTGCCTAACTTGCCTGCGGCCCGTCCTGGGCTTTTGCCTACAAAAATTCCATAAGGACAAGGATTTCTCCCAGACCAAAGCTGCCCCCTCCTCCAAACCTGGCTGCCATCGGAGGCCCAAACGCGCCCTACAAAATCACATCTGCCAAGTGGGCTCTTGAGTTTAGCTTCTTGGGCAAAACTGCCTCCTTTCAAAGCCAACTTGCCTGCGGCCCCTCCTGGGCTTTTGCCTACAAAAATTCCATAAGGACGAGGATTTCTCCCAGACCAAAGCTGCCCCCTCCTCCAAACCTGGCTGCCATCGGAGGCCCAAACGCGCCCTACAAAATGACATCTGCCAAGTGGGCTCTTGAGTTTGGCTTCTTGGGTGGAAGTACCTCCTTTCAAAGCCAACTTGCCTGCGGCCCGTCCTGGGCTTTTGCCTACAAAAATTCCATAAGGACGAGGATTTCTCCCAGACCAAAGCTGCCCCCTCCTCCAAACCTGGCTGCCATCGGAGGACCAAACGCGCCCCACAAAATGACACCTGCATTGAGGGTTCTTGAGTTTGGCTTCCTGGGGAAAAGTGCCTCCTTTCGGAGTCAACCTGCCTGCGGCCCATGCAGGGCTTTTGCCTACAAAAAATTCAAGAAGGACGAGGATTTCTCCCAGACCAAAGCTGCCCCCTCCTCCAAACCTGGCTGCCATCGGAGGCCCAAACGCGCCCTACAAAATGACATCTGCCAAGTGGGCTCTTGAGTTTGGCTTCTTGCGGAAAAGTGCCTCCTTTCAAAGCCAACTTGCCTAGCTATCCTGCGGCCCGTGCTGGGCTTTAGACTACAAAAATTCCATAAGGACGAGGATTTCTCCCAGACCAAAGCTGCCCCCTCCTCCAAACCTGGCTGCCATCGGAGGCCCAAACGCGCCCCACTAAATGACATCTGCATTGAGGGTTCTTGAGTTTGGCTTCTTGGGGAAAAGTGCCTCCTTTCGGAGCCAACTTGCCTAACTTGCCTGCGGCCCGTCCTGGGCTTTTGCCTCCAAAAATTCCAGAAGGACGAGGATTTCTCCCAGACCAAAGCTGCCCCCTCCTCCAAACCTGGCTGCCATCGGAGGCCCAAACGCGCCCTAGAAAATGACACCTGCCAAGTGGGCTCTTGAGTTTGGCTTCTTGGGGGAAAGTGCCTCCTTTCAAAGCCAACTTGCCTGCGGCCCATGCGGGGTTTTTGCCTACAAAAATTCCATAAGGACAAGGATTTCTCCCAGAACAAAGCTGCCCCCTCCTCCAAACCTGGCTGCCATCGGAGGCCCAAACGCGCCCTACAAAATGACATCTGCCAAGTGGGCTCTTGAGTTTGGGTTCTTGGGGAAAAGTGCTTCCTTTCGGAGCCAAAATGCCTAACTTGCCTGCGGCCCGTCCTGGGCTTTTGAGTACAAAAATTCCAGAAGGATGAGGATTTCTCCCAGACCAAAGCTGCCCCCTCCTCCAAACCTGGCTGCCATCAGTGGCCCAAACGCGCCCTAAAAAAGGACATCTGCATTGTGCGTTCTTGAGTTTGGCTTCTTGGGGAAAAGTGCCTCCTTTCAAAGCCAACTTGCCTAACTTGCCTGCGGCCCGTCCTGGGCTTTTGCCTACAAAAATTCCATAAGGACAAGGATTTCTCCCAGACCAAAGCTGCCCCCTCCTCCAAACCTGGCTGCCATCGGAGGCCCAAACGCGCCCTACAAAATCACATCTGCCAAGTGGGCTCTTGAGTTTAGCTTCTTGGGCAAAACTGCCTCCTTTCAAAGCCAACTTGCCTGCGGCCCCTCCTGGGCTTTTGCCTACAAAAATTCCATAAGGACGAGGATTTCTCCCAGACCAAAGCTGCCCCCTCCTCCAAACCTGGCTGCCATCGGAGGCCCAAACGCGCCCTACAAAATGACATCTGCCAAGTGGGCTCTTGAGTTTGGCTTCTTGGGTGGAAGTACCTCCTTTCAAAGCCAACTTGCCTGCGGCCCGTCCTGGGCTTTTGCCTACAAAAATTCCATAAGGACGAGGATTTCTCCCAGACCAAAGCTGCCCCCTCCTCCAAACCTGGCTGCCATCGGAGGACCAAACGCGCCCCACAAAATGACACCTGCATTGAGGGTTCTTGAGTTTGGCTTCCTGGGGAAAAGTGCCTCCTTTCGGAGTCAACCTGCCTGCGGCCCATGCAGGGCTTTTGCCTACAAAAAATTCAAGAAGGACGAGGATTTCTCCCAGACCAAAGCTGCCCCCTCCTCCAAACCTGGCTGCCATCGGAGGCCCAAACGCGCCCTACAAAATGACATCTGCCAAGTGGGCTCTTGAGTTTGGCTTCTTGCGGAAAAGTGCCTCCTTTCAAAGCCAACTTGCCTAGCTATCCTGCGGCCCGTGCTGGGCTTTAGACTACAAAAATTCCATAAGGACGAGGATTTCTCCCAGACCAAAGCTGCCCCCTCCTCCAAACCTGGCTGCCATCGGAGGCCCAAACGCGCCCCACTAAATGACATCTGCATTGAGGGTTCTTGAGTTTGGCTTCTTGGGGAAAAGTGCCTCCTTTCGGAGCCAACTTGCCTAACTTGCCTGCGGCCCGTCCTGGGCTTTTGCCTCCAAAAATTCCAGAAGGACGAGGATTTCTCCCAGACCAAAGCTGCCCCCTCCTCCAAACCTGGCTGCCATCGGAGGCCCAAACGTGCCCTACAAAATGACACCTGCCAAGTGGGCTCTTGAGTTTGGCTTCTTGGGGAAAAGTGACTCCTTTCAAAACCAACTTGCCTGTGTCCAGTCCCGGGCTTTTGCTACAAAAATTCCATAAGGATGAGGATTCCTCCCAGACCAAAGCTGCCCCCTCCTCCAAACCTGGCTGCCATCGGAGGCCCAAACGTGCCCTACAAAATGACATCTGTCAAGTGGGCTCTTGAGTTTGGCTTCCTGGGGAAAAGTGCCTCCTTTCGGAGTCAAAATGCCTGCGGCCCATGCAGGGCTTTTGCCGACAAAAATTCCATAAGGACGAGGATTTCTCCCAGACCAAAGCTGCCCCCTCCTCCAAACCTGGCTGCCATCGGAGGCCCAAACGCGCCCTACAAAATGACACCTGCCAAGTGGGCTCTTGAGTTTGGCTTCTTGGGGGAAAGTGCCTCCTTTCAAAGCCAACTTGCCTGCAGCCCGTCCTGGACTTTTGAGTACAAAAATTCCATAAGGACGAGGATTTCTCCCAGACCAAAGCTGCCCCCTCCTCCAAACCTGGCTGCCATCGGAGGCCCAAACGCGCCCTACAAAATGACATCTGCCAAGTGGGCTCTTGAGTTTGGCTTCTTGGGGGAAAGTGCCTCCTTTCGGAGCCAACTTGCCTAACTTGCCTGCGGCCCGTCCTGGGCTTTTGCCTCCAAAAATTCCAGAAGGACGAGGATTTCTCCCAGACCAAAGCTGCCCCCTCCTCCAAACCTGGCTGCCATCGGAGGCCCAAACGCGCCCCACAAAATGACACCTGCATTGAGGGTTCTTGAGTTTGGCTTCCTGGGGAAAAGTGCCTCCTTTCGGAGTCAACTTGCCTGCGGCCCATGCAGGGCTTTTGCCTACAAAAATTCCAGAAGGACGAGGATTTCTCCCAGACCAAAGCTGCCCCCTCCTCCAAACCTGGCTGCCATCGGAGGCCCAAACGTGCCCTACAAAATGACACCTGCCAAGTGGGCTCTTGAGTTTGGCTTCTTGGGTGGAAGTGCCTCCTTTCAAAGCCAACTTGCCTGCGGCCCGTGTTGGGCATTAGACTACAAAAATTCCATAAGGACGAGGATTTCTCCCAGACCAAATCTGCCCCCTCCTCCAAACCTGGCTGCCATCAGAGGCCCAAACGCGCCCCACAAAATGACATCTGCCAAGTGGGCTCTTGAGTTTGGCTTCTTGGGGAAAAGTGCCTCATTTCGGAGCCAACTTGCCTAACTTGCCTGCGGCCCGTCCTGGGCTTTTGCCTACAAAAATTCCAGAAGGACGAGGATTTCTCCCAGGCCAAAGCTGCCCCCTCCTCCAAACCTGGCTGCCATCGGAGGCCCAAACGTGCCCTACAAAATGACACCTGCCAAGTGGGCTCTTGAGTTTGGCTTCTTGGGGAAAAGTGACTCCTTTCAAAGCCAACTTGCCTGCGGCCCATGCGGGGTTTTTGCCTACAAAAATTCCATAAGGACAAGGATTTCTCCCAGAACAAAGCTGCCCCCTCCTCCAAACCTGGCTGCCATCGGAGGCCCAAACGCGCCCTACAAAATGACATCTGCCAAGTGGGCTCTTGAGTTTGGGTTCTTGGGGAAAAGTGCTTCCTTTCGGAGCCAAAATGCCTAACTTGCCTGCGGCCCGTCCTGGGCTTTTGAGTACAAAAATTCCAGAAGGATGAGGATTTCTCCCAGACCAAAGCTGCCCCCTCCTCCAAACCTGGCTGCCATCAGAGGCCCAAACGCGCCCTAAAAAAGGACATCTGCATTGTGTGTTCTTGAGTTTGGCTTCTTGGGGAAAAGTGCCTCCTTTCAAAGCCAACTTGCCTAACTTGCCTGCGGCCCGTCCTGGGCTTTTGCCTACAAAAATTCCATAAGGACAAGGATTTCTCCCAGACCAAAGCTGCCCCCTCCTCCAAACCTGGCTGCCATCGGAGGCCCAAACGCGCCCTACAAAATGACATCTGCCAAGTGGGCTCTTGAGTTTGGCTTCTTGGGGAAAACTGCCTCCTTTCAAAGCCAACTTGCCTGCGGCCCGTCCTGGGCTTTTGCCTCCAAAAATTCCATAAGGACGAGGATTTCTCCCAGACCAAAGCTGCCCCCTCCTCCAAACCTGGCTGCCATCGGTGGCCCAAACGCGCCCTACAAAATGACATCTGCCAAGTGGGCTCTTGAGTTTGGCTTCTTGGGGGAAAGTGCCTCCTTTCAAAGCCAACTTGCCTGCAGCCCGTGCTGGGCTTTAGACTACAAAAATTCCATAAGGACGAGGATTTCTCCCAGACCAAAGCTGCCCCCTCCTCCAAACCTGGCTGCCATCGGAGGCCCAAACGCGCCCCACAAAATGACATCTGCATTGAGGGTTCTTGAGTTTGGCTTCTTGGGGAAAAGTGCCTCCTTTCGGAGCCAACTTGCCTAACTTGCCTGCGGCCCGTCCTGGGCTTTTGCTACAAAAATTCCATAAGGACGAGGATTTCTCCCAGACCAAAGCTGCCCCCTCCTCCAAACCTGGCTGCCATCGGAGGCCCAAACGCGCCCCACAAAATGACATCTGCCAAGTGGGCTCTTGAGTTTGGCTTCTTGGGGAAAAGTGCCTCCTTTCAAAGCCAACTTGCCTAACTTGCCTGCGGCCCATGAGGGGTTTTTGCCTACAAAAATTCCATAAGGACGAGGATTTCTCCCAGACCAAAGCTGCCCCCTCCTCCAAACCTGGCTGCCATCGGTGGCCCAAACGCGCCCTACAAAATGACATCTGCCAAGTGGGCTCTTGAGTTTGGCTTTCTGGGGAAAAGTGCCTCCTTTCGGAGTCAACTTGCCTGCGGCCCATGCAGGGCTTTTGCCTACAAAAATTCCATAAGGACGAGGATTTCTCCCAGACCAAAGCTGCCCCCTCCTCCAAACCTGGCTGCCATCGGAGGCCCAAACGCGCCCTACAAAATGACATCTGCCAAGTGGGCTCTTGAGTTTGGCTTCTTGGGTGGAAGTACCTCCTTTCAAAGCCAACTTGCCTGCGGCCCGTCCTGGGCTTTTGCCTACAAAAATTCCATAAGGACGAGGATTTCTCCCAGACCAAAGCTGCCCCCTCCTCCAAACCTGGCTGCCATCGGAGGCCCAAACGCGCCCTACAAAATGACATCTGCCAAGTGGGCTCTTGAGTTTGGCTTCTTGGGGAAAAGTGCCTCCTTTCGGAGCCAACTTGCCTAACTTGCCTGCGGCCCGTCCTGGGCTTTTGCCTCCAAAAATTCCAGAAGGACGAGGATTTCTCCCAGACCAAAGCTGCCCCCTCCTCCAAACCTGGCTGCCATCGGAGGCCCAAACGCGCCCCACAAAATGACACCTGCATTGAGGGTTCTTGAGTTTGGCTTCCTGGGGAAAAGTGCCTCCTTTCGGAGTCAACTTGCCTGCGGCCCATGCAGGGCTTTTGCCTACAAAAATTCCAGAAGGACGAGGATTTCTCCCAGACCAAAGCTGCCCCCTCCTCCAAACCTGGCTGCCATCGGAGGCCCAAACGTGCCCTACAAAATGACACCTGCCAAGTGGGCTCTTGAGTTTGGCTTCTTGGGTGGAAGTGCCTCCTTTCAAAGCCAACTTGCCTGCGGCCCGTGCTGGGCATTAGACTACAAAAATTCCATAAGGACGAGGATTTCTCCCAGACCAAATCTGCCCCCTCCTCCAAACCTGGCTGCCATCAGAGGCCCAAACGCGCCCCACAAAATGACATCTGCCAAGTGGGCTCTTGAGTTTGGCTTCTTGGGGAAAAGTGCCTCATTTCGGAGCCAACTTGCCTAACTTGCCTGCGGCCCGTCCTGGGCTTTTGCCTACAAAAATTCCAGAAGGACGAGGATTTCTCCCAGGCCAAAGCTGCCCCCTCCTCCAAACCTGGCTGCCATCGGAGGCCCAAACGTGCCCTACAAAATGACACCTGCCAAGTGGGCTCTTGAGTTTGGCTTCTTGGGGAAAAGTGACTCCTTTCAAAGCCAACTTGCCTGCGGCCCATGCGGGGTTTTTGCCTACAAAAATTCCATAAGGACAAGGATTTCTCCCAGAACAAAGCTGCCCCCTCCTCCAAACCTGGCTGCCATCGGAGGCCCAAACGCGCCCTACAAAATGACATCTGCCAAGTGGGCTCTTGAGTTTGGGTTCTTGGGGAAAAGTGCTTCCTTTCGGAGCCAAAATGCCTAACTTGCCTGCGGCCCGTCCTGGGCTTTTGAGTACAAAAATTCCAGAAGGATGAGGATTTCTCCCAGACCAAAGCTGCCCCCTCCTCCAAACCTGGCTGCCATCAGAGGCCCAAACGCGCCCTAAAAAAGGACATCTGCATTGTGTGTTCTTGAGTTTGGCTTCTTGGGGAAAAGTGCCTCCTTTCAAAGCCAACTTGCCTAACTTGCCTGCGGCCCGTCCTGGGCTTTTGCCTACAAAAATTCCATAAGGACAAGGATTTCTCCCAGACCAAAGCTGCCCCCTCCTCCAAACCTGGCTGCCATCGGAGGCCCAAACGCGCCCTACAAAATGACATCTGCCAAGTGGGCTCTTGAGTTTGGCTTCTTGGGGAAAACTGCCTCCTTTCAAAGCCAACTTGCCTGCGGCCCGTCCTGGGCTTTTGCCTCCAAAAATTCCATAAGGACGAGGATTTCTCCCAGACCAAAGCTGCCCCCTCCTCCAAACCTGGCTGCCATCGGTGGCCCAAACGCGCCCTACAAAATGACATCTGCCAAGTGGGCTCCTGCGTTTGGCTTCTTGGGGGAAAGTGCCTCCTTTCAAAGCCAACTTGCCTGCAGCCCGTGCTGGGCTTTAGACTACAAAAATTCCATAAGGACGAGGATTTCTCCCAGACCAAAGCTGCCCCCTCCTCCAAACCTGGCTGCCATCGGAGGCCCAAACGCGCCCCACAAAATGACATCTGCATTGAGGGTTCTTGAGTTTGGCTTCTTGGGGAAAAGTGCCTCCTTTCGGAGCCAACTTGCCTAACTTGCCTGCGGCCCGTCCTGGGCTTTTGCTACAAAAATTCCATAAGGACGAGGATTTCTCCCAGACCAAAGCTGCCCCCTCCTCCAAACCTGGCTGCCATCAGAGGCCCAAACGCGCCCCACAAAATGACATCTGCCAAGTGGGCTCTTGAGTTTGGCTTCTTGGGGAAAAGTGCCTCCTTTCAAAGCCAACTTGCCTAACTTGCCTGCGGCCCATGCGGGGTTTTTGCCTACAAAAATTCCATAAGGACGAGGATTTCTCCCAGACCAAAGCTGCCCCCTCCTCCAAACCTGGCTGCCATCGGTGGCCCAAACGCGCCCTACAAAATGACATCTGCCAAGTGGGCTCTTGAGTTTGGCTTTCTGGGGAAAAGTGCCTCCTTTCGGAGTCAACTTGCCTGCGGCCCATGCAGGGCTTTTGCCTACAAAAATTCCATAAGGACGAGGATTTCTCCCAGACCAAAGCTGCCCCCTCCTCCAAACCTGGCTGCCATCGGAGGCCCAAACGCGCCCTACA
Source organism: Cinclus cinclus (assembly GCF_963662255.1). Classification (NCBI taxonomy): domain Eukaryota; kingdom Metazoa; phylum Chordata; class Aves; order Passeriformes; family Cinclidae; genus Cinclus; species Cinclus cinclus. Next base: position 125,163 of record NW_026912062.1, read on the forward strand.
AAATGACATCTGCCAAGTGGGCTCTTGAGTTTGGCTTCTTGGGTGGAAGTACCTCCTTTCAAAGCCAACTTGCCTGCGGCCCGTCCTGGGCTTTTGCCTACAAAAATTCCATAAGGACGAGGATTTCTCCCAGACCAAAGCTGCCCCCTCCTCCAAACCTGGCTGCCATCGGAGGCCCAAACGCGCCCTACAAAATGACATCTGCCAAGTGGGCACTTGAGTTTGGCTTCTTGGGGAAAAGTGCCTCCTTTCGGAGCCAACTTGCCTAACTTGCCTGCGGCCCGTCCTGGGCTTTTGCCTCCAAAAATTCCAGAAGGACGAGGATTTCTCCCAGACCAAAGCTGCCCCCTCCTCCAAACCTGGCTGCCATCGGAGGCCCAAACGCGCCCCACAAAATGACACCTGCATTGAGGGTTCTTGAGTTTGGCTTCCTGGGGAAAAGTGCCTCCTTTCGGAGTCAACTTGCCTGCGGCCCATGCAGGGCTTTTGCCTACAAAAATTCCAGAAGGACGAGGATTTCTCCCAGACCAAAGCTGCCCCCTCCTCCAAACCTGGCTGCCATCGGAGGCCCAAACGTGCCCTACAAAATGACACCTGCCAAGTGGGCTCTTGAGTTTGGCTTCTTGGGTGGAAGTGCCTCCTTTCAAAGCCAACTTGCCTGCGGCCCGTGCTGGGCATTAGACTACAAAAATTCCATAAGGACGAGGATTTCTCCCAGACCAAATCTGCCCCCTCCTCCAAACCTGGCTGCCATCAGAGGCCCAAACGCGCCCCACAAAATGACATCTGCCAAGTGGGCTCTTGAGTTTGGCTTCTTGGGGAAAAGTGCCTCATTTCGGAGCCAACTTGCCTAACTTGCCTGCGGCCCGTCCTGGGCTTTTGCCTACAAAAATTCCAGAAGGACGAGGATTTCTCCCAGGCCAAAGCTGCCCCCTCCTCCAAACCTGGCTGCCATCGGAGGCCCAAACGTGCCCTACAAAATGACACCTGCCAAGTGGGCTCTTGAGTTTGGCTTCTTGGGGAAAAGTGACTCCTTTCAAAGCCAACTTGCCTGCGGCCCATGCGGGGTTTTTGCCTACAAAAATTCCATAAGGACAAGGATTTCTCCCAGAACAAAGCTGCCCCCTCCTCCAAACCTGGCTGCCATCGGAGGCCCAAACGCGCCCTACAAAATGACATCTGCCAAGTGGGCTCTTGAGTTTGGGTTCTTGGGGAAAAGTGCTTCCTTTCGGAGCCAAAATGCCTAACTTGCCTGCGGCCCGTCCTGGGCTTTTGAGTACAAAAATTCCAGAAGGATGAGGATTTCTCCCAGACCAAAGCTGCCCCCTCCTCCAAACCTGGCTGCCATCAGAGGCCCAAACGCGCCCTAAAAAAGGACATCTGCATTGTGTGTTCTTGAGTTTGGCTTCTTGGGGAAAAGTGCCTCCTTTCAAAGCCAACTTGCCTAACTTGCCTGCGGCCCGTCCTGGGCTTTTGCCTACAAAAATTCCATAAGGACAAGGATTTCTCCCAGACCAAAGCTGCCCCCTCCTCCAAACCTGGCTGCCATCGGAGGCCCAAACGCGCCCTACAAAATGACATCTGCCAAGTGGGCTCTTGAGTTTGGCTTCTTGGGGAAAACTGCCTCCTTTCAAAGCCAACTTGCCTGCGGCCCGTCCTGGGCTTTTGCCTCCAAAAATTCCATAAGGACGAGGATTTCTCCCAGACCAAAGCTGCCCCCTCCTCCAAACCTGGCTGCCATCGGTGGCCCAAACGCGCCCTACAAAATGACATCTGCCAAGTGGGCTCCTGCGTTTGGCTTCTTGGGGGAAAGTGCCTCCTTTCAAAGCCAACTTGCCTGCAGCCCGTGCTGGGCTTTAGACTACAAAAATTCCATAAGGACGAGGATTTCTCCCAGACCAAAGCTGCCCCCTCCTCCAAACCTGGCTGCCATCGGAGGCCCAAACGCGCCCCACAAAATGACATCTGCATTGAGGGTTCTTGAGTTTGGCTTCTTGGGGAAAAGTGCCTCCTTTCGGAGCCAACTTGCCTAACTTGCCTGCGGCCCGTCCTGGGCTTTTGCTACAAAAATTCCATAAGGACGAGGATTTCTCCCAGACCAAAGCTGCCCCCTCCTCCAAACCTGGCTGCCATCGGAGGCCCAAACGCGCCCCACAAAATGACATCTGCCAAGTGGGCTCTTGAGTTTGGCTTCTTGGGGAAAAGTGCCTCCTTTCAAAGCCAACTTGCCTAACTTGCCTGCGGCCCATGCGGGGTTTTTGCCTACAAAAATTCCATAAGGACGAGGATTTCTCCCAGACCAAAGCTGCCCCCTCCTCCAAACCTGGCTGCCATCGGAGGCCCAAACGCGCCCTACAAAATGACATCTGCCAAGTGGGCTCTTGAGTTTGGCTTTCTGGGGAAAAGTGCCTCCTTTCGGAGTCAACTTGCCTGCGGCCCATGCAGGGCTTTTGCCTACAAAAATTCCATAAGGACGAGGATTTCTCCCAGACCAAAGCTGCCCCCTCCTCCAAACCTGGCTGCCATCGGAGGCCCAAACGCGCCCTACAAAATGACATCTGCCAAGTGGGCTCTTGAGTTTGGCTTCTTGGGTGGAAGTACCTCCTTTCAAAGCCAACTTGCCTGCGGCCCGTCCTGGGCTTTTGCCTACAAAAATTCCATAAGGACGAGGATTTCTCCCAGACCAAAGCTGCCCCCTCCTCCAAACCTGGCTGCCATCGGAGGCCCAAACGCGCCCTACAAAATGACATCTGCCAAGTGGGCTCTTGAGTTTGGCTTCTTGGGGAAAAGTGCCTCCTTTCGGAGCCAACTTGCCTAACTTGCCTGCGGCCCGTCCTGGGCTTTTGCCTCCAAAAATTCCAGAAGGACGAGGATTTCTCCCAGACCAAAGCTGCCCCCTCCTCCAAACCTGGCTGCCATCGGAGGCCCAAACGCGCCCCACAAAATGACACCTGCATTGAGGGTTCTTGAGTTTGGCTTCCTGGAGAAAAGTGCCTCCTTTCGGAGTCAACTTGCCTGCGGCCCATGCAGGGCTTTTGCCTACAAAAATTCCAGAAGGACGAGGATTTCTCCCAGACCAAAGCTGCCCCCTCCTCCAAACCTGGCTGCCATCGGAGGCCCAAACGCGCCCTACAAAATGACACCTGCCAAGTGGGCTCTTGAGTTTGGCTTCTTGGGTGGAAGTGCCTCCTTTCAAAGCCAACTTGCCTGCGGCCCGTGCTGGGCATTAGACTACAAAAATTCCATAACGACGAGGATTTCTCCCAGACCAAAGCTGCCCCCTCCTCCAAACCTGGCTGCCATCAGAGGCCCAAACGCGCCCCACAAAATGACATCTGCCAAGTGGGCTCTTGAGTTTGGCTTCTTGGGGATAAGTGCCTCCTTTTGGAGCCAACTTGCCTAACTTGCCTGCGGCCCGTCCTGGGCTTTTGCCTCCAAAAATTCCAGAAGGACGAGGATTTCTCCCAGGCCAAAGCTGCCCCCTCCTCCAAACCTGGCTGCCATCGGAGGCCCAAACGTGCCCTACAAAATGACACCTGCCAATTGGGCTCTTGAGTTTGGCTTCTTGGGGAAAAGTGACTCCTTTCAAAACCAACTTGCCTGCGTCCCGTCCCGGGCTTTTGCTACAAAAATTCCAAAAGGACGAGGATTCCTCCCAGACCAAAGCTGCCCCCTCCTCCAAACCTGGCTGCCATCGGAGGCCCAAACGCGCCCTACAAAATGACACCTGCCAAGTGTGCTCTTGTGTTTGGCTTCTTAGGGAAAAGTGCCTCCTTTCAAACCCAACTTGCCTGCGGCCCGTCCTGGGCTTTTGAGTACAAAAATTCCAGAAGGATGAGGATTTCTCCCAGACCAAAGCTGCCCCCTCCTCCAAACCTGGCTGCCATCAGAGGCCCAAACGCGCCCTAAAAAAGGACATCTGCATTGTGGGTTCTTGAGTTTGGCTTCTTGGGGAAAAGTGCCTCCTTTCAAACCAACTTTCCTAACTTGCCTGCGGCCCGTCCTGGGCTTTTGCCTACAAAAATTCCATAAGGACAAGGATTTCTCCCAGACCAAAGCTGCCCCCTCCTCCAAACCTGGCTGCCATCGGAGGCCCAAACGCGCCCTACAAAATGACATCTGCATTGTGGGTTATTGAGTTTGGCTTCTTGGGGAAAAGTGCCTCCTTTCAAAGCCAACTTGCCTGCGGCCCGTGCTGGACTTTTGCCTACAAAAATTCCATAAGGACGAGGATTTCTCCCAGACCAAAGCTGCCCCCTCCTCCAAACCTGGCTGCCATCGGTGGCCCAAACGCGCCCTACAAAATGACATCTGCCAAGTGGGCTCCTGAGTTTGGCTTCTTGGGGGAAAGTGCCTCCTTTCAAAGCCAACTTGCCTGCAGCCCGTGCTGGGCTTTAGACTACAAAAATTCCATAAGGACGAGGATTTCTCCCAGACCAAAGCTGCCCCCTCCTCCAAACCTGGCTGCCATCGGAGGCCCAAACGCTCCCTGCAAAATGACATCTGCATTGTGGGTTCTTGAGTTTGGCTTCTTGCGGAAAAGTGCCTCCTTTCAAAGCCAACCTGCCTAACTTGCCTGCGGCCCATGCGGGGTTTTTGCCTACAAAAATTCCATAAGGACGAGGATTTCTCCCAGACCAAAGCTGCCCCCTCCTCCAAACCTGGCTGCCATCGGAGGCCCAAACGCGCCCTACAAAATGACACCTGCCAAGTGGGCTCTTGAGTTTGGCTTCTTGGGGAAAAGTGACTCCTTTCAAAACCAACTTGCCTGCGTCCCGTCCCGGGCTTTTGCTAAAAAAATTCCATAAGGACGAGGATTCCTCCCAGACCAAAGCTGCCCCCTCCTCCAAACCTGGCTGCCATCGGAGGCCCAAACGCGCCCTACAAAATGACATCTGCCAAGTGGGCTCTTGAGTTTGGCTTTCTGGGGAAAAGTGCCTCCTTTCGGAGTCAACTTGCCTGCGGCCCATGCAGGGCTTTTGCCTACAAAAATTCCATAAGGACGAGGATTTCTCCCAGACCAAAGCTGCCCCCTCCTCCAAACCTGGCTGCCATCGGAGGCCCAAACGCGCCCTACAAAATGACATCTGCCAAGTGGGCTCTTGAGTTTGGCTTCTTGGGTGGAAGTACCTCCTTTCAAAGCCAACTTGCCTGCGGCCCGTCCTGGGCTTTTGCCTACAAAAATTCCATAAGGACGAGGATTTCTCCCAGACCAAAGCTGCCCCCTCCTCCAAACCTGGCTGCCATCGGAGGACCAAACGCGCCCCACAAAATGACACCTGCATTGAGGGTTCTTGAGTTTGGCTTCCTGGGGAAAAGTGCCTCCTTTCGGAGTCAACTTGCCTGCGGCCCATGCAGGGCTTTTGCCTACAAAAATTCCAGAAGGACGAGGATTTCTCCCAGACCAAAGCTGCCCCCTCCTCCAAACCTGGCTGCCATCGGAGGCCCAAACGCGCCCCACAAAATGACACCTGCATTGAGGTTTCTTGAGTTTGGCTTCCTGGGGAAAAGTGCCTCCTTTCGGAGTCAACTTGCCTGCGGCCCATGCAGGGCTTTTGCCTACAAAAATTCCATAAGGACGAGGATTTCTCCCAGACCAAAGCTGCCCCCTCCTCCAAACCTGGCTGCCATCGGAGGCCCAAACGTGCCCTACAAAATGACACCTGCCAAGTGGGCTCTTGAGTTTGGCTTCTTGGGTGGAAGTACCTCCTTTCAAAGCCAACTTGCCTGCGGCCCGTCCTGGGCTTTTGCCTACAAAAATTCCATAAGGACGAGGATTTCTCCCAGACCAAAGCTGCCCCCTCCTCCAAACCTGGCTGCCATCGGAGGCCCTAACGCGCCCTACAAAATGACATCTGCCAAGTGGGCTCTTGAGTTTGGCTTCTTGCGGAAAAGTGCCTCATTTCAAAGCCAACTTGCCAAACTATCCTGCGGCCCGTGCTGGGCTTTAGACTACAAAAATTCCAGAAGGACGAGGATTTCTCCCAGGCCAAAGCTGCCCCCTCCTCCAAACCTGGCTGCCATCGGAGGCCCAAACGCGCCCTACAAAATGACACCTGCCAAGTGGGCTCTTGAGTTTGGCTTCTTGCGGAAAAGTGCCTCCTTTCGGAGCCAACTTGCCTAACTTGCCTGCGGCCCGTCCTGGGCTTTTGCCTCCAAAAATTCCAGAAGGACGAGGATTTCTCCCAGGCCAAAGCTGCCCCCTCCTCCAAACCTGGCTGCCATCGGAGGCCCAAACGTGCCCTACAAAATGACACCTGCCAAGTGGGCTCTTGAGTTTGGCTTCTTGGGGAAAAGTGACTCCTTTCAAAACCAACTTGCCTGTGTCCCGTCCCGGGCTTTTGCCTACAAAAATTCCATAAGGACGAGGATTTCTCCCAGACCAAAGCTGCCCCCTCCTCCAAACCTAGCTGCCATCGGAGGCCCAAACGCGCCCCACAAAATGACACCTGCATTGAGGGTTCTTGAGTTTGGCTTCCTGGAGAAAAGTGCCTCCTTTCGGAGTCAACTTGCCTGCGGCCCGTCCTGGGCTTTTGCCTACAAAAATTCCAGAAGGAGGAGGATTTCTCCCAGACCAAAGCTGCCCCCTCCTCCAAACCTGGCTGCCATCGGAGGCCCAAACGCGCCCTACAAAATGACACCTGCCAAGTGGGCTCATGAGTTTGGCTTCTTGGGGAAAAGTGCCTCCTTTCGGAGTCAACTTGCCTGCGGCCCATGCAGGGCTTTTGCCTACAAAAATTCCAGAAGGACGAGGATTTCTCCCAGACCAAAGCTGCCCCCTCCTCCAAACCTGGCTGCCATCGGAGGCCCAAACGTGCCCTACAAAATGACACCTGCCAAGTGGGCTCTTGAGTTTGGCTTCTTGGGGAAAAGTGACTCCTTTCAAAACCAACTTGCCTGTGTCCCGTCCCGGGCTTTTGCCTACAAAAATTCCATAAGGACGAGGATTTCTCCCAGACCAAAGCTGCCCCCTCCTCCAAACCTGGCTGCCATCGGAAGCCCAAACGCGCCCTACAAAATGACACCTGCCAAGTGGGCTCTTGAGTTTGGCTTCTTGGGGGAAAGTGCCTCCTTTCAAAGCCAACTTGCCTGCGGCCCGTCCTGGACTTTTGAGTACAAAAATTCCATAAGGACGAGGATTTCTCCCAGACCAAAGCTGCCCCCTCCTCCCAACCTGGCTGCCATCGGAGGCCCAAACGCGCCCTACAAAATGACATCTGCCAAGTGGGCTCTTGAGTTTGGCTTCTTGGGGAAAAGTGCTTCCTTTCGGAGCCAAAATGCCTAACTTGCCTGCGGCCCGTCCTGGGCTTTTGAGTACAAAAATTCCATAAGGACGAGGATTTCTCCCAGACCAAAGCTGCCCCCTCCTCCAAACCTGGCTGCCATCGGAGGCCCAAACGCGCCCCACAAAATGACATCTGCATTGAGGGTTCTTGAGTTTGGCTTCCTGGGGAAAAGTGCCTCCTTTCGGAGTCAACTTGCCTGCGGCCCATGCAGGGCTTTTGCCTACAAAAATTCCAGAAGGACGAGGATTTCTCCCAGACCAAAGCTGCCCCCTCCTCCAAACCTGGCTGCCATCGGAGGCCCAAACGTGCCCTACAAAATGACACCTGCCAAGTGGGCTCTTGAGTTTGGCTTCTTGGGGAAAAGTGACTCCTTTCAAAACCAACTTGCCTGCGGCCCGTCCCGGGCTTTTGCTACAAAAATTCCAGAAGGACGAGGATTCCTCCCAGACCAAAGCTGCCCCCTCCTCCAAACCTGGCTGCCATCGGAGGCCCAAACGCGCCCTAGAAAATGACACCTGCCAAGTGGGCTCTTGAGTTTGGCTTCTTGGGGGAAAGTGCCTCCTTTCAAAGCCAACTTGCCTGCGGCCCATGCGGGGTTTTTGCCTACAAAAATTCCATAAGGACAAGGATTTCTCCCAGAACAAAGCTGCCCCCTCCTCCAAACCTGGCTGCCATCGGAGGCCCAAACGCGCCCTACAAAATGACATCTGCCAAGTGGGCTCTTGAGTTTGGGTTCTTGGGGAAAAGTGCTTCCTTTCGGAGCCAAAATGCCTAACTTGCCTGCGGCCCGTCCTGGGCTTTTGAGTACAAAAATTCCAGAAGGATGAGGATTTCTCCCAGACCAAAGCTGCCCCCTCCTCCAAACCTGGCTGCCATCAGTGGCCCAAACGCGCCCTAAAAAAGGACATCTGCATTGTGCGTTCTTGAGTTTGGCTTCTTGGGGAAAAGTGCCTCCTTTCAAAGCCAACTTGCCTAACTTGCCTGCGGCCCGTCCTGGGCTTTTGCCTACAAAAATTCCATAAGGACAAGGATTTCTCCCAGACCAAAGCTGCCCCCTCCTCCAAACCTGGCTGCCATCGGAGGCCCAAACGCGCCCTACAAAATCACATCTGCCAAGTGGGCTCTTGAGTTTAGCTTCTTGGGCAAAACTGCCTCCTTTCAAAGCCAACTTGCCTGCGTCCCGTCCCGGGCTTTTGCTAAAAAAATTCCATAAGGACGAGGATTCCTCCCAGACCAAAGCTGCCCCCTCCTCCAAACCTGGCTGCCATCGGAGGCCCAAACGTGCCCTACAAAATGACATCTGCCAAGTGGGCTCTTGAGTTTGGCTTCTTGGGTGGAAGTACCTCCTTTCAAAGCCAACTTGCCTGCGGCCCGTGCTGGGCTTTTGCCTACAAAAATTCCATAAGGACGAGGATTTCTCCCAGACCAAAGCTGCCCCCTCCTCCAAACCTGGCTGCCATCGGTGGCTCAAACGCGCCCTACAAAATGACATCTGCCAAGTGGGCTCCTGAGTTTGGCTTCTTGGGGGAAAGTGCCTCCTTTCAAAGCCAACTTGCCTGCAGCCCGTGCTGGGCTTTAGACTACAAAAATTCCATAAGGACGAGGATTTCTCCCAGACCAAAGCTGCCCCCTCCTCCAAACCTGGCTGCCATCGGAGGCCCAAACGCGCCCCACAAAATGACATCTGCATTGAGGGTTCTTGAGTTTGGCTTCTTGGGGAAAAGTGCCTCCTTTCGGAGCCAACTTGCCTAACTTGCCTGCGGCCCGTCCTGGGCTTTTGCTACAAAAATTCCATAAGGACGAGGATTTCTCCCAGACCAAAGCTGCCCCCTCCTCCAAACCTGGCTGCCATCGGAGGCCCAAACGCTCCCTACAAAATGACATCTGCATTGTGGGTTCTTGAGTTTGGCTTCTTGGGGAAAAGTGCCTCCTTTCAAAGCCAACTTGCCTAACTTGCCTGCAGCCCATGCGGGGTTTTTGCCTACAAAAATTCCATAAGGACGAGGATTTCTCCCAGACCAAAGCTGCCCCCTCCTCCAAACCTGGCTGCCATCGGAGGCCCAAACGCGCCCTACAAAATGACACCTGCCAAGTGGGCTCTTGAGTTTGGCTTCTTGGGGAAAACTGCCTCCTTTCAAAACCAACTTGCCTGCGTCCCGTCCCGGGCTTTTGCTAAAAAAATTCCATAAGGACGAGGATTTCTCCCAGACCAAAGCTGCCCCCTCCTCCAAACCTGGCTGCCATCGGAGGCCCAAACGCGCCCTACAAAATGACATCTGCCAAGTGGGCTCTTGAGTTTGGCTTTCTGGGAAAAAATGCCTCCTTTCGGAGTCAACTTGCCTGCGGCCCATGCAGGGCTTTTGCCTACAAAAATTCCATAAGGACGAGGATTTCTCCCAGACCAAAGCTGACCCCTCCTCCAAACCTGGCTGCCATCGGAGGCCCAAACGCGCCCTACAAAATGACATCTGCCAAGTGGGCTCTTGAGTTTGGCTTCTTGGGTGGAAGTACCTCCTTTCAAAGCCAACTTGCCTGCGGCCCATGCGGGGTTTTTGCCTACAAAAATTCCATAAGGACGAGGATTTCTCCCAGACCAAAGCTGCCCCCTCCTCCAAACCTGGCTGCCATCGGAGGCCCAAACGCGCCCTACAAAATGACATCTGCCAAGTGGGCTCTTGAGTTTGGCTTCTTGGGGAAAAGTGCCTCCTTTCGGAGCCAACTTGCCTAACTTGCCTGCGGCCGGTCCTGGGCTTTTGCCTCCAAAAATTCCAGAAGGACGAGGATTTCTCCCAGACCAAAGCTGCCCCCTCCTCCAAACCTGGCTGCCATCGGAGGCCCAAACGTGCCCTACAAAATGACACCTGCCAATTGGGCTCTTGAGTTTGGCTTCTTGGGGAAAAGTGACTCCTTTCAAAACCAACTTGCCTGCGGCCCGTCCCGGGCTTTTGCTACAAAAATTCCAGAAGGACGAGGATTCCTCCCAGACCAAAGCTGCCCCCTCCTCCAAACCTGGCTGCCATCGGAGGCCCAAACGCGCCCTACAAAATGACACCTGCCAAGTGGGCTCTTGAGTTTGGCTTCTTGGGGGAAAGTGCCTCCTTTCAAACCCAACTTGCCTGCGGCCCATGCGGGGTTTTTGCCTACAAAAATTCCATAAGGACGAGGATTTCTCCCAGACCAAAGCTGCCCCCTCCTCCAAACCTGGCTGCCATCGGAGGCCCAAACGCGCCCTACAAAATGACACCTGCCAAGTGGGCTCTTGAGTTTGGCTTCTTGGGGAAAAGTGCTTCCTTTCGGAACCAAAATGCCTAACTTGCCTGCGGCCCGTCCTGGGCTTTTGAGTACAAAAATTCCAGAAGGATGAGGATTTCTCCCAGACCAAAGCTGCCCCCTCCTCCAATCCTGGCTGCCATCAGAGGCCCAAACGCGCCCTAAAAAAGGACATCTGCATTGTGGGTTCTTGAGTTTGGCTTCTTGGGGAAAAGTGCCTCCTTTCAAAGCCAACTTGCCTAACTTGCCTGCGGCCCGTCCTGGGCTTTTGCCTACAAAAATTCCATAAGGACAAGGATTTCTCCCAGACCAAAGCTGCCCCCTCCTCCAAACCTGGCTGCCATCGGAGGCCCAAACGCGCCCTACAAAATCACATCTGCCAAGTGGGCTCTTGAGTTTAGCTTCTTGGGCAAAACTGCCTCCTTTCAAAGCCAACTTGCCTGCAGCCCCTCCTGGGCTTTTGCCTCCAAAAATTCCATAAGGACGAGGATTTCTCCCAGACCAAAGCTGCCCCCTCCTCCAAACCTGGCTGCCATCGGAGGCCCAAACGCGCCCTACAAAATGACATCTGCCAAGTGGGCTCTTGAGTTTGGCTTCTTGGGTGGAAGTACCTCCTTTCAAAGCCAACTTGCCTGCGGCCCGTCCTGGGCTTTTGCCTCCAAAAATTCCATAAGGACGAGGATTTCTCCCAGACCAAAGCTGCCCCCTCCTCCAAACCTGGCTGCCATCGGTGGCCCAAACGCGCCCTACAAAATGACATCTGCCAAGTGGGCTCCTGAGTTTGGCTTCTTGGGGGAAAGTGCCTCCTTTCAAAGCCAACTTGCCTGCAGCCCGTGCTGGGCTTTAGACTACAAAAATTCCATAAGGACGAGGATTTCTCCCAGACCAAAGCTGCCCCCTCCTCCAAACCTGGCTGCCATCGGAGGCCCAAACGCGCCCAACAAAATGACATCTGCATTGAGGGTTCTTGAGTTTGGCTTCTTGGGGAAAAGTGCCTCCTTTCGGAGCCAACTTGCCTAACTTGCCTGCGGCCCGTCCTGGGCTTTTGCTACAAAAATTCCATAAGGACGAGGATTTCTCCCAGACCAAAGCTGCCCCCTCCTCCAAACCTGGCTGCCATCGGAGGCCCAAACGCTCCCTGCAAAATGACATCTGCATTGTGGGTTCTTGAGTTTGGCTTCTTGGGGAAAAGTGCCTCCTTTCAAAGTCAACTTGCCTAACTTGCCTGCGGCCCATGCGGGGTTTTTGCCTACAAAAATTCCATAAGGACGAGGATTTCTCCCAGACCAAAGCTGCCCCCTCCTCCAAACCTGGCTGCCATCGGAGGCCCAAACGCGCCCTACAAAATGACACCTGCCAAGTGGGCTCTTGAGTTTGGCTTCTTGGGGAAAAGTGACTCCTTTCAAAACCAACTTGCCTGCGTCCCGTCCCGGGCTTTTGCTAAAAAAATTCCATAAGGACGAGGATTCCTCCCAGACCAAAGCTGCCCCCTCCTCCAAACCTGGCTGCCATCGGAGGCCCAAACGCGCCCTACAAAATGACATCTGCCAAGTGGGCTCTTGAGTTTGGCTTTCTGGGGAAAAGTGCCTCCTTTCGGAGTCAACTTGCCTGCGGCCCATGCAGGGCTTTTGCCTACAAAAATTCCATAAGGACGAGGATTTCTCCCAGACCAAAGCTGCCCCCTCCTCCAAACCTGGCTGCCATCGGAGGCCCAAACGCGCCCTACAAAATGACATCTGCCAAGTGGGCTCTTGAGTTTGGCTTCTTGGGTGGAAGTACCTCCTTTCAAAGCCAACTTGCCTGCGGCCCGTCCTGGGCTTTTGCCTACAAAAATTCCATAAGGACGAGGATTTCTCCCAGACCAAAGCTGCCCCCTCCTCCAAACCTGGCTGCCATCGGAGGACCAAACGCGCCCCACAAAATGACACCTGCATTGAGGGTTCTTGAGTTTGGCTTCCTGGGGAAAAGTGCCTCCTTTCGGAGTCAACTTGCCTGCGGCCCATGCAGGGCTTTTGCCTACAAAAATTCCAGAAGGACGAGGATTTCTCCCAGACCAAAGCTGCCCCCTCCTCCAAACCTGGCTGCCATCGGAGGCCCAAACGCGCCCTACAAAATGACATCTGCCAAGTGGGCTCTTGAGTTTGGCTTCTTGCGGAAAAGTGCCTCCTTTCAAAGCCAACTTGCCTAACTTGCCTGCGGCCCGTGCTGGGCTTTAGACTACAAAAATTCCATAAGGACGAGGATTTCTCCCAGACCAAAATTGCCCCCTCCTCCAAACCTGGCTGCCATCAGAGGCCCAAACGCGCCCCACAAAATGACACCTGCATTGAGGGTTCTTGAGTTTGGCTTCCTGGGGAAAAGTGCCTCCTTTCGGAGTCAACTTGCCTGCGGCCCATGCAGGGCTTTTGCCTACAAAAATTCCAGAAGGACGAGGATTTCTCCCAGACCAAAGCTGCCCCCTCCTCCAAACCTGGCTGCCATCGGAGGCCCAAACGCGCCCTACAAAATGACATCTGCCAAGTGGGCTCTTGAGTTTGGCTTCTTGGGGAAAAGTGCCTCCTTTCGGAGCCAACTTGCCTAACTTGCCTGCGGCCCGTCCTGGGCTTTTGACTACAAAAATTCCAGAAGGACGAGGATTTCTCCCAGACCAAAGCTGCCCCCTCCTCCAAACCTGGCTGCCATCGGAGACCGAAAGGTGCCCTACAAAATGACACCTGCCAAGTGGGCTCTTGAGTTTGGCTTCTTGGGGAAAAGTGACTCCTTTCAAAACCAACTTGCCTGTGTCCCGTCCCGGGCTTTTGCTACAAAAATTCCATAAGGATGAGGATTCCTCCCAGAACAAAGCTGCCCCCTCCTCCAAACCTGGCTGCCATCGGAGGCCCAAACGTGCCCTACAAAATGACATCTGCCAAGTGGGCTCTTGAGTTTGGCTTCCTGGGGAAAAGTGCCTCCTTTCGGAGTCAACTTGCCTGCGGCCCATGCAGGGCTTTTGCCTGAAAAAAATTCCATAAGGACGAGGATTTCTCCCAGACCAAAGCTGCCCCCTCCTCCAAACCTGGCTGCCATCGGAGGCCCAAACGCGCCCTACAAAATGACACCTGCCAAGTGGGCTCTTGAGTTTGGCTTCTTGGGGAAAAGTGCTTCCTTTCGGAGCCAAAATGCCTAACTTGCCTGCGGCCCGTCCTGGGATTTTGAGTACAAAAATTCCATAACGACGAGGATTTCTCCCAGACCAAAGCTGCCCCCTCCTCCAAACCTGGCTGCCATCGGAGGCCCAAACGCGCCCCACAAAATGACACCTGCATTGAGGGTTCTTGAGTTTGGCTTCCTGGGGAAAAGTGCCTCCTTTCGGAGTCAACTTGCCTGCGGCCCATGCAGGGCTTTTGCCTACAAAAATTCCATAAGGACGAGGATTTCTCCCAGACCAAAGCTGCCCCCTCCTCCAAACCTGGCTGCCATCGGAGGCCCAAACGTGCCCTACAAAATGACACCTGCCAAGTGGGCTCTTGAGTTTGGCTTCTTGGGTGGAAGTACCTCCTTTCAAAGCCAACTTGCCTGCGGCCCGTCCTGGGCTTTTGCTACAAAAATTCCATAAGGACGAGGATTTCTCCCAGACCAAAGCTGCCCCCTCCTCCAAACCTGGCTGCCATCGGAGGCCCAAACGCGCCCTACAAAATGACATCTGCCAAGTGGGCTCTTGAGTTTGGCTTCTTGCGGAAAAGTGCTTCCTTTCAAAGCCAACTTGCCTAACTATCCTGCGGCCCGTGCTGGGCTTTAGACTACAAAAATTCCAGAAGGACGAGGATTTCTCCCAGGCCAAAGCTGCCCCCTCCTCCAAACCTGGCTGCCATCGGAGGCCCAAACGCGCCCTACAAAATGACACCTGCCAAGTGGGCTCTTGAGTTTGGCTTCTTGCGGAAAAGTGCCTCCTTTCGGAGCCAACTTGCCTAACTTGCCTGCGGCCCGTCCTGGGCTTTTGCCTCCAAAAATTCCAGAAGGACGAGGATTTCTCCCAGACCAAAGCTGCCCCCTCCTCCAAACCTGGCTGCCATCGGAGGCCCAAACGTGCCCTACAAAATGACACCTGCCAAGTGGGCTCTTGAGTTTGGCTTCTTGGGGAAAAGTGACTCCTTTCAAAACCAACTTGCCTGTGTCCTGTCCCGGGCTTTTGCCTACAAAAATTCCATAAGGACAAGGATTTCTCCCAGACCAAAGCTGCCCCCTCCTCCAAACCTGGCTGCCATCGGAGGCCCAAACGCGCCCTACAAAATGACATCTGCATTGTGGGTTCTTGAGTTTGGCTTCTTGGGGAAAAGTGCCTCCTTTCAAAGCCAACTTGCCTGCGGCCCGTCCTTTGCTTTTGCCTCCAAAAATTCCATAAGGACGAGGATTTCTCCCAGACCAAAGCTGCCCCCTCCTCCAAACCTGGCTGCCATCGGAGGCCCAAACGCGCCCTACAAAATGACATCTGCCAAGTGGGCTCTTGAGTTTGGCTTCTTGGGTGGAAGTACCTCCTTTCAAAGCCAACTTGCCTGCGGCCCGTGCTGGGCTTTTGCCTCCAAAAATTCCATAAGGACGAGGATTTCTCCCAGACCAAAGCTGCCCCCTCCTCCAAACCTGGCTGCCATCGGTGGCCCAAACGCGCCCTACAAAATGACATCTGCCAAGTGGGCTCCTGAGTTTGGCTTCTTGGGGGAAAGTGCCTCCTTTCAAAGCCAACTTGCCTGCAGCCCGTGCTGGGCTTTAGACTACAAAAATTCCATAAGGACGAGGATTTCTCCCAGACCAAAGCTGCCCCCTCCTCCAAACCTGGCTGCCATCGGAGGCCCAAACGCGCCCTACAAAATGACATCTGCCAAGTGGGCTCTTGAGTTTGGCTTCTTGGGGAAAAGTGCTTCCTTTCGGAGCCAAAATGCCTAACTTGCCTGCGGCCCGTCCTGGGCTTTTGAGTACAAAAATTCCAGAAGGATGAGGATTTCTCCCAGACCAAAGCTGCCCCCTCCTCCAAACCTGGCTGCCATCGGAGGCCCAAATGCGCCCCACAAAATGACACCTGCATTGAGGGTTCTTGAGTTTGGCTTCCTGGGGAAAAGTGCCTCCTTTCGGAGTCAACTTGCCTGCGGCCCATGCAGGGCTTTTGCCTACAAAAATTCCAGAAGGACGAGGATTTCTCCCAGACCAAAGCTGCCCCCTCCTCCAAACCTGGCTGCCATCGGAGGCCCAAACGCGCCCAACAAAATGACATCTGCATTGAGGGTTCTTGAGTTTGGCTTCTTGGGGACAAGTGCCTCCTTTCGGAGCCAACTTGCCTAACTTGCCTGCGGCCCGTCCTGGGCTTTTGCTACAAAAATTCCATAAGGACGAGGATTTCTCCCAGACCAAAGCTGCCCCCTCCTCCAAACCTGGCTGCCATCGGAGGCCCAAACGCTCCCTGCAAAATGACATCTGCATTGTGGGTTCTTGAGTTTGGCTTCTTGGGGAAAAGTGCCTCCTTTCAAAGCCAACTTGCCTAACTTGCCTGCGGCCCATGCGGGGTTTTTGCCTACAAAAATTCCATAAGGACGAGGATTTCTCCCAGACCAAAGCTGCCCCCTCCTCCAAACCTGGCTGCCATCGGAGGCCCAAACGTGCCCTACAAAATGACATCTGCCAAGTGGGCTCTTGAGTTTGGCTTCTTGGGTGGAAGTACCTCCTTTCAAAGCCAACTTGCCTGCGGCCCGTCCTGGGCTTTTGCCTACAAAAATTCCATAAGGACGAGGATTTCTCCCAGACCAAAGCTGCCCCCTCCTCCAAACCTGGCTGCCATCGGAGGACCAAACGCGCCCCACAAAATGACACCTGCATTGAGGGTTCTTGAGTTTGGCTTCCTGGGGAAAAGTGCCTCCTTTCGGAGTCAACTTGCCTGCGGCCCATGCAGGGCTTTTGCCTACAAAAATTCCAGAAGGACGAGGATTTCTCCCAGACCAAAGCTGCCCCCTCCTCCAAACCTGGCTGCCATCGGAGGCCCAAACGCGCCCTACAAAATGACATCTGCCAAGTGGGCTCTTGAGTTTGGCTTCTTGCGGAAAAGTGCCTCCTTTCAAAGCCAACTTGCCTAACTAGCCTGCGGCCCGTGCTGGGCTTTAGACTACAAAAATTCCATAAGGACGAGGATTTCTCCCAGACCAAAGCTGCCCCCTCCTCCAAACCTGGCTGCCATCAGAGGCCCAAACGCGCCCCACAAAATGACATCTGCATTGTGGGTTCTTGAGTTTGGCTTCTTGGGGAAAAGTGCCTCCTTTCGGAGCCAACTTGCCTAACTTGCCTGCGGCCCGTCCTGGGCTTTTGCCTCCAAAAATTCCAGAAGGACGAGGATTTCTCCCAGGCCAAAGCTGCCCCCTCCTCCAAACCTGGCTGCCATCGGATGCCGAAAGGTGCCCTACAAAATGACACCTGCCAAGTGGGCTCTTGAGTTTGGCTTCTTGGGGAAAAGTGACTCCTTTCAAAACCAACTTGCCTGTGTCCCGTCCCGGGCTTTTGCTACAAAAATTCCATAAGGATGAGGATTTCTCCCAGGCCAAAGCTGCCCCCTCCTCCAAACCTGGCTGCCATCGGATGCCGAAAGGTGCCCTACAAAATGACACCTGCCAAGTGGGCTCTTGAGTTTGGCTTCCTGGGGAAAAGTGCCTCCTTTCGGAGTCAACTTGCCTGCGGATCATGCAGGGCTTTTGCCTACAAAAATTCCATAAGGACGAGGATTTCTCCCAGACCAAAGCTGCCCCCTCCTCCAAACCTGGCTGCCATCGGAGGCCCAAACGCGCCCTACAAAATGACACCTGCCAAGTGGGCTCTTGAGTTTGGCTTCTTGGGGGAAAGTGCCTCCTTTCAAAGCCAACTTGCCTAACTATCCTGCGGCCCGTGCTGGGCTTTAGACTACAAAAATTCCAGAAGGACGAGGATTTCTCCCAGACCAAAGCTGCCCCCTCCTCCAAACCTGGCTGCCATCGGAGGCCCAAACGCGCCCTACAAAATGACATCTGCCAAGTGGGCTCTTGAGTTTGGCTTCTTGGGGAAAAGTGCTTCCTTTCGGAGCCAAAATGCCTAACTTGCCTGCGGACCGTCCTGGGATTTTGAGTACAAAAATTCCAGAAGGACGAGGATTTCTCCCAGACCAAAGCTGCCCCCTCCTCCAAACCTGGCTGCCATCGGAGGCCCAAACGCGCCCCAGAAAATGACACCTGCATTGAGGGTTCTTGAGTTTGGCTTCCTGGGGAAAAGTGCCTCCTTTCGGAGTCAACTTGCCTGCGGCCCATGCAGGGCTTTTGCCTACAAAAATTCCAGAAGGACGAGGATTTCTCCCAGACCAAAGCTGCCCCCTCCTCCAAACCTGGCTGCCATCGGAGGCCCAAACGTGCCCTACAAAATGACACCTGCCAAGTGGGCTCTTGAGTTTGGCTTCTTGGGTGGAAGTACCTCCTTTCAAAGCCAACTTGCCTGCGGCCCGTCCTGGGCTTTTGCCTACAAAAATTCCATAAGGACGAGGATTCCTCCCAGACCAAAGCTGCCCCCTCCTCCAAACCTGGCTGCCATCGGAGGCCCAAACGCGCCCTACAAAATGACATCTGCCAAGTGGGCTCTTGAGTTTGGCTTCTTGGGGGAAAGTGCCTCCTTTCAAAGCCAACTTGCCTAACTATCCTGCGGCCCGTGCTGGGCTTTAGACTACAAAAATTCCAGAAGGACGAGGATTTCTCCCAGACCAAAGCTGCCCCCTCCTCCAAACCTGGCTGCCATCGGAGGCCCAAACGTGCCCTACAAAATGACACCTGCCAAGTGGGCTCTTGAGTTTGGCTTCTTGCGGAAAATTGCCTCCTTTCGGAGCCAACTTGCCTAACTTGCCTGCGGCCCGTCCTGGGCTTTTGCCTCCAAAAATTCCAGAAGGACGAGGATTTCTCCCAGGCCAAAGCTGCCCCCTCCTCCAAACCTGGCTGCCATCGGAGGCCCAAACGTGCCCTACAAAATGACACCTGCCAAGTGGGCTCTTGAGTTTGGCTTCTTGGGGAAAAGTGACTCCTTTCAAAACCAACTTGCCTGTGTCCCGTCCCGGGTTTTTGCCTACAAAAATTCCATAAGGACGAGGATTTCTCCCAGACCAAAGCTGCCCCCTCCTCCAAACCTGGCTGCCATCGGAGGCCCAAACGCGCCCTACAAAATGACATCTGCCAAGTGGGCTCCTGAGTTTGGCTTCTTGGGTGGAAGTACCTCCTTTCAAAGCCAACTTGCCTGCGGCCCGTCCTGGGCTTTTGCCTACAAAAATTCCATAAGGACGAGGATTTCTCCCAGACCAAAGCTGCCCCCTCCTCCAAACCTGGCTGCCATCGGAGGCCCAAACGCGCCCTACAAAATGACACCTGCCAAGTGGGCTCTTGAGTTTGGCTTCTTGGGGGAAAGTGCCTCCTTTCAAAGCCAACTTGCCTAACTATCCTGCGGCCCGTGCTGGGCTTTAGACTACAAAAATTCCAGAAGGACGAGGATTTCTCCCAGGCCAAAGCTGCCCCCTCCTCCAAACCTGGCTGCCATCGGAGGCCCAAACGTGCCCTACAAAATGACACCTGCCAAGTGGGCTCTTGAGTTTGGCTTCTTGCGGAAAATTGCCTCCTTTCGGAGCCAACTTGCCTAACTTGCCTGCGGCCCGTCCTGGGCTTTTGCCTCCAAAAATTCCAGAAGGACGAGGATTTCTCCCAGGCCAAAGCTGCCCCCTCCTCCAAACCTGGCTGCCATCGGAGGCCCAAACGTGCCCTACAAAATGACACCTGCCAAGTGGGCTCTTGAGTTTGGCTTCTTGGGGAAAAGTGACTCCTTTCAAAACCAACTTGCCTGTGTCCCGTCCCGGGTTTTTGCCTACAAAAATTCCATAAGGACGAGGATTTCTCCCAGACCAAAGCTGCCCCCTCCTCCAAACCTGGCTGCCATCGGAGGCCCAAACGCGCCCTACAAAATGACATCTGCCAAGTGGGCTCCTGAGTTTGGCTTCTTGGGTGGAAGTACCTCCTTTCAAAGCCAACTTGCCTGCGGCCCGTCCTGGGCTTTTGCCTACAAAAATTCCATAAGGACGAGGATTTCTCCCAGACCAAAGCTGCCCCCTCCTCCAAACCTGGCTGCCATCGGAGGCCCAAACGCGCCCTACAAAATGACACCTGCCAAGTGGGCTCTTGAGTTTGGCTTCTTGGGGGAAAGTGCCTCCTTTCAAAGCCAACTTGCCTAACTATCCTGCGGCCCGTGCTGGGCTTTAGACTACAAAAATTCCAGAAGGACGAGGATTTCTCCCAGGCCAAAGCTGCCCCCTCCTCCAAACCTGGCTGCCATCGGAGGCCCAAACGCGCCCTACAAAATGACACCTGCCAAGTGGGCTCTTGAGTTTGGCTTCTTGCGGGAAAGTGCCTCCTTTCGGAGCCAACTTGCCTAACTTGCCTGCGGCCCGTCCTGGGCTTTTGCCTCCAAAAATTCCAGAAGGACGAGGATTTCTCCCAGGCCAAAGCTGCCCCCTCCTCCAAACCTGGCTGCCATCGGAGGCCCAAACGTGCCCTACAAAATGACACCTGCCAAGTGGGCTCTTGAGTTTGGCTTCTTGGGGAAAAGTGACTCCTTTCAAAACCAACTTGCCTGTGTCCCGTCCCGGGCTTTTGCTACAAAAATTCCATAAGGATGAGGATTCCTCCCAGACCAAAGCTGCCCCCTCCTCCAAACCTGGCTGCCATCGGAGGCCCAAACGTGCCCTACAAAATGACATCTGCCAAGTGGGCTCTTGAGTTTGGCTTCCTGGGGAAAAGTGCCTCCTTTCGGAGTCAACTTGCCTGCGGCCCATGCAGGGCTTTTGCCGACAAAAATTCCATAAGGACGAGGATTTCTCCCAGACCAAAGCTGCCCCCTCCTCCAAACCTGGCTGCCATCGGAGGCCCAAACGCGCCCTACAAAATGACACCTGCCAAGTGGGCTCTTGAGTTTGGCTTCTTGGGGGAAAGTGCCTCCTTTCAAAGCCAACTTGCCTGCGGCCCGTCCTGGGCTTTTGAGTACAAAAATTCCATAAGGACGAGGATTTCTCCCAGACCAAAGCTGCCCCCTCCTCCAAACCTGGCTGCCATCGGAGGCCCAAACGCGCCCTACAAAATGACATCTGCCAAGTGGGCTCTTGAGTTTGGCTTCTTGGGGAAAAGCGCTTCCTTTCGGAGTCAAAATGCCTAACTTGCCTGCGGCCCGTCCTGGGCTCTTGAGTACAAAAATTCCAGAAGGACGAGGATTTCTCCCAGACCAAAGCTGCCCCCTCCTCCAAACCTGGCTGCCATCGGAGGCCCAAACGCGCCCCACAAAATGACATCTGCATTGAGGGTTCTTGAGTTTGGCTTCCTGGGGAAAAGTGCCTCCTTTCGGAGTCAACTTGCCTGCGGCCCGTCCTGGGCTTTTGCCTACAAAAATTCCATAAGGACGAGGATTTCTCCCAGACCAAAGCTGCCCCCTCCTCCAAACCTGGCTGCCATCGGAGGCCCAAACGCGCCCTACAAAATGACACCTGCCAAGTGGGCTCTTGAGTTTGGCTTCTTGGGGAAAAGTGCCTCCTTTCAAAGCCAACTTGCCTGCGGCCCGTCCTGGGCTTTTGAGTACAAAAATTCCAGAAGGACGAGGATTTCTCCCAGACCAAAGCTGCCCCCTCCTCCAAACCTGGCTGCCATCGGAGGCCCAAACGCGCCCTACAAAATGACATCTGCCAAGTGGGCTCTTGAGTTTGGCTTCTTGGGGAAAAGTGCTTCCTTTCGGAGCCAAAATGCCTAACTTGCCTGCGGCCCGTCCTGGGCTTTTGAGTACAAAAATTCCAGAAGGACGAGGATTTCTCCCAGACCAAAGCTGCCCCCTCCTCCAAACCTGGCTGCCATCGGAGGCCCAAACGCGCCCCACAAAATGACACCTGCATTGAGGGTTCTTGAGTTTGGCTTCCTGGAGAAAAGTGCCTCCTTTCGGAGTCAACTTGCCTGCGGCCCATGCAGGGCTTTTGCCTACAAAAATTCCAGAAGGATGAGGATTTCTCCCAGGCCAAAGCTGCCCCCTCCTCCAAACCTGGCTGCCATCGGATGCCGAAAGGTGCCCTACAAAATGACACCTGCCAAGTGGGCTCTTGAGTTTGGCTTCCTGGGGAAAAGTGCCTCCTTTCGGAGTCAACTTGCCTGCGGATCATGCAGGGCTTTTGCCTACAAAAATTCCATAAGGACGAGGATTTCTCCCAGACCAAAGCTGCCCCCTCCTCCAAACCTGGCTGCCATCGGAGGCCCAAACGCGCCCTACAAAATGACACCTGCCAAGTGGGCTCTTGAGTTTGGCTTCTTGGGGGAAAGTGCCTCCTTTCAAAGCCAACTTGCCTAACTATCCTGCGGCCCGTGCTGGGCTTTAGACTACAAAAATTCCAGAAGGACGAGGATTTCTCCCAGACCAAAGCTGCCCCCTCCTCCAAACCTGGCTGCCATCGGAGGCCCAAACGCGCCCTACAAAATGACATCTGCCAAGTGGGCTCTTGAGTTTGGCTTCTTGGGGAAAAGTGCTTCCTTTCGGAGCCAAAATGCCTAACTTGCCTGCGGACCGTCCTGGGATTTTGAGTACAAAAATTCCAGAAGGACGAGGATTTCTCCCAGACCAAAGCTGCCCCCTCCTCCAAACCTGGCTGCCATCGGAGGCCCAAACGCGCCCCAGAAAATGACACCTGCATTGAGGGTTCTTGAGTTTGGCTTCCTGGGGAAAAGTGCCTCCTTTCGGAGTCAACTTGCCTGCGGCCCATGCAGGGCTTTTGCCTACAAAAATTCCAGAAGGACGAGGATTTCTCCCAGACCAAAGCTGCCCCCTCCTCCAAACCTGGCTGCCATCGGAGGCCCAAACGTGCCCTACAAAATGACACCTGCCAAGTGGGCTCTTGAGTTTGGCTTCTTGGGTGGAAGTACCTCCTTTCAAAGCCAACTTGCCTGCGGCCCGTCCTGGGCTTTTGCCTACAAAAATTCCATAAGGACGAGGATTTCTCCCAGACCAAAGCTGCCCCCTCCTCCAAACCTGGCTGCCATCGGAGGCCCAAACGCGCCCTACAAAATGACATCTGCCAAGTGGGCTCTTGAGTTTGGCTTCTTGGGGGAAAGTGCCTCCTTTCAAAGCCAACTTGCCTAACTATCCTGCGGCCCGTGCTGGGCTTTAGACTACAAAAATTCCAGAAGGACGAGGATTTCTCCCAGACCAAAGCTGCCCCCTCCTCCAAACCTGGCTGCCATCGGAGGCCCAAACGTGCCCTACAAAATGACACCTGCCAAGTGGGCTCTTGAGTTTGGCTTCTTGCGGAAAATTGCCTCCTTTCGGAGCCAACTTGCCTAACTTGCCTGCGGCCCGTCCTGGGCTTTTGCCTCCAAAAATTCCAGAAGGACGAGGATTTCTCCCAGGCCAAAGCTGCCCCCTCCTCCAAACCTGGCTGCCATCGGAGGCCCAAACGTGCCCTACAAAATGACACCTGCCAAGTGGGCTCTTGAGTTTGGCTTCTTGGGGAAAAGTGACTCCTTTCAAAACCAACTTGCCTGTGTCCCGTCCCGGGTTTTTGCCTACAAAAATTCCATAAGGACGAGGATTTCTCCCAGACCAAAGCTGCCCCCTCCTCCAAACCTGGCTGCCATCGGAGGCCCAAACGCGCCCTACAAAATGACATCTGCCAAGTGGGCTCCTGAGTTTGGCTTCTTGGGTGGAAGTACCTCCTTTCAAAGCCAACTTGCCTGCGGCCCGTCCTGGGCTTTTGCCTACAAAAATTCCATAAGGACGAGGATTTCTCCCAGACCAAAGCTGCCCCCTCCTCCAAACCTGGCTGCCATCGGAGGCCCAAACGCGCCCTACAAAATGACACCTGCCAAGTGGGCTCTTGAGTTTGGCTTCTTGGGGGAAAGTGCCTCCTTTCAAAGCCAACTTGCCTAACTATCCTGCGGCCCGTGCTGGGCTTTAGACTACAAAAATTCCAGAAGGACGAGGATTTCTCCCAGGCCAAAGCTGCCCCCTCCTCCAAACCTGGCTGCCATCGGAGGCCCAAACGCGCCCTACAAAATGACACCTGCCAAGTGGGCTCTTGAGTTTGGCTTCTTGCGGGAAAGTGCCTCCTTTCGGAGCCAACTTGCCTAACTTGCCTGCGGCCCGTCCTGGGCTTTTGCCTCCAAAAATTCCAGAAGGACGAGGATTTCTCCCAGGCCAAAGCTGCCCCCTCCTCCAAACCTGGCTGCCATCGGAGGCCCAAACGTGCCCTACAAAATGACACCTGCCAAGTGGGCTCTTGAGTTTGGCTTCTTGGGGAAAAGTGACTCCTTTCAAAACCAACTTGCCTGTGTCCCGTCCCGGGCTTTTGCTACAAAAATTCCATAAGGATGAGGATTCCTCCCAGACCAAAGCTGCCCCCTCCTCCAAACCTGGCTGCCATCGGAGGCCCAAACGTGCCCTACAAAATGACATCTGCCAAGTGGGCTCTTGAGTTTGGCTTCCTGGGGAAAAGTGCCTCCTTTCGGAGTCAACTTGCCTGCGGCCCATGCAGGGCTTTTGCCGACAAAAATTCCATAAGGACGAGGATTTCTCCCAGACCAAAGCTGCCCCCTCCTCCAAACCTGGCTGCCATCGGAGGCCCAAACGCGCCCTACAAAATGACACCTGCCAAGTGGGCTCTTGAGTTTGGCTTCTTGGGGGAAAGTGCCTCCTTTCAAAGCCAACTTGCCTGCGGCCCGTCCTGGGCTTTTGAGTACAAAAATTCCATAAGGACGAGGATTTCTCCCAGACCAAAGCTGCCCCCTCCTCCAAACCTGGCTGCCATCGGAGGCCCAAACGCGCCCTACAAAATGACATCTGCCAAGTGGGCTCTTGAGTTTGGCTTCTTGGGGAAAAGCGCTTCCTTTCGGAGTCAAAATGCCTAACTTGCCTGCGGCCCGTCCTGGGCTCTTGAGTACAAAAATTCCAGAAGGACGAGGATTTCTCCCAGACCAAAGCTGCCCCCTCCTCCAAACCTGGCTGCCATCGGAGGCCCAAACGCGCCCCACAAAATGACATCTGCATTGAGGGTTCTTGAGTTTGGCTTCCTGGGGAAAAGTGCCTCCTTTCGGAGTCAACTTGCCTGCGGCCCGTCCTGGGCTTTTGCCTACAAAAATTCCATAAGGACGAGGATTTCTCCCAGACCAAAGCTGCCCCCTCCTCCAAACCTGGCTGCCATCGGAGGCCCAAACGCGCCCTACAAAATGACACCTGCCAAGTGGGCTCTTGAGTTTGGCTTCTTGGGGAAAAGTGCCTCCTTTCAAAGCCAACTTGCCTGCGGCCCGTCCTGGGCTTTTGAGTACAAAAATTCCAGAAGGACGAGGATTTCTCCCAGACCAAAGCTGCCCCCTCCTCCAAACCTGGCTGCCATCGGAGGCCCAAACGCGCCCTACAAAATGACATCTGCCAAGTGGGCTCTTGAGTTTGGCTTCTTGGGGAAAAGTGCTTCCTTTCGGAGCCAAAATGCCTAACTTGCCTGCGGCCCGTCCTGGGCTTTTGAGTACAAAAATTCCAGAAGGACGAGGATTTCTCCCAGACCAAAGCTGCCCCCTCCTCCAAACCTGGCTGCCATCGGAGGCCCAAACGCGCCCCACAAAATGACACCTGCATTGAGGGTTCTTGAGTTTGGCTTCCTGGAGAAAAGTGCCTCCTTTCGGAGTCAACTTGCCTGCGGCCCATGCAGGGCTTTTGCCTACAAAAATTCCAGAAGGACGAGGATTTCTCCCAGACCAAAGCTGCCCCCTCCTCCAAACCTGGCTGCCATCGGAGGCCCAAACGTGCCCTACAAAATGACACCTGCCAAGTGGGCTCTTGAGTTTGGCTTCTTGGGTGGAAGTGCCTCCTTTCAAAGCCAACTTGCCTAACTATCCTGCGGCCCGTGCTGGGCTTTAGACTACAAAAATTCCAGAAGGACGAGGATTTCTCCCAGACCAAAGCTGCCCCCTCCTCCAAACCTGGCTGCCATCGGAGGCCCAAACGCGCCCTACAAAATGACATCTGCCAAGTGGGCTCTTGAGTTTGGCTTCTTGGGGAAAAGTGCTTCCTTTCGGAGCCAAAATGCCTAACTTGCCTGCGGACCGTCCTGGCATTTTGAGTACAAAAATTCCAGAAGGACGAGGATTTCTCCCAGACCAAAGCTGCCCCCTCCTCCAAACCTGGCTGCCATCGGAGGCCCAAACGCGCCCCACAAAATGACACCTGCATTGAGGGTTCTTGAGTTTGGCTTCCTGGGGAAAAGTGCCTCCTTTCGGAGTCAACTTGCCTGCGGCCCATGCAGGGCTTTTGCCTACAAAAATTCCATAAGGACGAGGATTTCTCCCAGACCAAAGCTGCCCCCTCCTCCAAACCTGGCTGCCATCGGAGGCCCAAACGTGCCCTACAAAATGACACCTGCCAAGTGGGCTCTTGAGTTTGGCTTCTTGGGTGGAAGTACCTCCTTTCAAAGCCAACTTGCCTGCGGCCCGTCCTGGGCTTTTGCCTACAAAAATTCCATAAGGACGAGGATTCCTCCCAGACCAAAGCTGCCCCCTCCTCCAAACCTGGCTGCCATCGGAGGCCCAAACGCGCCCTACAAAATGACACCTGCCAAGTGGGCTCTTGAGTTTGGCTTCTTGGGGGAAAGTGCCTCCTTTCAAAGCCAACTTGCCTAACTATCCTGCGGCCCGTGCTGGGCTTTAGACTACAAAAATTCCAGAAGGACGAGGATTTCTCCCAGACCAAAGCTGCCCCCTCCTCCAAACCTGGCTGCCGTCGGAGGCCCAAACGCGCCCTACAAAATGACACCTGCCAAGTGGGCTCTTGAGTTTGGCTTCTTGGGGAAAAGTGACTCCTTTCAAAACCAACTTGCCTGTGTCCCGTCCCGGGCTTTTGCTACAAAAATTCCATAAGGATGAGGATTCCTCCCAGAACAAAGCTGCCCCCTCCTCCAAACCTGGCTGCCATCGGAGGCCCAAACGTGCCCTACAAAATGACATCTGCCAAGTGGGCTCTTGAGTTTGGCTTCCTGGGGAAAAGTGCCTCCTTTCGGAGTCAACTTGCCTGCGGATCATGCAGGGCTTTTGCCTACAAAAATTCCATAAGGACGAGGATTTCTCCCAGACCAAAGCTGCCCCCTCCTCCAAACCTGGCTGCCATCGGAGGCCCAAACGCGCCCTACAAAATGACACCTGCCAAGTGGGCTCTTGAGTTTGGCTTCTTGGGGGAAAGTGCCTCCTTTCAAAGCCAACTTGCCTAACTATCCTGCGGCCCGTGCTGGGCTTTAGACTACAAAAATTCCAGAAGGACGAGGATTTCTCCCAGACCAAAGCTGCCCCCTCCTCCAAACCTGGCTGCCATCGGAGGCCCAAACGCGCCCTACAAAATGACATCTGCCAAGTGGGCTCTTGAGTTTGGCTTCTTGGGGAAAAGTGCTTCCTTTCGGAGCCAAAATGCCTAACTTGCCTGCGGACCGTCCTGGGATTTTGAGTACAAAAATTCCAGAAGGACGAGGATTTCTCCCAGACCAAAGCTGCCCCCTCCTCCAAACCTGGCTGCCATCGGAGGCCCAAACGCGCCCCACAAAATGACACCTGCATTGAGGGTTCTTGAGTTTGGCTTCCTGGGGAAAAGTGCCTCCTTTCGGAGTCAACTTGCCTGCGGCCCATGCAGGGCTTTTGCCTACAAAAATTCCAGAAGGACGAGGATTTCTCCCAGACCAAAGCTGCCCCCTCCTCCAAACCTGGCTGCCATCGGAGGCCCAAACGTGCCCTACAAAATGACACCTGCCAAGTGGGCTCTTGAGTTTGGCTTCTTGGGTGGAAGTACCTCCTTTCAAAGCCAACTTGCCTGCGGCCCGTCCTGGGCTTTTGCCTACAAAAATTCCATAAGGACGAGGATTTCTCCCAGACCAAAGCTGCCCCCTCCTCCAAACCTGGCTGCCATCGGAGGCCCAAACGCGCCCTACAAAATGACATCTGCCAAGTGGGCTCTTGAGTTTGGCTTCTTGGGGGAAAGTGCCTCCTTTCAAAGCCAACTTGCCTAACTATCCTGCGGCCCGTGCTGGGCTTTAGACTACAAAAATTCCAGAAGGACGAGGATTTCTCCCAGACCAAAGCTGCCCCCTCCTCCAAACCTGGCTGCCATCGGAGGCCCAAACGTGCCCTACAAAATGACACCTGCCAAGTGGGCTCTTGAGTTTGGCTTCTTGCGGAAAATTGCCTCCTTTCGGAGCCAACTTGCCTAACTTGCCTGCGGCCCGTCCCTGGCTTTTGCCTCCAAAAATTCCAGAAGGACGAGGATTTCTCCCAGGCCAAAGCTGCCCCCTCCTCCAAACCTGGCTGCCATCGGAGGCCCAAACGTGCCCTACAAAATGACACCTGCCAAGTGGGCTCTTGAGTTTGGCTTCTTGGGGAAAAGTGACTCCTTTCAAAACCAACTTGCCTGTGTCCCGTCCCGGGCTTTTGCCTACAAAAATTCCATAAGGACGAGGATTTCTCCCAGACCAAAGCTGCCCCCTCCTCCAAACCTGGCTGCCATCGGAGGCCCAAACGCGCCCTACAAAATGACATCTGCCAAGTGGGCTCCTGAGTTTGGCTTCTTGGGTGGAAGTACCTCCTTTCAAAGCCAACTTGCCTGCGGCCCGTCCTGGGCTTTTGCCTACAAAAATTCCATAAGGACGAGGATTTCTCCCAGACCAAAGCTGCCCCCTCCTCCAAACCTGGCTGCCATCGGAGGCCCAAACGCGCCCTACAAAATGACACCTGCCAAGTGGGCTCTTGAGTTTGGCTTCTTGGGGGAAAGTGCCTCCTTTCAAAGCCAACTTGCCTAACTATCCTGCGGCCCGTGCTGGGCTTTAGACTACAAAAATTCCAGAAGGACGAGGATTTCTCCCAGGCCAAAGCTGCCCCCTCCTCCAAACCTGGCTGCCATCGGAGGCCCAAACGCGCCCTACAAAATGACACCTGCCAAGTGGGCTCTTGAGTTTGGCTTCTTGGGGAAAAGTGACTCCTTTCAAAACCAACTTGCCTGTGTCCCGTCCCGGGCTTTTGCTACAAAAATTCCATAAGGATGAGGATTCCTCCCAGACCAAAGCTGCCCCCTCCTCCAAACCTGGCTGCCATCGGAGGCCCAAACGTGCCCTACAAAATGACATCTGCCAAGTGGGCTCTTGAGTTTGGCTTCCTGGGGAAAAGTGCCTCCTTTCGGAGTCAACTTGCCTGCGGCCCATGCAGGGCTTTTGCCGACAAAAATTCCATAAGGACGAGGATTTCTCCCAGACCAAAGCTGCCCCCTCCTCCAAACCTGGCTGCCATCGGAGGCCCAAACGCGCCCTACAAAATGACACCTGCCAAGTGGGCTCTTGAGTTTGGCTTCTTGGGGGAAAGTGCCTCCTTTCAAAGCCAACTTGCCTGCGGCCCGTCCTGGGCTTTTGAGTACAAAAATTCCATAAGGACGAGGATTTCTCCCAGACCAAAGCTGCCCCCTCCTCCAAACCTGGCTGCCATCGGAGGCCCAAACGCGCCCTACAAAATGACATCTGCCAAGTGGGCTCTTGAGTTTGGCTTCTTGGGGAAAAGCGCTTCCTTTCGGAGTCAAAATGCCTAACTTGCCTGCGGCCCGTCCTGGGCTCTTGAGTACAAAAATTCCAGAAGGACGAGGATTTCTCCCAGACCAAAGCTGCCCCCTCCTCCAAACCTGGCTGCCATCGGAGGCCCAAACGCGCCCCACAAAATGACATCTGCATTGAGGGTTCTTGAGTTTGGCTTCCTGGGGAAAAGTGCCTCCTTTCGGAGTCAACTTGCCTGCGGCCCGTCCTGGGCTTTTGCCTACAAAAATTCCATAAGGACGAGGATTTCTCCCAGACCAAAGCTGCCCCCTCCTCCAAACCTGGCTGCCATCGGAGGCCCAAACGCGCCCTACAAAATGACACCTGCCAAGTGGGCTCTTGAGTTTGGCTTCTTGGGGAAAAGTGCCTCCTTTCAAAGCCAACTTGCCTGCGGCCCGTCCTGGGCTTTTGAGTACAAAAATTCCAGAAGGACGAGGATTTCTCCCAGACCAAAGCTGCCCCCTCCTCCAAACCTGGCTGCCATCGGAGGCCCAAACGCGCCCTACAAAATGACATCTGCCAAGTGGGCTCTTGAGTTTTGCTTCTTGGGTGGAAGTGCCTCCTTTCAAAGCCAACTTGCCTGCGGCCCGTCCTGGGCTTTTGCCTACAAAAATTCCATAAGGACGAGGATTTCTCCCAGACCAAAGCTGCCCCCTCCTCCAAACCTGGCTGCCATCGGAGGCCCAAACGCGCCCCACAAAATGACACCTGCATTGACGGTTCTTGAGTTTGGCTTCCTGGGGAAAAGTGCCTCCTTTCGGAGTCAACTTGCCTGCGGCCCATGCAGGGCTTTTGCCTACAAAAATTCCAGAAGGACGAGGATTTCTCCCAGACCAAAGCTGCCCCCTCCTCCAAACCTGGCTGCCATCGGAGGCCCAAACGTGCCCTACAAAATGACACCTGCCAAGTGGGCTCTTGAGTTTGGCTTCTTGGGGGAAAGTGCCTCCTTTCAAAGCCAACTTGCCTAACTATCCTGCGGCCCGTGCTGGGCTTTAGACTACAAAAATTCCAGAAGGACGAGGATTTCTCCCAGACCAAAGCTGCCCCCTCCTCCAAACCTGGCTGCCATCGGAGGCCCAAACGCGCCCTACAAAATGACATCTGCCAAGTGGGCTCTTGAGTTTGGCTTCTTGGGGAAAAGTGCTTCCTTTCGGAGCCAAAATGCCTAACTTGCCTGCGGACCGTCCTGGCATTTTGAGTACAAAAATTCCAGAAGGACGAGGATTTCTCCCAGACCAAAGCTGCCCCCTCCTCCAAACCTGGCTGCCATCGGAGGCCCAAACGCGCCCCACAAAATGACACCTGCATTGAGGGTTCTTGAGTTTGGCTTCCTGGGGAAAAGTGCCTCCTTTCGGAGTCAACTTGCCTGCGGCCCATGCAGGGCTTTTGCCTACAAAAATTCCAGAAGGACGAGGATTTCTCCCAGACCAAAGCTGCCCCCTCCTCCAAACCTGGCTGCCATCGGAGGCCCAAACGTGCCCTACAAAATGACACCTGCCAAGTGGGCTCTTGAGTTTGGCTTCTTGGGTGGAAGTACCTCCTTTCAAAGCCAACTTGCCTGCGGCCCGTCCTGGGCTTTTGCCTACAAAAATTCCATAAGGACGAGGATTCCTCCCAGACCAAAGCTGCCCCCTCCTCCAAACCTGGCTGCCATCGGAGGCCCAAACGCGCCCTACAAAATGACATCTGCCAAGTGGGCTCTTGAGTTTGGCTTCTTGGGGGAAAGTGCCTCCTTTCAAAGCCAACTTGCCTAACTATCCTGCGGCCCGTGCTGGGCTTTAGACTATAAAAATTCCAGAAGGACGAGGATTTCTCCCAGGCCAAAGCTGCCCCCTCCTCCAAACCTGGCTGCCATCGGAGGCCCAAACGTGCCCTACAAAATGACACCTGCCAAGTGGGCTCTTGAGTTTGGCTTCTTGGGGAAAAGTGACTCCTTTCAAAACCAACTTGCCTGTGTCCCGTCCCGGGCTTTTGCCTACAAAAATTCCATAAGGACGAGGATTTCTCCCAGACCAAAGCTGCCCCCTCCTCCAAACCTGGCTGCCATCGGAGGCCCAAACGCGCCCTACAAAATGACATCTGCCAAGTGGGCTCCTGAGTTTGGCTTCTTGGGTGGAAGTACCTCCTTTCAAAGCCAACTTGCCTGCGGCCCGTCCTGGGCTTTTGCCTACAAAAATTCCATAAGGACGAGGATTTCTCCCAGACCAAAGCTGCCCCCTCCTCCAAACCTGGCTGCCATCGGAGGCCCAAACGCGCCCTACAAAATGACACCTGCCAAGTGGGCTCTTGAGTTTGGCTTCTTGGGGGAAAGTGCCTCCTTTCAAAGCCAACTTGCCTAACTATCCTGCGGCCCGTGCTGGGCTTTAGACTACAAAAATTCCAGAAGGACGAGGATTTCTCCCAGGCCAAAGCTGCCCCCTCCTCCAAACCTGGCTGCCATCGGAGGCCCAAACGCGCCCTACAAAATGACACCTGCCAAGTGGGCTCTTGAGTTTGGCTTCTTGCGGGAAAGTGCCTCCTTTCGGAGCCAACTTGCCTAACTTGCCTGCGGCCCGTCCTGGGCTTTTGCCTCCAAAAATTCCAGAAGGACGAGGATTTCTCCCAGGCCAAAGCTGCCCCCTCCTCCAAACCTGGCTGCCATCGGAGGCCCAAACGTGCCCTACAAAATGACACCTGCCAAGTGGGCTCTTGAGTTTGGCTTCTTGGGGAAAAGTGACTCCTTTCAAAACCAACTTGCCTGTGTCCCGTCCCGGGCTTTTGCTACAAAAATTCCATAAGGATGAGGATTCCTCCCAGACCAAAGCTGCCCCCTCCTCCAAACCTGGCTGCCATCGGAGGCCCAAACGTGCCCTACAAAATGACATCTGCCAAGTGGGCTCTTGAGTTTGGCTTCCTGGGGAAAAGTGCCTCCTTTCGGAGTCAACTTGCCTGCGGCCCATGCAGGGCTTTTGCCTACAAAAATTCCATAAGGACGAGGATTTCTCCCAGACCAAAGCTGCCCCCTCCTCCAAACCTGGCTGCCATCGGAGGCCCAAACGCGCCCTACAAAATGACACCTGCCAAGTGGGCTCTTGAGTTTGGCTTCTTGGGGGAAAGTGCCTCCTTTCAAAGCCAACTTGCCTGCGGCCCGTCCTGGGCTTTTGAGTACAAAAATTCCAGAAGGACGAGGATTTCTCCCAGACCAAAGCTGCCCCCTCCTCCAAACCTGGCTGCCATCGGAGGCCCAAACGCGCCCTACAAAATGACATCTGCCAAGTGGGCTCTTGAATTTGGCTTCTTGGGGAAAAGTGCTTCCTTTCGGAGTCAAAATGCCTAACTTGCCTGCGGCCCGTCCTGGGCTCTTGAGTACAAAAATTCCAGAAGGACGAGGATTTCTCCCAGACCAAAGCTGCCCCCTCCTCCAAACCTGGCTGCCATCGGAGGCCCAAACGCGCCCCACAAAATGACATCTGCATTGAGGGTTCTTGAGTTTGGCTTCCTGGGGAAAAGTGCCTCCTTTCGGAGTCAACTTGCCTGCGGCCCGTCCTGGGCTTTTGCCTACAAAAATTCCATAAGGACGAGGATTTCTCCCAGACCAAAGCTGCCCCCTCCTCCAAACCTGGCTGCCATCGGAGGCCCAAACGCGCCCTACAAAATGACACCTGCCAAGTGGGCTCTTGAGTTTGGCTTCTTGGGGGAAAGTGCCTCCTTTCAAAGCCAACTTGCCTGCGGCCCGTCCTGGGCTTTTGAGTAAAAAAATTCCAGAAGGACGAGGATTTCTCCCAGACCAAAGCTGCCCCCTCCTCCAAACCTGGCTGCCATCGGAGGCCCAAACGCGCCCTACAAAATGACATCTGCCAAGTGGGCTCTTGAGTTTGGCTTCTTGGGGAAAAGTGCTTCCTTTCGGAGCCAAAATGCCTAACTTGCCTGCGGCCCGTCCTGGGCTTTTGAGTACAAATATTCCAGAAGGACGAGGATTTCTCCCAGACCAAAGCTGAGCCCTCCTCCAAACCTGGCTGCCATCGGAGGCCCAAACGCGCCCCACAAAATGACATCTGCATTGAGGTTTCTTGAGTTTGGCTTCCTGGGGAAAAGTGCCTCCTTTCGGAGTGAACTTGCCTGCGGCCCATGCAGGGCTTTTGCCTACAAAAATTCCAGAAGGACGAGGATTTCTCCCAGACCAAAGCTGCCCCCTCCTCCAAACCTGGCTGCCATCGGAGGCCCAAACGTGCCCTACAAAATGACACCTGCCAAGTGGGCTCTTGAGTTTGGCTTCTTGCGGAAAAGTGCCTCCTTTCGGAGCCAACTTGCCTAACTTGCCTGCGGCCCGTGCAGGGCTTTTGCCTACAAAAATTCCAGAAGGACGAGGATTTCTCCCAGACCAAAGCTGCCCCCTCCTCCAAACCTGGCTGCCATCGGAGGCCCAAACGTGCCCTACAAAATGACACCTGCCAAGTGGGCTCTTGAGTTTGGCTTCTTGGGGAAAAGTGACTCCTTTCAAAACGAACTTGCCTGTGTCCCGTCCCGGGCTTTTGAGTACAAATATTCCATAAGGATGAGGATTTCTCCCAGACCAAAGCTGCCCCCTCCTCCAAACCTGGCTGCCATCGGAGGCCCAAACGCGCCCTACAAAATGACATCTGCCAAGTGGGCTCTTGAGTTTGGCTTCTTGGGGAAAAGTGCTTCCTTTCGGAGCCAAAATGCCTAACTTGCCTGCGGCCCGTCCTGGGCTTTTGAGTACAAAAATTCCAGAAGGACGAGGATTTCTCCCAGACCAAAGCTGCCCTCTCCTCTAAACCTGGCTGCCATCGGAGGCCCAAACGCGCCCCACAAAATGACATCTGCATTGAGGGTTCTTGAGTTTGGCTTCCTGGGGAAAAGTGCCTCCTTTCGGAGTCAACTTGCCTGCGGCCCATGCAGGGCTTTTGCCTACAAAAATTCCAGAAGGACGAGGATTTCTCCCAGACCAAAGCTGCCCCCTCCTCCAAACCTGGCTGCCATCGGAGGCCCAAACGTGCCCTACAAAATGACACCTGCCAAGTGGGCTCTTGAGTTTGGCTTCTTGGGTGGAAGTGCCTCCTTTCAAAGCCAACTTGCCTGCGGCCCGTCCTGGGCTTTTGCCTACAAAAATTCCATAAGGACGAGGATTTCTCCCAGACCAAAGCTGCCCCCTCCTCCAAACCTGGCTGCCATCGGAGGCCCAAACGCGCCCTACAAAATGACACCTGCCAAGTGGGCTCTTGAGTTTGGCTTCTTGGGGAAAAGTGACTCCTTTCAAAACCAACTTGCCTGTGTCGCGTCCCGGGCTTTTGCTACAAAAATTCCATAAGGACGAGGATTCCTCCCAGAACAAAGCTGCCCCCTCCTCCAAACCTGGCTGCCATCGGAGGCCCAAACGCGCCCTACAAAATGACATCTGCCAAGTGGACTCTTGAGTTTGGCTTTCTGGGGAAAAGTGCCTCCTTTCGGAGTCAACTTGCCTGCGGCCCATGCAGGGCTTTTGCCTACAAAAATTC
This sequence comes from Cinclus cinclus, assembly GCF_963662255.1. NCBI lineage: Eukaryota > Metazoa > Chordata > Aves > Passeriformes > Cinclidae > Cinclus > Cinclus cinclus. The sequence goes on from NW_026912062.1 coordinate 159,848, forward strand.
CATAAGGACGAGGATTTCTCCCAGACCAAAGCTGCCCCCTCCTCCAAACCTGGCTGCCATCGGAGGCCCAAACGCGCCCTACAAAATGACATCTGCCAAGTGGGCTCTTGAGTTTGGCTTCTTGAGGAAAAGTGCCTCCTTTCAAAGCCAACTTGCCTAACTATCCTGCGGCCCGTGCTGGGCTTTAGACTACAAAAATTCCAGAAGGACGAGGATTTCTCCCAGGCCAAAGCTGCCCCCTCCTCCAAACCTGGCTGCCATCGGAGGCCCAAACGCGCCCCACAAAATGACACCTGCCAAGTGGGCTCTTGAGTTTGGCTTCTTGCGGAAAAGTGCCTCCTTTCGGAGCCAACTTGCCTAACTTGCCTGCGGCCCGTCCTGGGCTTTTGCCTCCAAAAATTCCAGAAGGACAAGGATTTCTCCCAGGCCAAAGCTGCCCCCTCCTCCAAACCTGGCTGCCATCGGAGGCCCAAACGCGCCCTACAAAATGACACCTGCCAAGTGGGCTCTTGAGTTTGGCTTCTTGGGGAAAAGTGACTCCTTTCAAAACCAACTTGCCTGTGTCCCGTCCCGGGCTTTTGCTACAAAAATTCCATAAGGATGAGGATTCGTCCCAGACCAAAGCTGCCCCCTCCTCCAAACCTGGCTGCCATCGGAGGCCCAAACGTGCCCTACAAAATGACATCTGCCAAGTGGGCTCTTGAGTTTGGCTTCCTGGGGAAAAGTGCCTCCTTTCGGAGTCAACTTGCCTGCGGCCCATGCAGGGCTTTTGCCGACAAAAATTCCATAAGGACGAGGATTTCTCCCAGACCAAAGCTGCCCCCTCCTCCAAACCTGGCTGCCATCGGAGGCCCAAACGCGCCCTACAAAATGACACCTGCCAAGTGGGCTCTTGAGTTTGGCTTCTTGGGGGAAAGTGCCTCCTTTCAAAGCCAACTTGCCTGCGGCCCGTCCTGGGCTTTTGAGTGCAAAAATTCCATAAGGACGAGGATTTCTCCCAGACCAAAGCTGCCCCCTCCTCCAAACCTGGCTGCCATCGGGGCCCAAACGCGCCCTACAAAATGACATCTGCCAAGTGGGCTCTTGAGTTTGGCTTCTTGGGGAAAAGTGCTTCCTTTCGGAGCCAAAATGCCTAACTTGCCTGCGGCCCGTCCTGGGCTTTTGAGTACAAATATTCCAGAAGGACGAGGATTTCTCCCAGACCAAAGCTGCCCCCTCCTCCAAACCTGGCTGCCATCGGAGGCCCAAACGTGCCCTACAAAATGACACCTGCCAAGTGGGCTCTTGAGTTTGGCTTCTTGGGTGGAAGTGCCTCCTTTCAAAGCCAACTTGCCTGCGGCCCGTCCTGGGCTTTTGCCTACAAAAATTCCATAAGGACGAGGATTTCTCCCAGACCAAAGCTGCCCCCTCCTCCAAACCTAGCTGCCATCGGTGGCCCAAACGCGCCCTACAAAATGACATCTGCCAAGTGGGCTCCTGAGTTTGGCTTCTTGGGGGAAAGTGCCTCCTTTCAAAGCCAACTTGCCTGCCGCCCGTGCTGGGCTTTTGCCTACAAAAATTCCATAAGGACGAGGATTTCTCCCAGACCAAAGCTGCCCCCTCCTCCAAACCTGGCTGCCATCGGAGGCCCAAACGCGCCCCACAAAATGACACCTCCATTGAGGGTTCTTGAGTTTGGCTTCTTGGGGAAAAGTGCCTCCTTTCGGAGCCAACTTGCCTAACTTGCCTGCGGCCCGTCCTGGGCTTTTGCTACAAAAATTCCATAAGGACGAGGATTTCTCCCAGACCAAAGCTGCCCCCTCCTCCAAACCTGGCTGCCATCGGAGGCCCAAACGTGCCCTACAAAATGACATCTGCCAAGTGGGCTCTTGAGTTTGGCTTCTTGGGGAAAACTGCCTCCTTTCAAAGCCAACTTGCCTGCGGCCCGTCCTGGGCTTTTGCCTCCAAAAATTCCATAAGGACGAGGATTTCTCCCAGACCAAAGCTGCCCCCTCCTCCAAACCTGGCTGCCATCGGAGGCCCAAACGCGCCCTACAAAATGACATCTGCCAAGTGGGCTCTTGAGTTTGGCTTCCTGGGGAAAAGTGCCTCCTTTCGGAGTCAACTTGCCTGCGGCCCATGCAGGGCTTTTGCCTACAAAAATTCCATAAGGACGAGGATTTCTCCCAGACCAAAGCTGCCCCCTCCTCCAAACCTGGCTGCCATCGGAGGCCCAAACGCGCCCTACAAAATGACACCTGCCAAGTGGGCTCTTGAGTTTGGCTTCTTGGGGGAAAGTGCCTCCTTTCAAAGCCAACTTGCCTGCGGCCCGTCCTGGGCTTTTGAGTACAAAAATTCCATAAGGACGAGGATTTCTCCCAGACCAAAGCTGCCCCCTCCTCCAAACCTGGCTGCCATCGGAGGCCCAAACGCGCCCTACAAAATGACATCTGCCAAGTGGGCTCTTGAGTTTGGCTTCTTGGGGAAAAGTGCTTCCTTTCGGAGCCAAAATGCCTAACTTGCCTGCGGCCCGTCCTGGGCTTTTGAGTACAAATATTCCAGAAGGACGAGGATTTCTCCCAGACCAAAGCTGCCCCCTCCTCCAAACCTGGCTGCCATCGGAGGCCCAAACGCGCCCCACAAAATGACATCTGCATTGAGGGTTCTTGAGTTTGGCTTCCTGGGGAAAAGTGCCTCCTTTCGGAGTCAACTTGCCTGCGGCCCATGCAGGGCTTTTGCCTACAAAAATTCCAGAAGGACGAGGATTTCTCCCAGACCAAAGCTGCCCCCTCCTCCAAACCTGGCTGCCATCGGAGGCCCAAACGTGCCCTACAAAATGACACCTGCCAAGTGGGCTCTTGAGTTTGGCTTCTTGGGTGGAAGTGCCTCCTTTCAAAGCCAACTTGCCTGCGGCCCGTCCTGGGCTTTTGCCTACAAAAATTCCATAAGGACGAGGATTTCTCCCAGACCAAAGCTGCCCCCTCCTCCAAACCTGGCTGCCATCGGAGGCCCAAACGTGCCCTACAAAATGACATCTGCCAAGTGGGCTCTTGAGTTTGGCTTCTTGGGGAAAAGTGCCTCCTTTCAAAGCCAACTTGCCTAACTAGCCTGCAGCCCATTCTGGGCTTTTGCCTCCAAAAAATTCCATAAGGACGAGGATTTCTCCCAGACCAAAGCTGCCCCCTCCTCCAAACCTGGCTGCCATCGGAGGCCCAAACGCGCCCTACAAAATGACACCTGCCAAGTGGGCTCTTGAGTTTGGCTTCTTGGGGAAAAGTGACTCCTTTCAAAACCAACTTGCCTGCGTCCCGTCCCGGGCTTTTGCTACGAAAATTCCATAAGGACGAGGATTCCTCCCAGACCAAAGCTGCCCCCTCCTCCAAACCTGGCTGCCATCGGAGGCCCAAACGCGCCCTACAAAATGACATCTGCCAAGTGGGCTCTTGAGTTTGGCTTTCTGGGGAAAAGTGCCTCCTTTCGGAGTCAACTTGCCTGCGGCCCATGCAGGGCTTTTGCCTACAAAAATTCCATAAGGACGAGGATTTCTCCCAGACCAAAGCTGCCCCCTCCTCCAAACCTGGCTGCCATCGGAGGCCCAAACGTGCCCTACAAAATGACATCTGCCAAGTGGGCTCTTGAGTTTGGCTTCTTGGGGAAAACTGCCTCCTTTCAAAGCCAACTTGCCTGCGGCCCGTCCTGGGCTTTTGCCTCCAAAAATTCCATAAGGACGAGGATTTCTCCCAGACCAAAGCTGCCCCCTCCTCCAAACCTGGCTGCCATCGGAGGCCCAAACGCGCCCTACAAAATGACATCTGCCAAGTGGGCTCTTGAGTTTGGCTTCCTGGGGAAAAGTGCCTCCTTTCGGAGTCAACTTGCCTGCGGCCCATGCAGGGCTTTTGCCTACAAAAATTCCATAAGGACGAGGATTTCTCCCAGACCAAAGCTGCCCCCTCCTCCAAACCTGGCTGCCATCGGAGGCCCAAACGCGCCCTACAAAATGACACCTGCCAAGTGGGCTCTTGAGTTTGGCTTCTTGGGGGAAAGTGCCTCCTTTCAAAGCCAACTTGCCTGCGGCCCGTCCTGGGCTTTTGAGTACAAAAATTCCATAAGGACGAGGATTTCTCCCAGACCAAAGCTGCCCCCTCCTCCAAACCTGGCTGCCATCGGAGGCCCAAACGCGCCCTACAAAATGACATCTGCCAAGTGGGCTCTTGAGTTTGGCTTCTTGGGGAAAAGTGCCTCCTTTCGGAGCCAAAATGCCTAACTTGCCTGCGTCCCGTCCTGGGCTTTTGAGTACAAATATTCCAGAAGGACGAGGATTTCTCCCAGACCAAAGCTGCCCCCTCCTCCAAACCTGGCTGCCATCGGAGGCCCAAACGCGCCCCACAAAATGACATCTGCATTGAGGGTTCTTGAGTTTGGCTTCCTGGGGAAAAGTGCCTCCTTTCGGAGTCAACTTGCCTGCGGCCCATGCAGGGCTTTTGCCTACAAAAATTCCATAAGGACGAGGATTTCTCCCAGACCAAAGCTGCCCCCTCCTCCAAACCTGGCTGCCATCGGAGGCCCAAACGTGCCCTACAAAATGACACCTGCCAAGTGGGCTCTTGAGTTTGGCTTCTTGGGTGGAAGTGCCTCCTTTCAAAGCCAACTTGCCTGCGGCCCGTCCTGGGCTTTTGCCTACAAAAATTCCATAAGGACGAGGATTTCTCCCAGACCAAAGCTGCCCCCTCCTCCAAACCTGGCTGCCATCGGAGGCCCAAACGCGCCCTACAAAATGACATCTGCCAAGTGGGCTCTTGAGTTTGGCTTCTTGGGGAAAAGTGCTTCCTTTCGGAGCCAAAATGCCTAACTTGCCTGCGGCCCGTCCTGGGCTTTTGAGTACAAATATTCCAGAAGGACGAGGATTTCTCCCAGACCAAAGCTGCCCCCTCCTCCAAACCTGGCTGCCATCGGAGGCCCAAACGCGCCCCACAAAATGACATCTGCATTGAGGGTTCTTGAGTTTGGCTTCCTGGGGAAAAGTGCCTCCTTTCGGAGTCAACTTGCCTGCGGCCCATGCAGGGCTTTTGCCTACAAAAATTCCAGAAGGACGAGGATTTCTCCCAGACCAAAGCTGCCCCCTCCTCCAAACCTGGCTGCCATCGGAGGCCCAAACGTGCCCTACAAAATGACACCTGCCAAGTGGGCTCTTGAGTTTGGCTTCTTGGGTGGAAGTGCCTCCTTTCAAAGCCAACTTGCCTGCGGCCCGTCCTGGGCTTTTGCCTACAAAAATTCCATAAGGACGAGGATTTCTCCCAGACCAAAGCTGCCCCCTCCTCCAAACCTGGCTGCCATCGGTGGCCCAAACGCGCCCTACAAAATGACATCTGCCAAGTGAGCTCCTGAGTTTGGCTTCTTGGGGAAAAGTGCCTCCTTTCAAAGCCAACTTGCGTGCGTCCCGTCCCGGGCTTTTGCTACGAAAATTCCATAAGGACGAGGATTCCTCCCAGACCAAAGCTGCCCCCTCCTCCAAACCTGGCTGCCATCGGAGGCCCAAACGCGCCCTACAAAATGACATCTGCCAAGTGGGCTCTTGAGTTTGGCTTCTTGCGGAAAAGTGCCTCCTTTCAAACCAACTTGCCTAACTATCCTGCGGCCCGTGCTGGGCTTTAGACTACAAAAATTCCAGAAGGACGAGGATTTCTCCCAGGCCAAAGCTGCCCCCTCCTCCAAACCTGGCTGCCATCGGAGGCCCAAACGCGCCCTACAAAATGACACCTGCCAAGTGGGCTCTTGAGTTTGGCTTCTTGCGGAAAAGTGCCTCCTTTCGGAGCCAACTTGCCTAACTTGCCTGCGGCCCGTCCTCGGCTTTTGCCTCCAAAAATTCCAGAAGGACGAGGATTTCTCCCAGACCAAAGCTGCCCCCTCCTCCAAACCTGGCTGCCATCGGAGGCCCAAACGTGCCCTACAAAATGACATCTGCCAAGTGGGCTCTTGAGTTTGGCTTTCTTGGGAAAAGTGCCTCCTTTCAAAGCCAACTTGCCTGCGGCCCATGCAGGGCTTTTGCCTACAAAAATTCCATAAGGACGAGGATTTCTCCCAGACCAAAGCTGCCCCCTCCTCCAAACCTGGCTGCCATCGGAGGCCCAAACGTGCCCTACAAAATGACATCTGCCAAGTGGGCTCTTGAGTTTGGCTTCTTGGGGAAAACTGCCTCCTTTCAAAGCCAACTTGCCTGCGGCCCGTGCTGGGCATTAGACTACAAAAATTCCATAAGGACGAGGATTTCTCCCAGACCAAAGCTGCCCCCTCCTCCAAACCTGGCTGCCATCGGAGGCCCAAACGCGCCCTACAAAATGACATCTGCCAAGTGGGCTCTTGAGTTTGGCTTCCTGGGGAAAAGTGCCTCCTTTCGGAGTCAACTTGCCTGCGGCCCATGCAGGGCTTTTGCCTACAAAAATTCCAGAAGGACGAGGATTTCTCCCAGACCAAAGCTGCCCCCTCCTCCAAACCTGGCTGCCATCGGAGGCCCAAACGTGCCCTACAAAATGACACCTGCCAAGTGGGCTCTTGAGTTTTGCTTCTTGGGTGGAAGTGCCTCCTTTCAAAGCCAACTTGCCTGCGGCCCGTCCTGGGCTTTTGCCTACAAAAATTCCATAAGGACGAGGATTTCTCCCAGACCAAAGCTGCCCCCTCCTCCAAACCTGGCTGCCATCGGAGGCCCAAACGCGCCCTACAAAATGACATCTGCCAAGTGGGCTCTTGAGTTTGGCTTCTTGGGGAAAAGTGCCTCCTTTCAAAGCCAACTTGCCTAACTAGCCTGCGGCCCGTCCTGGGCTTTTGAGTACAAAAATTCCAGAAGGACGAGGATTTCTCCCAGACCAAAGCTGCCCCCTCCTCCAAACCTGGCTGCCATCAGAGGCCCAAACGCGCCCCACAAAATGACATCTGCATTGAGGGTTCTTGAGTTTGGCTTCTTGCGGAAAAGTGCCTCCTTTCGGAACCAACTTGCCTAACTAGCCTGCGGCCCGTCCTGGGCTTTTGCCTACAAAAATTCCAGAAGGACGAGGATTTCTCCCAGGCCAAAGCTGCCCCCTCCTCCAAACCTGGCTGCCATCGGAGGCCCAAACGTGCCCTACAAAATGACACCTGCCAAGTGGGCTCTTGAGTTTGGCTTCTTGGGGAAAAGTGACTCCTTTCAAAACGAACTTGCCTGTGTCCCGTCCCGGGCTTTTGAGTACAAAAATTCCATAAGGACGAGGATTTCTCCCAGACCAAAGCTGCCCCCTCCTCCAAACCTGGCTGCCATCGGAGGCCCAAACGCGCCCTACAAAATGACATCTGCAAAGTGGGCTCTTGAGTTTGGCTTCTTGGGGAAAAGTGCTTCCTTTCGGAGCCAAAATGCCTAACTTGCCTGCGGCCCGTCCTGGGCTTTTGAGTACAAAAATTCCAGAAGGACGAGGATTTCTCCCAGACCAAAGCTGCCCCCTCCTCCAAACCTGGCTGCCATCGGAGGCCCAAACGCGCCCCACAAAATGACATCTGCATTGAGGGTTCTTGAGTTTGGCTTCCTGGGGAAAAGTGCCTCCTTTCGGAGTCAACTTGCCTGCGGCCCATGCAGGGCTTTTGCCTACAAAAATTCCAGAAGGACGAGGATTTCTCCCAGACCAAAGCTGCCCCCTCCTCCAAACCTGGCTGCCATCGGAGGCCCAAACGTGCCCTACAAAATGACACCTGCCAAGTGGGCTCTTGAGTTTGGCTTCTTGGGTGGAAGTGCCTCCTTTCAAAGCCAACTTGCCTGCGGCCCGTCCTGGGCTTTTGCCTACAAAAATTCCATAAGGACGAGGATTTCTCCCAGACCAAAGCTGCCCCCTCCTCCAAACCTGGCTGCCATCGGAGGCCCAAACGCGCCCTACAAAATGACACCTGCCAAGTGGGCTCTTGAGTTTGGCTTCTTGGGGAAAAGTGACTCCTTTCAAAACAAACTTGCCTGCGTCCCGTCCCGGGCTTTTGCTACAAAAATTCCATAAGGACGAGGATTCCTCCCAGACCAAAGCTGCCCCCTCCTCCAAACCTGGCTGCCATCGGAGGCCCAAACGCGCCCTACAAAATGACATCTGCCAAGTGGACTCTTGAGTTTGGCTTTCTGGGGAAAAGTGCCTCCTTTCGGAGTCAACTTGCCTGCGGCCCATGCAGGGCTTTTGCCTACAAAAATTCCATAAGGACGAGGATTTCTCCCAGACCAAAGCTGCCCCCTCCTCCAAACCTGGCTGCCATCGGAGGCCCAAACGTGCCCTACAAAATGACACCTGCCAAGTGGGCTCTTGAGTTTGGCTTCTTGGGGAAAAGTGACTCCTTTCAAAACCAACTTGCCTGTGTCCCGTCCCGGGCTTTTGCTACAAAAATTCCATAAGGATGAGGATTCCTCCCAGACCAAAGCTGCCCCCTCCTCCAAACCTGGCTGCCATCGGAGGCCCAAACGTGCCCTACAAAATGACATCTGCCAAGTGGGCTCTTGAGTTTGGCTTCCTGGGGAAAAGTGCCTCCTTTTGGAGTCAACTTGCCTGCGGCCCATGCAGGGCTTTTGCCGACCAAAATTCCATTAGGAAGAGGATTTCTCCCAGACCAAAGCTGCCCCCTCCTCCAAACCTGGCTGCCATCGGAGGACCAAACGCGCCCTACAAAATGACACCTGCCAAGTGGGCTCTTGAGTTTGGCTTCTTGGGGGAAAGTGCCTCCTTTCAAAGCCAACTTGCCTGCGGCCCGTCCTGGGCTTTTGAGTTCAAAAATTCCATAAGGACGAGGATTTCTCCCAGACCAAAGCTGCCCCCTCCTCCAAACCTGGCTGCCATCGGAGGCCCAAACGCGCCCCACAAAATGACATCTGCATTGAGGGTTCTTGAGTTTGGCTTCCTGGGGAAAAGTGCCTCCTTTCGGAGTCAACTTGCCTGCGGCCCATGCAGGGCTTTTGCCTACAAAAATTCCAGAAGGACGAGGATTTCTCCCAGACCAAAGCTGCCCCCTCCTCCAAACCTGGCTGCCATCGGAGGCCCAAACTTGCCCTACAAAATGACACCTGCCAAGTGGGCTCTTGAGTTTGGCTTCTTGGGTGGAAGTGCCTCCTTTCAAAGCCAACTTGCCTGCGGCCCGTCCTGGGCTTTTGCCTCCAAAAATTCCATAAGGACGAGGATTTCTCCCAGACCAAAGCTGCCCCCTCCTCCAAACCTGGCTGCCATCGGAGGCCCAAACGCGCCCTACAAAAAGACATCTGCCAAGTGGGCTCTTGAGTTTGGCTACTTGCGGTAAAGTGCCTCCTTTCAAAGATAACTTGCCTAACTATCCTGCGGCCCCTGCTGGGCTTTAGACTACAAAAATTCCAGAAGGACGAGGATTTCTCCCAGACCAAAGCTGCCCCCTCCTCCAAACCTGGCTGCCATCGGAGGCCCAAACACGTCCTACAAAATGACACCTGCCAAGTGGGCTCTTGAGTTTGGCTTCTTGCGGAAAAGTGCCTCCTTTCGGAGCCAACTTGCCTAACTTGCCTGCGGCCCGTGCTGGGCTTTTGCCTCCAAAAATTCCAGAAGGACGAGGATTTCTCCCAGGCCAAAGCTGCCCCCTCCTCCAAACCTGGCTGCCATCGGAGGCCCAAACGTGCCCTACAAAATGACACCTGCCAAGTGGGCTCTTGAGTTTGGCTTCTTGGGGAAAAGTGACTCCTTTCAAAACCAACTTGCCTGTGTCCCGTCCCGGGCTTTTGCTACAAAAATTCCATAAGGATGAGGATTCCTCCCAGACCAAAGCTGCCCCCTCCTCCAAACCTGGCTGCCATCGGAGGCCCAAACGTGCCCTACAAAATGACATCTGCCAAGTGGGCTCTTGAGTTTGGCTTCCTGGGGAAAAGTGCCTCCTTTCGGAGTCAACTTGCCTGCGGCCCATGCAGGGCTTTTGCCTACAAAAATTCCATAAGGACGAGGATTTCTCCCAGACCAAAGCTGCCCCCTCCTCCAAACCTGTCTGCCATCGGAGGCCCAAACGCGCCCTACAAAATGACACCTGCCAAGTGGGCTCTTGAGTTTGGCTTCTTGGGGGAAAGTGCCTCCTTTCAAAGCCAACTTGCCTGCGGCCCGTCCTGGGCTTTTGAGTGCAAAAATTCCATAAGGACGAGGATTTCTCCCAGACCAAAGCTGCCCCCTCATCCAAACCTGGCTGCCATCGGGGCCCAAACGCGCCCTACAAAATGACATCTGCCAAGTGGGCTCTTGAGTTTGGCTTCTTGGGGAAAAGTGCTTCCTTTCGGAGCCAAAATGCCTAACTTGCCTGCGGCCCGTCCTGGGCTTTTGAGTACAAAAATTCCATAAGGACGAGGATTTCTCCCAGACCAAAGCTGCCCCCTCCTCCAAACCTAGCTGCCATCGGTGGCCCAAACGCGCCCTACAAAATGACATCTGCCAAGTGGGCTCCTGAGTTTGGCTTCTTGGGGGAAAGTGCCTCCTTTCAAAGCCAACTTGCCTGCCGCCCGTGCTGGGCTTTAGACTACAAAAATTCCATAAGGACGAGGATTTCTCCCAGACCAAAGCTGCCCCCTCCTCCAAACCTGGCTGCCATCGGAGGCCCAAACGCGCCCCACAAAATGACATCTGCATTGAGGGTTCTTGAGTTTGGCTTCTTGGGGAAAAGTGCCTCCTTTCGGAGCCAACTTGCCTAACTTGCCTGCGGCCCGTCCTGGGCTTTTGCTACAAAAATTCCATAAGGACGAGGATTTCTCCCAGACCAAAGCTGCCCCCTCCTCCAAACCTGGCTGCCATCGGAGGCCCAAACGCGCCCTACAAAATGACATCTGCATTGTGGGTTCTTGAGTTTGGCTTCTTGGGGAAAAGTGCCTCCTTTCAAAGCAACTTGCCTAACTTGCCTGCGGCCCATGCGGGGTTTTTGCCTACAAAAATTCCATAAGGACGAGGATTTCTCCCAGACCAAAGCTGCCCCCTCCTCCAAACCTGGCTGCCATCGGAGGCCCAAACGCGCCCTACAAAATGACACCTGCCAAGTGGGCTCTTGAGTTTGGCTTCTTGGGGAAAAGTGACTCCTTTCAAAACCAACTTGCCTGCGTCCCGTCCCGGGCTTTTGCTACAAAAATTCCAGAAGGACGAGGATTCCTCCCAGACCAAAGCTACCCCCTCCTCCAAACCTGGCTGCCATCGGAGGCCCAAACGCGCCCTACAAAATGACATCTGCCAAGTGGGCTCTTGAGTTTGGCTTTCTGGGGAAAAGTGCCTCCTTTCGGAGTCAACTTGCCTGCGGCCCATGCAGGGCTTTTGCCTACAAAAATTCCATAAGGACGAGGATTTCTCCCAGACCAAAGCTGCCCCCTCCTCCAAACCTGGCTGCCATCGGAGGCCCAAACGTGCCCTACAAAATGACATCTGCCAAGTGGGCTCTTGAGTTTGGCTTCTTGGGGAAAACTGCCTCCTTTCAAAGCCAACTTGCCTGCGGCCCGTCCTGGGCTTTTGCCTCCAAAAATTCCATAAGGACGAGGATTTCTCCCAGACCAAAGCTGCCCCCTCCTCCAAACCTGGCTGCCATCGGAGGCCCAAACGCGCCCTACAAAATGACATCTGCCAAGTGGGCTCTTGAGTTTGGCTTCCTGGGGAAAAGTGCCTCCTTTCGGAGTCAACTTTCCTGCGGCCCATGCAGGGCTTTTGCCTACAAAAATTCCAGAAGGACGAGGATTTCTCCCAGACCAAAGCTGCCCCCTCCTCCAAACCTGGCTGCCATCGGAGGCCCAAACGTGCCCTACAAAATGACACCTGCCAAGTGGGCTCTTGAGTTTGGCTTCTTGGGTGGAAGTGCCTCCTTTCAAAGCCAACTTGCCTGCGGCCCGTCCTGGGCTTTTGCCGACAAAAATTCCATAAGGACGAGGATTTCTCCCAGACCAAAGCTGCCCCCTCCTCCAAACCTGGCTGCCATCGGAGGCCCAAACGCGCCCTACAAAATGACATCTGCCAAGTGGGCTCTTGAGTTTGGCTTCTTGCGGAAAAGTGCCTCCTTTCAAAGCCAACTTGCCTAACTATCCTGCGGCCCGTGCTGGGCTTTAGACTACAAAAATTCCAGAAGGACGAGGATTTCTCCCAGGCCAAATCTGCCCCCTCCTCCAAACCTGGCTGCCATCGGAGGCCCAAACGCGCCCTACAAAATGACACCTGCCAAGTGGGCACTTGAGTTTGGCTTCTTGCGGAAAAGTGCCTCCTTTCGGAGCCAACTTGCCTAACTTGCCTGCGGCCCGTCCTGGGCTTTTGCCTCCAAAAATTCCATAAGGACGAGGATTTCTCCCAGACCAAAGCTGCCCCCTCCTCCAAACCTGGCTGCCATCGGAGGCCCAAACGCGCCCTACAAAATGACACCTGCCAAGTGGGCTCTTGAGTTTGGCTTCTTGGGGAAAAGTGACTCCTTTCAAAACCAACTTGCCTGCGTCCCGTCCCGGGCTTTTGCTACGAAAATTCCATAAGGACGAGGATTCCTCCCAGACCAAAGCTGCCCCCTCCTCCAAACCTGGCTGCCATCGGAGGCCCAAACGCGCCCTACAAAATGACATCTGCCAAGTGGGCTCTTGAGTTTGGCTTTCTGGGGAAAAGTGCCTCCTTTCGGAGTCAACTTGCCTGCGGCCCATGCAGGGCTTTTGCCGACAAAAATTCCATAAGGACGAGGATTTCTCCCAGACCAAAGCTGCCCCCTCCTCCAAACCTGGCTGCCATCGGAGGCCCAAACGTGCCCTACAAAATGACATCTGCCAAGTGGGCTCTTGAGTTTGGCTTCTTGGGGAAAACTGCCTCCTTTCAAAGCCAACTTGCCTGCGGCCCGTCCTGGGCTTTTGCCTACAAAAATTCCATAAGGACGAGGATTTCTCCCAGACCAAAGCTGCCCCCTCCTCCAAACCTGGCTGCCATCGGAGGCCCAAACGCGCCCTACAAAATGACATCTGCCAAGTGGGCTCTTGAGTTTGGCTTTCTGGGGAAAAGTGCCTCCTTTCGGAGTCAACTTGCCTGCGGCCCATGCAGGGCTTTTGCCTACAAAAATTCCATAAGGACGAGGATTTCTCCCAGACCAAAGCTGCCCCCTCCTCCAAACCTGGCTGCCATCGGAGGCCCAAACGTGCCCTACAAAATGACACCTGCCAAGTGGGCTCTTGAGTTTGGGTTCTTGGGGCAAAGTGACTCCTTTCAAAACCAACTTGCCTGTCTCCCGTCCCGGGCTTTTGCTACAAAAATTCCATAAGGATGAGGATTCCTCCCAGACCAAAGCTGCCCCCTCCTCCAAACCTGGCTGCCATCAAAGGCCCAAACGTGCCCTACAAAATGACATCTGCCAAGTGGGCTCTTGAGTTTGGCTTCCTGGGGAAAAGTGCCTCCTTTCGGAGTCAACTTGCCTGCGGCCCATGCAGGGCTTTTGCCGACAAAAATTCCATAAGGACGAGGATTTCTCCCAGACCAAAGCTGCCCCCTCCTCCAAACCTGGCTGCCATCGGAGGCCCAAACGCGCCCTACAAAATGACACCTGCCAAGTGGGCTCTTGAGTTTGGCTTCTTGGGGGAAAGTGCCTCCTTTCAAAGCCAACTTGCCTGCGGCCCGTCCTGGGCTTTTGAGTACAAAAATTCCAGAAGGACGAGGATTTCTCCCAGACCAAAGCTGCCCCCTCCTCCAAACCTGGCTGCCATCGGGGCCCAAACGCGCCCTACAAAATGACATCTGCCAAGTGGGCTCTTGAGTTTGGCTTCTTGGGGAAAAGTGCTTCCTTTCGGAGCCAAAATGCCTAACTTGCCTGCGGCCCGTCCTGGGCTTTTGAGTACAAAAATTCCATAAGGACGAGGATTTCTCCCAGACCAAAGCTGCCCCCTCCTCCAAACCTGGCTGCCATCGGAGGCCCAAACGCGCCCAACAAAATGACATCTGCATTGAGGGTTCTGGAGTTTGGCTTCCTGGGGAAAAGTGCCTCCTTTCGGAGTCAACTTGCCTGCGGCCCATGCAGGGCTTTTGCCTACAAAAATTCCAGAAGGACGAGGATTTCTCCCAGACCAAAGCTGCCCCCTCCTCCAAACCTGGCTGCCATCGGAGGCCCAAACGTGCCCTACAAAATGACACCTGCCAAGTGGGCTCTTGAGTTTGGCTTCTTGGGTGGATGTGCCTCCTTTCAAAGCCAACTTGCCTGCGGCCCATGCAGGGCTTTTGCCTACAAAAATTCCATAAGGACGAGGATTTCTCCCAGACCAAAGCTGCCCCCTCCTCCAAACCTAGCTGCCATCGGTGGCCCAAACGCGCCCTACAAAATGACATCTGCCAAGTGGGCTCCTGAGTTTGGCTTCTTGGGGGAAAGTGCCTCCTTTCAAAGCCAACTTGCCTGCCGCCCGTGCTGGGCTTTAGACTACAAAAATTCCATAAGGACGAGGATTTCTCCCAGACCAAAGCTGCCCCCTCCTCCAAACCTGGCTGCCATCGGAGGCCCAAACGCGCCCCACAAAATGACATCTGCATTGAGGGTTCTTGAGTTTGGCTTCTTGGGGAAAAGTGCCTCCTTTCGGAGCCAACTTGCCTAACTTGCCTGCGGCCCGTCCTGGGCTTTTGCTACAAAAATTCCATAAGGACGAGGATTTCTCCCAGACCAAAGCTGCCCCCTCCTCCAAACCTGGCTGCCATCGGAGGCCCAAACGCGCCCTACAAAATGACATCTGCATTGTGGGTTCTTGAGTTTGCCTTCTTGGGGAAAAGCGCCTCCTTTCAAAGCAACTTGCCTAACTTGCCTGCGGCCCATGCGGGGTTTTTGCCTCCAAAAATTCCATAAGGACGAGGATTTCTCCCAGACCAAAGCTGCCCCCTCCTCCAAACCTGGCTGCCATCGGAGGCCCAAACGCGCCCTACAAAATGACATCTGCCAAGTGGGCTCTTGAGTTTGGCTTCTTGGGGAAAAGTGACTCCTTTCAAAACCAACTTGCCTGCGTCCCGTCCCGGGCTTTTGCTACGAAAATTCCATAAGGACGAGGATTCCTCCCAGACCAAAGCTGCCCCCTCCTCCAAACCTGGCTGCCATCGGAGGCCCAAACGCGCCCTACAAAATGACATCTGCCAAGTGGGCTCTTGAGTTTGGCTTTCTGGGGAAAAGTGCCTCCTTTCGGAGTCAACTTGCCTGCGGCCCATGCAGGGCTTTTGCCTACAAAAATTCCATAAGGACGAGGATTTCTCCCAGACCAAAGCTGCCCCCTCCTCCAAACCTGGCTGCCATCGGAGGCCCAAACGTGCCCTACAAAATGACATCTGCCAAGTGGGCTCTTGAGTTTGGCTTCTTGGGGAAAACTGCCTCCTTTCAAAGCCAACTTGCCTGCGGCCCGTCCTGGGCTTTTGCCTCCAAAAATTCCATAAGGACGAGGATTTCTCCCAGACCAAAGCTGCCCCCTCCTCCAAACCTGGCTGCCATCGGAGGCCCAAACGCGCCCTACAAAATGACATCTGCCAAGTGGGCTCTTGAGTTTGGCTTCCTGGGGAAAAGTGCCTCCTTTCGGAGTCAACTTGCCTGCGGCCCATGCAGGGCTTTTGCCTACAAAAATTCCAGAAGGACGAGGATTTCTCCCAGACCAAAGCTGCCCCCTCCTCCAAACCTGGCTGCCATCGGAGGCCCAAACGTGCCCTACAAAATGACACCTGCCAAGTGGGCTCTTGAGTTTGGCTTCTTGGGTGGAAGTGCCTCCTTTCAAAGCCAACTTGCCTGCGGCCCGTCCTGGGCTTTTGCCTACAAAAATTCCATAAGGACGAGGATTTCTCCCAGACCAAAGCTGCCCCCTCCTCCAAACCTGGCTGCCATCGGAGGCCCAAACGCGCCCTACAAAATGACATCTGCCAAGTGGGCTCTTGAGTTTGGCTTCTTGCGGAAAAGTGCCTCCTTTCAAAGCCAACTTGCATAACTAGCCTGCGGCCCGTGCTGGGCTTTAGACTACAAAAATTCCATAAGGACGAGGATTTCTCCCAGACCAAAGCTGCCCCCTCCTCCAAACCTGGCTGCCATCAGAGGCCCAAACGCGCCCCACAAAATGACATCTGCATTGAGGGTTCTTGAGTTTGGCTTCTTGCGGAAAAGTGCCTCATTTCGGAGCCAACTTGCCTAACTTGCCTGCGGCCCGTCCTGGGCTTTTGCCTCCAAAAATTCCATAAGGACGAGGATTTCTCCCAGACCAAAGCTGCCCCCTCCTCCAAACCTGGCTGCCATCGGAGGCCCAAACGTGCCCTACAAAATGACACCTGCCAAGTGGGCTCTTGAGTTTGGGTTCTTGGGGCAAAGTGACTCCTTTGAAAACCAACTTGCCTGTGTCCAGTCCCGGGCTTTTGCTACAAAAATTCCATAAGGATGAGGATTCCTCCCAGACCAAAGCTGCCCCCTCCTCCAAACCTGGCTGCCATCGGAGGCCCAAACGTGCCCTACAAAATGACATCTGCCAAGTGGGCTCTTGAGTTTGGCTTCCTGGGGAAAAGTGCCTCCTTTCGGAGTCAACTTGCCTGCGGCCCATGCAGGGCTTTTGCCGACAAAAATTCCATAAGGACGAGGATTTCTCCCAGACCAAAGCTGCCCCCTCCTCCAAACCTGGCTGCCATCGGAGGCCCAAACGCGCCCTACAAAATGACACCTGCCAAGTGGGCTCTTGAGTTTGGCTTCTTGGGTGGAAGTGCCTCCTTTCAAAGCCAACTTGCCTGCGGCCCGTCCTGGGCTTTTGAGTACAAAAATTCCATAAGGACGAGGATTTCTCCCAGACCAAAGCTGCCCCCTCCTCCAAACCTGGCTGCCATCGGAGGCCCAAACGCGCCCTACAAAATGACATCTGCCAAGTGGGCTCTTGAGTTTGGCTTCTTGGGGAAAAGTGCTTCCTTTCGGAGCCAAAATGCCTAACTTGCCTGCGGCCCGTCCTGGGCTTTTGAGTACAAAAATTCCAGAAGGACGAGGATTTCTCCCAGACCAAAGCTGCCCCCTCCTCCAAACCTGGCTGCCATCGGAGGCCCAAACGCGCCCCACAAAATGACATCTGCATTGAGGGTTCTTGAGTTTGGCTTCCTGGGGAAAAGTGCCTCCTTTCGGAGTCAACTTGCCTGCGGCCCATGCAGGGCTTTTGCCTACAAAAATTCCATAAGGACGAGGATTTCTCCCAGACCAAAGCTGCCCCCTCCTCCAAACCTGGCTGCCATCGGAGGCCCAAACGTGCCCTACAAAATGACATCTGCCAAGTGGGCTCTTGAGTTTGGCTTCTTGGGTGGAAGTGCCTCCTTTCAAAGCCAACTTGCCTGCGGCCCGTCCTGGGCTTTTGCCTACAAAAATTCCATAAGGACGAGGATTTCTCCCAGACCAAAGCTGCCCCCTCCTCCAAACCTAGCTGCCATCGGTGGCCCAAACGCGCCCTACAAAATGACATCTGCCAAGTGGGCTCCTGAGTTTGGCTTCTTGGGGGAAAGTGCCTCCTTTCAAAGCCAACTTGCCTGCAGCCCGTGCTGGGCTTTAGACTACAAAAATTCCATAAGGACGAGGATTTCTCCCAGACCAAAGCTGCCCCCTCCTCCAAACCTGGCTGCCATCGGAGGCCCAAACGTGCCCTACAAAATGACACCTGCCAAGTGGGCTCTTGAGTTTGGCTTCTTGGGTGGAAGTGCCTCCTTTCAAAGCCAACTTGCCTGCGGCCCGTCCTGGGCTTTTGCCTCCAAAAATTCCATAAGGACGAGGATTTCTCCCAGACCAAAGCTGCCCCCTCCTCCAAACCTGGCTGCCATCGGAGGCCCAAACGCGCCCTACAAAATGACATTTGCCAAGTGGGCTCTTGAGTTTGGCTTCTTGCGGAAAAGTGCCTCCTTTCAAAGCCAACTTGCCCAACTATCCTGCGGCTCGTGCTGGGCTTTAGACTTCAAAAATTCCAGAAGGACGAGGATTTCTCCCAGACCAAAGCTGCCCCCTCCTCCAAACCTGGCTGCCATCGGAGGCCCAAACGCGCCCCACAAAATGACATCTGCATTGAGGGTTCTTGAGTTTGGCTTCTTGGGGAAAAGTGCCTCCTTTCGGAGCCAACTTGCCTAACTTGCCTGCGGCCCGTCCTGGGCTTTTGCTACAAAAATTCCATAAGGACGAGGATTTCTCCCAGGCCAAAGCTGCCCCCTCCTTCAAATCTGGCTGCCATCGGAGGCCCAAACGTGCCCTACAAAATGACACCTGCCAAGTGGGCTCTTGAGTTTGGCTTCTTGGGGAAAAGTGACTCCTTTCAAAACCAACTTGCCTGTGTCCCGTCCCGGGCTTTTGCTACAAAAATACCATAAGGACGAGGATTCCTCCCAGACCAAAGCTGCCCCCTCCTCCAAAACTGGCTGCCATCGGAGGCCCAAACGTGCCCTACAAAATGACATCTGCCAAGTGGGCTCTTGAGTTTGGCTTCTTGGGTGGAAGTGCCTCCTTTCAAAGCCAACTTGCCTGCGGCCCGTCCTGGGCTTTTGCCTACAAAAATTCCAGAAGGACGAGGATTTCTCCCAGACCAAAGCTGCCCCCTCCTCCAAACCTGGCTGCCATCGGAGGCCCAAACGCGCCCTACAAAATGACATCTGCCAAGTGGGCTCTTGAGTTTGGCTTCTTGCGGAAAAGTGCCTCCTTTCAAAGCCAACTTGCCTAACTAGCCTGCAGCCCATGCAGGGCTTTTGCCTACAAAAATTCCATAAGGACGAGGATTTCTCCCAGACCAAAGCTGCCCCCTCCTCCAAACCTGGCTGCCATCGGAGGCCCAAACGCGCCCCACAAAATGACATCTGCATTGAGGTTTCTTGAGTTTGGCTTCTTGGGGGAAAGTGCCTCCTTTCAAAGCCAACTTGCCTACAGCCCGTGCTGGGTTTAGACTACAAAAATTCCATAAGGACGAGGATTTCTCCCAGACCAAAGCTGCCCCCTCCTCCAAACCTGGCTGCCATCGGAGGCCCAAACGCGCCCCACAAAATGACATCTGCATAGAGGGTTCTTGAGTTTGGCTTCTTGGGGTAAAGTGCCTCCTTTCGGAGCCAACTTGCCTAACTTGCCTGCGGCCCATGCAGGGCTTTTGCCTACAAAAATTCCATAAGGACGAGGATTTCTCCCAGACCAAAGCTGCCCCCTCCTCCAAACCTGGCTGCCATCGGAGGCCCAAACGCGCGCTACAAAATGACACCTGCCAAGTGGGCTCTTGAGTTTGGCTTCTTGGGGAAAAGTGACTCCTTTCAAAACCAACTTGCCTGCGTCCCGTCCTGGGCTTTTGCTACAAAAATTCCATAAGGACGAGGATTCCTCCCAGACCAAAGCTGCCCCCTCCTCCAAACCTGGCTGCCATCGGAGGCCCAAACGCGCCCTACAAAATGACATCTGCCAAGTGGGCTCTTGAGTTTGGCTTCTTGGGGAAAAGTGCTTCCTTTCGGAGCCAAAATGCCTAACTTGCCTGCGGCCCGTCCTGGGCTTTTGAGTACAAAAATTCCAGAAGGACGAGGATTTCTCCCAGACCAAAGCTGCCCCCTCCTCCAAACCTGGCTGCCATCGGAGGCCCAAACGCGCCCCACAAAATGACACCTGCATTGAGGGTTCTTGAGTTTGGCTTCCTGGGGAAAAGTGCCTCCTTTCGGAGTCAACTTGCCTGCGGCCCTTGCAGGGCTTTTGCCTACAAAAATTCCAGAAGGACGAGGATTTCTCCCAGACCAAAGCTGCCCCCTCCTCCAAACCTGGCTGCCATCGGAGGCCCAAACGTGCCCTACAAAATGACACCTGCCAAGTGGGCTCTTGAGTTTGGCTTCTTGGGTGGAAGTGCCTCCTTTCAAAGCCAACTTGCCTGCGGCCCGTCCTGGGCTTTTGCCTCCAAAAATTCCATAAGGACGAGGATTTCTCCCAGACCAAAGCTGCCCCCTCCTCCAAACCTGGCTGCCATCGGAGGCCCAAACGCGCCCTACAAAATGACATCTGCCAAGTGGGCTCTTGAGTTTGGCTTCTTGGGGAAAAGTGCCTCCTTTCAAAGCCAACTTGCCTAACTAGCCTGCAGCACATTCTGGGCTTTTGCCTACAAAAATTCCATAAGGACGAGGATTTCTCCCAGACCAAAGCTGCCCCCTCCTCCAAACCTGGCTGCCATCGGAGGCCCAAACGCGCCCCACAAAATGACATCTGCATTGAGGTTTCTTGAGTTTGGCTTCTTGGGGGAAAGTGCCTCCTTTCAAAGCCAACTTGCCTGCGGCCCATGCAGGGCTTTTGCCTACAAAAATTCCAGAAGGACGAGGATTTCTCCCAGACCAAAGCTGCCCCCTCCTCCAAACCTGGCTGCCATCGGAGGCCCAAACGCGCCCCACAAAATGACATCTGCATTGAGGGTTCTTGAGTTTGGCTTCTTGGGGTAAAGTGCCTCCTTTCGGAGCCAACTTGCCTAACTTGCCTGCGGCCCATGCAGGGCTTTTGCCTACAAAAATTCCATAAGGACGAGGATTTCTCCCAGACCAAAGCTGCCCCCTCCTCCAAACCTGGCTGCCATCGGAGGCCCAAACGCGCCCTACAAAATGACACCTGCCAAGTGGGCTCTTGAGTTTGGCTTCTTGGGGAAAAGTGACTCCTTTCAAAACCAACTTGCCTGCGTCCCGTCCCGGGCTTTTGCTACAAAAATTCCATAAGGACGAGGATTTCTCCCAGACCAAAGCTGCCCCCTCCTCCAAACCTGGCTGCCATCGGAGGCCCAAACGCGCCCCACAAAATGACACCTGCATTGAGGCTTCTTGAGTTTGGCTTCCTGTGGAAAAGTGCCTCCTTTCAAAGCCAACTTGCCTGCGGCCCGTCCTGGGCTTTTGCCTCCAAAAATTCCATAAGGACGAGGATTTCTCCCAGACCAAAGCTGCCCCCTCCTCCAAACCTGGCTGCCATCGGAGGCCCAAACGCGCCCTACAAAATGACATCTGCCAAGTGGGCTCTTGAGTTTGGCTTCTTGGGGAAAAGTGCCTCCTTTCAAAGCCAACTTGCCTAACTAGCCTGCAGCACATTCTGGGCTTTTGCCTACAAAAATTCCATAAGGACGAGGATTTCTCCCAGACCAAAGCTGCCCCCTCCTCCAAACCTGGCTGCCATCGGTGGCCCAAACGTGCCCTACAAAATGACACCTGCCAAGTGGGCTCTTGAGTTTGGCTTCTTGGGTGGAAGTGCCTCCTTTCAAAGCCAACTTGCCTGCGGCCCGTCCTGGGCTTTTGCCTACAAAAATTCCATAAGGACGAGGATTTCTCCCAGACCAAAGCTGCCCCCTCCTCCAAACCTGGCTGCCATCGGAGGCCCAAACGCGCCCTACAAAATGACATCTGCCAAGTGGGCTCTTGAGTTTGGCTTCTTGCGGAAAAGTGCCTCCTTTCAAAGCCAACTTGCCTAACTAGCCTGCAGCCCATTCTGGGCTTTTGCCTACAAAAATTCCATAAGGACGAGGATTTCTCCCAGACCAAAGCTGCCCCCTCCTCCAAACCTAGCTGCCATCGGTGGCCCAAACGCGCCCTACAAAATGACATCTGCCAAGTGGGCTCCTGAGTTTGGCTTCTTGGGGGAAAGTGCCTCCTTTCAAAGCCAACTTGCCTGCAGCCCGTGCTGGGCTTTAGACTACAAAAATTCCATAAGGACGAGGATTTCTCCCAGACCAAAGCTGCCCCCTCCTCCAAACCTGGCTGCCATCGGAGGCCCAAACGCGCCCTACAAAATGACACCTGCCAAGTGGGCACTTGAGTTTGGCTTCTTGCGGAAAAGTGCCTCCTTTCGGAGCCAACTTGCCTAACTTGCCTGCGGCCCGTCCTGGGCTTTTGCCTCCAAAAATTCCAGAAGGACGAGGATTTCTCCCAGGCCAAAGCTGCCCCCTCCTCCAAACCTGGCTGCCATCGGAGGCCCAAACGCGCCCCACAAAATGACATCTGCATTGAGGGTTCTTGAGTTTGGCTTCTTGGGGAAAAGTGCCTCCTTTCAAAACCAACTTGCCTGTCTCCCGTCCCGGGCTTTTGCTACAAAAATTCCATAAGGATGAGGATTCCTCCCAGACCAAAGCTGCCCCCTCCTCCAAACCTGGCTGCCATCAAACGCCCAAACGTGCCCTACAAAATGACATCTGCCAAGTGGGCTCTTGAGTTTGGCTTCCTGGGGAAAATGCCTCCTTTCGGAGTCAACTTGCCTGCGGCCCATGCAGGGCTTTTGCCGACAAAAATTCCATAAGGACGAGGATTTCTCCCAGACCAAAGCTGCCCCCTCCTCCAAACCTGGCTGCCATCGGAGGCCCAAACGCGCCCCACAAAATGACATCTGCATTGAGGGTTCTTGAGTTTGGCTTCTTGGGGGAAAGTGCCTCCTTTCAAAGCCAACTTGCCTGCGGCCCGTCCTGGGCTTTTGAGTACAAAAATTCCATAAGGACGAGGATTTCTCCCAGACCAAAGCTGCCCCCTCCTCCAAACCTGGCTGCCATCGGGGCCCAAACGCGCCCTACAAAATGACATCTGCCAAGTGGGCTCTTGAGTTTGGCTTCTTGGGGAAAAGTGCTTCCTTTCGGAGCCAAAATGCCTAACTTGCCTGCGGCCCGTCCTGGGCTTTTGAGTACAAAAATTCCATAAGGACGAGGATTTCTCCCAGACCAAAGCTGCCCCCTCCTCCAAACCTGGCTGCCATCGGAGGCCCAAACGCGCCCAACAAAATGACATCTGCATTGAGGGTTCTGGAGTTTGGCTTCCTGGGGAAAAGTGCCTCCTTTCGGAGTCAACTTGCCTGCGGCCCATGCAGGGCGTTTGCCTACAAAAATTCCAGAAGGACGAGGATTTCTCCCAGACCAAAGCTGCCCCCTCCTCCAAACCTGGCTGCCATCGGAGGCCCAAACGCGCCCTACAAAATGACATCTGCCAAGTGGGCTCTTGAGTTTGGCTTCTTGCGGAAAAGTGCCTCCTTTCAAAACCAACTTGCCTAACTAGCCTGCAGCCCATTCTGGGCTTTTGCCTACAAAAATTCCATAAGGACGAGGATTTCTCCCAGACCAAAGCTGCCCCCTCCTCCAAACCTAGCTGCCATCGGTGGCCCAAACGCGCCCTACAAAATGACATCTGCCAAGTGGGCTCCTGAGTTTGGCTTCTTGGGGGAAAGTGCCTCCTTTCAAAGCCAACTTGCCTGCCGCCCGTGCTGGGCTTTAGACTACAAAAATTCCATAAGGACGAGGATTTCTCCCAGACCAAAGCTGCCCCCTCCTCCAAACCTGGCTGCCATCGGAGGCCCAAACGCGCCCTACAAAATGACATCTGCATTGTGGGTTCTTGAGTTTGGCTTCTTGGGGAAAAGTGCCTCCTTTCAAAGCAACTTGCCTAACTTGCCTGCGGCCCATGCGGGGTTTTTGCCTACAAAAATTCCATAAGGACGAGGATTTCTCCCAGACCAAAGCTGCCCCCTCCTCCAAACCTGGCTGCCATCGGAGGCCCAAACGCGCCCTACAAAATGACACCTGCCAAGTGGGCTCTTGAGTTTGGCTTCTTGGGGAAAAGTGACTCCTTTCAAAACCAACTTGCCTGCGTCCCGTCCCGGGCTTTTGCTACAAAAATTCCATAAGGACGAGGATTCCTCCCAGACCAAAGCTGCCCCCTCCTCCAAACCTGGCTGCCATCGGAGGCCCAAACGCGCCCTACAAAATGACATCTGCCAAGTGGGCTCTTGAGTTTGGCTTTCTGGGGAAAAGTGCCTCCTTTCGGAGTCAACTTGCCTGCGGCCCATGCAGGGCTTTTGCCGACAAAAATTCCATAAGGACGAGGATTTCTCCCAGACCAAAGCTGCCCCCTCCTCCAAACCTGGCTGCCATCGGAGGCCCAAACGTGCCCTACAAAATGACATCTGCCAAGTGGGCTCTTGAGTTTGGCTTCTTGGGGAAAACTGCCTCCTTTCAAAGCCAACTTGCCTGCGGCCCGTCCTGGGCTTTTGCCTCCAAAAATTCCATAAGGACGAGGATTTCTCCCAGACCAAAGCTGCCCCCTCCTCCAAACCTGGCTGCCATCGGAGGCCCAAACGCGCCCTACAAAATGACATCTGCCAAGTGGGCTCTTGAGTTTGGCTTCCTGGGGAAAAGTGCCTCCTTTCGGAGTCAACTTGCCTGCGGCCCATGCAGGGCTTTTGCCTACAAAAATTCCAGAAGGACGAGGATTTCTCCCAGACCAAAGCTGCCCCCTCCTCCAAACCTGGCTGCCATCGGAGGCCCAAACGTGCCCTACAAAATGACACCTGCCAAGTGGGCTCTTGAGTTTGGCTTCTTGGGTGGAAGTGCCTCCTTTCAAAGCCAACTTGCCTGCGGCCCGTCCTGGGCTTTTGCCTACAAAAATTCCATAAGGACGAGGATTTCTCCCAGACCAAAGCTGCCCCCTCCTCCAAACCTGGCTGCCATCGGAGGCCCAAACGCGCCCTACAAAATGACATCTGCCAAGTGGGCTCTTGAGTTTGGCTTCTTGCGGAAAAGTGCCTCCTTTCAAAGCCAACTTGCCTAACTAGCCTGCAGCCCGTGCTGGGCTTTAGACTACAAAAATTCCATAAGGACGAGGATTTCTCCCAGACCAAAGCTGCCCCCTCCTCCAAACCTGGCTGCCATCAGAGGCCCAAACGCGCCCCACAAAATGACATCTGCATTGAGGGTTCTTGAGTTTGGCTTCTTGCGGAAAAGTGCCTCATTTCGGAGCCAACTTGCCTAACTTGCCTGCGGCCCGTCCTGGGCTTTTGCCTCCAAAAATTCCATAAGGACGAGGATTTCTCCCAGGCCAAAGCTGCCCCCTCCTCCAAACCTGGCTGCCATCGGAGGCCCAAACGTGCCCTACAAAATGACACCTGCCAAGTGGGCTCTTGAGTTTGGGTTCTTGGGGCAAAGTGACTCCTTTCAAAACCAACTTGCCTGTGTCCCGTCCCGGGCTTTTGCTACAAAAATTCCATAAGGATGAGGATTCCTCCCAGACCAAAGCTGCCCCCTCCTCCAAACCTGGCTGCCATCGGAGGCCCAAACGTGCCCTACAAAATGACATCTGCCAAGTGGGCTCTTGAGTTTGGCTTCCTGAGGAAAAGTGCCTCCTTTCGGAGTCAACTTGCCTGCGGCCCATGCAGGGCTTTTGCCGACAAAAATTCCATAAGGACGAGGATTTCTCCCAGACCAAAGCTGCCCCCTCCTCCAAACCTGGCTGCCATCGGAGGCCCAAACGCGCCCTACAAAATGACACCTGCCAAGTGGGCTCTTGAGTTTGGCTTCTTGGGTGGAAGTGCCTCCTTTCAAAGCCAACTTGCCTGCGGCCCGTCCTGGGCTTTTGAGTACAAAAATTCCATAAGGACGAGGATTTCTCCCAGACCAAAGCTGCCCCCTCCTCCAAACCTGGCTGCCATCGGAGGCCCAAACGCGCCCCACAAAATGACATCTGCATTGAGGGTTCTTGAGTTTGGCTTCTTGGGGGAAAGTGCCTCCTTTCAAAGCCAACTTGCCTGCAGCCCGTGCTGGGTTTAGACTACAAAAATTCCATAAGGACGAGGATTTCTCCCAGACCAAAGCTGCCCCCTCCTCCAAACCTGGCTGCCATCGGAGGCCCAAACGCGCCCCACAAAATGACATCTGCATTGAGGGTTCTTGAGTTTGGCTTCTTGGGGTAAAGTGCCTCCTTTCGGAGCCAACTTGCCTAACTTGCCTGCGGCCCATGCAGGGCTTTTGCCTACAAAAATTCCATAAGGACGAGGATTTCTCCCAGACCAAAGCTGCCCCCTCCTCCAAACCTGGCTGCCATCGGAGGCCCAAACGCGCCCTACAAAATGACACCTGCCAAGTGGGCTCTTGAGTTTGGCTTCTTGGGGAAAAGTGACTCCTTTCAAAACCATCTTGCCTGCGTCCCGTCCCGGGCTTTTGCTACAAAAATTCCATAAGGACGAGGATTCCTCCCAGACCAAAGCTGCCCCCTCCTCCAAACCTGGCTGCCATCGGAGGCCCAAACGCGCCCTACAAAATGACATCTGCCAAGTGGGCTCTTGAGTTTGGCTTCTTGGGGAAAAGTGCCTCCTTTCGGAGCCAACTTGGCTAACTTGCCTGCGGCCCGTCCTGGGCTTTTGAGTACAAAAATTCCAGAAGGACGAGGATTTCTCCCAGACCAAAGCTGCCCCCTCCTCCAAACCTGGCTGCCATCGGAGGCCCAAACGCGCCCCACAAAATGACACCTGCATTGAGGGTTCTTGAGTTTGGCTTCCTGGGGAAAAGTGCCTCCTTTCGGAGTCAACTTGCCTGCGGCCCTTGCAGGGCTTTTGCCTACAAAAATTCCATAAGGACGAGGATTTCTCCCAGACCAAAGCTGCCCCCTCCTCCAAACCTGGCTGCCATCGGAGGCCCAAACGCGCCCTACAAAATGACATCTGCCAAGTGGGCTCTTGAGTTTGGCTTCTTGGGGAAAAGTGCCTCCTTTCAAAGCCAACTTGCCTAACTAGCCTGCAGCACATTCTGGGCTTTTGCCTACAAAAATTCCATAAGGACGAGGATTTCTCCCAGACCAAAGCTGCCCCCTCCTCCAAACCTGGCTGCCATCGGTGGCCCAAACGTGCCCTACAAAATGACACCTGCCAAGTGGGCTCTTGAGTTTGGCTTCTTGGGTGGAAGTGCCTCCTTTCAAAGCCAACTTGCCTGCGGCCCGTCCTGGGCTTTTGCCTACAAAAATTCCATAAGGACGAGGATTTCTCCCAGACCTAAGCTGCCCCCTCCTCCAAACCTGGCTGCCATCGGAGGCCCAAACGCGCCCTACAAAATGACATCTGCCAAGTGGGCTCTTGAGTTTGGCTTCTTGCGGAAAAGTGCCTCCTTTCAAAGCCAACTTGCCTAACTAGCCTGCAGCCCATTCTGGGCTTTTGCCTACAAAAATTCCATAAGGACGAGGATTTCTCCCAGACCAAAGCTGCCCCCTCCTCCAAACCTAGCTGCCATCGGTGGCCCAAACGCGCCCTACAAAATGACATCTGCCAAGTGGGCTCCTGAGTTTGGCTTCTTGGGGGAAAGTGCCTCCTTTCAAAGCCAACTTGCCTGCAGCCCGTGCTGGGCTTTAGACTACAAAAATTCCATAAGGACGAGGATTTCTCCCAGACCAAAGCTGCCCCCTCCTCCAAACCTGGCTGCCATCGGAGGCCCAAACGCGCCCCACAAAATGACATCTACATTGAGGGTCCTTGAGTTTGGCTTCTTGGGGAAAAGTGCCTCCTTTCGGAGCCAACTTGCCTAACTAGCCTGCGGCCCGTCCTGGGCTTTTGCCTCCAAAAATTCCATAAGGACGAGGATTTCTCCCAGACCAAAGCTGCCCCCTCCTCCAAACCTGGCTGCCATCGGAGGCCCAAACGCGCCCTACAAAATGACATCTGCCAAGTGGGCTCTTGAGTTTGGCTTCCTGGGGAAAAGTGCCTCCTTTCGGAGTCAACTTGCCTGCGGCCCATGCAGGGCTTTTGCCTACAAAAATTCCAGAAGGACGAGGATTTCTCCCAGACCAAAGCTGCCCCCTCCTCCAAACCTGGCTGCCATCGGAGGCCCAAACGTGCCCTACAAAATGACACCTGCCAAGTGGGCTCTTGAGTTTGGCTTCTTGCGGAAAAGTGCCTCCTTTCAAAGCCAACTTGCCTAACTATCCTGCGGCCCGTGCTGGGCTTTTGCTACAAAAATTCCAGAAGGACGAGGATTTCTCCCAGGCCAAAGCTGCCCCCTCCTCCAAACCTGGCTGCCATCGGAGGCCCAAACGCGCCCTACAAAATGACACCTGCCAAGTGGGCTCTTGAGTTTGGCTTCTTGCGGAAAAGTGCCTCCTTTCGGAGCCAACTTGCCTAACTTGCCTGCGGCCCGTCCTGGGCTTTTGCCTCCAAAAATTCCAGAAGGACGAGGATTTCTCCCAGGCCAAAGCTGCCCCCTCCTCCAAACCTGGCTGCCATCGGAGGCCCAAACGTGCCCTACAAAATGACACCTGCCAAGTGGGCTCTTGAGTTTGGGTTCTTGGGGCAAAGTGACTCCTTTCAAAACCAACTTGCCTGTGTCCCGTCCCGGGCTTTTGCTACAAAAATTCCATAAGGATGAGGATTCCTCCCAGACCAAAGCTGCCCCCTCCTCCAAACCTGGCTGCCATCGGAGGCCCAAACGTGCCCTACAAAATGACATCTGCCAAGTGGGCTCTTGAGTTTGGCTTCCTGGGGAAAAGTGCCTCCTTTCGGAGTCAACTTGCCTGCGGCCCATGCAGGGCTTTTGCCGACAAAAATTCCATAAGGACGAGGATTTCTCCCAGACCAAAGCTGCCCCCTCCTCCAAACCTGGCTGCCATCGGAGGCCCAAACGCGCCCTACAAAATGACACCTGCCAAGTGGGCTCTTGAGTTTGGCTTCTTGGGGGAAAGTGCCTCCTTTCAAAGCCAACTTGCCTGCGGCCCGTCCTGGGCTTTTGCCTCCAAAAATTCCATAAGGACGAGGATTTCTCCCAGACCAAAGCTGCCCCCTCCTCCAAACCTGGCTGCCATCGGAGGCCCAAACGCGCCCTACAAAATGACATCTGCCAAGTGGGCTCTTGAGTTTGGCTTCTTGCGGAAACGTGCCTCCTTTCAAAACCAACTTGCCTAACTAGCCTGCAGCCCATTCTGGGCTTTTGCCTACAAAAATTCCATAAGGACGAGGATTTCTCCCAGACCAAAGCTGCCCCCTCCTCCAAACCTGGCTGCCATCGGTGGCCCAAACGCGCCCTACAAAATGACATCTGCCAAGTGGGCTCCTGAGTTTGGCTTCTTGGGGGAAAGTGCCTCCTTTCAAAGCCAACTTGCCTGCCGCCCGTGCTGGGCTTTAGACTACAAAAATTCCATAAGGACGAGGATTTCTCCCAGACCAAAGCTGCCCCCTCCTCCAAACCTGGCTGCCATCGGAGGCCCAAACGCGCCCCACAAAATGACATCTACATTGAGGGTCCTTGAGTTTGGCTTCTTGGGGAAAAGTGCCTCCTTTCGGAGCCAACTTGCCTAACTAGCCTGCGGCCCGTCCTGGGCTTTTGCCTCCAAAAATTCCATAAGGACGAGGATTTCTCCCAGACCAAAGCTGCCCCCTCCTCCAAACCTGGCTGCCATCGGAGGCCCAAACGCGCCCTACAAAATGACATCTGCCAAGTGGGCTCTTGAGTTTGGCTTCCTGGGGAAAAGTGCCTCCTTTCGGAGTCAACTTGCCTGCGGCCCATGCAGGGCTTTTGCCTACAAAAATTCCAGAAGGACGAGGATTTCTCCCAGACCAAAGCTGCCCCCTCCTCCAAACCTGGCTGCCATCGGAGGCCCAAACGTGCCCTACAAAATGACACCTGCCAAGTGGGCTCTTGAGTTTGGCTTCTTGGGTGGAAGTGCCTCCTTTCAAAGCCAACTTGCCTGCGGCCCGTCCTGGGCTTTTGCCTACAAAAATTCCATAAGGACGAGGATTTCTCCCAGACCAAAGCTGCCCCCTCCTCCAAACCTGGCTGCCATCGGAGGCCCAAACGCGCCCTACAAAATGACATCTGCCAAGTGGGCTCTTGAGTTTGGCTTCTTGCGGAAAAGTGCCTCCTTTCAAAGCCAACTTGCCTAACTATCCTGCGGCCCGTGCTGGGCTTTTGCTACAAAAATTCCAGAAGGACGAGGATTTCTCCCAGGCCAAAGCTGCCCCCTCCTCCAAACCTGGCTGCCATCGGAGGCCCAAACGCGCCCTACAAAATGACACCTGCCAAGTGGGCTCTTGAGTTTGGCTTCTTGCGGAAAAGTGCCTCCTTTCGGAGCCAACTTGCCTAACTTGCCTGCGCCCCGTCCTGGGCTTTTGCCTCCAAAAATTCCAGAAGGACGAGGATTTCTCCCAGGCCAAAGCTGCCCCCTCCTCCAAACCTGGCTGCCATCAGAGGCCCAAACGTGCCCTACAAAATGACACCTGCCAAGTGGGCTCTTGAGTTTGGCTTCTTGGGGAAAAGTGACTCCTTTCAAAACCAACTTGCCTGTGTCCCGTCCCGGGCTTTTGCTACAAAAATTCCATAAGGATGAGGATTCCTCCCAGACCAAAGCTGCCCCCTCCTCCAAACCTGGCTGCCATCGGAGGCCCAAACGTGCCCTACAAAATGACATCTGCCAAGTGGGCTCTTGAGTTTGGCTTCCTGGGGAAAAGTGCCTCCTTTCGGAGTCAACTTGCCTGCGGCCCATGCAGGGCTTTTGCCGACAAAAATTCCATAAGGACGAGGATTTCTCCCAGACCAAAGCTGCCCCCTCCTCCAAACCTGGCTGCCATCGGAGGCCCAAACGCGCCCTACAAAATGACACCTGCCAAGTGGGCTCTTGAGTTTGGCTTCTTGGGGGAAAGTGCCTCCTTTCAAAGCCAACTTGCCTGCGGCCCGTCCTGGGCTTTTGAGTACAAAAATTCCATAAGGACGAGGATTTCTCCCAGACCAAAGCTGCCCCCTCCTCCAAACCTGGCTGCCATCGGGGCCCAAACGCGCCCTACAAAATGACATCTGCCAAGTGGGCTCTTGAGTTTGGCTTCTTGGGGAAAAGTGCTTCCTTTCGGAGCCAAAATGCCTAACTTGCCTGCGGCCCGTCCTGGGCTTTTGAGTACAAATATTCCATAAGGACGAGGATTTCTCCCAGACCAAAGCTGCCCCCTCCTCCAAACCTGGCTGCCATCGGAGGCCCAAACGCGCCCTACAAAATGACATCTGCATTGAGGGTTCTTGAATTTGGCTTCCTGGGGAAAAGTGCCTCCTTTCAGAGTCAACTTGCCTGCGGCCCATGCAGGGCTTTTGCCTACAAAAATTCCAGAAGGACGAGGATTTCTCCCAGACCAAAGCTGCCCCCTCCTCCAAACCTGGCTGCCATCGGAGGCCCAAACGTGCCCTACAAAATGACACCTGCCAAGTGGGCTCTTGAGTTTGGCTTCTTGGGTGGATGTGCCTCCTTTCAAAGCCAACTTGCCTGCGGCCCGTCCTGGGCTTTTGCCTCCAAAAATTCCATAAGGACGAGGATTTCTCCCGGACCAAAGCTGCCCCCTCCTCCAAACCTGGCTGCCATCGGAGGCCCAAACGCGCCCTACAAAATGACATCTGCCAAGTGGGCTCTTGAGTTTGGCTTCTTGTGGAAACGTGCCTCCTTTCAAAACCAACTTGCCTAACTAGCCTGCAGCCCATTCTGGGCTTTTGCCTACAAAAATTCCATAAGGACGAGGATTTCTCCCAGACCAAAGCTGCCCCCTCCTCCAAACCTAGCTGCCATCGGTGGCCCAAACGCGCCCTACAAAATGACATCTGCCAAGTGGGCTCCTGAGTTTGGCTTCTTGGGGGAAAGTGCCTCCTTTCAAAGCCAACTTGCCTGCCGCCCGTGCTGGGCTTTAGACTACAAAAATTCCATAAGGACGAGGATTTCTCCCAGACCAAAGCTGCCCCCTCCTCCAAACCTGGCTGCCATCGGAGGCCCAAACGCGCCCCACAAAATGACATCTGCATTGAGGGTTCTTGAGTTTGGCTTCTTGGGGAAAAGTGCCTCCTTTCGGAGCCAACTTGCCTAACTTGCCTGCGGCCCGTCCTGGGCTTTTGCTACAAAAATTCCATAAGGACGAGGATTTCTCCCAGACCAAAGCTGCCCCCTCCTCCAAACCTGGCTGCCATCGGAGGCCCAAACGCGCCCTACAAAATGACATCTGCATTGTGGGTTCTTGAGTTTGGCTTCTTGGGGAAAAGTGCCTCCTTTCAAAGCAACTTGCCTAACTTGCCTGCGGCCCATGCGGGGTTTTTGCCTACAAAAATTCCAGAAGGACGAGGATTTCTCCCAGACCAAAGCTGCCCCCTCCTCCAAACCTGGCTGCCATCGGAGGCCCAAACGCGCCCTACAAAATGACACCTGCCAAGTGGGCTCTTGAGTTTGGCTTCTTGGGGAAAAGTGACTCCTTTCAAAACCAACTTGCCTGCGTCCCGTCCCGGGCTTTTGCTACGAAAATTCCATAAGGACGAGGATTCCTCCCAGACCAAAGCTGCCCCCTCCTCCAAACCTGGCTGCCATCGGAGGCCCAAACGCGCCCTACAAAATGACATCTGCCAAGTGGGCTCTTGAGTTTGGCTTTCTGGGGAAAAGTGCCTCCTTTCGGAGTCAACTTGCCTGCGGCCCATGCAGGGCTTTTGCCTACAAAAATTCCATAAGGACGAGGATTTCTCCCAGACCAAAGCTGCCCCCTCCTCCAAACCTGGCTGCCATCGGTGGCCCAAACGTGCCCTACAAAATGACACCTGCCAAGTGGGCTCTTGAGTTTGGCTTCTTGGGTGGAAGTGCCTCCTTTCAAAGCCAACTTGCCTGCGGCCCGTCCTGGGCTTTTGCCTACAAAAATTCCATAAGGACGAGGATTTCTCCCAGACCAAAGCTGCCCCCTCCTCCAAACCTGGCTGCCATCGGAGGCCCAAACGCGCCCTACAAAATGACATCTGCCAAGTGGGCTCTTGAGTTTGGCTTCTTGCGGAAAAGTGCCTCATTTCGGAGCCAACTTGCCTAACTTGCCTGCGGCCCGTCCTGGGCTTTTGCCTCCAAAAATTCCATAAGGACGAGGATTTCTCCCAGGCCAAAGCTGCCCCCTCCTCCAAACCTGGCTGCCATCGGAGGCCCAAACGTGCCCTACAAAATGACACCTGCCAAGTGGGCTCTTGAGTTTGGGTTCTTGGGGCAAAGTGACTCCTTTCAAAACCAACTTGCCTGTGTCCAGTCCCGGGCTTTTGCTACAAAAATTCCATAAGGATGAGGATTCCTCCCAGACCAAAGCTGCCCCCTCCTCCAAACCTGGCTGCCATCGGAGGCCCAAACGTGCCCTACAAAATGACATCTGCCAAGTGGGCTCTTGAGTTTGGCTTCCTGGGGAAAAGTGCCTCCTTTCGGAGTCAACTTGCCTGCGGCCCATGCAGGGCTTTTGCCGACAAAAATTCCATAAGGACGAGGATTTCTCCCAGACCAAAGCTGCCCCCTCCTCCAAACCTGGCTGCCATCGGAGGCCCAAACGCGCCCTACAAAATGACACCTGCCAAGTGGGCTCTTGAGTTTGGCTTCTTGGGTGGAAGTGCCTCCTTTAAAAGCCAACTTGCCTGCGGCCCGTCCTGGGCTTTTGAGTACAAAAATTCCATAAGGACGAGGATTTCTCCCAGACCAAAGCTGCCCCCTCCTCCAAACCTGGCTGCCATCGGAGGCCCAAACGCGCCCTACAAAATGACATCTGCCAAGTGGGCTCTTGAGTTTGGCTTCTTGGGGAAAAGTGCTTCCTTTCGGAGCCAAAATGCCTAACTTGCCTGCGGCCCGTCCTGGGCTTTTGAGTACAAAAATTCCAGAAGGACGAGGATTTCTCCCAGACCAAAGCTGCCCCCTCCTCCAAACCTGGCTGCCATCGGAGGCCCAAACGCGCCCTACAAAATGACATCTGCCAAGTGGGCTCTTGAGTTTGGCTTTCTGGGGAAAAGTGCCTCCTTTCGGAGTCAACTTGCCTGCGGCCCATGCAGGGCTTTTGCCTACAAAAATTCCATAAGGACGAGGATTTCTCCCAGACCAAAGCTGCCCCCTCCTCCAAACCTGGCTGCCATCGGTGGCCCAAACGTGCCCTACAAAATGACACCTGCCAAGTGGGCTCTTGAGTTTGGCTTCTTGGGTGGAAGTGCCTCCTTTCAAAGCCAACTTGCCTGCGGCCCGTCCTGGGCTTTTGCCTACAAAAATTCCATAAGGACGAGGATTTCTCCCAGACCAAAGCTGCCCCCTCCTCCAAACCTGGCTGCCATCGGAGGCCCAAACGCGCCCTACAAAATGACATCTGCCAAGTGGGCTCTTGAGTTTGGCTTCTTGCGGAAAAGTGCCTCATTTCGGAGCCAACTTGCCTAACTTGCCTGCGGCCCGTCCTGGGCTTTTGCCTCCAAAAATTCCATAAGGACGAGGATTTCTCCCAGGCCAAAGCTGCCCCCTCCTCCAAACCTGGCTGCCATCGGAGGCCCAAACGTGCCCTACAAAATGACACCTGCCAAGTGGGCTCTTGAGTTTGGGTTCTTGGGGCAAAGTGACTCCTTTCAAAACCAACTTGCCTGTGTCCAGTCCCGGGCTCTTGCTACAAAAATTCCATAAGGATGAGGATTCCTCCCAGACCAAAGCTGCCCCCTCCTCCAAACCTGGCTGCCATCGGAGGCCCAAACGTGCCCTACAAAATGACATCTGCCAAGTGGGCTCTTGAGTTTGGCTTCCTGGGGAAAAGTGCCTCCTTTCGGAGTCAACTTGCCTGCGGCCCATGCAGGGCTTTTGCCGACAAAAATTCCATAAGGACGAGGATTTCTCCCAGACCAAAGCTGCCCCCTCCTCCAAACCTGGCTGCCATCGGAGGCCCAAACGCGCCCTACAAAATGACACCTGCCAAGTGGGCTCTTGAGTTTGGCTTCTTGGGTGGAAGTGCCTCCTTTCAAAGCCAACTTGCCTGCGGCCCGTCCTGGGCTTTTGAGTACAAAAATTCCATAAGGACGAGGATTTCTCCCAGACCAAAGCTGCCCCCTCCTCCAAACCTGGCTGCCATCGGAGGCCCAAACGCGCCCTACAAAATGACATCTGCCAAGTGGGCTCTTGAGTTTGGCTTCTTGGGGAAAAGTGCTTCCTTTCGGAGCCAAAATGCCTAACTTGCCTGCGGCCCGTCCTGGGCTTTTGAGTACAAAAATTCCAGAAGGACGAGGATTTCTCCCAGACCAAAGCTGCCCCCTCCTCCAAACCTGGCTGCCATCGGAGGCCCAAACGCGCCCCACAAAATGACATCTGCATTGAGGGTTCTTGAGTTTGGCTTCCTGGGGAAAAGTGCCTCCTTTCGGAGTCAACTTGCCTGCGGCCCATGCAGGGCTTTTGCCTACAAAAATTCCAGAAGGACGAGGATTTCTCCCAGACCAAAGCTGCCCCCTCCTCCAAACCTAGCTGCCATCGGTGGCCCAAACGCGCCCTACAAAATGACATCTGCCAAGTGGGCTCCTGAGTTTGGCTTCTTGGGGGAAAGTGCCTCCTTTCAAAGCCAACTTGCCTGCAGCCCGTGCTGGGCTTTAGACTACAAAAATTCCATAAGGACGAGGATTTCTCCCAGACCAAAGCTGCCCCCTCCTCCAAACCTGGCTGCCATCGGAGGCCCAAACGTGCCCTACAAAATGACACCTGCCAAGTGGGCTCTTGAGTTTGGCTTCTTGGGTGGAAGTGCCTCCTTTCAAAGCCAACTTGCCTGCGGCCCGTCCTGGGCTTTTGCCTCCAAAAATTCCATAAGGACGAGGATTTCTCCCAGACCAAAGCTGCCCCCTCCTCCAAACCTGGCTGCCATCGGAGGCCCAAACGCGCCCTACAAAATGACATTTGCCAAGTGGGCTCTTGAGTTTGGCTTCTTGCGGAAAAGTGCCTCCTTTCAAAGCCAACTTGCCCAACTAGCATGCGGCTCGTGCTGGGCTTTAGACTTCAAAAATTCCAGAAGGACGAGGATTTCTCCCAGACCAAAGCTGCCCCCTCCTCCAAACCTGGCTGCCATCGGAGGCCCAAACGCGCCCCACAAAATGACATCTGCATTGAGGGTTCTTGAGTTTGGCTTCTTGGGGAAAAGTGCCTCCTTTCGGAGCCAACTAGCCTAACTTGCCTGCGGCCCGTCCTGGGCTTTTGCCTCCAAAAATTCCATAAGGACGAGGATTTCTCCCAGGCCAAAGCTGCCCCCTCCTTCAAATCTGGCTGCCATCGGAGGCCCAAACGTGCCCTACAAAATGACACCTGCCAATTGGGCTCTTGAGTTTGGCTTCTTGGGGAAAAGTGCCTCCTTTCAAAGCCAACTTGCCTGCGGCCCGTCCTGGGCTTTTGAGTACAAAAATTCCATAAGGACGAGGATTTCTCCCAGACCAAAGCTGCCCCCTCCTCCAAACCTGGCTGCCATCGGGGCCCAAACGCGCCCTACAAAATGACATCTGCCAAGTGGGCTCTTGAGTTTGGCTTCTTGGGGAAAAGTGCTTCCTTTCGGAGCCAAAATGCCTAACTTGCCTGCGGCCCGTCCTGGGCTTTTGAGTACAAATATTCCATAAGGACGAGGATTTCTCCCAGACCAAAGCTGCCCCCTCCTCCAAACCTGGCTGCCATCGGAGGCCCAAACGCGCCCAACAAAATGACATCTGCATTGAGGGTTCTTGAGTTTGGCTTCCTGGGGAAAAGTGCCTCCTTTCAGAGTCAACTTGCCTGCGGCCCATGCAGGGCTTTTGCCTACAAAAATTCCAGAAGGACGAGGATTTCTCCCAGACCAAAGCTGCCTCCTCCTCCAAACCTGGCTGCCATCGGAGGCCCAAACGTGCCCTACAAAATGACACCTGCCAAGTGGGCTCTTGAGTTTGGCTTCTTGGGTGGATGTGCCTCCTTTCAAAGCCAACTTGCCTGCGGCCCGTCCTGGGCTTTTGCCTCCAAAAATTCCATAAGGACGAGGATTTCTCCCAGACCAAAGCTGCCCCCTCCTCCAAACCTGGCTGCCATCGGAGGCCCAAACGCGCCCTACAAAATGACATCTGCCAAGTGGGCTCTTGAGTTTGGCTTCTTGCGGAAACGTGCCTCCTTTCAAAACCAACTTGCCTAACTAGCCTGCAGCCCATTCTGGGCTTTTGCCTACAAAAATTCCATAAGGACGAGGATTTCTCCCAGACCAAAGCTGCCCCCTCCTCCAAACCTAGCTGCCATCGGTGGCCCAAACGTGCCCTACAAAATGACATCTGCCAAGTGGGCTCCTGAGTTTGGCTTCTTGGGGGAAAGTGCCTCCTTTCAAAGCCAACTT
The DNA here is from genome assembly GCF_963662255.1 of Cinclus cinclus. Lineage (NCBI taxonomy): Eukaryota > Metazoa > Chordata > Aves > Passeriformes > Cinclidae > Cinclus > Cinclus cinclus. Next base: position 196,631 of record NW_026912062.1, read on the forward strand.
GCCTGCCGCCCGTGCTGGGCTTTAGACTACAAAAATTCCATAAGGACGAGGATTTCTCCCAGACCAAAGCTGCCCCCTCCTCCAAACCTGGCTGCCATCGGAGGCCCAAACGCGCCCCACAAAATGACATCTGCATTGTGGGTTCTTGAGTTTGGCTTCTTGGGGAAAAGTGCCTCCTTTCAAAGCAACTTGCCTAACTTGCCTGCGGCCCATGCGGGGTTTTTGCCTACAAAAATTCCATTAGGACGAGGATTTCTCCCAGACCAAAGCTGCCCCCTCCTCCAAACCTGGCTGCCATCGGAGGCCCAAACGCGCCCTACAAAATGACACCTGCCAAGTGGGCTCTTGAGTTTGGCTTCTTGGGGAAAAGTGACTCCTTTCAAAACCAACTTGCCTGTGTCCCGTCCCGGGCTTTTGCTACGAAAATTCCATAAGGACGAGGATTCCTCCCAGACCAAAGCTGCCCCCTCCTCCAAACCTGGCTGCCATCGGAGGCCCAAACGCGCCCTACAAAATGACATCTGCCAAGTGGGCTCTTGAGTTTGGCTTTCTGGGGAAAAGTGCCTCCTTTCGGAGTCAACTTGCCTGCGGCCCATGCAGGGCTTTTGCCTACAAAAATTCCATAAGGACGAGGATTTCTCCCAGACCAAAGCTGCCCCCTCCTCCAAACCTGGCTGCCATCGGTGGCCCAAACGTGCCCTACAAAATGACACCTGCCAAGTGGGCTCTTGAGTTTGGCTTCTTGGGTGGAAGTGCCTCCTTTCAAAGCCAACTTGCCTGCGGCCCGTCCTGGGCTTTTGCCTACAAAAATTCCATAAGGACGAGGATTTCTCCCAGACCAAAGCTGCCCCCTCCTCCAAACCTGGCTGCCATCGGAGGCCCAAACGTGCCCTACAAAATGACACCTGCCAAGTGGGCTCTTGAGTTTGGGTTCTTGGGGCAAAGTGACTCCTTTCAAAACCAACTTGCCTGTGTCCAGTCCCGGGCTCTTGCTACAAAAATTCCATAAGGATGAGGATTCCTCCCAGACCAAAGCTGCCCCCTCCTCCAAACCTGGCTGCCATCGGAGGCCCAAACGTGCCCTACAAAATGACATCTGCCAAGTGGGCTCTTGAGTTTGGCTTCCTGGGGAAAAGTGCCTCCTTTCGGAGTCAACTTGCCTGCGGCCCATGCAGGGCTTTTGCCGACAAAAATTCCATAAGGACGAGGATTTCTCCCAGACCAAAGCTGCCCCCTCCTCCAAACCTGGCTGCCATCGGAGGCCCAAACGCGCCCTACAAAATGACACCTGCCAAGTGGGCTCTTGAGTTTGGCTTCTTGGGTGGAAGTGCCTCCTTTCAAAGCCAACTTGCCTGCGGCCCGTCCTGGGCTTTTGAGTACAAAAATTCCATAAGGACGAGGATTTCTCCCAGACCAAAGCTGCCCCCTCCTCCAAACCTGGCTGCCATCGGGGCCCAAACGCGCCCTACAAAATGACATCTGCCAAGTGGGCTCTTGAGTTTGGCTTCTTGGGGAAAAGTGCTTCCTTTCGGAGCCAAAATGCCTAACTTGCCTGCGGCCCGTCCTGGGCTTTTGAGTACAAATATTCCATAAGGACGAGGATTTCTCCCAGACCAAAGCTGCCCCCTCCTCCAAACCTGGCTGCCATCGGAGGCCCAAACGCGCCCAACAAAATGACATCTGCATTGAGGGTTCTTGAGTTTGGCTTCCTGGGGAAAAGTGCCTCCTTTCAGAGTCAACTTGCCTGCGGCCCATGCAGGGCTTTTGCCTACAAAAATTCCAGAAGGACGAGGATTTCTCCCAGACCAAAGCTGCCCCCTCCTCCAAACCTGGCTGCCATCGGAGGCCCAAACGTGCCCTACAAAATGACACCTGCCAAGTGGGCTCTTGAGTTTGGCTTCTTGGGTGGATGTGCCTCCTTTCAGAGTCAACTTGCCTGCGGCCCATGCAGGGCTTTTGCCTCCAAAAATTCCATAAGGACGAGGATTTCTCCCAGACCAAAGCTGCCCCCTCCTCCAAACCTGGCTGCCATCGGAGGCCCAAACGCGCCCTACAAAATGACATCTGCCAAGTGGGCTCTTGAGTTTGGCTTCTTGCGGAAACGTGCCTCCTTTCAAAACCAACTTGCCTAACTAGCCTGCAGCCCATTCTGGGCTTTTGCCTACAAAAATTCCATAAGGACGAGGATTTCTCCCAGACCAAAGCTGCCCCCTCCTCCAAACCTAGCTGCCATCGGTGGCCCAAACGCGCCCTACAAAATGACATCTGCCAAGTGGGCTCCTGAGTTTGGCTTCTTGGGGGAAAGTGCCTCCTTTCAAAGCCAACTTGCCTGCCGCCCGTGCTGGGCTTTAGACTACAAAAATTCCATAAGGACGAGGATTTCTCCCAGACCAAAGCTGCCCCCTCCTCCAAACCTGGCTGCCATCGGAGGCCCAAACGCGCCCCACAAAATGACATCTGCATTGAGGGTTCTTGAGTTTGGCTTCTTGGGGAAAAGTGCCTCCTTTCGGAGCCAACTTGCCTAACTTGCCTGCGGCCCGTCCTGGGCTTTTGCTACAAAAATTCCATAAGGACGAGGATTTCTCCCAGACCAAAGCTGCCCCCTCCTCCAAACCTGGCTGCCATCGGAGGCCCAAACGCGCCCTACAAAATGACATCTGCATTGTGGGTTCTTGAGTTTGGCTTCTTGGGGAAAAGTGCCTCCTTTCAAAGCAACTTGCCTAACTTGCCTGCGGCCCATGCGGGGTTTTTGCCTACAAAAATTCCATTAGGACGAGGATTTCTCCCAGACCAAAGCTGCCCCCTCCTCCAAACCTGGCTGCCATCGGAGGCCCAAACGCGCCCTACAAAATGACACCTGCCAAGTGGGCTCTTGAGTTTGGCTTCTTGGGGAAAAGTGACTCCTTTCAAAACCAACTTGCCTGTGTCCCGTCCCGGGCTTTTGCTACGAAAATTCCATAAGGACGAGGATTCCTCCCAGACCAAAGCTGCCCCCTCCTCCAAACCTGGCTGCCATCGGAGGCCCAAACGCGCCCTACAAAATGACATCTGCCAAGTGGGCTCTTGAGTTTGGCTTTCTGGGGAAAAGTGCCTCCTTTCGGAGTCAACTTGCCTGCGGCCCATGCAGGGCTTTTGCCTACAAAAATTCCATAAGGACGAGGATTTCTCCCAGACCAAAGCTGCCCCCTCCTCCAAACCTGGCTGCCATCGGTGGCCCAAACGTGCCCTACAAAATGACACCTGCCAAGTGGGCTCTTGAGTTTGGCTTCTTGGGTGGAAGTGCCTCCTTTCAAAGCCAACTTGCCTGCGGCCCGTCCTGGGCTTTTGCCTACAAAAATTCCATAAGGACGAGGATTTCTCCCAGACCAAAGCTGCCCCCTCCTCCAAACCTGGCTGCCATCGGAGGCCCAAACGTGCCCTACAAAATGACACCTGCCAAGTGGGCTCTTGAGTTTGGGTTCTTGGGGCAAAGTGACTCCTTTCAAAACCAACTTGCCTGTGTCCAGTCCCGGGCTCTTGCTACAAAAATTCCATAAGGATGAGGATTCCTCCCAGACCAAAGCTGCCCCCTCCTCCAAACCTGGCTGCCATCGGAGGCCCAAACGTGCCCTACAAAATGACATCTGCCAAGTGGGCTCTTGAGTTTGGCTTCCTGGGGAAAAGTGCCTCCTTTCGGAGTCAACTTGCCTGCGGCCCATGCAGGGCTTTTGCCGACAAAAATTCCATAAGGACGAGGATTTCTCCCAGACCAAAGCTGCCCCCTCCTCCAAACCTGGCTGCCATCGGAGGCCCAAACGCGCCCTACAAAATGACACCTGCCAAGTGGGCTCTTGAGTTTGGCTTCTTGGGTGGAAGTGCCTCCTTTCAAAGCCAACTTGCCTGCGGCCCGTCCTGGGCTTTTGAGTACAAAAATTCCATAAGGACGAGGATTTCTCCCAGACCAAAGCTGCCCCCTCCTCCAAACCTGGCTGCCATCGGAGGCCCAAACGCGCCCTACAAAATGACATCTGCCAAGTGGGCTCTTGAGTTTGGCTTCTTGGGGAAAAGTGCTTCCTTTCGGAGCCAAAATGCCTAACTTGCCTGCGGCCCGTCCTGGGCTTTTGAGTACAAAAATTCCAGAAGGACGAGGATTTCTCCCAGACCAAAGCTGCCCCCTCCTCCAAACCTGGCTGCCATCGGAGGCCCAAACGCGCCCCACAAAATGACATCTGCATTGAGGGTTCTTGAGTTTGGCTTCCTGGGGAAAAGTGCCTCCTTTCGGAGTCAACTTGCCTGCGGCCCATGCAGGGCTTTTGCCTACAAAAATTCCAGAAGGACGAGGATTTCTCCCAGACCAAAGCTGCCCCCTCCTCCAAACCTGGCTGCCATCGGAGGCCCAAACGTGCCCTACAAAATGACACCTGCCAAGTGGGCTCTTGAGTTTGGCTTCTTGGGTGGAAGTGCCTCCTTTCAAAGCCAACTTGCCTGCGGCCCGTCCTGGGCTTTTGCCTACAAAAATTCCATAAGGACGAGGATTTCTCCCAGACCAAAGCTGCCCCCTCCTCCAAACCTAGCTGCCATCGGTGGCCCAAACGCGCCCTACAAAATGACATCTGCCAAGTGGGCTCCTGAGTTTGGCTTCTTGGGGGAAAGTGCCTCCTTTTAAAGCCAACTTGCCTGCAGCCCGTGCTGGGCTTTAGACTACAAAAATTCCATAAGGACGAGGATTTCTCCCAGACCAAAGCTGCCCCCTCCTCCAAACCTGGCTGCCATCGGAGGCCCAAACGTGCCCTACAAAATGACACCTGCCAAGTGGGCTCTTGAGTTTGGCTTCTTGGGTGGAAGTGCCTCCTTTCAAAGCCAACTTGCCTGCGGCCCGTCCTGGGCTTTTGCCTCCAAAAATTCCATAAGGACGAGGATTTCTCCCAGACCAAAGCTGCCCCCTCCTCCAAACCTGGCTGCCATCGGAGGCCCAAACGCGCCCTACAAAATGACATTTGCCAAGTGGGCTCTTGAGTTTGGCTTCTTGCGGAAAAGTGCCTCCTTTCAAAGCCAACTTGCCCAACTAGCCTGCGGCTCGTGCTGGGCTTTAGACTTCAAAAATTCCAGAAGGACGAGGATTTCTCCCAGACCAAAGCTGCCCCCTCCTCCAAACCTGGCTGCCATCGGAGGCCCAAACGCGCCCCACAAAATGACATCTGCATTGAGGGTTCTTGAGTTTGGCTTCTTGGGGAAAAGTGCCTCCTTTCGGAGCCAACTTGCCTAACTTGCCTGCGGCCCGTCCTGGGCTTTTGCCTCCAAAAATTCCATAAGGACGAGGATTTCTCCCAGGCCAAAGCTGCCCCCTCCTTCAAATCTGGCTGCCATCGGAGGCCCAAACGTGCCCTACAAAATGACACCTGCCAATTGGGCTCTTGAGTTTGGCTTCTTGGGGAAAAGTGACTCCTTTCAAAACCAACTTGCCTGTGTCCCGTCCCGGGCTTTTGCTACAAAAATTCCATAAGGACGAGGATTCCTCCCAGACCAAAGCTGCCCCCTCCTCCAAAACTGGCTGCCATCGGAGGCCCAAACGTGCCCTACAAAATGACATCTGCCAAGTGGGCTCTTGAGTTTGGCTTCTTGGGTGGAAGTGCCTCCTTTCAAAGCCAACTTGCCTGCGGCCCGTCCTGGGCTTTTGCCTCCAAAAATTCCAGAAGGACGAGGATTTCTCCCAGACCAAAGCTGCCCCCTCCTCCAAACCTGGCTGCCATCGGAGGCCCAAATGCGCCCTACAAAATGACATCTGCCAAGTGGGCTCTTGAGTTTGGCTTCTTGCGGAAAAGTGCCTCCTTTCAAAGCCAACTTGCCTAACTAGCCTGCAGCCCATGCAGGGCTTTTGCCGACAAAAATTCCATAAGGACGAGGATTTCTCCCAGACCAAAGCTGCCCCCTCCTCCAAACCTGGCTGCCATCGGAGGCCCAAACGCGCCCCACAAAATGACATCTGCATTGAGGTTTCTTGAGTTTGGCTTCTTGGGGGAAAGTGCCTCCTTTCAAAGCCAACTTGCCTGCAGCCCGTGCTGGGTTTAGACTACAAAAATTCCATAAGGACGAGGATTTCTCCCAGACCAAAGCTGCCCCCTCCTCCAAACCTGGCTGCCATCGGAGGCCCAAACGCGCCCCACAAAATGACATCTTCATTGAGGGTTCTTGAGTTTGGCTTCTTGGGGAAAAGTGCCTCCTTTCGGAGCCAACTTGCCTAACTTGCCTGCGGCCCATGCAGGGCTTTTGCCTACAAAAATTCCATAAGGACGAGGATTTCTCCCAGACCAAAGCTGCCCCCTCCTCCAAACCTGGCTGCCATCGGAGGCCCAAACGCGCCCTACAAAATGACACCTGCCAAGTGGGCTCTTGAGTTTGGCTTCTTGGGGAAAAGTGACTCCTTTCAAAGCCAACTTGCCTGCGTCCCGTCCCGGGCTTTTGCTACAAAAATTCCATAAGGACGAGGATTCCTCCCAGACCAAAGCTGCCCCCTCCTCCAAACCTGGCTGCCATCGGAGGCCCAAACGCGCCCTACAAAATGACATCTGCCAAGTGGACTCTTGAGTTTGGCTTCTTGGGGAAAAGTGCCTCCTTTTAAAGCCAACTTGCCTGCAGCCCGTCCCGGGCTTTTGAGTACAAAAATTCCAGAAGGACGAGGATTTCTCCCAGACCAAAGCTGCCCCCTCCTCCAAACCTGGCTGCCATCGGAGGCCCAAACGCGCCCCACAAAATGACACCTGCATTGAGGGTTCTTGAGTTTGGCTTCCTGGGGAAAAGTGCCTCCTTTCGGAGTCAACTTGCCTGCGGCCCTTGCAGGGCTTTTGCCTACAAAAATTCCATAAGGACGAGGATTTCTCCCAGACCAAAGCTGCCCCCTCCTCCAAACCTGGCTGCCATCGGAGGCCCAAACGTGCCCTACAAAATGACACCTGCCAAGTGGGCTCTTGAGTTTGGCTTCTTGGGTGGAAGTGCCTCCTTTCAAAGCCAACTTGCCTGCGGCCCGTCCTGGGCTTTTGCCTCCAAAAATTCCATAAGGACGAGGATTTCTCCCAGACCAAAGCTGCCCCCTCCTCCAAACCTGGCTGCCATCGGAGGCCCAAACGCGCCCTACAAAATGACATCTGCCAAGTGGGCTCTTGAGTTTGGCTTCTTGGGGAAAAGTGCCTCCTTTCAAAGCCAACTTGCCTAACTAGCATGCAGCACATTCTGGGCTTTTGCCTACAAAAATTCCATAAGGACGAGGATTTCTCCCAGACCAAAGCTGCCCCCTCCTCCAAACCTGGCTGCCATCGGTGGCCCAAACGTGCCCTACAAAATGACACCTGCCAAGTGGGCTCTTGAGTTTGGCTTCTTGGGTGGAAGTGCCTCCTTTCAAAGCCAACTTGCCTGCGGCCCGTCCTGGGCTTTTGCCTACAAAAATTCCAGAAGGACGAGGATTTCTCCCAGACCAAAGCTGCCCCCTCCTCCAAACCTGGCTGCCATCGGAGGCCCAAACGCGCCCTACAAAATGACATCTGCATTGAGGGTTCTTGAGTTTGGCTTCTTGGGGAAAAGTGCCTCCTTTCGGAGCCAACTTGCCTAACTTGCCTGCGGCCCGTCCTGGGCTTTTGCTACAAAAATTCCATAAGGACGAGGATTTCTCCCAGACCAAAGCTGCCCCCTCCTCCAAACCTGGCTGCCATCGGAGGCCCAAACGCGCCCTACAAAATGACATCTGCATTGTGGGTTCTTGAGTTTGGCTTCTTGGGGAAAAGTGCCTCCTTTCAAAGCAACTTGCCTAACTTGCCTGCGGCCCGTCCTGGGCTTTTGCCTACAAAAATTCCATAAGGACGAGGATTTCTCCCAGACCAAAGCTGCCCCCTCCTCCAAACCTGGCTGCCATCGGAGGCCCAAACGCGCCCTACAAAATGACACCTGCCAAGTGGGCTCTTGAGTTTGGCTTCTTGGGGAAAAGTGACTCCTTTCAAAACCAACTTGCCTGCGTCCCGTCCCGGGCTTTTGCTACAAAAATTCCATAAGGACGAGGATTCCTCCCAGACCAAAGCTGCCCCCTCCTCCAAACCTGGCTGCCATCGGAGGCCCAAACGCGCCCTACAAAATGACATCTGCCAAGTGGGCTCTTGAGTTTGGCTTTCTGGGGAAAAGTGCCTCCTTTCGGAGTCAACTTGCCTGCGGGCCATGCAGGGCTTTTGCCTACAAAAATTCCATAAGGACGAGGATTTCTCCCAGACCAAAGCTGCCCCCTCCTCCAAACCTGGCTGCCATCGGAGGCCCAAACGTGCCCTACAAAATGACATCTGCCAAGTGGGCTCTTGAGTTTGGCTTCTTGGGTGGAAGTACCTCCTTTCAAAGCCAACTTGCCTGCGGCCCGTCCTGGGCTTTTGAGTACAAAAATTCCATAAGGACGAGGATTTCTCCCAGACCAAAGCTGCCCCCTCCTCCAAACCTGGCTGCCATCGGAGGCCCAAACGCGCCCTACAAAATGACATCTGCCAAGTGGGCTCTTGAGTTTGGCTTCCTGGGGAAAAGTGCCTCCTTTCGGAGTCAACTTGCCTGCGGCCCATGCAGGGCTTTTGCCGACAAAAATTCCATAAGGACGAGGATTTCTCCCAGACCAAAGCTGCCCCCTCCTCCAAACCTGGCTGCCATCGGAGGCCCAAACGTGCCCTACAAAATGACATCTGCCAAGTGGGTTCTTGAGTTTGGCTTCCTGGGGAAAAGTGCCTCCTTTCGGAGTCAACTTGCCTGCGGCCCATGCAGGGCTTTTGCCTACAAAAATTCCAGAAGGACGAGGATTTCTCCCAGACCAAAGCTGCCCCCTCCTCCAAACCTGGCTGCCATCGGAGGCCCAAACGTGCCCTACAAAATGACACCTGCCAAGTGGGCTCTTGAGTTTGGCTTCTTGGGTGGAAGTGCCTCCTTTCAAAGCCAACTTGCCTGCGGCCCGTCCTGGGCTTTTGCCTACAAAAATTCCATAAGGACGAGGATTTCTCCCAGACCAAAGCTGCCCCCTCCTCCAAACCTGGCTGCCATCGGAGGCCCAAACGCACCCTACAAAATGACATTTGCCAAGTGGGCTCTTGAGTTTGGCTTCTTGCGGAAAAGTGCCTCCTTTCAAAGCCAACTTGCCTAACTAGCCTGCGGCCCGTGCTGGGCTTTAGACTACAAAAATTCCATAAGGACGAGGATTTCTCCCAGACCAAAGCTGCCCCCTCCTCCAAACCTGGCTGCCATCGGAGGCCCAAACGCGCCCCACAAAATGACATCTGCATTGAGGGTTCTTGAGTTTGGCTTCTTGGGTGGAAGTGCCTCCTTTCAAAGCCAACTTGCCTGCGGCCCGTCCTGGGCTTTTGCCTACAAAAATTCCATAAGGACGAGGATTTCTCCCAGACCAAAGCTGCCCCCTCCTCCAAACCTGGCTGCCATCGGAGGCCCAAACGCGCCCTACAAAATGACATCTGCCAAGTGGGCTCTTGAGTTTGGCTTCTTGCGGAAAAGTGCCTCCTTTCAAAGCCAACTTGCCTAACTAGCCTGCAGCCCATTCTGGGCTTTTGCCTACAAAAATTCCATAAGGACGAGGATTTCTCCCAGACCAAAGCTGCCCCCTCCTCCAAACCTAGCTGCCATCGGTGGCCCAAACGCGCCCTACAAAATGACATCTGCCAAGTGGGCTCCTGAGTTTGGCTTCTTGGGGGAAAGTGCCTCCTTTCAAAGCCAACTTGCCTGCAGCCCGTGCTGGGCTTTAGACTACAAAAATTCCATAAGGACGAGGATTTCTCCCAGACCAAAGCTGCCCCCTCCTCCAAACCTGGCTGCCATCGGAGGCCCAAACGCGCCCCACAAAATGACATCTGCCAAGTGGGCTCTTGAGTTTGGCTTCTTGGGGAAAAGTGCCTCCTTTCGGAGCCAACTTGCCTAACTTGCCTGCGGCCCGTCCTGGGCTTTTGCTACAAAAATTCCATAAGGACGAGGATTTCTCCCAGACCAAAGCTGCCCCCTCCTCCAAACCTGGCTGCCATCGGAGGCCCAAACGCGCCCTACAAAATGACATCTGCATTGTGGGTTCTTGAGTTTGGCTTCTTGGGGAAAAGTGCCTCCTTTCAAAGCAACTTGCCTAACTTGCCTGCGGCACATGCGGGGTTTTTGCCTACAAAAATTCCATAAGGACGAGGATTTCTCCCAGACCAAAGCTGCCCCCTCCTCCAAACCTGGCTGCCATCGGAGGCCCAAACGCGCCCTACAAAATGACACCTGCCAAGTGGGCTCTTGAGTTTGGCTTCTTGGGGAAAAGTGACTCCTTTCAAAACCAACTTGCCTGCGTCCCGTCCCGGGCTTTTGCTACAAAAATTCCATAAGGACGAGGATTCCTCCCAGACCAAAGCTGCCCCCTCCTCCAAACCTGGCTGCCATCGGAGGCCCAAACGTGCCCTACAAAATGACATCTGCCAAGTGGGCTCTTGAGTTTGGCTTCTTGGTGGAAGTACCTCCTTTCAAAGCCAACTTGCCTGCGGCCCGTCCTGGGCTTTTGAGTACAAAAATTCCATAAGGACGAGGATTTCTCCCAGACCAAAGCTGCCCCCTCCTCCAAACCTGGCTGCCATCGGAGGCCCAAACGTGCCCTACAAAATGACACCTGCCAAGTGGGCTCTTGAGTTTGGCTTCTTGGGTGGAAGTGCCTCCTTTCAAAGCCAACTTGCCTGCGGCCCGTCCTGGGCTTTTGCCTACAAAAATTCCATAAGGAAGAGGATTTCTCCCAGGCCAAAGCTGCCCCCTCCTCCAAACCTGGCTGCCATCGGAGGCCCAAACGCGCCCTACAAAATGACATTTGCCAAGTGGGCTCTTGAGTTTGGCTTCTTGCGGAAAAGTGCCTCCTTTCAAAGCCAACGTGCCTAACTAGCCTGCGGCCCGTGCTGGGCTTTTGCCTACAAAAATTCCATAAGGACGAGGATTTCTCCCAGACCAAAGCTGCCCCCTCCTCCAAACCTGGCTGCCATCGGAGGCCCAAATGCGCCCCACAAAATGACATCTGCATTGAGGGTTCTTGAGTTTGGCTTCTTGCGGAAAAGTGCCTCCTTTCGGAGCCAACTTGCCTAACTTGCCTGCGGCCCGTCCTGGGCTTTTGCCTCCAAAAATTCCAGAAGGACGAGGATTTCTCCCAGGCCAAAGCTGCCCCCTCCTCCAAACCTGGCTGCCATCGGAGGCCCAAACGTGCCCTACAAAATGACACCTGCCAATTGGGCTCTTGAGTTTGGCTTCTTGGGGAAAAGTGACTCCTTTCAAAACCAACTTGCCTGTGTCCCGTCCCGGGCTTTTGCTACAAAAATTCCATAAGGACGAGGATTTCTCCCAGACCAAAGCTGCCCCCTCCTCCAAACCTGGCTGCCATCGGAGGCCCAAACGTGCCCTACAAAATGACATCTGCCAAGTGGGCTTTTGAGTTTGGCTTCTTGGGTGGGAGTGCCTCGTTTCAAAGCCAACTTGCCTGCGGCCCGTCCTGGGCTTTAGACTACAAAAATTCCAGAAGGACGAGGATTTCTCCCAGACCAAAGCTGCCCCCTCCTCCAAACCTGGCTGCCATCGGAGGCCCAAACGCGCCCTACAAAATGACATCTGCCAAGTGGGCTCTTGAGTTTGGCCTCTTGCGGAAAAGTGCCTCCTTTCAAATCCAACTTGCCTAACTAGCCTGCAGCCCATGCAGGGCTTTTGTGGACAAAAATTCCATAAGGACGAGGATTTCTCCCAGACCAAAGCTGCCCGCTCCTCCAAACCTGGCTGCCATCGGAGGCCCAAACGCGCCCTACAAAATGACATTTGCCAAGTGGGCTCTTGAGTTTGGCTTCTTGCGGAAAAGTGCCTCCTTTCAAAGCCAACTTGCCTAACTAGCCTGCGGCCCGTGCTGGGCTTTAGACTACAAAAATTCCATAAGGACGAGGATTTCTCCCAGACCAAAGCTGCCCCCTCCTCCAAACCTGGCTGCCATCGGAGGCCCAAACGCGCCCCACAAAATGACATCTGCATTGAGGGTTCTTGAGTTTGGCTTCTTGGGGAAAAGTGCCTCCTTTCGGAGCCAACTTGCCTAACTTGCCTGCGGCCCATGCAGGGCTTTTGCCTACAAAAATTCCATAAGGACGAGGATTTCTCCCAGGCCAAAGCTGCCCCCTCCTCCAAACCTGGCTGCCATCGGAGGCCCAAACGTGCCCTACAAAATGACACCTGCCAAGTGGGCTCTTGAGTTTGGCTTCTTGGGGAAAAGTGACTCCTTTCAAAACCAACTTGCCTGCGGCCCGTCCCGGGCTTTTGCTACAAAAATTCCATAAGGACGAGGATTTCTCCCAGACCAAAGCTGCCCCCTCCTCCAAACCTGGCTGCCATCGGAGGCCCAAACGTGCCCTACAAAATGACATCTGCCAAGTGGGCTTTTGAGTTTGGCTTCTTGGGTGTGAGTGCCTCCTTTCAAAGCCAACTTGCCTGCGGCCCGTCCTGGGCTTTAGACTACAAAAATTCCAGAAGGACGAGGATTTCTCCCAGACCAAAGCTGCCCCCTCCTCCAAACCTGGCTGCCATCGGAGGCCCAAACGCGCCCTACAAAATGACATCTGCCAAGTGGGCTCTTGAGTTTGGCTTCTTGCGGAAAAGTGCCTCCTTTCAAATCCAACTTGCCTAACTAGCCTGCAGCCCATGCAGGGCTTTTGTGGACAAAAATTCCATAAGGACGAGGATTTCTCCCAGACCAAAGCTGCCCGCTCCTCCAAACCTGGCTGCCATCGGAGGCCCAAACGCGCCCCACAAAATGACATCTGCATTGAGGGTTCTTGAGTTTGGCTTCTTGGGGGAAAGTGCCTCCTTTCAAAGCCAACTTGCCTGCAGCCCGTGCTGGGCTTTAGACTACAAAAATTCCAGAAGGACGAGGATTTCTCCCAGACCAAAGCTGCCCCCTCCTCCAAACCTGGCTGCCATCGGAGGCCCAAACGCGCCCCACAAAATGACATCTGCATTGAGGGTTCTTGAGTTTGGCTTCTTGGGGAAAAGTGCCTCCTTTCGGAGCCAACTTGCCTAACTTGCCTGCGGCCCATGCAGGGCTTTTGCCTACAAAAATTCCATAAGGACGAGGATTTCTCCCAGACCAAAGCTGCCCCCTCCTCCAAACCTGGCTGCCATCGGAGGCCCAAACGCGCCCTACAAAATGACACCTGCCAAGTGGGCTCTTGAGTTTGGCTTCTTGGGGAAAAGTGACTCCTTTCAAAACCAACTTGCCTGCGTCCCGTCCCGGGCTTTTGCTACAAAAATTCCATAAGGACGAGGATTCCTCCCAGACCAAAGCTGCCCCCTCCTCCAAACCTGGCTGCCATCGGAGGCCCAAACGCGCCCCACAAAATGACATCTGCCAAGTGGGCTCTTGAGTTTGGCTTCTTGGGGAAAAGTGCCTCCTTTCGGAGCCAACTTGCCTAACTGACTGCGGCCCGTCCTGGGCTTTTGAGTAAAAAAATTCCATAAGGACGAGGATTTCTCCCAGACCAAAGCTGCCCCCTCCTCCAAACCTGGCTGCCATCGGAGGCCCAAACGCGCCCCACAAAATGACACCTGCATTGAGGGTTCTTGAGTTTGGCTTCCTGGGGAAAAGTGCCTCCTTTCGGAGTCAACTTGCCTGCGGCCCTTGCAGGGCTTTTGCCTACAAAAATTCCAGAAGGACGAGGATTTCTCCCAGACCAAAGCTGCCCCCTCCTCCAAACCTAGCTGCCATCGGTGGCCCAAACGCGCTCTACAAAATGACATCTGCCAAGTGGGCTCCTGAGTTTGGCTTCTTGGGGGAAAGTGCCTCCTTTCGGAGCCAACTTGCCTGCAGCCCGTGCTGGGCTTTAGACTACAAAAATTCCATAAGGACGAGGATTTCTCCCAGACCAAAGCTGCCCCCTCCTCCAAACCTGGCTGCCATCGGAGGCCCAAACGCGCCCCACAAAATGACATCTGCATTGAGGGTTCTTGAGTTTGGCTTCTTGGGGAAAAGTGCCTCCTTTCGGAGCCAACTTGCCTAACTTGCCTGCGGCCCGTCCTGGGCTTTTGCTACAAAAATTCCATAAGGACGAGGATTTCTCCCAGGTCAAAGCTGCCCCCTCCTCCAAACCTGGCTGCCATCGGAGGCCCAAACGCGCCCTACAAAATGACATCTGCATTGTGGCTTCTTGAGTTTGGCTTCTTGGGGAAAAGTGCCTCCTTTCAAAGCAACTTGCCTAACTTGCCTGCGACCCACGCGGGGTTTTTGCCTAAAAAAATCCAGAAGGACGAGGATTTCTCCCAGACCAAAGCTGCCCCCTCCTCCAAACCTGGCTGCCATCGGAGGCCCAAACGCGCCCTACAAAATGACACCTGCCAAGTGGGCTCTTGAGTTTGGCTTCTTGGGGAAAAGTGACTCCTTTCAAAACCAACTTGCCTGCGTCCCGTCCCGGGCTTTTGCTACAAAAATTCCATAAGGACGAGGATTTCTCCCAGACCAAAGCTGCCCCCTCCTCCAAACCTGGCTGCCATCGGAGGCCCAAACGCGCCCTACAAAATGACATCTGCCAAGTGGGCTCTTGAGTTTGGCTTTCTGGGGAAAAGTGCCTCCTTTCGGAGTCAACTTGCCTGCGGCCCATGCAGGGCTTTTGCCTCCAAAAATTCCATAAGGACGAGGATTTCTCCCAGACCTAAGCTGCCCCCTCCTCCAAACCTGGCTGCCATCGGAAGCCCAAACGCGCCCTACAAAATGACATCTGCCAAGTGGGCTCTTGAGTTTGGCTTCTTGGGGGAAAGTGCCTCCTTTCAAAGCCAACTTGCCTAACTAGCCTGCGGCCCATGCAGGGCTTTTGCCTACAAAAATTCCAGAAGGACGAGGATTTCTCCCAGACCAAAGCTGCCCCCTCCTCCAAACCTGGCTGCCATCGGAGGCCCAAACGCGCCCTACAAAATGACATCTGCCAAGTGGGCTCTTGAGTTTGGCTTCTTGGGGAAAAGTGCCTCCTTTCGGAGTCAACTTGCCGGCGGCCCATGCAGGGCTTTTGCCTACAAAAATTCCATAAGGACGAGGATTTCTCCCAGACCAAAGCTGCCCCCTCCTCCAAACCTGGCTGCCATCGGAGGCCCAAACGTGCCCTACAAAATGACATCTGCCAAGTGGGCTCTTGAGTTTGGCTTCTTGGGTGGAAGTGCCTCCTTTCAAAGCCAACTTGCCTGCGGCCCGTCCTGGGCTTTTGCCTCCAAAAATTCCATAAGGACGAGGATTTCTCCCAGACCAAAGCTGCCCCCTCCTCCAAACCTAGCTGCCATCGGTGGCCCAAACGCGCCCTACAAAATGACATCTGCCAAGTGGGCTCCTGAGTTTGGCTTTTGGGGGAAAGTGCCTCCTTTCGGAGCCAACTTGCCTGCAGCCCGTGCTGGGCTTTAGACTACAAAAATTCCATAAGGACGAGGATTTCTCCCAGACCAAAGCTGCCCCCTCCTCCAAACCTGGCTGCCATCGGAGGCCCAAACGCGCCCCACAAAATGACATCTGCATTGGGGGTTCTTGAGTTTGGCTTCTTGGGGAAAAGTGCCTCCTTTCGGAGCCAACTTGCCTAACTTGCCTGCGGCCCGTCCTGGGCTTTTGCTACAAAAATTCCAGAAGGACGAGGATTTCTCCCAGACCAAAGCTGCCCCCTCCTCCAAACCTGGCTGCCATCGGAGGTCCAAACGCGCCCTACAAAATGACATCTGCATTGTGGCTTCTTGAGTTTGGCTTCTTGGGGAAAAGTGCCTCCTTTCAAAGCAACTTGCCTAACTTGTCTGCGGCCCATGCGGGGTTTTTCCCTACAAAAATTCCATAAGGACGAGGATTTCTCCCAGACCAAAGCTGCCCCCTCCTCCAAACCTGGCTGCCATCGGAGGCCCAAACGCGCCCTACAAAATGACATCTGCCAAGTGGGCTCTTGAGTTTGGCTTCTTGGGGGAAAGTGCCTCCTTTCAAAGCCAACTTGCCTGCATCCCGTGCTGGGCTTTAGACTACAAAAATTCCATAAGGACGAGGATTTCTCCCAGACCAAAGCTGCCCCCTCCTCCAAACCTGGCTGCCATCGGAGGCCCAAACGCGCCCCACAAAATGACATCTGCATTGAGGGTTCTTGAGTTTGGCTTCTTGGGGAAAAGTGCCTCCTTTCGGAGCCAACTTGCCTAACTTGCCTGCGGCCCGTCCTGGGCTTTTGCTACAAAAATTCCATAAGGACGAGGATTTCTCCCAGACCAAAGCTGCCCCCTCCTCCAAACCTGGCTGCCATCGGAGGCCCAAACGCGCCCTACAAAATGACATCTGCCAAGTGGGCTCTTGAGTTTGGGTTCTTGGGGAAAAGAGCTTCCTTTCGGAGCCAAAATGCCTAACTTGCCTGCGGCCCGTCCTGGGCTTTTTCCTCCAAAAATTCCAGAAGGACGAGGATTTCTCCCAGACCAAAGCTGCCCCCTCCTCCAAACCTGGCTGCCATCAGAGGCCCAAACGCGCCCTACAAAAGGACATCTGCATTGTGGGTTCTTGAGTTTGGCTTCTTGGGGAAAAGTGCCTCCTTTCGGAGCCAACTTGCCTAACTTGCCTGCGGCCCGTGCTGGGCTTTGGCCTACAAAAATTCCATAAGGACAAGGATTTCTCCCAGACCAAAGCTGCCCCCTCCTCCAAACCTGGCTGCCATCGGAGGCCCAAACGCGCCCTACAAAATGACATCTGCCAAGTGGGCTCTTGAGTTTGGCTTCTTGGGGAAAAGTGCCTCCTTTCGGAGTCAACTTTCCGGCGGCCCATGCAGGGCTTTTGCCTACAAAAATTCCATAAGGACGAGGATTTCTCCCAGACCAAAGCTGCCCCCTCCTCCAAACCTGGCTGCCATCGGAGGCCCAAACGTGCCCTACAAAATGACATCTGCCAAGTGGGCTCTTGAGTTTGGCTTCTTGGGTGGAAGTGCCTCCTTTCAAAGCCAACTTGCCTGCGGCCCGTCCTGGGCTTTTGCCTCCAAAAATTCCATAAGGATGAGGATTTCTCCCAGACCAAAGCTGCCCCCTCCTCCAAACCTGGCTGCCATCGGAGGCCCAAACGCGCCCTACAAAATGACATCTGCCAAGTGGGCTCTTGAGTTTGGCTTCTTGGGGAAAAGTGACTCCTTTCAAAACCAACTTGCCTGCGTCCCATCCCGGGCTTTTGCTACAAAAATTCCATAAGGACGAGGATTCCTCCCAGACCAAAGCTGCCCCCTCCTCCAAACCTGGCTGCCATCGGAGGCCCAAACGCGCCCTACAAAATGACATCTGCCAAGTGGGCTCTTGAGTTTGGCTTTCTGGGGAAAAGTGCCTCCTATCGGAGTCAACTTGCCTGCGGCCCATGCAGGGCTTTTGCCTACAAAAATTCCATAAGGACGAGGATTTCTCCCAGACCAAAGCTGCCCCCTCCTCCAAACCTGGCTGCCATCGGAGGCCCAAACGTGCCCTACAAAATGACATCTGCCAAGTGGGCTCTTGAGTTTGGCTTCTTGGGTGGAAGTACCTCCTTTCAAAGCCAACTTGCCTGCGGCCCGTCCTGGGCTTTTGCCTCCAAAAATTCCATAAGGACGAGGATTTCTCCCAGACCAAAGCTGCCCCCTCCTCCAAACCTGGCTGCCATTGGAGGCCCAAACGCGCCCTACAAAATGACATCTGCCAAGTGGGCTCTTGAGTTTGGCTTCTTGGGGGAAAGTGCCTCCTTTCAAAGCCAACTTGCCTAACTAGCCTGCGGCCCGTGCTGGGCTTTAGACTACAAAAATTCCATAAGGACGAGGATTTCTCCCAGACCAAAGCTGCCCCCTCCTCCAAACCTGGCTGCCATCAGAGGCCCAAACGCGCCCTACAAAATGACATCTGCCAAGTGGGCTCTTGAGTTTGGCTTCTTGGGGAAAAGTGCCTCATTTCGGAGCCAACTTGCCTAACTTGCCTGCGGCCCGTCCTGGGCTTTTGCCTCCAAAAATTCCATAAGGACGAGGATTTCTCCCAGACCAAAGCTGCCCCCTCCTCCAAACCTGGCTGCCATCGGAGGGCCAAACGCGCCCCACAAAATGACACCTGCATTGAGGGTTCTTGAGTTTGGCTTCCTGGAGAAAAGTGCCTCCTTTCGGAGTCAACTTGCCAGCGGCCCATGCAGGGCTTTTGCCTACAAAAATTCCATAAGGACGAGGATTTCTCCCAGACCAAAGCTGCCCCCTCCTCCAAACCTGGCTGCCATCGGAGGCCCAAACGTGCCCTACAAAATGACACCTGCCAAGTGGGCTCTTGAGTTTGGCTTCTTGGGTGGAAGTGCCTCCTTTCAAAGCCAACTTGCCTGCGGCCCGTGCTGGGCTTTTGCCTACAAAAATTCCATAAGGACGAGGATTTCTCCCAGACCAAAGCTGCCCCCTCCTCCAAACCTGGCTGCCATCGGAGGCCCAAATGCGCCATACAAAATGACATCTGCCAAGTGGGCTCTTGAGTTTGGCTTCTTGCGGAAAAGTGCCTCCTTTCAAAGCCAACTTGCCTAACTAGCCTGCAGCCCATTCTGGCTTTTGCCTACAAAAATTCCATAAGGACGAGGATTTCTCCCAGACCAAAGCTGCCCCCTCCTCCAAACCTAGCTGCCATCGGTGGCCCAAACGCGCCCTACAAAATGACATCTGCCAAGTGGGCTCCTGAGTTTGGCTTCTTGGGGGAAAGTGCCTCCTTTCGGAGCCAACTTGCCTGCAGCCCGTGCTGGGCTTTAGACTACAAAAATTCCCTAACGACGAGGATTTCTCCCAGACCAAAGCTGCCCCCTCCTCCAAACCTGGCTGCCATCGGAGGCCCAAACGCGCCCCACAAAATGACATCTGCATTGAGGGTTCTTGAGTTTGGCTTCTTGGGGAAAAGTGCCTCCTTTCGGAGCCAACTTGCCTAACTTGCCTGCAGCTCCGTCCTGGGCTTTTGCTACAAAAATTCCATAAGGACGAGGATTTCTCCCAGACCAAAGCTGTCCCCTCCTCCAAACCTGGCTGCCATCGGAGGTCCAAACGCGCCCTACAAAATGACATCTGCATTGTGGGTTCTTGAGTTTGGCTTCTTGGGGAAAAGTGCCTCCTTTCAAAGCAACTTGCCTAACTTGCCTGCGGCCCATGCGGGGTTTTTGCCTACAAAAATTCCATAAGGACGAGGATTTCTCCCAGACCAAAGCTGCCCCCTCCTCCAAACCTGGCTGCCATCGGAGGCCCAAACGCGCCCTACAAAATGACACCTGCCAAGTGGGCTCTTGAGTTTGGCTTCTTGGGGAAAAGTGACTCCTTTCAAAACCAACTTGCCTGCGTCCCGTCCCGGGCTTTTGCTACAAAAATTCCATAAGGACGAGGATTCCTCCCAGACCAAAGCTGCCCCCTCCTCCAAACCTGGCTGCCATCGGAGGCCCAAACGTGCCCTACAAAATGACATCTGCCATGTGGGCTCTTGAGTTTGGCTTTCTGGGGAAAAGTGCCTCCTTTCGGAGTCAACTTGCCTGCGGCCCATGCAGGGCTTTTGCCTACAAAAATTCCATAAGGACGAGGATTTCTCCCAGACCAAAGCTGCCCCCTCCTCCAAACCTGGCTGCCATCGGAGGCCCAAACGTGCCCTACAAAATGACATCTGCCAAGTGGGCTCTTGAGTTTGGCTTCTTGGGTGGAAGTACCTCCTTTCAAAGCCAACGTGCCTGCGGCCCGTCCTGGGCTTTTGCCTACAAAAATTCCATAAGGACGAGGATTTCTCCCAGACCAAAGCTGCCCCCTCCTCCAAACCTGGCTGCCATTGGAGGCCCAAACGCGCCCTACAAAATGACATCTGCCAAGTGGGCTCTTGAGTTTGGCTTCTTGGGGGAAAGTGCCTCCTTTCAAATCCAACTTGCCTAATTAGCCTGCGGCCCGTGCTGGGCTTTAGACTACAAAAATTCCAGAAGGACGAGGATTTCTCCCAGACCAAAGCTGCCCCCTCCTCCAAACCTGGCTGCCATCGGAGGCCCAAACGCGCCCCACAAAATGACACCTGCATTGAGGGTTCTTGAGTTTGGCTTCCTGGAGAAAAGTGCCTCCTTTCGGAGTCAACTTGCCTGCGGCCCATGCAGGGCTTTTGCCTACAAAAATTCCAGAAGGACGAGGATTTCTCCCAGACCAAAGCTGCCCCCTCCTCCAAACCTGGCTGCCATCGGAGGCCCAAACGTGCCCTACAAAATGACACCTGCCAAGTGGGCTCTTGAGTTTGGCTTCTTGGGTGGAAGTGCCTCCTTTCAAAGCCAGCTTGCTTGCGGCCCGTCCTGGGCTTTTGCCTACAAAAATTCCATAAGGACGAGGATTTCTCCCAGACCAAAGCTGCCCCCTCCTCCAAACCTGGCTGCCATCGGAGGCCCAAACACGCCCTACAAAATGACACCTGCCAAGTGGGCTCTTGAGTTTGGCTTCTTGCGGAAAAGTGCCTCCTTTCAAAGCCAACTTGCCTAACTAGCCTGCAGCCCATTCTGGGCTTTTGCCTACAAAAATTCAATAAGGACGAGGATTTCTCCCAGACCAAAGCTGCCCCCTCCTCCAAACCTAGCTGCCATCGGTGGCCCAAACGCGCCCTACAAAATGACATCTGCCAAGTGGGCTCCTGAGTTTGGCTTCTTGGGGGAAAGTGCCTCCTTTCGGAGCCAACTTGCCTGCAGCCCGTGCTGGGCTTTAGACTACAAAAATTCCATAAGGACGAGGATTTCTCCCAGACCAAAGCTGCCCCCTCCTCCAAACCTGGCTGCCATCGGAGGCCCAAACGCGCCCCACAAAATGACATCTGCATTGAGGGTTCTTGAGTTTGGCTTCTTGGGGAAAAGTGCCTCCTTTCGGAGCCAAAATGCCTAACTTGCCTGCGGCCCGTCCTGGGCTTTTGCTACAAAAATTCCATAAGGACGAGGATTTCTCCCAGACCAAAACTGCCCCCTCCTCCAAACCTGGCTGCCATCGGAGGTCCAAACGCGCCCTACAAAATGACATCTGCATTGTGGGTTCTTGAGTTTGGCTTCTTGGGGAAAAGTGCCTCCTTTCAAAGCAACTTGCCTAACTTGCCTGCGGCCCATGCGGGGTTTTTGCCTACAAAAATTCCATAAGGACGAGGATTTCTCCCAGACCAAAGCTGCCCCCTCCTCCAAACCTGGCTGCCATCGGAGGCCCAAACGCGCCCTACAAAATGACACCTGCCAAGTGGGCTCTTGAGTTTGGCTTCTTGGGGAAAAGTGACTCCTTTCAAAACCAACTTTCCTGCGTCCCGTCCCGGGCTTTTGCTACAAAAATTCCATAAGGACGAGGATTCCTCCCAGAACAAAGCTGCCCCCTCCTCCAAACCTGGCTGCCATCGGAGGCCCAAACGCGCCCTACAAAATGACATCTGCCAAGTGGGCTCTTGAGTTTGGCTTTCTGGGGAAAAGTGCCTCCTATCGGAGTCAACTTGCCTGCGGCCCATGCAGGGCTTTAGACTACAAAAATTCCATAAGGACGAGGATTTCTCCCAGACCAAAGCTGCCCCCTCCTCCAAACCTGGCTGCCATCGGAGGCCCAAACGCGCCCTACAAAATGACATCTGCCAAGTGGGCTCTTGAGTTTGGCTTCTTGGGTGGAAGTACCTCCTTTCAAAGCCAACTTGCCTGCGGCCTGTGCTGGGCTTTTGCCTACAAAAATTCCATAAGGACGAGGATTTCTCCCAGACCAAAGCTGCCCCCTCCTCCAAACCTAGCTGCCATCGGAGGCCCAAACGCGCCCTACAAAATGACATCTGCCAAGTGGACTCCTGAGTTTGGCTTCTTGGGGGAAAGTGCCTCCTTTCGGAGCCAACTTGCCTGCAGCCCGTGCTGGGCTTTAGACTACAAAAATTCCATAAGGACGAGGATTTCTCCCAGACCAAAGCTGCCCCCTCCTCCAAACCTGGCTGCCATCGGAGGCCCAAACGCGCCCCACAAAATGACATCTGCATTGAGGGTTCTTGAGTTTGGCTTCTTGGGGAAAAGTGCCTCCTTTCAAAGCAACTTGCCTAACTTGCCTGCTGCCCATGCGGGGTTTTTGCCTACAAAAATTCCATAAGGACGAGGATTCCTCCCAGACCAAAGCTGCCCCCTCCTCCAAACCTGGCTGCCATCGGAGGCCCAAACGCGCCCTACAAAATGACACCTGCCAAGTGGGCTCTTGAGTTTGGCTTCTTGGGGAAAAGTGACTCCTTTCAAAACCAACTTGCCTGCGTCCCGTCCCGGGCTTTTGCTACAAAAATTCCATAAGGACGAGGATTCCTCCCAGACCAAAGCTGCCCCCTCCTCCAAACCTGGCTGCCATCAGAGGCCCAAACGCGCCCTACAAAATGACACCTGCCAAGTGGGATCTTGAGTTTGGCTTTCTGGGGAAAAGTGCCTCCTTTCGGAGTCAACTTGCCTGCGGCTCATGCAGGGCTTTTGCCTACAAAAATTCCAGAAGGACGAGGATTTCTCCCAGACCAAAGCTGCCCCCTCCTCCAAACCTGGCTGCCATCGGAGGCCCAAACGCGCCCTACAAAATGACATCTGCCAAGTGGGCTCTTGAGTTTGGCTTCTTGGGGAAAAGTGCCTCCTTTCAAAGCCAACTTGCCTAACTAGCCTGCGGCCCGTGCTGGGCTTTAGACTACAAAAATTCCAGAAGGACGAGGATTTCTCCCAGACCAAAGCTGCCCCCTCCTCCAAACCTGGCTGCCATCAGAGGCCCAAACGCGCCCTACAAAATGACATCTGCATTGAGGGTTCTTGAGTTTGGCTTCTTGGGAAAAAGTGCCTCCTTTCGAAGCCAACTTGCCTAACTTGCCTGCGGCCCGTCCTGGGCTTTTGCCTCCAAAAATTCCAGAAGGACGAGGATTTCTCCCAGACCAAAGCTGCCCCCTCCTCCAAACCTGGCTGCCATCGGAGGCCCAAACGCGCCCCACAAAATGACACCTGCATTGAGGGTTCTTGAGTTTGGCTTCCTGGAGAAAAGTGCCTCCTTTCGGAGTCAACTTGCCTGCGGCCCATGCAGGGCTTTTGCCTACAAAAATTCCATAAGGACGAGGATTCCTCCCAGACCAAAGCTGCCCCCTCCTCCAAACCTGGCTGCCATCGGAGGCCCAAACGCGCCCTACAAAATGACACCTGCCAAGTGGGATCTTGAGTTTGGCTTCTTGGGTGGAAGTGCCTCCTTTCAAAGCCACCTTGCCTGCGGCCCGTGCTGGGCATTAGACTACAAAAATTCCATAACGACGAGGATTTCTCCCAGACCAAAGCTGCCCCCTCCTCCAAACCTGGCTGCCATCAGAGGCCCAAATGCGCCCCACAAAATGACATCTGCCAAGTGGGCTCTTGAGTTTGGCTTCTTGGGGAAAAGTGCCTCCTTTCGGAGCCAACTTGCCTAACTTGCCTGCGGCCCGTCCTGGGCTTTAGCCTCCAAAAATTCCAGAAGGACGAGGATTTCTCCCAGGCCAAAGCTGCCCCCTCCTCCAAACCTGGCTGCCATCGGAGGCCCAAACGTGCCCTACAAAATGACACCTGCCAAGTGGGCTCTTGAGTTTGGCTTCTTGGGGAAAAGTGACTCCTTTCAAAACCAACTTGCCTGCGTCCCGTCCCGGGCTTTTGCTACAAAAATTCCATAAGGACGAGGATTCCTCCCAGACCAAAGCTGCCCCCTCCTCCAAACCTGGCTGCCATCGGAGGCCCAAACGCGCCCTACAAAATGACACCTGCCAAGTGGGCTCTTGAGTTTGGCTTCTTGGGGGAAAGTGCCTCCTTTCAAAGCCAACTTGCCTGCGGCCCATGCGGGGTTTTTGCCGACAAAAATTCCATAAGGACAAGGATTTCTCCCAGAACAAAGCTGCCCCCTCCTCCAAACCTGGCTGCCATCGGAGGCCCAAACACGCCCTACAAAATGACATCTGCATTGTGGGTTCCTGAGTTTGGCTTCTTGGGGAAAAGTGCCTCCTTTCGGAGCCAACTTGCCTAACTTGCCTGCGGCCCGTCCTGGGCTTTTGCCTACAAAAATTCCATTAGGAAGAGGATTTCTCCCAGACCAAAGCTGCCCCCTCCTCCAAACCTGGCTGCCATCGGAGGACCAAACGCGCCCTACAAAATGACACCTGCCAAGTGGGCTCTTGAGTTTGGCTTCTTGGGTGGAAGTGCCTCCTTTCAAAGCCAACTTGCCTGCAGCCCGTCCTGGGCTTTTGCCTCCAAAATTTCCAGAAGGACGAGGATTTCTGCCAGACCAAAGCTGACCCCTCCTCCAAACCTGGCTGCCATCGGAGGCCCAAACGCGCCCTACAGAATGACATTTGCCAAGTGGGCTCTTGAGTTTGGCTTCTTGCGGAAAAGTGCCTCCTTTCAAAGCCAACTTGCCTAACTAGCCTGCGGCCCGTGCTGGGCTTTAGACTACAAAAATTCCATAAGGACGAGGATTTCTCCCAGACCAAAGCTGCCCCCTCCTCCAAACCTGGCTGCCATCGGAGGCCCAAACGCGCCCTACAAAATGACATCTGCCAAGTGGGCTCTTGAGTTTGGCTTCTTGCGGAAAAGTGCCTCCTTTCAAAGCCAATTTGCCTAACGAGCATGCAGCCCATTCTGGGCTTTTGCCTACAAAAATTCCATAAGGACGAGGATTTCTCCCAGACCAAAGCTGCCCCCTCCTCCAAACCTGGCTGCCATCGGTGGCCCAAACGCGCCCTACATAATGACATCTGCCGAGTGGGCTCCTGAGTTTGGCTTCTTGGGGGAAAGTGCCTCCTTTCGGAGCCAACTTGCCTGCAGCCCGTCCTGGGCTTTAGACTACAAAAATTCCATAAGGACGAGGATTTCTCCCAGACCAAAGCTGCCCCCTCCTCCAAACCTGGCTGCCATCGGAGGCCCAAACGCGCCCCACAAAATGACATCTGCATTGTGGTTTCTTGAGTTTGGCTTCTTGGGGAAAAGTGCCTCCTTTCAAAGCAACTTGCCTAACTTGCCTGCGGCCCATGCGGGGTTTTTGCCGACAAAAATTCCATAAGGACGAGGATTTCTCCCAGACCAAAGCTGCCCCCTCCTCCAAACCTGGCTGCCATCGGAGGCCCAAACGCGCCCTACAAAATGACACCTGCCAAGTGGGCTCTTGAGTTTGGCTTCTTGCGGAAAATGCCTCCTTTCGGAGCCTACTTGCCTAACTTGCCTGCGGCCCGTCCTGGGCTTTTGCCTCCAAAAATTCCAGATGGACGAGGATTTCTCCCAGGCCAAAGCTGCCCCCTCCTCCAAACCTGGCTGCCATCGGAGGCCCAAACGTGCCCTACAAAATGACACCTGCCAAGTGGGCTCTTGAGTTTGGCTTCTTGGGGAAAAGTGACTCCATTCAAAACCAACTTGCCTGTGTCCCGTCCCGGGCTTTTGCTACAAAAATTCCATAAGGATGAGGATTTCTCCCAGACCAAAGCTGCCCCCTCCTCCAAACCTGGCTGCCATCGGAGGCCCAAACGTGCCCCACAAAATGACATCTGCCAAGTGGGCTCTTGAGTTTGGCTTCCTGGGGAAAAGTGCCTCCTTTCGGAGTCAACTTGCCTGCGGCCCATGCAGGGCTTTTGCCGACCAAAATTCCATTAGGAAGAGGATTTCTCCCAGACCAAAGCTGCCCCCTCCTCCAAACCTGGCTGCCATCGGAGGACCAAACGCGCCCTACAAAATGACACCTGCCAAGTGGGCTCTTGAGTTTGGCTTCTTGGGGGAAAGTGCCTCCTTTCAAAGCCAACTTGCCTGCGGCCCGTCCTGGGGTTTTGAGTTCAAAAATTCCATAAGGACGAGGATTTCTCCCAGACCAAAGCTGCCCCCTCCTCCAAACCTGGCTGCCATCGGAGGCCCAAACGCGCCCTACAAATTGACATCTGCCAAGTGGGCTCTTGAGTTTGGCTTCTTGGGGAAAAGTGCTTCCTTTCGGAGCCAAAATGCCTAACTTGCCTGCGGCCCGTCTTGGGCTTTTGAGTACAAAAATTCCAGAAGGACGAGGATTTCTCCCAGACCAAAGCTGCCCCCTCCTCCAAACCTGGCTGCCATCGGAGGCCCAAACGCGCCCCACAAAATGACATCTGCATTGAGGGTTCTTGAGTTTGGCTTCCTGGGGAAAAGTGCCTCCTTTCGGAGTCAACTTGCCTGCGGCCCATGCAGGGCTTTTGCCTACAAAAATTCCATTAGGAAGAGTATTCCTCCCAGACCAAAGCTGCCCCCTCCTCCAAACCTGGCTGCCATCGGAGGCCCAAACGTGACCTACAAAATGACACCTGCCAAGTGGGCTCTTGAGTTTGGCTTCTTGGGTGGAAGTGCCTCCTTTCAAAGCCAACTTGCCTGCGGCCCGTCCGGGGCTTTTGCCTACAAAAATTCCATAAGGACGAGGATTTCTCCCAGACGAAAGCTGCCCCCTCCTCCAAACCTAGCTGCCATCGGAGGCCCAAACGCGCCCTACAAAATGACACCTGCCAAGTGGGCTCTTGAGTTTGGCTTCTTGCGGAAAAGTGCCTCCTTTCAAAGCCAACTTGCCTAACTAGCCTGCAGCCCATTCTGGGCTTTTGCCTACAAAAATTCCATAAGGACGAGGATTTCTCCCAGACCAAAGCTGCCCCCTCCTCCAAACCTAGCTGCCATCGGTGGCCCAAACGCGCCCTACAAAATGACATCTGCCAAGTGGGCTCCTGAGTTTGGCTTCTTGGGGAAAAGTGCCTCCTTTCAAAGCCAACTTGCCTGCAGCCCGTGCTGGGCTTTAGACTACAAAAATTCCATAAGGACGAGGATTTCTCCCAGACCAAAGCTGCCCCCTCCTCCAAACCTGGCTGCCATCGGAGGCCCAAACGCGCCCCACAAAATGACATCTGCATTGAGGGTTCTAGAGTTTGGCTTCTTGGGGAAAAGTGCCTCCTTTCGGAGCCAACTTGCCTAACTTGGCTGCGGCCCGTCCTGGGCTTTTGCTACAAAAATTCCATAAGGACGAGGATTTCTCCCAGACCAAAGCTGCCCCCTCCTCCAAACCTGGCTGCCATCGGAGGCCCAAACGCGCCCTACAAAATGACATCTGCATTGTGGGTTCTTGAGTTTGGCTTCTTGGGGAAAAGTGCCTCCTTTCAAAGCAACTTGCCTAACTTGCCTGCGGCCCATGCGGGTTTTTTGCCTACAAAAATTCCATAAGGACGAGGATTTCTCCCAGACCAAAGCTGCCCCCTCCTCCAAACCTGGCTGCCATCGGAGGCCCAAACGCGCCCTACAAAATGACACCTGCCAAGTGGGCTCTTGAGTTTGGCTTCTTGGGGAAAAGTGACTCCTTTCAAAACCAACTTGCCTGCGTCCCGTCCCGGGCTTTTGCTACAAAAATTCCATAAGGACGAGGATTCCTCCCAGACCAAAGCTGCCCCCTCCTCCAAACCTGGCTGCCATCGGAGGCCCAAACGCGCCCTACAAAATGACATCTGCCAAGTGGGCTCTTGAGTTTGGCTTTCTGGGGAAAAGTGCCTCCTTTTGGAGTCAACTTGCCTGCGGCCCATGCAGGGCTTTTGCCTACAAAAATTCCAGAAGGACGAGGATTTCTCCCAGACCAAAGCTGCCCCCTCCTCCAAACCTGGCTGCCATCGGAGGCCCAAACGTGCCCTACAAAATGACACCTGCCAAGTGGGCTCTTGAGTTTGGCTTCTTGGGTGGAAGTGCCTCCTTTCAAAGCCAACTTGCCTGCGGCCCGTCCTGGGCTTTTGCCTCCAAAATTTCCAGAAGGACGAGGATTTCTCCCAGACCAAAGCTGCCCCCTCCTCCAAACCTGGCTGCCATCGGAGGCCCAAACGCGCCCTACAAAATGACATTTGCCAAGTGGGCTCTTGAGTTTGGCTTCTTGCGGAAAAGTGCCTCCTTTCAAAGCCAACTTGCCTAACTAGCCTGCGGCCCGTGCTGGGCTTTAGACTACAAAAATTCCAGAAGGACGAGGATTTCTCCCAGACCAAAGCTGCCCCCTCCTCCAAACCTGGCTGCCATCGGAGGCCCAAACGCGCCCTACAAAATGACATCTGCCAAGTGGGCTCTTGAGTTTGGCTTCTTGCGGAAAAGTGCCTCCTTTCAAAGCCAACTTGCCTAACTAGCCTGCAGCCCATTCTGGGCTTTTGCCTACAAAAATTCCATAAGGACGAGGATTTCTCCCAGACCAAAGCTGCCCCCTCCTCCAAACCTAGCTGCCATCGGTGGCCCAAACGCGCCCTACATAATGACATCTGCCGAGTGGTCTCCTGAGTTTGGCTTCTTGGGGGAAAGTGCCTCCTTTCAAAGCCAACTTGCCTGCGGCCAGTCCTGGGCTTTTGCCTACAAAAATTCCATAAGGACGAGGATTTCTCCCAGACCAAAGCTGCCCCCTCCTCCAAACCTGGCTGCCATCGGAGGCCCAAACGCGCCCCACAAAATGACATCTGCATTGTGGTTTCTTGAGTTTGGCTTCTTGGGGAAAAGTGCCTCCTTTCAAAGCAACTTGCCTAACTTGCCTGCGGCCCATGCGGGGTTTTTGCCTACAAAAATTCCATAAGGACGAGGATTTCTCCCAGACCAAAGCTGCCCCCTCCTCCAAACCTGGCTGCCATCGGAGGCCCAAACGCGCCCTACAAAATGACACCTGCCAAGTGGGCTCTTGAGTTTGGCTTCTTGGGGAAAAGTGACTCCTTTCAAAACCAACTTGCCTGCGTCCCGTCCCGGGCTTTTGCTACGAAAATTCCATAAGGACGAGGATTCCTCCCAGACCAAAGCTGCCCCCTCCTCCAAACCTGGCTGCCATCGGAGGCCCAAACGCGCCCTACAAAATGACATCTGCCAAGTGGGCTCTTGAGTTTGGCTTTCTGGGGAAAAGTGCCTCCTTTCGGAGTCAACTTGCCTGCGGCCCATGCAGGGCTTTTGCCTACAAAAATTCCATAAGGACGACGATTTCTCCCAGACCAAAGCTGCCCCCTCCTCCAAACCTGGCTGCCATCGGAGGCCCAAACGTGCCCTACAAAATGACATCTGCCAAGTGGGCTCTTGAGTTTGGCTTCTTGGGTGGAAGTACCTCCTTTCAAAGCCAACTTGCCTGCGGCCCGTCCTGGGCTTTTGCCTCCAAAAATTCCATAAGGACGAGGATTTCTCCCAGACCAAAGCTGCCCCCTCCTCCAAACCTGGCTGCCATCGGAGGCCCAAACGCGCCCTACAAAATGACACCTGCCAAGTGGGCTCTTGAGTTTGGCTTCTTGGGGGAAAGTGCCTCCTTTCAAAGCCAACTTGCCTAACTAGCCTGCGGCCCGTGCTGGGCTTTAGACTACAAAAATTCCATAAGGACGAGGATTTCTCCCAGACCAAAGGTGCCCCCTCCTCCAAACCTGGCTGCCATCGGAGGCCCAAACGCGCCCTACAAAATGACATCTGCCAAGTGGGCTCTTGAGTTTGGCTTCTTGGGGAAAAGTGCCTCCTTTCGGATCCAACTTGCCTAACTTGCCTGCGGCCCGTCCTGGGCTTTTGCCTCCAAAAATTCCAGAAGGACGAGGATTTCTCCCAGACCAAAGCTGCCCCCTCCTCCAAACCTGGCTGCCATCGGAGGCCCAAACGCGCTCCACAAAATGACACCTGCATTGAGGGTTCTTGAGTTTGGCTTCCTGGAGAAAAGTGCCTCCTTTCGGAGTCAACTTGCCTGCGGCCCATGCAGGGCTTTTGCCTACAAAAATTCCAGAAGGACGAGGATTTCTCCCAGACCAAAGCTGCCCCCTCCTCCAAACCTGGCTGCCATCGGAGGCCCAAACGTGCCCTACAAAATGACACCTGCCAAGTGGGCTCTTGAGTTTGGCTTCTTGGGTGGAAGTGCCTCCTTTCAAAGCCAACTTGCCTGCGGCCCGTCCTGGGCTTTTGCCTACAAAAATTCCATAAGGACGAGGATTTCTCCCAGACCAAAGCTGCCCCCTCCTCCAAACCTGGCTGCCATCGGAGGCCCAAACGCGCCCTACATAATGACATCTGCCAAGTGGGCTCTTGAGTTTGGCTTCTTGCGGAAAAGTGCCTCCTTTCAAAGCCAACTTGCCTAACTAGCCTGCGGCCCGTGCTGGGCATTAGACTACAAAAATTCCATAACGACGAGGATTTCTCCCAGACCAAATCTGCCCCCTCCTCCAAACCTGGCTGCCATCAGAGGCCCAAACGCGCCCTACAGAATGACATCTGCATTGTGGGTTCTTGAGTTTGGCTTCTTGGGGAAAAGTGCCTCCTTTCGGAGCCAACTTGCCTAACTTGCCTGCGGCCCGTCCTGGGCTTTTGCCTCCAAAAATTCCAGAAGGACGAGAATTTCTCCCAGGCCAAAGCTGCCCCCTCCTCCAAACCTGGCTGCCATCGGAGGCCCAAACGTGCCCTACAAAATGTCACCTGCCAAGTGGGCTCTTGAGTTTGGCTTCTTGGGGAAAAGTGACTCCATTCAAAACCAACTTGCCTGTGTCCAGTCCCGGGCTTTTGCTACAAAAATTCCATAAGGATGAGGATTTCTCCCAGACCAAAGCTGCCCCCTCCTCCAAACCTGGCTGCCATCGGAGGCCCAAACGTGCCCTACAAAATGACATCTGCCAAGTGGGCTCTTGAGTTTGGCTTCCTGGGGAAAAGTGCCTCCTTTCGGAGTCAACTTGCCTGCGGCCCATGCAGGGCTTTTGCCGACAAAAATTCCATTAGGAAGAGGATTTCTCCCAGACCAAAGCTGCCCCCTCCTCCAAACCTGGCTGCCATCGGAGGCCCAAACGCGCCCTACAAAATGACATCTGCCAAGTGGGCTCTTGAGTTTGGCTTCTTGGGGAAAAGTGCTTCCTTTCGGAGCCAAAATGCCTAACTTGCCTGCGGCCCGTCCTGGGCTTTTGAGTACAAAAATTCCAGAAGGACGAGGATTTCTCCCAGACCAAAGCTGCCCCCTCCTCCAAACCTGGCTGCCATCGGAGGCCCAAACACGCCCCACAAAATGACATCTGCATTGAGGGTTCTTGAGTTTGGCTTCCTGGGGAAAAGTGCCTCCTTTCGGAGTCAACTTCTCTGCGGCCCATGCAGGGCTTTTGCCTACAAAAATTCCAGAAGGACGAGGATTTCTCCCAGACCAAAGCTGCCCCCTCCTCCAAACCTGGCTGCCATCGGAGGCCCAAAGGTGCCCTACAAAATGACACCTGCCAAGTGGGCTCTTGAGTTTGGCTTCTTGGGGGAAAGTGCCTCCTTTCAAAGCCAACTTGCCTGCGGCCCGTCCGGGGCTTTTGCCTACAAAAATTCCATAAGGACGAGGATTTCTCCCAGACCAAAGCTGCCCCCTCCTCCAAACCTGGCTGCCATCGGAGGCCCAAACGCGCCCTACAAAATGACATCTGCCAAGTGGGCTCTTGAGTTTGGCTTCTTGCGGAAAAGTGCCTCCTTTCAAAGCCAACTTGCCTAACGAGCCTGCAGCCCATTCTGGGCTTTTGCCTACAAAAATTCCATAAGGACGACGATTTCTCCCAGACCAAAGCTGCCCCCTCCTCCAAACCTAGCTGTCATCGGTGGCCCAAACGCGCCCTACAAAATGACATCTGCCAAGTGGGCTCCTGAGTTTGGCTTCTTGGGGGAAAGTGCCTCCTTTCAAAGCCAACTTGCCTGCAGCCCGTGCTGGGCTTTAGACTACAAAAATTCCATAAGGACGAGGATTTCTCCCAGACCAAAGCTGCCCCCTCCTCCAAACCTGGCTGCCATCGGAGGCCCAAACGCGCCCTACAAAATGACATCTGCCAAGTGGGCTCTTGAGTTTGGCTTCTTGGGGAAAAGTGCCTCCTTTCGGAGCCAACTTGCCTAACTTGCCTGCGGCCCGTCCTGGGCTTTTGCTACAAAAATTCCATAAGGACGAGGATTTCTCCCAGACCAAAGCTGCCCCCTCCTCCAAACCTGGCTGCCATCGGAGGCCCAAACGCGCCCTACAAAATGACACCTGCCAAGTGGGCTCTTGAGTTTGGCTTCTTGGGGAAAAGTGACTCCTTTCAAAACCAACTTCCCTGCGTCCCGTCCCGGGCTTTTGCTACAAAAATTCCATAAGGACGAGGATTCCTCCCAGACCAAAGCTGCCCCCTCCTCCAAACCTGGCTGCCATCGGAGGCCCAAACGCGCCCTACAAAATGACATCTGCCAAGTGGGCTCTTGAGTTTGGCTTTCTGGGGAAAAGTGCCTCCTTTTGGAGTCAACTTGCCTGCGGCCCATGCAGGGCTTTTGCCAACAAAAATTCCAGAAGGACGAGGATTTCTCCCAGACCAAAGCTGCCCCCTCCTCCAAACCTGGCTGCCATCGGAGGCCCAAACGTGCCCTACAAAATGACATCTGCCAAGTGGGCTCTTGAGTTTGGCTTCTTGGGTGGAAGTACCTCCTTTCAAAGCCAACTTGCCTGCGGCCCGTCCTGGGCTTTTGAGTACAAAAATTCCATAAGGACGAGGATTTCTCCCAGACCAAAGCTGCCCCCTCCTCCAAACCTGGCTGCCATCGGAGGCCCAAACGTGCCCTACAAAATGACATCTGCCAAGTGGGCTCTTGAGTTTGGCTTCCTGGGGAAAAGTGCCTCCTTTCGGAGTCAACTTGCCTGCGGCCCATGCAGGGCTTTTGCCTACAAAAATTCCAGAAGGACGAGGATTTCTCCCAGACCAAAGCTGCCCCCTCCTCCAAACCTGGCTGCCATCGGAGGCCCAAACGTGCCCTACAAAATGACACCTGCCAAGTGGGCTCTTGAGTTTGGCTTCTTGGGTGGAAGTGCCTCCTTTCAAAGCCAACTTGCCTGCGGCCCGTCCTGGGCTTTTGCTACAAAAATTCCATAAGGACGAGGATTTCTCCCAGACCAAAGCTGCCCCCTCCTCCAAACCTGGCTGCCATCGGAGGCCCAAACGCGCCCTACAAAAGGACATTTGCCAAGTGGGCTCTTGAGTTTGGCTTCTTGCGGAAAAGTGCCTCCTTTCAAAGCCAACTTGCCTAACTAGCCTGCGGCCCGTGCTGGGCTTTAGACTACAAAAATTCCATAAGGACGAGGATTTCTCCCAGGCCAAAGCTGCCCCCTCCTCCAAACCTGGCTGCCATCGGAGGCCCAAACGTGCCCTACAAAATGACACCTGCCAAGTGGGCTCTTGAGTTTGGCTTCTGGGGGAAAAGTGACTCCTTTCAAAACCAACTTGCCTGTGTCCCGTCCCGGGCTTTTGCTACAAAAATTCCATAAGGACGAGGATTCCTCCCAGACCAAAGCTGCCCCCTCCTCCAAACCTGGCTGCCATCGGAGGCCCAAACGTGCCCTACAAAATGACATCTGCATTGTGGGCTCTTGAGTTTGGCTTCTTGGGTGGAAGTGCCTCCTTTCAAAGCCAACTTGCCTGCGGCCCGTGCTGGGCTTTTGCCTACAAAAATTCCATAAGGACGAGGATTTCTCCCAGGCCAAAGCTGCCCCCTCCTCCAAACCTGGCTGCCATCGGAGGCCCAAACGCGCCCCACAAAATGACATCTGCATTGTGGCTTCTTGAGTTTGGCTTCTTGGGGAAAAGTGCCTCCTTTCAAAGCAACTTGCCTAACTTGCCTGCGGCCCATGCGGGGTTTTTGCCTACAAAAATTCCAGAAGGACGAGGATTTCTCCCAGACCAAAGCTGCCCCCTCCTCCAAACCTGGCTGCCATCGGAGGCCCAAACGCGCCCTACAAAATGACACCTGCCAAGTGGGCTCTTGAGTTTGGCTTCTTGGGGAAAAGTGACTCCTTTCAAAACCAACTTGCCTGCGTCCCGTCCCGGGCTTTTGCTACAAAAATTCCATAAGGACGAGGATTCCTCCAAGACCAAAGCTGCCCCCTCCTCCAAACCTGGCTGCCATCGGAGGCCCAAACGCGCCCTAGAAAATGACATCTGCCAAGTGGGCTCTTGAGTTTGGCTTCCTGGAGAAAAGTGCCTCCTTTCGGAGTCAACTTGCCTGCGGCCCATGCAGGGCTTTTGCCTACAAAAATTCCAGAAGGACGAGGATTTCTCCCAGACCAAAGCTGCCCCCTCCTCCAAACCTGGCTGCCATCGGAGGCCCAAACGTGCCCTACAAAATGACACCTGCCAAGTGGGCTCTTGAGTTTGGCTTCTTGGGTGGAAGTGCCTCCTTTCAAAGCCAACTTGCCTGCGGCCCGTCCTGGGCTTTTGCCTACAAAAATTCCATAAGGACGAGGATTTCTCCCAGACCAAAGCTGCCCCCTCCTCCAAACCTGGCTGCCATCGGAGGCCCAAACGCGCCCTACAAAATGACACCTGCCAAGTGGGCTCTTGAGTTTGGCTTCTTGCGGAAAAGTGCCTCCTTTCAAAGCCAACTTGCCTAATTAGCCTGCGGCCCGTTCTGGGCATTAGACTACAAAAATTCCATAACGACGAGGATTTCTCCCAGACCAAATCTGCCCCCTCCTCCAAACCTGGCTGCCATCAGAGGCCCAAACGCGCCCCACAAAATGACATCTGCATTGTGGGTTCTTGAGTTTGGCTTCTTGGGGAAAAGTGCCTCCTTTCGGAGCCAACTTGCCTAACTTGCCTGCGGCCCGTCCTGGGCTTTTGAGTTCAAAAATTCCATAAGGACGAGGATTTCTCCCAGACCAAAGCTGCCCCCTCCTCCAAACCTGGCTGCCATCGGAGGCCCAAACGTGCCCTACAAAATGACACCTGCCAAGTGGGCTCTTGAGTTTGGCTTCTTGGGGAAAAGTGACTCCTTTCAAAACCAACTTGCCTGCGTCCCGTCCCGGGCTTTTGCTACAAAAATTCCATAAGGACGAGGATTCCTCCCAGACCAAAGCTGCCCCCTCCTCCAAACCTGGCTGCCATCGGAGGCCCAAACGCGCCCTACAA
Source organism: Cinclus cinclus (assembly GCF_963662255.1). NCBI lineage: Eukaryota > Metazoa > Chordata > Aves > Passeriformes > Cinclidae > Cinclus > Cinclus cinclus. Next base: position 231,494 of record NW_026912062.1, read on the forward strand.
AATGACACCTGCCAAGTGGGCTCCTGAGTTTGGCTTCTTGGGGGAAAGTGCCTCCTTTCAAAGCCAACTTGCCTGCGGCCTGTCCTGGGCTTGTGCCTACAAAAATTCCATAAGGACGAGGATTTCTCCCAGAACAAAGCTGCCCCCTCCTCCAAACCTGGCTGCCATCGGAGGCCCAAACGCGCCCTACAAAATGACATCTGCCAAGTGGGCTCTTGAGTTTGGCTTTCTGGGGAAAAGTGCCTCCTTTCGGAGTCAACTTGCCTGCGGCCCATGCAGGGCTTTTGCCTACAAAAATTCGATAAGGACGAGGATTTCTCCCAGACCAAAGCTGCCCCCTCCTCCAAACCTGGCTGCCATCGGAGGCCCAAACGAGCACTACAAAATGACATCTGCCAAGTGGGCTCTTGAGTTTGGCTTCTTGGGTGGAAGTACCTCCTTTCAAAGCCAACTTACCTGCGGCCCGTCCTGGGCTTTTGCCTACAAAAATTCCATAAGGACGAGGATTTCTCCCAGACCAAAGCTGCCCCCTCCTCCAAACCTGGCTGCCATCGGAGGCCCAAACGCGCCCTACAAAATGACATCTGCATTGTGGGCTCTTGAGTTTGGCTTCTTGGGGGAAAGTGCCTCCTTTCAAAGCCAACTTGCCTAACTAGCCCGCGGCCCGTGCTGGGCTTTAGACTACAAAAATTCCATAAGGACGAGGATTTCTCCCAGACCAAAGCTGCCCCCTCCTCCAAACCTGGCTGCCATCAGAAGCCCAAACGCGCCCTACAAAATGACATCTGCCAAGTGGGCTCTTGAGTTTGGCTTCTTGGGGAAAAGTGCCTCCTTTCGGATCCAACTTGCCTAACTTGCCTGCGGCCCGTCCTGGGCTTTTGCCTCCAAAAATTCCATAAGGACGAGGATTTCTCCCAGACCAAAGCTGCCCCCTCCTCCAAACCTGGCTGCCATCGGAGGCCCAAACGCGCTCCACAAAATGACACCTGCATTGAGGGTTCTTGAGTTTGGCTTCCTGGAGAAAAGTGCCTCCTTTCGGAGTCAACTTGCCTGCGGCCCATGCAGGGCTTTTGCCTACAAAAATTCCAGAAGGACGAGGATTTCTCCCAGACCAAAGCTGCCCCCTCCTCCAAACCTGGCTGCCATCGGAGGCCCAAACGTGCCCTACAAAATGACACCTGCCAAGTGGGCTCTTGAGTTTGGCTTCTTGGGGAAAAGTGATTCCATTCAAAACCAACTTGCCTGTGTCCAGTCCCGGGCTTTTGCTACAAGAATTCCATAAGGACGAGGATTTCTCCCAGACCAAAGCTGCCCCCTCCTCCAAACCTGGCTGCCATCGGAGGCCCAAACGCGCCCTACAAAATGACATCTGCCAAGTGGGCTCTTGAGTTTGGCTTCCTGGGGAAAAGTGCCTCCTTTCGGAGTCAACTTGCCTGCGGCCCATGCAGGGCTTTTGCCGACAAAAATTCCATTAGGAAGAGGATTTCTCCCAGACCAAAGCTGCCCCCTCCTCCAAACCTGGCTGCCATCGGAGGACCAAACGCGCCCTACAAAATGACATCTGCCAGGTGGGCTCTTGAGTTTGGCTTCTTGGGGGAAAGTGCCTCCTTTCAAAGCCAACTTGCCTGCGGCCCGTCCTGGGCTTTTGAGTTCAAAAATTCCATAAGGACGAGGATTTCTCCCAGACCAAAGCTGCCCCCTCCTCCAAACCTGGCTGCCATCGGAGGCCCAAACGCGCCCTACAAAATGACATCTGCCAAGTGGGCTCTTGAGTTTGGCTTCTTGGGGAAAAGTGCTTCCTTTCGGAGCCAAAATGCCTAACTTGCCTGCGGCCCGTCTTGGGCTTTTGAGTACAAAAATTCCAGAAGGACGAGGATTTCTCCCAGACCAAAGCTGCCCCCTCCTCCAAACCTGGCTGCCATCGGAGGCCCAAACGTGCCCTACAAAATGACACCTGCCAAGTGGGCTCTTGAGTTTGGCTTCTTGGGTGGAAGTGCCTCCTTTCAAAGCCAACTTGCCTGCGGCCCGTCCTGGGCTTTTGCCTACAAAAATTCCATAAGGACGAGGATTTCTCCCAGACCAAAGCTGCCCCCTCCTCCAAACCTGGCTGCCATCGGAGGCCCAAACGCGCCCTACAAAATGACATCTGCCAAGTGGGCTCTTGAGTTTGGCTTCTTGCGGAAAAGTGCCTCCTTTCGGAGCCAACTTGCCTAACTAGGCTGCGGCCCGTGCTGGGCATTAGACTACAAAAATTCCATAACGACGAGGATTTCTCCCAGACCAAATCTGCCCCCTCCTCCAAACCTGGCTGCCATCAGAGACCCAAACGCGCCCTACAAAATGACATCTGCATTGTGGGTTCTTGAGTTTGGCTTCTTGGGGAAAAGTGCCTCCTTTCGGAGCCAACTTGCCTAACTAGGCTGCGGCCCGTCCTGGGCTTTTGCCTCCAAAAATTCCATAAGGACGAGGATTTCTCCCAGACCAAAGCTGCCCCCTCCTCCAAACCTGGCTGCCATCGGAGGCCCAAACGCGCCCTACAAAATGACATCTGCCAAGTGGGCTCTTGAGTTTGGCTTTCTGGGGAAAAGTGCCTCCTTTCGGAATCAACTTGCCTGCGGCCCATGCAGGGCTTTTGCCTACAAAAATTCCATAAGGACGAGGATTTCTCCCAGACCAAAGCTGCCCCCTCCTCCAAACCTGGCTGCCATCGGAGGCCCAAACGAGCACTACAAAATGACATCTGCCAAGTGGGCTCTTGAGTTTGGCTTCTTGCGGAAAAGTGCCTCCTTTCAAAGCCAACTTGCCTAACTATCCTGCGGCCCGTGCTGGGCATTAGACTACAAAAATTCCATAACGACGAGGATTTCTCCCAGACCAAATCTGCCCCCTCCTCCAAACCTGGCTGCCATCAGAGGCCCAAACGCGCCCCACAAAATGACATCTGCATTGTGGGTTCTTGAGTTTGGCTTCTTGGGGAAAAGTGCCTCCTTTCGGAGCCAACTTGCCTAACTTGCCTGCGGCCCGTCCTGGGCTTTTGAGTTCAAAAATTCCATAAGGACGAGGATTTCTCCCAGACCAAAGCTGCCCCCTCCTCCAAACCTGGCTGCCATCGGAGGCCCAAACGTGCCCTACAAAATGACATCTGCCAAGTGGGCTCTTGAGTTTGGCTTCTTGGGGAAAAGTGACTCCTTTCAAAACCAACTTGCCTGCGTCCCGTCCCGGGCTTTTGCTACAAAAATTCCATAAGGACGAGGATTCCTCCCAGACCAAAGCTGCCCCCTCCTCCAAACCTGGCTGCCATCGGAGGCCCAAACGCGCCCTACAAAATGAAACCTGCCAAGTGGGCTCTTGAGTTTGGCTTCTTGGGGGAAAGTGCCTCCTTTCAAAGCCAACTTGCCTGCGGCCCGTCCTGGGCTTGTGCCTACAAAAATTCCATAAGGACGAGGATTTCTCCCAGAACAAAGCTGCCCCCTCCTCCAAACCTGGCTGCCATCGGAGGCCCAAACGCGCCCTACAAAATGACATCTGCCAAGTGGGCTCTTGAGTTTGGCTTTCTGGGGAAAAGTGCCTCCTTTCGGAGTCAACTTGCCTGCGGCCCATGCAGGGCTTTTGCCTACAAAAATTCCATAAGGACGAGGATTTCTCCCAGACCAAAGCTGCCCCCTCCTCCAAACCTGGCTGCCATCGGAGGCCCAAACGAGCACTACAAAATGACATCTGCCAAGTGGGCTCTTGAGTTTGGCTTCTTGGGTGGAAGTACCTCCTTTCAAAGCCAACTTGCCTGCGGCCCGTCCTGGGCTTTTGCCTACAAAAATTCCATAAGGACGAGGATTTCTCCCAGACCATAGCTGCCCCCTCCTCCAAACCTGGCTGCCATCGGAGGCCCAAACGCGCCCTACAAAATGACATCTGCATTGTGGGCTCTTGAGTTTGGCTTCTTGGGGGAAAGTGCATCCTTTCAAAGCCAACTTGCCTAACTAGCCTGCGGCCCGTGCTGGGCATTAGACTACAAAAATTCCATAAGGACGAGGATTTCTCCCAGACCAAAGCTGCCCCCTCCTCCAAACCTGGCTGCCATCAGAGGCCCAAACGCGCCCTACAAAATGACATCTGCCAAGTGGGCTCTTGAGTTTGGCTTCTTGGGGAAAAGTGCCTCCTTTCGGATCCAACTTGCCTAACTTGCCTGCGGCCCGTCCTGGGCTTTTGCCTCCAAAAATTCCAGAAGGACGAGGATTTCTCCCAGACCAAAGCTGCCCCCTCCTCCAAACCTGGCTGCCATCGGAGGCCCAAACGCGCTCCACAAAATGACACCTGCATTGAGGGTTCTTGAGTTTGGCTTCCTGGAGAAAAGTGCCTCCTTTCGGAGTCAACTTGCCTGCGGCCCATGCAGGGCTTTTGCCTACAAAAATTCCAGAAGGACGAGGATTTCTCCCAGACCAAAGCTGCCCCCTCCTCCAAACCTGGCTGCCATCGGAGGCCCAAACGTGCCCTACAAAATGACACCTGCCAAGTGGGCTCTTGAGTTTGGCTTCTTGGGGAAAAGTGATTCCATTCAAAACCAACTTGCCTGTGTCCAGTCCCGGGCTTTTGCTACAAAAATTCCATAAGGACGAGGATTTCTCCCAGACCAAAGCTGCCCCCTCCTCCAAACCTGGCTGCCATCGGAGGCCCAAACGTGCCCTACAAAATGACATCTGCCAAGTGGGCTCTTGAGTTTGGCTTCCTGGGGAAAAGTGCCTCCTTTCGGAGTCAACTTGCCTGCGGCCCATGCAGGGCTTTTGCCGACAAAAATTCCATTAGGAAGAGGATTTCTCCCAGACCAAAGCTGCCCCCTACTCCAAACCTGGCTGCCATCGGAGGACCAAACGCGCCCTACAAAATGACACCTGCCAAGTGGGCTCTTGAGTTTGGCTTCTTGGGGGAAAGTGCCTCCTTTCAAAGCCAACTTGCCTGCGGCCCGTCCTGGGCTTTTGAGTTCAAAAATTCCATAAGGACGAGGAGTTCTCCCAGACCAAAGCTGACCCCTCCTCCAAACCTGGCTGCCATCGGAGGCCCAAACGCGCCCTTACAAAATGACATCTGCCAAGTGGGCTCTTGAGTTTGGCTTCTTGGGGAAAAGTGCTTCCTTTCGGAGCCAAAATGCCTAACTTGCCTGCGGCCCGTCTTGGGTTTTGAGTACAAAAATTCCAGAAGGAGGAGGATTTCTCCCAGACCAAAGCTGCCCCCTCCTCCAAACCTGGCTGCCATCGGAGGCCCAAACGTGCCCTACAAAATGACACCTGCCAAGTGGGCTCTTGAGTTTGGCTTCTTGGGTGGAAGTGCCTCCTTTCAAAGCCAACTTGCCTGCGGCCCGTCCTGGGCTTTTGCCTACAAAAATTCCATAAGGACGAGTATTTCTCCCAGACCAAAGCTGCCCCCTCCTCCAAACCTGGCTGCCATCGGAGGCCCAAACGCGCCCTACAAAATGACATCTGCCAAGTGGGCTCTTGAGTTTGGCTTCTTGCGGAAAAGTGCCTCCTTTCAAAGCCAACTTGCCTAACTAGCCTGCGGCCCGTGCTGGGCATTAGACTACAAAAATTCCATAACGACGAGGATTTCTCCCAGACCAAATCTGCCCCCTCCTCCAAACCTGGCTGCCATCAGAGACCCAAATGCGCCCCACAAAATGACATCTGCATTGTGGGTTCTTGAGTTTGGCTTCTTGGGGAAAAGTGCCTCCTTTCGGAGCCAACTTGCCTAACTTGCCTGCGGCCCGTCCTGGGCTTTTGAGTTCAAAAATTCCATAAGGACGAGGATTTCTCCCAGAACAAAGCTGCCCCCTCCTCCAAACCTGGCTGCCATCGGAGGCCCCAACGCGCCCTACAAAATGACATCTGCCAAGTGGGCTCTTGAGTTTGGCTTTCTGGGGAAAAGTGCCTCCTTTCGGAGTCAACTTCCCTGCGGCCCATGCAGGGCTTTTGCCTACAAAAATTCCATAAGGACGAGGATTTCTCCCAGACCAAAGCTGCCCCCTCCTCCAAACCTGGCTGCCATCGGAGGCCCAAACGAGCACTACAAAATGACATCTGCCAAGTGGGCTCTTGAGTTTGGCTTCTTGGGTGGAAGTACCTCCTTTCAAAGCCAACTTGCCTGCGGCCCGTCCTGGGCTTTTGCCTACAAAAATTCCATAAGGACGAGGATTTCTCCCAGACCAAAGCTGCCCCCTCCTCCAAACCTGGCTGCCATCGGAGGCCCAAACGCGCCCTACAAAATGACATCTGCATTTTGGGCTCTTGAGTTTGGCTTCTTGGGGGAAAGTGCCTCCTTTCAAAGCCAACTTGCCTAACTAGCCTGCGGCCCGTGCTGGGCTTTAGACTACAAAAATTCCATAAGGACGAGGATTTCTCCCAGACCAAAGCTGCCCCCTCCTCCAAACCTGGCTGCCATCAGAGGCCCAAACGCGCCCTACAAAATGACATCTGCCAAGAGGGCTCTTGAGTTTGGCTTCTTGGGGAAAAGTGCCTCCTTTCGGATCCAACTTGCCTAACTTGCCTGCGGCCCGTCCTGGGCTTTTGCTAAAAAAATTCCATAAGGACGAGGATTTCTCCCAGACCAAAGCTGCCCCCTCCTCCAAACCTGGCTGCCATCGGAGGCCCAAACGCGCTCCACAAAATGACACCTGCATTGAGGGTTCTTGAGTTTGGCTTCCTGGAGAAAAGTGCCTCCTTTCGGAGTCAACTTGCCTGCGGCCCATGCAGGGCTTTTGCCTACAAAAATTCCAGAAGGACGAGGATTTCTCCCAGACCAAAGCTGCCCCCTCCTCCAAACCTGGCTGCCATCGGAGGCCCAAACGTGCCCTACAAAATGACACCTGCCAAGTGGGCTCTTGAGTTTGGCTTCTTGGGTGGAAGTGCCTCCTTTCAAAGCCAACTTGCCTGCGGCCCGTCCTGGGCTTTTGCCTACAAAAATTCCATAAGGACGAGGATTTCTCCCAGACCAAAGCTGCCCCCTCCTCCAAACCTGGCTGCCATCGGAGGCCCAAACGCGCCCTACAAAATGACATCTGCCAAGTGGGCTCTTGAGTTTGGCTTCTTGATGAAAAGTGCCTCCTTTCGGAGCCAACTTGCCTAACTTGCCTGCGGCCCGTCCTGGGCTTTTGCCTCCAAAAATTCCAGAAGGACGAGAATTTCTCCCAGGCCAAAGCTGCCCCCTCCTCCAAACCTGGCTGCCATCGGAGGCCCAAACGTGCCCTACAAAATGACACCTGCCAAGTGGGCTCTTGAGTTTGGCTTCTTGGGGAAAAGTGACTCCATTCAAAACCAACTTGCCTGTGTCCAGTCCCGGGCTTTTGCTACAAAAATTCCATAAGGATGAGGATTTCTCCCAGACCAAAGCTGCCCCCTCCTCCAAACCTGGCTGCCATCGGAGGCCCAAACGTGCCCTACAAAATGACATCTGCCAAGTGGGCTCTTGAGTTTGGCTTCCTGGGGAAACGTGCCTCCTTTCCGAGTCAACTTGCCTGCGGCCCATGCAGGGCTTTTGCCGACAAAAATTCCATTAGGAAGAGGATTTCTCCCAGACCAAAGCTGCCCCCTCCTCCAAACCTGGCTGCCATCGGAGGACCAAACGCGCCCTACAAAATGACACCTGCCAAGTGGGCTCTTGAGTTTGGCTTCTTGGGGGAAAGTGCCTCCTTTCAAAGCCAACTTGCCTGCGGGCCGTCCTGGGCTTTTGAGTTCAAAAATTCCATAAGGACGAGGATTTCTCCCAGACCAAAGCTGCCCCCTCCTCCAAACCTGGCTGCCATCGGAGGCCCAAACGCGCCCCACAAAATGACATCTGCATTGAGGGTTCTTGAGTTTGGCTTCCTGGGGAAAAGTGCCTCCTTTCGGAGTCAACTTGCCTGCGGCCCATGCGGGGTTTTTGCCTCCAAAAATTCCATAAGGACGAGGATTTCTCCCAGACCAAAGCTGCCCCCTCCTCCAAACCTGGCTGCCATCGGAGGCCCAAACGTGCCCTACAAAATGACACCTGCCAAGTGGGCTCTTGAGTTTGGCTTCTTGGGGGAAAGTGCCTCCTTTCAAAGCCAACTTGCCTGCAGCCCGTGCTGGGCTTTAGACTACAAAAATTCCATAAGGACGAGGATTTCTCCCAGACCAAAGCTGCCCCCTCCTCCAAACCTGGCTGCCATCGGAGGCCCAAACGCGCCCCACAAAATGACATCTGCATTGTGGCTTCTTGAGTTTGGCTTCTTGGGGAAAAGTGCCTCCTTTCAAAGCAACTTGCCTAACTTGCCTGCGGCCCATGCGGGGTTTTTGCCTACAAAAATTCCATAAGGACGAGGATTTCTCTCAGACCAAAGCTGCCCCCTCCTCCAAACCTGGCTGCCATCGGAGGCCCAAACGCGCCCTACAAAATGACACCTGCCAAGTGGGCTCTTGAGTTTGGCTTCTTGGGGAAAAGTGACTCCATTCAAAACCAACTTCCCTGCGTCCCGTCCCGGGCTTTTGCTACAAAAATTCCATAAGGACGAGGATTCCTCCCAGACCAAAGCTGCCCCCTCCTCCAAACCTGGCTGCCATCGGAGGCCCAAACGCGCCCTACAAAATGACATCTGCCAAGTGGGCTCTTGAGTTTGGCTTTCTGGGGAAAAGTGCCTCCTTTTGGAGTCAACTTGCCTGCGGCCCATGCAGGTCTTTTGCCTACAAAAATTCCAGAAGGACGAGGATTTCTCCCAGACCAAAGCTGCCCCCTCCTCCAAACCTGGCTGCCATCGGAGGCCCAAACGTGCCCTACAAAATGACATCTGCCAAGTGGGCTCTTGAGTTTGGCTTCTTGGGTGGAAGTACCTCCTTTCAAAGCCAACTTGCCTGCGGCCCGTCCTGGGCTTTTGAGTACAAAAATTCCATAAGGACGAGGATTTCTCCCAGACCAAAGCTGTCCCCTCCTCCAAACCTGGCTGCCATCGGAGGCCCAAACGTGCCCTACAAAATGACATCTGCCAAGTGGGCTCTTGAGTTTGGCTTCCTGGGGAAAAGTGCCTCCTTTCGGAGTCAACTTGCCTGCGGCCCATGCAGGGCTTTTGCCTACAAAAATTCCAGAAGGACGAGGATTTCTCCCAGACCAAAGCTGCCCCCTCCTCCAAACCTGGCTGCCATCGGAGGCCCAAACGTGCCCTACAAAATGACACCTGCCAAGTGGGCTCTTGAGTTTGGCTTCTTGGGTGGAAGTGCCTCCTTTCAAAGCCAACTTGCCTGCGGCCCGTCCTGGGCTTTTGCCTACAAAAATTCCATAAGGACGAGGATTTCTCCCAGACCAAAGCTGCCCCCTCCTCCAAACCTGGCTGCCATCGGAGGCCCAAACGCGCCCTACAAAAGGACATTTGCCAAGTGGGCTCTTGAGTTTGGCTTCTTGCGGAAAAGTGCCTCCTTTCAAAGCCAACTTGCCTAACTAGCCTGCGGCCCGTGCTGGGCTTTAGACTACAAAAATTCCATAAGGACGAGGCTTTCTCCCAGGCCAAAGCTGCCCCCTCCTCCAAACCTGGCTGCCATCGGAGGCCCAAACGTGCCCTACAAAATGACACCTGCCAAGTGGGCTCTTGAGTTTGGCTTCTTGGGGAAAAGTGACTCCTTTCAAAACCAACTTGCCTGTGTCCCGTCCCGGGCTTTTGCTACAAAAATTCCATAAGGACGAGGATTCCTCCCAGACCAAAGCTGCCCCCTCCTCCAAACCTGGCTGCCATCGGAGGCCCAAACGTGCCCTACAAAATGACATCTGCCAAGTGGGCTCTTGAGTTTGGCTTCTTGGGTGGAAGTGCCTCCTTTCAAAGCCAACTTGCCTGAGGCCCGTACTGGGCTTTTGCCTACAAATTTTCCAGGAGGACGAGGATTTCTCCCAGACCAAAGCTGCCCCCTCCTCCAAACCTGGCTGCCATCGGAGGCCCAAACGCGCCCTACAAAATGACATCTGCCAAGTGGGCTCTTGAGTTTGGCTTCTTGGGGAAAAGTGCCTCCTTTCAAAGCCAACTTGCCTAACTAGCCTGCAGCCCATTCTGGGCTTTTGCCTACAAAAATTCCATAAGGACGAGGATTTCTCCCAGACTAAAGCTGCCCCCTCCTCCAAACCTGGCTGCCATCGGAGGTCCAAACGCGCCCTACAAAATGACATCTGCATTGTGGGTTCTTGAGTTTGGCTTCTTGGGGAAAAGTGCCTCCTTTCAAAGCAACTTGCCTAACTTGCCTGCGGCCCATGCGGGGTTTTTGCCTACAAAAATTCCATAAGGACGAGGATTTCTCCCAGACCAAAGCTGCCCCCTCCTCCAAACCTGGCTGCCATCGGAGGCCCAAACGCGCCCTACAAAATGACACCTGCCAAGTGGGCTCTTGAGTTTGGCTTCTTGGGGAAAAGTGACTCCTTTCAAAACCAACTTGCCTGCGTCCCGTCCCGGGCTTTTGCTACAAAAATTCCATAAGGACGAGGATTCCTCCCAGACCAAAGCTGCCCCCTCCTCCAAACCTGGCTGCCATCGGAGGCCCAAACGCGCCCTACAAAATGACATCTGCCAAGTGGGCTCTTGAGTTTGGCTTTCTGGGGAAAAGTGCCTCCTTTCGGAGTCAACTTGCCTGCGGCCCATGCAGGGCTTTTGCCTACAAAAATTCCATAAGGACGAGGATTTCTCCCAGACCAAAGCTGCCCCCTCCTCCAAACCTGGCTGCCATCGGAGGCCCAAACGCACCCTACAAAATGACACCTGCCAAGTGGGCTCTTGAGTTTGGCTTCTTGGGGGAAAGTGCCTCCTTTCAAAGCCAACTTGCCTAACTAGCCTGCGGCCCGTGCTGGGCTTTAGACTACAAAAATTCCATAAGGACGAGGATTTCTCCCAGACCAAAGCTGCCCCCTCCTCCAAACCTGGCTGCCATCAGAGGCCCAAACGCGCCCTACAAAATGACATCTGCCAAGTGGGCTCTTGAGTTTGGCTTCTTGGGGAAAAGTGCCTCCTTTCGGATCCAACTTGCCTAACTTGCCTGCGGCCAGTCCTGGGCTTTTGCCTCCAAAAATTCCATAAGGACGAGGATTTCTCCCAGACCAAAGCTGCCCCCTCCTCCAAACCTGGCTGCCATCGGAGGCCCAAACGCGCTCCACAAAATGACACCTGCATTGAGGGTTCTTGAGTTTGGCTTCCTGGAGAAAAGTGCCTCCTTTCGGAGTCAACTTGCCTGCGGCCCATGCAGGGCTTTTGCCTACAAAAATTCCAGAAGGACGAGGATTTCTCCCAGACCAAAGCTGCCCCCTCCTCCAAACCTGGCTGCCATCGGAGGCCCAAACGCGCCCTACAAAATGACATCTGCCAAGTGGGCTCTTGAGTTTGGCTTCTTGCGGAAAAGTGACTCCTTTCAAAGCCAACTTGCCTAACTAGCCTGCGGCCCGTGCTGGGCATTAGACTACAAAAATTCCATAACGACAAGTATTTCTCCCAGACCAAATCTGCCCCCTCCTCCAAACCTGGCTGCCATCGGAGGCCCAAACGCGCCCCACAAAATGACATCTGCATTGTGGGTTCTTGAGTTTGGCTTCTTGGGGAAAAGTGCCTCCTTTCAAAGCCAACTTGCCTAACTTGCCTGCGGCCCATGCGGGTTTTTTGCCTACAAAAATTCCATAAGGACGAGGATTTCTCCCAGACCAAAGCTGCCCCCTCCTCCAAACCTGGCTGCCATCGGAGGCCCAAACGCGCCCTACAAAATGACACCTGCCAAGTGGGCTCTTGAGTTTGGCTTCTTGGGGAAAAGTGACTCCTTTCAAAACCAACTTGCCTGCGTCCCGTCCCGGGCTTTTGCTACAAAAATTCCATAAGGACGAGGATTCCTCCCAGACCAAAGCTGCCCCCTCCTCCAAACCTGGCTGCCATCGGAGGCCCAAACGCGCCCTACAAAATGACACCTGCCAAGTGGGCTCTTGAGTTTGGCTTCTTGGGGGAAAGTGCCTCCTTTCAAAGCCAACTTGCCTGCGGCCCGTCCTGGGCTTGTGCCTACAAAAATTCCATAAGGACGAGGATTTCTCCCAGAACAAAGCTGCCCCCTCCTCCAAACCTGGCTGCCATCGGAGGCCCAAACGCGCCCTACAAAATGACATCTGCCAAGTGGGCTCTTGAGTTTGGGTTCTTGGGGAAAAGAGCTTCCTTTCGGAGCCAAAATGCCTAACTTGCCTGCGGCCCGTCCTGGGCTTTTGCCTACAAAAATTCCATGAGGACAAGGATTTCTCCCAGACCAAAGCTGCCCCCACCTCCAAACCTGGCAGCCATCGGAGGCCCAAACGCGCCCTACAAAATGACATCTGCCAAGTGGGCTCTTGAGTTTGGCTTCTTGGGGAAAAGTGCCTCCTTTCGGAGTCAACTTGCCTGCGGCCCATGCAGGGCTTTTGCCTACAAAAATTCCATAAGGACGAGGATTTCTCCCAGACCAAAGCTGCCCCCTCATCCAAACCTGGCTGCCATCGGAGGCCCAAACGTGCCCTACAAAATGACATCTGCCAAGTGGGCTCTTGAGTTTGGCTTCTTGGGTGGAAGTACCTCCTTTCAAAGCCAACTTGCCTGCGGCCCGTCCTGGGCTTTTGCTACAAAAATTCCATAAGGACGAGGATTTCTCCCAGACCAAAGCTGCCCCCTCCTCCAAACCTGGCTGCCATCGGAGGCCCAAACGCGCCCTACAAAATGACATCTGCCAAGTGGGCTCTTGAGTTTGGCTTCTTGGGTGGAAGTACCTCCTTTCGAAGCCAACTTGCCTGCGGCCCATGCGGGGTTTTTGCCTACAAAAATTCCATAAGGACGAGGATTTCTCCCAGACCAAAGCTGCCCCCTCCTCCAAACCTGGCTGCCATCGGAGGCCCAAGCGTGCCCTACAAAATGACACCTGCCAAGTGGGCTCTTGAGTTTGGCTTCTTGGGTGGAAGTACCTCCTTTCAAAGCCAACTTGCCTGCGGCCCGTCCTGGGCTTTTGCCTACAAAAATTCCATAAGGACGAGGATTTCTCCCAGACCAAAGCTGCCCCCTCCTCCAAACCTGGCTGCCATCGGTGGCCCAAACGCGCCCTACAAAATGACATCTGCCAAGTGGGCTCCTGAGTTTGGCTTCTTGGGGGAAAGTGCCTCCTTTCGGAGCCAACTTGCCTAACTTGCCTGCGGCCCGTCCTGGGCTTTTGCCTACAAAAATTCCATAAGGACGAGGATTTCTCCCAGACCAAAGCTGCCCCCTCCTCCAAACCTGGCTGCCATCGGAGGCCCAAACGCGCCCTACAAAATGACACCTGCCAAGTGGGCTCTTGAGTTTGGCTTCTTGGGGAAAAGTGACTCCTTTCAAAACCAACTTGCCTGCGTCCCGTCCCGGGCTTTTGCTACAAAAATTCCATAAGGACGAGGATTTCTCCCAGACCAAAGCTGCCCCCTCCTCCAAACCTGGCTGCCATCGGAGGCCCAAACGTGCCCTACAAAATGACACCTGCCAAGTGGGCTCTTGAGTTTGGCTTCTTGGGTGGAAGTGCCTCCTTTCGGAGACAACTTGCCTGCGGCCCGTCCTGGGCTTTTGCCTACAAAAATTCCATAAGGACGAGGATTTCTCCCAGACCAAAGCTGCCCCCTCCTCCAAACCTGGCTGCCATCGGAGGGCCAAACGTGCCCTACAAAATGACACCTGCCAAGTGGGCTCTTGAGTTTGGCTTCTTGGGTGGAAGTACCTCCTTTCAAAGCCAACTTGCCTGCGGCCCGTCCTGGGCTTTTGCCTACAAAAATTCCATAAGGACGAGGATTTCTCCCAGACCAAAGCTGCCCCCTCCTCCAAACCTGGCTGCCATCGGTGGCCCAAACGCGCCCTACAAAATGACAACTGCCAAGTGGGCTCCTGAGTTTGGCTTCTTGGGGGAAAGTGCCTCCTTTCGGAGCCAACTTGCCTAACTTGCCTGCGGCCCGTCCTGGGCTTTTGCTACAAAAATTCCATAAGGACGAGGATTTCTCCCAGACCAAAGCTGCCCCCTCCTCCAAACCTGGCTGCCATCGGAGGTCCAAACGCGCCCTACAAAATGACATCTGCATTGTGGGTTCTTGAGTTTGGCTTCTTGGGGAAAAGTGCCTCCTTTCAAAGCAACTTGCCTAACTTGCCTGCGGCCCATGCGGGGTTTTTGCCTACAAAAATTCCATAAGGACGAGGATTTCTCCCAGACCAAAGCTGCCCCCTCCTCCAAACCTGGCTGCCATCGGAGGCCCAAACGCGCCCTACAAAATGACACCTGCCAAGTGGGCTCTTGAGTTTGGCTTCTTGGGGAAAAGTGACTCCTTTCAAAACCAACTTGCCTGCGTCCCGTCCCGGGCTTTTGCTACAAAAATTCCATAAGGACGAGGATTCCTCCCAGACCAAAGCTGCCCCCTCCTCCAAACCTGGCTGCCATCGGAGGCCCAAACGTGCCCTACAAAATGACACCTGCCAAGTGGGCTCTTGAGTTTGGCTTCTTGGGTGGAAGTGCCTCCTTTTGGAGACAACTTGCCTGCGGCCCGTCCTGGGCATTAGACTACAAAAATTCCATAACGACGAGGATTTCTCCCAGACCAAATCTGCCCCCTCCTCCAAACCTGGCTGCCATCAGAGGCCCAAACGCGCCCCACAAAATGACATCTGCATTGTGGGTTCTTGAGTTTGGCTTCTTGGGGAAAAGTGCCTCCTTTCGGAGCCAACTTGCCTAACTTGCCTGCGGCCCGTCCTGGGCTTTTGCTACAAAAATTCCATAAGGACGAGGATTTCTCCCAGACCAAAGCTGCCCCCTCCTCCAAACCTGGCTGCCATCGGAGGCCCAAACGCGCCCTACAAAATGACACCTGCCAAGTGGGCTCTTGAGTTTGGCTTCTTGGGGGAAAGTGCCTCCTTTCAAAGCCAACTTGCCTGCGGCCCGTCCTGGGCTTTTGAGTACAAAAATTCCATAAGGACGAGGATTTCTCCCAGACCAAAGCTGCCCCCTCCTCCAAACCTGGCTGCCATCGGAGGCCCAAACGCGCCCTACAAAATGACATCTGCCAAGTGGGCTCTTGAGTTTGGCTTCTTGGGGAAAAGTGTTTCCTTTCGGAGCCAAAATGCCTAACTTGCCTGCGGCCCGTCCTGGGCTTTTGAGTGCAAAAATTCCAGAAGGACGAGGATTTCTCCCAGACCAAAGCTGCCCCCTCCTCCAAACCTGGCTGCCATCGGAGGCCCAAACGCGCCCCACAAAATGACATCTGCCAAGTGGGCTCTTGAGTTTGGCTTCTTGGGGAAAAGTGCCTCCTTTCGGAGCCAACTTGCCTAACTTGCCTGCGGCCCGTCCTGGGCTTTTGCTACAAAAATTCCATAAGGACGAGGATTTCTCCCAGGCCAAAGCTGCCCCCTCCTCCAAACCTGGCTGCCATCGGAGGCCCAAACGCGCCCTACAAAATGACATCTGCCAAGTGGGCTCTTGAGTTTGGCTTCTTGGGGAAAAGTGACTCCTTTCAAAACCAACTTGCCTGCGTCCCGTCCCGGACTTTTGCTACAAAAATTCCATAAGGACGAGGATTCCTCCCAGACCAAAGCTGCCCCCTCCTCCAAACCTGGCTGCCATCGGAGGCCCAAACGCGCCCTACAAAATGACATCTGCCAAGAGGGCTCTTGAGTTTGGCTTTCTGGGGAAAAGTGCCTCCTTTCGGAGTCAACTTGCCTGCGGCCCGTCCTGGGCTTTTGAGTACAAAAATTCCAGAAGGACGAGGATTTCTCCCAGACCAAAGCTGCCCCCTCCTCCAAACCTGGCTGCCATCGGAGGCCCAAACGCGCCCTACAAAAGGACATCTGCATTGTGGGTTCTTGAGTTTGGCTTCTTGGGGAAAAGTGCCTCCTTTCGGAGCCAACTTGCCTAACTTGCCTGCGGCCCATGCAGGGCTTTTGCCTACAAAAATTCCATAAGGACAAGGATTTCTCCCAGACCAAAGCTGCCCCCTCCTCCAAACCTGGCTGCCATCGGAGGCCCAAACGTGCCCTACAAAATGACACCTGCCAAGTGGGCTCTTGAGTTTGGCTTCTTGGGGAAAAGTGCCTGCTTTCAAAACCAACTTGCCTGCGTCCCGTCCCGGGCTTTTGCTACAAAAATTCCATAAGGACGAGGATTTCTCCCAGACCAAAGCTGCCCCCTCCTCCAAACCTGGCTGCCATCGGAGGCCCAAACGCGCCCTACAAAATGACATCTGCCAAGTGGGCTCTTGAGTTTGGCTTCTTGGGGGAAAGTGCCTCCTTTCAAAGCCAACTTGCCTCCGGCCCGTCCTGGGCTTTTGCCTACAAAAATTCCATAAGGACGAGGATTTCTCCCAGAACAAAGCTGCCCCCTCCTCCAAACCTGGCTGCCATCGGAGGCCCAAACGCGCCCTACAAAATGACATCTGCCAAGTGGGCTCTTGAGTTTGGCTTCTTGGGGAAAAGTGCTTCCTTTCGCAGCCAAAATGCCTAACTTGCCTGCGGCCCGTCCTGGGCTTTTGAGTACAAAAATTCCAGAAGGATGAGGATTTCTCCCAGACCAAAGCTGCCCCCTCCTCCAAACCTGGCTGCCATCAGAGGCCCAAACGCGCCCTACAAAAGGACATCTGCATTGTGGGTTCTTGAGTTAGGCTTCTTGGGGAAAAGTGCCTCCTTTCAAAGCCAACTTGCCTAACTTGCCTGCGGCCCGTCCTGGGCTTTTGCTACAAAAATTCCATAAGGACGAGGATTTCTCCCAGACCAAAGCTGCCCCCTCCTCCAAACCTGGCTGCCATCGGAGGCCCAAACGCGCCCTACAAAATGACATCTGCCAAGTGGGCTCTAGAGTTTGGCTTCTTGGGGAAAAGTGCCTCCTTTCGGAGTCAACTTGCCGGCGGCCCATGCAGGGCTTTTGCCTAAAAAAATTCCATAAGGACGAGGATTTCTCCCAGACCAAAGCTGCCCCCTCCTCCAAACCTGGCTGCCATCGGAGGCCCAAACGTGCCCTACAAAATGACATCTGCCAAGTGGGCTCTTGAGTTTGGCTTCTTGGGTGGAAGTGCCTCCTTTCAAAGCCAACTTGCCTGCGGCCCGTCCTGGGCTTTTGCCTCCAAAAATTCCATAAGGACGAGGATTTCTCCCAGACCAAAGCTGCCCCCTCCTCCAAACCTGGCTGCCATCGGAGGCCCAAACGCGCCCTACAAAATGACATCTGCCAAGTGGGCTCTTGAGTTTGGCTTCTTGGGTGGAAGTACCTCCTTTCAAAGCCAACTTGCCTGCGGCCCGTCCTGGGCTTGTGCCTACAAAAATTCCATAAGGACGAGGATTTCTCCCAGACCAAAGCTGCCCCCTCCTCCAAACCTGGCTGCCATCGGAGGCCCAAACGTGCCCTACAAAATGACACCTGCCAAGTGGGCTCTTGAGTTTGGCTTCTTGGGGAAAAGTGACTCCTTTCAAAACCAACTTGCCTGCGTCCCGTCCCGGGCTTTTGCTAAAAAAATTCCATAAGGACGAGGATTCCTCCCAGACCAAAGCTGCCCCCTCCTCCAAACCTGGCTGCCATCGGAGGCCCAAACGCGCCCTACAAAATGACATCTGCCAAGTGGGCTCTTGAGTTTGGCTTTCTGGGGAAAAGTGCCTCCTTTCGGAGTCAACTTGCCTGCGGCCCATGCAGGGCTTTTGCCTACAAAAATTCCATAAGGACGAGGATTTCTCCCAGACCAAAGCTGCCCCCTCCTCCAAACCTGGCTGCCATCGGAGGCCCAAACGTGCCCTACAAAATGACATCTGCCAAGTGGGCTCTTGAGTTTGGCTTCTTGGGTGGAAGTACCTCCTTTCAAAGCCAACTTGCCTGCGGCCCGTCCTGGGCTTTTGCCTACAAAAATTCCATAAGGACGAGGATTTCTCCCAGACCAAAGCTGCCCCCTCCTCCAAACCTGGCTGCCATCGGAGGCCCAAACGTGCCCTACAAAATGACATCTGCCAAGTGGGCTCTTGAGTTTGGCTTCCTGGGGAAAAGTGCCTCCTTTCGGAGTCAACTTGCCTGCGGCCCGTCCTGGGCTTTAGACTACAAAAATTCCATAAGGACGAGGATTTCTCCCAGACCAAAGCTGCCCCCTCCTCCAAACCTGGCTGCCATCGGAGGCCCAAACGCGCCCTACAAAATGACACCTGCCAAGTGGGCTCTTGAGTTTGGCTTCTTGGGGGAAAGTGCCTCCTTTCAAAGCCAACTTGCCTGCGGCCCGTCCTGGGCTTTTGAGTACAAAAATTCCAGAAGGACGAGGATTTCTCCCAGACCAAAGCTGCCCCCTCCTCCAAACCTGGCTGCCATCGGAGGCCCAAACGCGCCCTACAAAATGACATCTGCCAAGTGGGCTCTTGAGTTTGGCTTCTTGGGGAAAAGTGCTTCCTTTCGGAGCCACAATGCCTAAGTTGCCTGCGGCCCGTCCTGGGCTTTTGAGTACAAAAATTCCATAAGGACGAGGATTTCTCCCAGGCCAAAGCTGCCCCCTCCTCCAAACCTGGCTGCCATCGGAGGCCCAAACGCGCCCTACAAAATGACACAAGCCAAGTGGGCTCTTGAGTTTGGCTTCTTGGGTGGAAGTGCCTCCTTTCAAAGCCAACTTGCCTGCGGCCCGTCCCGGGCTTTTGCCTACAAAAATTCCATAAGGACGAGGATTTCTCCCAGACCAAAGCTGCCCCCTCCTCCAAACCTGGCTGCCATCGGAGGCCCAAACGCGCCCTACAAAATGACACCTGCCAAGTGGGCTCCTGAGTTTGGCTTCTTGGGGGAAAGTGCCTCCTTTCAAAGCCAACTTGCCTGCGGCCCGTCCTGGGCTTTAGACTACAAAAATTCCATAAGGACGAGGATTTCTCCCAGACCAAAGCTGCCCCCTCCTCCAAACCTGGCTGCCATCGGAGGCCCAAACGCGCCCCACAAAATGACATCTGCATTGAGGGTTCTTGAATTTGGCTTCTTGGGGAAAAGTGCCTCCTTTCGGAGCCAACTTGCCTAACTTGCCTGCGGCCCATGCAGGGCTTTTGCCTACAAAAATTCCATAAGGACGAGGATTTCTCCCAGACCAAAGCTGCCCCCTCCTCCAAACCTGGCTGCCATCGGAGGCCCAAACGTGCCCTACAAAATGACATCTGCCAAGTGGGCTCTTGAGTTTGGCTTCTTGGGTGGAAGTGCCTCCTTTCAAAGCCAACTTGCCTGCGGCCCGTCCTGGGCTTTTGCCTCCAAAAATTCCATAAGGACGAGGATTTCTCCCAGACCAAAGCTGCCCCCTCCTCCAAACCTGGCTGCCATCGGAGGCCCAAACGCGCCCTACAAAATGACATCTGCCAAGTGGGCTCTTGAGTTTGGCTTCTTGGGTGGAAGTACCTCCTTTCAAAGCCAACTTGCCTGCGGCCCGTCCTGGGCTTGTGCCTACAAAAATTCCATAAGGACGGGGATTTCTCCCAGACCAAAGCTGCCCCCTCCTCCAAACCTGGCTGCCATCGGAGGCCCAAACGTGCCCTACAAAATGACACCTGCCAAGTGGGCTCTTGAGTTTGGCTTCTTGGGGAAAAGTGACTCCTTTCAAAACCAACTTGCCTGCGTCCCGTCCCGGGCTTTTGCTAAAAAAATTCCATAAGGACGAGGATTCCTCCCAGACCAAAGCTGCCCCCTCCTCCAAACCTGGCTGCCATCGGAGGCCCAAACGCGCCCTACAAAATGACATCTGCCAAGTGGGCTCTTGAGTTTGGCTTTCTGGGGAAAAGTGCCTCCTTTCGGAGTCAACTTGCCTGCGGCCCATGCAGGGCTTTTGCCTACAAAAATTCCATAAGGACGAGGATTTCTCCCAGACCAAAGCTGCCCCCTCCTCCAAACCTGGCTGCCATCGGAGGCCCAAACGTGCCCTACAAAATGACATCTGCCAAGTGGGCTCTTGAGTTTGGCTTCTTGGGTGGAAGTACCTCCTTTCAAAGCCAACTTGCCTGCGGCCCGTCCTGGGCTTTTGCCTACAAAAATTCCATAAGGACGAGGATTTCTCCCAGACCAAAGCTGCCCCCTCCTCCAAACCTGGCTGCCATCGGAGGCCCAAACGTGCCCTACAAAATGACATCTGCCAAGTGGGCTCTTGAGTTTGGCTTCCTGGGGAAAAGTGCCTCCTTTCGGAGTCAACTTGCCTGCGGCCCGTCCTGGGCTTTAGACTACAAAAATTCCATAAGGACGAGGATTTCTCCCAGACCAAAGCTGCCCCCTCCTCCAAACCTGGCTGCCATCGGAGGCCCAAACGCGCCCTACAAAATGACACCTGCCAAGTGGGCTCTTGAGTTTGGCTTCTTGGGGGAAAGTGCCTCCTTTCAAAGCCAACTTGCCTGCGGCCCGTCCTGGGCTTTTGAGTACAAAAATTCCAGAAGGACGAGGATTTCTCCCAGACCAAAGCTGCCCCCTCCTCCAAACCTGGCTGCCATCGGAGGCCCAAACGCGCCCTACAAAATGACATCTGCCAAGTGGGCTCTTGAGTTTGGCTTCTTGGGGAAAAGTGCTTCCTTTCGGAGCCACAATGCCTAAGTTGCCTGCGGCCCGTCCTGGGCTTTTGAGTACAAAAATTCCATAAGGACGAGGATTTCTCCCAGACCAAAGCTGCCCCCTCCTCCAAACCTGGCTGCCATCGGAGGCCCAAACGCGCCCTACAAAATGACACAAGCCAAGTGGGCTCTTGAGTTTGGCTTCTTGGGTGGAAGTGCCTCCTTTCAAAGCCAACTTGCCTGCGGCCCGTCCCGGGCTTTTGCCTACAAAAATTCCATAAGGACGAGGATTTCTCCCAGACCAAAGCTGCCCCCTCCTCCAAACCTGGCTGCCATCGGAGGCCCAAACGCGCCCTACAAAATGACACCTGCCAAGTGGGCTCCTGAGTTTGGCTTCTTGGGGGAAAGTGCCTCCTTTCAAAGCCAACTTGCCTGCGGCCCGTCCTGGGCTTTAGACTACAAAAATTCCATAAGGACGAGGATTTCTCCCAGACCAAAGCTGCCCCCTCCTCCAAACCTGGCTGCCATCGGAGGCCCAAACGCGCCCCACAAAATGACATCTGCATTGAGGGTTCTTGAATTTGGCTTCTTGGGGAAAAGTGCCTCCTTTCGGAGCCAACTTGCCTAACTTGCCTGCGGCCCATGCAGGGCTTTTGCCTACAAAAATTCCATAAGGACAAGGATTTCTCCCAGACCAAAGCTGCCCCCTCCTCCAAACCTGGCTGCCATCGGAGGCCCAAACGCGCCCTACAAAATGACATCTGCATTGTGGGTTCTTGAGTTTGGCTTCTTGGGGAAAAGTGCCTCCTTTCAAAGCAACTTGCCTAACTTGCCTGCGGCCCATGCGGGGTTTTTGCCTACAAAAATTCCATAAGGACGAGGATTTCTCCCAGACCAAAGCTGCCCCCTCCTCCAAACCTGGCTGCCATCGGAGGCCCAAACGCGCCCTACAAAATGACACCTGCCAAGTGGGCTCTTGAGTTTGGCTTCTTGGGGAAAAGTGACTCCTTTCAAAACCAACTTGCCTGCGTCCCGTCCCGGGCTTTTGCTACAAAAATTCCATAAGGACGAGGATTCCTCCCAGACCAAAGCTGCCCCCTCCTCCAAACCTGGCTGCCATCGGAGGCCCAAACGCGCCCTACAAAAGGACATCTGCATTGTGGGTTCTTGAGTTTGGCTTCTTGGGGAAAAGTGCCTCCTTTCAAAGCCAACTTGCCTAACTTGCCTGCGGCCCATGCAGGGCTTTTGCCTACAAAAATTCCATAAGGACAAGGATTTCTCCCAGACCAAAGCTGCCCCCTCCTCCAAACCTGGCTGCCATCGGAGGCCCAAACGCGCCCTACAAAATGACATCTGCCAAGTGGGCTCTTGAGTTTGGCTTCCTGGGGAAAAGTGCCTCCTTTCGGATTCACCTTGCCTGCGGCCCATGCAGGGCTTTTGCCTACAAAAATTCCATAAGGACGAGGATTTCTCCCAGACCAAAGCTGCCCCCTCCTCCAAACCTGGCTGCCATCAGAGGCCCAAACGTGCCCTACAAAATGACACCTGCCAAGTGGGCTCTTGAGTTTGGCTTCTTGGGTGGAAGTGCCTCCTTTCGGAGCCAAAATGCCTGCGGCCCGTCCTGGGCTTTTGCCTCCAAAAATTCCAGAAGGACGAGGATTTCTCCCAGACCAAAGCTGCCCCCTCCTCCAAACCTGGCTGCCATCGGAGGCCCAAACGCGCCCCACAAATTGACACCTCCATTGAGGGTTCTTGATTTTGGCTTCTTGGGGAAAAGTGCCTCCTTTCGGAGCCAACTTGCCTGCGGCCCATGCAGGGCTTTTGCCCACAAAAATTCCAGAAGGACGAGGATTTCTCCCAGACCAAAGCTGCCCCCTCCTCCAAACCTGGCTGCCATCGGAGGCCCAAACGTGCCCTACAAAATGACATCTGCCAAGTGGGCTCTTGAGTTTGGCTTCTTGGGTGGAAGTGCCTCCTTTCAAAGCCAACTTGCCTGCGGCCCGTCCTGGGCTTTTGCCTACAAAAATTCCAGAAGGACGAGGATTTCTCCCAGGCCAAAGCTGCCCCCTCCTCCAAACCTGGCTGCCATCGGAGGCCCAAACGTGCCCTACAAAATGACATCTGCCAAGTGGGCTCTGGAGTTTCGCTTCTTGGGGAAAAGTGACTCCTTTCAAAACCAACTTGCCTGCATCCCGTCCCGGGCTTTTGCTACAAAAATTCCATAAGGACGAGGATTCCTCCCAGACCAAAGCTGCCCCCTCCTCCAAACCTGGCTGCCATCGGAGGCCCAAACGCGCCCTACAAAATGACACCTGCCAAGTGGGCTCTTGAGTTTGGCTTCTTGGGGGAAAGTGCCTCCTTTCAAAGCCAACTTGCCTGCGGCCCGTCCTGGGCTTTTGAGTACAAAAATTCCATAAGGACGAGGATTTCTCCCAGACCAAAGCTGCCCCCTCCTCCAAACCTGGCTGCCATCGGAGGCCCAAACGCGCCCTACAAAATGACATCTGCCAAGTGGGCTCTTGAGTTTGGCTTCTTGGGGAAAAGTGCTTCCTTTCGGAGCCACAATGCCTAAGTTGCCTGCGGCCCGTGCTGGGCTTTAGACTACAAAAATTCCATAAGGACGAGGATTTCTCCCAGACCAAAGCTGCCCCCTCCTCCAAACCTGGCTGCCATCGGAGGCCCAAACGCGCCCTACAAAATGACACAAGCCAAGTGGGCTCTTGAGTTTGGCTTCTTGGGTGGAAGTGCCTCCTTTCAAAGCCAACTTGCCTGCGGCCCGTCCCGGGCTTTTGCCTACAAAAATTCCATAAGGACGAGGATTTCTCCCAGACCAAAGCTGCCCCCTCCTCCAAACCTGGCTGCCATCGGAGGCCCAAACGCGCCCTACAAAATGACACCTGCCAAGTGGGCTCCTGAGTTTGGCTTCTTGGGGGAAAGTGCCTCCTTTCAAAGCCAACTTGCCTGCGGCCCGTCCTGGGCTTTAGACTACAAAAATTCCAGAAGGAGGAGGATTTCTCCCAGACCAAAGCTGCCCCCTCCTCCAAACCTGGCTGCCATCGGAGGCCCAAACGCGCCCCACAAAATGACATCTGCATTGAGGGTTCTTGAATTTGGCTTCTTGGGGAAAAGTGCCTCCTTTCGGAGCCAACTTGCCTAACTTGCCTGCGGCCCATGCAGGGCTTTTGCCTACAAAAATTCCATAAGGACGAGGATTTCTCCCAGACCAAAGCTGCCCCCTCCTCCAAACCTGGCTGCCATCGGAGGCCCAAACGCGCCCTACAAAATGACATCTGCATTGTGGGTTCTTGAGTTTGGCTTCTTGGGGAAAAGTGCCTCCTTTCAAAGCAACTTGCCTAACTTGCCTGCGGCCCATGCGGGGTTTTTGCCTACAAAAATTCCATAAGGACGAGGATTTCTCCCAGACCAAAGCTGCCCCCTCCTCCAAACCTGGCTGCCATCGGAGGCCCAAACGCGCCCTACAAAATGACACCTGCCAAGTGGGCTCTTGAGTTTGGCTTCTTGGGGAAAAGTGACTCCTTTCAAAACCAACTTGCCTGCGTCCCGTCCCGGGCTTTTGCTACAAAAATTCCATAAGGACGAGGATTCCTCCCAGACCAAAGCTGCCCCCTCCTCCAAACCTGGCTGCCATCGGAGGCCCAAACGCGCCCTACAAAAGGACATCTGCATTGTGGGTTCTTGAGTTTGGCTTCTTGGGGAAAAGTGCCTCCTTTCAAAGCCAACTTGCCTAACTTGCCTGCGGCCCATGCAGGGCTTTTGCCTACAAAAATTCCATAAGGACAAGGATTTCTCCCAGACCAAAGCTGCCCCCTCCTCCAAACCTGGCTGCCATCGGAGGCCCAAACGCGCCCTACAAAATGACATCTGCCAAGTGGGCTCTTGAGTTTGGCTTCCTGGGGAAAAGTGCCTCCTTTCGGATTCACCTTGCCTGCGGCCCATGCAGGGCTTTTGCCTACAAAAATTCCATAAGGACGAGGATTTCTCCCAGACCAAAGCTGCCCCCTCCTCCAAACCTGGCTGCCATCAGAGGCCCAAACGTGCCCTACAAAATGACACCTGCCAAGTGGGCTCTTGAGTTTGGCTTCTTGGGTGGAAGTGCCTCCTTTCGGAGCCAAAATGCCTGCGGCCCGTCCTGGGCTTTTGCCTCCAAAAATTCCAGAAGGACGAGGATTTCTCCCAGACCAAAGCTGCCCCCTCCTCCAAACCTGGCTGCCATCGGAGGCCCAAACGCGCCCCACAAAATGACACCTCCATTGAGGGTTCTTGAGTTTGGCTTCTTGGGGAAAAGTGCCTCCTTTCGGAGCCAACTTGCCTGCGGCCCATGCAGGGCTTTTGCCCACAAAAATTCCAGAAGGACGAGGATTTCTCCCAGACCAAAGCTGCCCCCTCCTCCAAACCTGGCTGCCATCGGAGGCCCAAACGTGCCCTACAAAATGACATCTGCCAAGTGGGCTCTTGAGTTTGGCTTCTTGGGTGGAAGTGCCTCCTTTCAAAGCCAATTTGCCTGCGGCCCGTCCTGGGCTTTTGCCTACAAAAATTCCAGAAGGACGAGGATTTCTCCCAGGCCAAAGCTACCCCCTCCTCCAAACCTGGCTGCCATCGGAGGCCCAAACGCGCCCTACAAAATGACATCTGCCAAGTGGGCTCTTGAGTTTGGCTTCTTGGGTGGAAGTGCCTCCTTTCAAAGCCAACTTGCCTGCAGCCCGTCCTGGGCTTTTGCCTACAAAAATTCCATAAGGACGAGGATTTCTCCCAGACCAAAGCTGCCCCCTCCTCCAAACCTGGCTGCCATCGGAGACCCAAACGCGCCCTACAAAATGACATCTGCCAAGTGGGCTCTTGAGTTTGGATTCTTGGGTGGAAGTGCCTCCTTTCAAAGCCAACTTGCCTGCGGCCCGTCCTGGGCTTGTGCCTACAAATATTCCATAAGGACGAGGATTTCTCCCAGAACAAAGCTGCCCCCTCCTCCATACCTGGCTGCCATCGGTGGCCCAAACGTGCCCTACAAAATGACATCTGCCAAGTGGGCTCCTGAGTTTGGCTTCTTGGGGGAAAGTGCCTCCTTTCAAAGCCAACTTGCCTGCATCCCGTGCTGGGCTTTAGACTACAAAAATTCCATAAGGACGAGGATTTCTCCCAGACCAAAGCTGCCCCCTCCTCCAAACCTGGCTGCCATCGGAGGCCCAAACGCGCCCTACAAAATGACATCTGCCAAGTGGGCTCTTGAGTTTGGCTTCTGGGGTGGAAGTACCTCCTTTCAAAGCCAACTTGCCTGCGGCCCGTCCTGGGCTTTTGAGTACAAAAATTCCAGAAGGACGAGGATTTCTCCCAGAACAAAGCTGCCCCCTCCTCCAAACCTGGCTGCCATCGGAGGCCCAAACGCGCCCTACAAAAGGACATCTGCATTGTGGGTTCTTGAGTTTGGCTTCTTGGGGAAAAGTGCCTCCTTTCAAAGCCAACTTGCCTAACTTTCCTGCGGCCCATGCAGGGCTTTTGCCTACAAAAATTCCATAAGGACAAGGATTTCTCCCAGACCAAAGCTGCCCCCTCCTCCAAACCTGGCTGCCATCGGAGGCCCAAACGCGCCCTACAAAATGACATCTGCCAAGTGGGCTCTTGAGTTTGGCTTCCTGGGGAAAAGTGCCTCCTTTCGGATTCACCTTGCCTGCGGCCCATGCAGGGCTTTTGCCTACAAAAATTCCATAAGGACGAGGATTTCTCCCAGACCAAAGCTGCCCCCTCCTCCAAACCTGGCTGCCATCGGAGGCCCAAACGTGCCCTACAAAATGACATCTGCCAAGTGGGCTCTTGAGTTTGGCTTCTTGGGTGGAAGTGCCTCCTTTCAAAGCCAACTTGCCTGCGGCCCGTCCTGGGCTTTTGCCTCCAAAAATTCCAGAAGGACGAGGATTTCTCCCAGACCAAAGCTGCCCCCTCCTCCAAACCTGGCTGCCATCGGAGGCCCAAACGCGCCCCACAAAATGACACCTCCATTGAGGGTTCTTGAGTTTGGCTTCTTGGGGAAAAGTGCCTCCTTTCGGAGCCAACTTGCCTGCGGCCCATGCAGGGCTTTTGCCTACAAAAATTCCAGAAGGACGAGGATTTCTCCCAGACCAAAGCTGCCCCCTCCTCGAAACCTGGCTGCCATCGGAGGCCCAAACGTGCCCTACAAAATGACATCTGCCAAGTGGGCTCTTGAGTTTGGCTTCTTGGGTGGAAGTGCCTCCTTTCAAAGCCAACTTGCCTGCGGCCCGTCCTGGGCTTTTGCCTACAAAAATTCCAGAAGGACGAGGATTTCTCCCAGACCAAAGCTGCCCCCTCCTCCAAACCTGGCTGCCATCGGAGGCCCAAACGTGCCCTACAAAATGACACCTGCCAAGTGGGCTCTGGAGTTTCGCTTCTTGGGGAAAAGTGACTCCTTTCAAAACCAACTTGCCTGCGTCCCGTCCTGGGCTTTTGAGTACAAAAATTCCAGAAGGACGAGGATTTCTCCCAGACCAAAGCTGCCCCCTCCTCCAAACCTGGCTGCCATCGGAGGCCCAAACGCGCCCTACAAAAGGACATCTGCATTGTGGGTTCTTGAGTTTGGCTTCTTGGGGAAAAGTGCCTCCTTTCAAAGCCAACTTGCCTAACTTGCCTGCGGCCCATGCAGGGCTTTTGCCTACAAAAATTCCATAAGGACAAGGATTTCTCCCAGACCAAAGCTGCCCCCTCCTCCAAACCTGGCTGCCATCGGAGGCCCAAACGCGCCCTACAAAATGACATCTGCCAAGTGGGCTCTTGAGTTTGGCTTCCTGGGGAAAAGTGCCTCCTTTCGGATTCACCTTGCCTGCGGCCCATGCAGGGCTTTTGCCTCCAAAAATTCCATAAGGACGAGGATTTCTCCCAGACCAAAGCTGCCCCCTCCTCCAAACCTGGCTGCCATCGGAGGCCCAAACGTGCCCTACAAAATGACACCTGCCAAGTGGGCTCTTGAGTTTGGCTTCTTGGGTGGAAGTGCCTCCTTTCGGAGCCAAAATGCCTGCGGCCCGTCCTGGGCTTTTGCCTCCAAAAATTCCAGAAGCACGAGGATTTCTCCCAGACCAAAGCTGCCCCCTCCTCCAAACCTGGCTGCCATCGGAGGCCCAAACGCGCCCTACAAAATGACATCTGCCAAGTGGGCTCTTGAGTTTGGCTTCTTGGGGAAAAGTGCCTCCTTTCGGAGTCAACTTGCCGGCGGCGCATTCTGGGCTTTTGCCTACAAAAATTCCATAAGGACGAGGATTTCTCCCAGACCAAAGCTGCCCCCTCCTCCAAACCTGGCTGCCATCGGAGGCCCAAACGTGCCCTACAAAATGACATCTGCCAAGTGGGCTCTTGAGTTTGGCTTCTTGGGTGGAAGTGCCTCCTTTCAAAGCCAACTTGCCTGCGGCCCGTCCTGGGCTTTTGCCTCCAAAAATTCCATAAGGACGAGGATTTCTCCCAGACCAAAGCTGCCCCCTCCTCCAAACCTGGCTGCCATCGGAGGCCCAAACGCGCCCTACAAAATGACATCTGCCAAGTGGGCTCTTGAGTTTGGCTTCTTGGGTGGAAGTACCTCCTTTCAAAGCCAACTTGCCTGCGGCCCGTCCTGGGCTTTTGAGTACAAAAATTCCAGAAGGATGAGGATTTCTCCCAGACCAAAGCTGCCCCCTCCTCCAAACCTGGCTGCCATCGGAGGCCCAAACGCGCCCTACAAAAGGACATCTGCATTGTGGGTTCTTGAGTTTGGCTTCATGGGGAAAAGTGCCTCCTTTCAAAGCCAACTTGCCTAACTTGCCTGCGGCCCATGCAGGGCTTTTGCCTACAAAAATTCCATAAGGACAAGGATTTCTCCCAGACCAAAGCTGCCCCCTCCTCCAAACCTGGCTGCCATCGGAGGCCCAAACGTGCCCTACAAAATGACATCTGCCAAGTGGGCTCTTGAGTTTGGCTTCTTGGGTGGAAGTGCCTCCTTTCAAAGCCAACTTGCCTGCGGCCCGTCCTGGGCTTTTGCCTCCAAAAATTCCAGAAGGACGAGGATTTCTCCCAGACCAAAGCTGCCCCCTCCTCCAAACCTGGCTGCCATCGGAGGCCCAAACGCGCCCCACCAAATGACACCTCCATTGAGGGTTCTTGAGTTTGGCTTCTTGGGGAAAAGTGCCTCCTTTCGGAGCCAACTTGCCTGCGGCCCATGCAGGGCTTTTGCCTACAAAAATTCCAGAAGGACGAGGATTTCTCCCAGACCAAAGCTGCCCCCTCCTCCAAACCTGGCTGCCATCGGAGGCCCAAACGTGCCCTACAAAATGACATCTGCCAAGTGGGCTCTTGAGTTTGGCTTCTTGGGTGGAAGTGCCTCCTTTCAAAGCCAACTTGCCTGCGGCACGTCCTGGGCTTTTGCCTACAAAAATTCCAGAAGGACGAGGATTTCTCCCAGGCCAAAGCTGCCCCCTCCTCCAAACCTGGCTACCATCGGAGGCCCAAACGTGCCCTACAAAATGACACCTGCCAAGTGGGCTCTGGAGTTTGGCTTCTTGGGGAAAAGTGACTCCTTTCAAAACCAACTTGCCTGCGTCCCGTCCCGGGCTTTTGCTACAAAAATTCCATAAGGACGAGGATTCCTCCCAGACCAAAGCTGCCCCCTCCTCCAAACCTGGCTGCCATCGGAGGCCCAAACGCGCCCTACAAAATGACATCTGCCAAGTGGGCTCTTGAGTTTGGCTTCTTGGGGGAAAGTGCCTCCTTTCAAAGCCAACTTGCCTGCGGCCCGTCCTCGGCTTGTGCCTACAAAAATTCCATAAGGACGAGGATTTCTCCCAGAACAAAGCTGCCCCCTCCTCCAAACCTGGCTGCCATCGGAGGCCCAAACGCGCCCTACAAAATGACATCTGCCAAGTGGGCTCTTGAGTTTGGCTTTCTGGGGAAAAGTGCTTCCTTTCGGAGCCAAAATGCCTAACTTGCCTGCGGCCCGTCCTGGGGTTTTGCCTCCAAAAATTCCATAAGGACGAGGATTTCTCCCAGACCAAAGCTGCCCCCTCCTCCAAACCTGGCTGACATCAGAGGCCCAAACGCGCCCTACAAAAGGACATCTGCTTTGTGGGTTCTTGAGTTAGGCTTCTTGGGGAAAATTGCCTCCTTTCAAAGCCAACTTGCCTAACTTGCCTGAGGCCCATGCAGGGCTTTTGGCTACAAAAATTCCATAAGGACGAGGATTTCTCCCAGAACAAAGCTGCCCCCTCCTCCAAACCTGGCTGCCATCGGAGGCCCAAACGCGCCCTACAAAATGACATCTGCCAAGTGGGCTCTTGAGTTTGGCTTCTTGGGGAAAAGTGCCTCCTTTCGGAGTCAACTTGCCGGCGGCGCATTCTGGGCTTTTGCCTACAAAAATTCCATAAGGACGAGGATTTCTCCCAGACCAACGCTGCCCCCTCCTCCAAACCTGGCTGCCATCGGAGGCCCAAACGTGCCCTACAAAATGACATCTGCCAAGTGGGCTCTTGAGTTTGGCTTCTTGGGTGGAAGTGCCTCCTTTCAAAGCCAACTTGCCTGCGGCCCGTCCTGGGCTTTTGCCTCCAAAAATTCCATAAGGACGAGGATTTCTCCCAGACCAAAGCTGCCCCCTCCTCCAAACCTGGCTGCCATCGGAGGCCCAAACGCGCCCTACAAAATGACATCTGCCAAGTGGGCTCTTGAGTTTGGCTTCTTGGGTGGAAGTACCTCCTTTCAAAGCCAACTTGCCTGCGGCCCGTCCTGGGCTTGTGCCTACAAAAATTCCATAAGGACGAGGATTTCTCCCAGAACAAAGCTGCCCCCTCCTCCATACCTGGCTGCCATCGGTGGCCCAAACGCGCCCTACAAAATGACATCTGCCAAGTGGGCTCCTGAGTTTGGCTTCTTGGGGGAAAGTGCCTCCTTTCAAAGCCAACTTGCCTGCATCCCGTGCTGGGCTTTAGACTACAAAAATTCCATAAGGACGAGGATTTCTCCCAGACCAAAGCTGCCCCCTCCTCCAAACCTGGCTGCCATCGGAGGCCCAAACGCGCCCCACAAAATGACATCTGCATTGAGGGTTCTTGAGTTTGGCTTCTTGGGGAAAAGTGCCTCCTTTCGGAGCCAACTTGCCTAACTTGCCTGCGGCCCATACTGGGCTTTTGCTACAAAAATTCCATAAGGACGAGGATTTCTCCCAGACCAAAGCTGCCCCCTCCTCCAAACCTGGCTGCCATCGGAGGCCCAAACGCGCCCTACAAAATGACATCTGCCAAGTGGGCTCTTGAGTTTGGCTTCTGGGGTGGAAGTACCTCCTTTCAAAGCCAACTTGCCTGCGGCCCGTCCTGGGCTTTTGAGTACAAAAATTCCAGAAGGATGAGGATTTCTCCCAGACCAAAGCTGCCCCCTCCTCCAAACCTGGCTGCCATCGGAGGCCCAAACGCGCCCTACAAAAAGAACATCTGCATTGTGGGTTCTTGAGTTTGGCTTCTTGGGGAAAAGTGCCTCCTTTCAAAGCCAACTTGCCTAACTTGCCTGCGGCCCATGCAGGGCTTTTGCCTACAAAAATTCCATAAGGACAAGGATTTCTCCCAGACCAAAGCTGCCCCCTCCTCCAAACCTGGCTGCCATCGGAGGCCCAAACGCGCCCTACAAAATGACATCTGCCAAGTGGGCTCTTGAGTTTGGCTTCCTGGGGAAAAGTGCCTCCTTTCGGATTCACCTTGCCTGCGGCCCATTCAGGGCTTTTGCCTACAAAAATTCCATAAGGACGAGGATTTCTCCCAGACCAAAGCTGCCCCCTCCTCCAAACCTGGCTGCCATCGGAGGCCCAAACGTGCCCTACAAAATGACATCTGCCAAGTGGGCTCTTGAGTTTGGCTTCTTGGGTGGAAGTGCCTCCTTTCAAAGCCAACTTGCCTGCGGCCCGTCCTGGGCTTTTGCCTCCAAAAATTCCATAAGGACGAGGATTTCTCCCAGACCAAAGCTGCCCCCTCCTCCAAACCTGGCTGCCATCGGAGGCCCAAACGCGCCCCACAAAATGACACCTCCATTGAGGGTTCTTGAGTTTGGCTTCTTGGGGAAAAGTGCCTCCTTTCGGAGCCAACTTGCCTGCGGCCCATGCAGGGCTTTTGCCTACAAAAATTCCAGAAGGACGAGGATTTCTCCCAGACCAAAGCTGCCCCCTCCTCGAAACCTGGCTGCCATCGGAGGCCCAAACGTGCCCTACAAAATGACATCTGCCAAGTGGGCTCTTGAGTTTGGCTTCTTGGGTGGAAGTGCCTCCTTTCAAAGCCAACTTGCCTGCGGCCCATGCGGGGTTTTTGCCTACAAAAATTCCATAAGGACGAGGATTTCTCCCAGACCAAAGCTGCCCCCTCCTCCAAACCTGGCTGCCATCGGAGGCCCAAACGCGCCCTACAAAATGACACCTGCCAAGTGGGCTCTTGAGTTTGGCTTCTTGGGGAAAAGTGACTCCTTTCAAAACCAACTTGCCTGCGTCCCGTCCCGGGCTTTTGCTACAAAAATTCCATAAGGACGAGGATTCCTCCCAGACCAAAGCTGCCCCCTCCTCCAAACCTGGCTGCCATCGGAGGCCCAAACGCGCCCTACAAAATGACATCTGCCAAGTGGGCTCTTGAGTTTGGCTTCTTGGGGGAAAGTGCCTCCTTTCAAAGCCAACTTGCCTGCGGCCCGTCCTGGGCTTTTGAGTACAAAAATTCCAGAAGGACGAGGATTTCTCCCAGACCAAAGCTGCCCCCTCCTCCAAACCTGGCTGCCATCGGAGGCCCAAACGCGCCCTACAAAATGACACAAGCCAAGTGGGCTCTTGAGTTTGGCTTCTTGGGGAAAATTGCCTCCTTTCGAAGCCAACTTGCCTGCGTCACGTCCCGGGCTTTTGCCTACAAAAATTCCATAAGGACGAGGATTTCTCCCAGACCAAAGCTGCCCCCTCCTCCAAACCTGGCTGCCATCGGAGGCCCAAACGTGCCCTACAAAATGACACCTGCCAAGTGGGCTCTTGAGTTTGGCTTCTTGGGTGGAAGTGCCTCCTTTCAAAGCCAACTTGCCTGCGGCCCGTCCTGGGCTTGTGCCTACAAAAATTCCATAAGGACGAGGATTTCTCCCAGAACAAAGCTGCCCCCTCCTCCATACCTGGCTGCCATCGGTGGCCCAAACGCGCCCTACAAAATGACATCTGCCAAGTGGGCTCCTGAGTTTGGCTTCTTGGGGGAAAGTGCCTCCTTTCAAAGCCAACTTGCCTGCATCCCGTGCTGGGCTTTAGACTACAAAAATTCCATAAGGACGAGGATTTCTCCCAGACCAAAGCTGCCCCCTCCTCCAAACCTGGCTGCCATCGGAGGCCCAAACGCGCCCTACAAAATGACATCTGCAAAGTGGGCTCTTGAGTTTGGCTTCTTGGGGAAAAGTGCCTCCTTTCAAAGCCAACTTGCCTAACTTGCCTGCGGCCCATGCGGGCTTTTTGCCTACAAAAATTCCATAAGGACGAGGATTTCTCCCAGACCAAAGCTGCCCCCTCCTCCAAACCTGGCTGCCATCGGAGGCCCAAACGCGCCCTACAAAATGACACCTGCCAAGTGGGCTCTTGAGTTTGGCTTCATGGGGAAAAGTGACTCCTTTCAAAACCAACTTGCCTGCGTCCCGTCCCGGGCTTTTGCTAAAAAAATTCCATAAGGACGAGGATTCCTCCCAGACCAAAGCTGCCCCCTCCTCCAAACCTGGCTGCCATCGGAGGCCCAAACGCGCCCTACAAAATGACATCTGCCAAGTGGGCTCTTGAGTTTGGCTTTCTGGGGAAAAGTGCCTCCTTTCGGAGTCAACTTGCCTGCGGCCCATGCAGGGCTTTTGCCTAAAAAAATTCCATAAGGACGAGGATTTCTCCCAGACCAAAGCTGCCCCCTCCTCCAAACCTGGCTGCCATCGGAGGCCCAAACGCGCCCTACAAAATGACACCTGCCAAGTGGGCTCTTGAGTTTGGCTTCTTGGGGGAAAGTGCCTCCTTTCAAAGCCAACTTGCCTGCGGCCCGTCCTGGGCTTTTGCCTACAAAAATTCCAGAAGGACGAGGATTTCTCCCAGACCAAAGCTGCCCCCTCCTCCAAACCTGGCTGCCATCGGAGGCCCAAACGCGCCCTACAAAATGACATCTGCCAAGTGGGCTCTTGAGTTTGGCTTCTTGGGGAAAAGTGCTTCCTTTCGGAGCCACAATGCCTAAGTTGCCTGCGGCCCGTCCTGGGCTTTTGAGTACAAAAATTCCATAAGGACGAGGATTTCTCCCAGACCAAAGCTGCCCCCTCCTCCAAACCTGGCT
The DNA here is from genome assembly GCF_963662255.1 of Cinclus cinclus. Lineage (NCBI taxonomy): Eukaryota > Metazoa > Chordata > Aves > Passeriformes > Cinclidae > Cinclus > Cinclus cinclus. Next base: position 265,310 of record NW_026912062.1, read on the forward strand.
GCCATCGGAGGCCCACCCGCGCCCTACAAAATGACACAAGCCAAGTGGGCTCTTGAGTTTGGCTTCTTGGGGAAAAGTGCCTCCTTTCGAAGCCAACTTGCCTGCGTCACGTCCCGGGCTTTCGCCTACAAAAATTCCATAAGGACGAGGATTTCTCCCAGACCAAAGCTGCCCCCTCCTCCAAACCTGGCTGCCATCGGAGGCCCAAACGCGCCCTACAAAATGACACCTGCCAAGTGGGCTCTTGAGTTTGGCTTCTTGGGGAAAAGTGACTCCTTTCAAAGCCAACTTGCCTGCGGCCCGTCCCGGGCTTTAGACTACAAAAATTCCATAAGGACGAGGATTTCTCCCAGACCAAAGCTGCCCCCTCCTCCAAACCTGGCTGCCATCGGAGGCCCAAACGCGCCCTACAAAATGACATCTGCATTGTGGGTTCTTGAGTTTGGCTTCTTGGGGAAAAGTGCCTCCTTTCAAAGCAACTTGCCTAACTTGCCTGCGGCCCATGCGGGGTTTTTGCCTACAAAAATTCCATAAGGACAAGGATTTCTCCCAGACCAAAGCTGCCCCCTCCTCCAAACCTGGCTGCCATCGGAGGCCCAAACGCGCCCTACAAAATGACACCTGCCAAGTGGGCTCTTGAGTTTGGCTTCTTGGGGAAAAGTGACTCCTTTCAAAACCAACTTGCCTGCGTCCCGTCCCGGGCTTTTGCTACAAAAATTCCATAAGGACGAGGATTCCTCCCAGACCAAAGCTGCCCCCTCCTCCAAACCTGGCTGCCATCGGAGGCCCAAACGCGCCCCACAAAAGGACATCTGCATTGTGGGTTCTTGAGTTTGGCTTCTTGGGGAAAAGTGCCTCCTTTCAAAGCCAACTTGCCTAACTTGCCTGCGGCCCATGCAGGGCTTTTGCCTACAAAAATTCCATAAGGACGAGGATTTCTCCCAGACCAAAGCTGCCCCCTCCTCCAAACCTGGCTGCCATCGGAGGCCCAAACGCGCCCCACAAAATGACATCTGCCAAGTGGGCTCTTGAGTTTGGCTTCCTGGGGAAAAGTGCCTCCTTTCGTATTCACCTTGCCTGCGGCCCATGCAGGGCTTTTGCCTACAAAAATTCCATAAGGACGAGGATTTCTCCCAGACCAAAGCTGCCCCCTCCTCCAAACCTGGCTGCCATCAGAGGCCCAAACGTGCCCTACAAAATGACACCTGCCAAGTGGGCTCTTGAGTTTGGCTTCTTGGGTGGAAGTGCCTCCTTTCGGAGCCAAAATGCCTGCGGCCCGTCCTGGGCTTTTGCCTCCAAAAATTCCAGAAGGACGAGGATTTCTCCCAGACCAAAGCTGCCCCCTCCTCCAAACCTGGCTGCCATCGGAGGCCCAAACGCGCCCTACAAAGGGACACCTCCATTGAGGGTTCTTGAGTTTGGCTTCTTGGGGAAAAGTGCCTCCTTTCGGAGCCAACTTGCCTGCGGCCCATGCAGGGCTTTTGCCCACAAAAATTCCAGAAGGACGAGGATTTCTCCCAGACCAAAGCTGCCCCCTCCTCCAAACCTGGCTGCCATCGGAGGCCCAAACGTGCCCTACAAAATGACATCTGCCAAGTGGGCTCTTGAGTTTGGCTTCTTGGGTGGAAGTGCCTCCTTTCAAAGCCAACTTGCCTGCGGCCCGTCCTGGGCTTTTGCCTACAAAAATTCCAGAAGGACGAGGATTTCTCCCAGGCCAAAGCTGCCCCCTCCTCCAAACCTGGCTGCCATCGGAGGCCCAAACGTGCCCTACAAAATGACATCTGCCAAGTGGGCTCTGGAGTTTCGCTTCTTGGGGAAAAGTGACTCCTTTCAAAACCAACTTGCCTGCATCCGGTCCCGGGCTTTTGCTACAAATATTCCATAAGGACGAGGATTCCTCCCAGAACAAAGCTGCCCCCTCCTCCAAACCTGGCTGCCATCGGAGGCCCAAACGCGCCCTACAAAATGACATCTGCCAAGTGGGCTCTTGAGTTTGGCTTTCTGGGGAAAAGTGCTTCTTTTCGGAGCCAAAATGCCTAACTTGCCTGCGGCCCGTCCTGGGCTTTTGAGTACAAAAATTCCAGAAGGATGAGGATTTCTCCCAGACCAAAGCTGCCCCCTCCTCCAAACCTGGCTGACATCAGAGGCCCAAACGCGCCCTACAAAAGGACATCTGCATTGTGGGTTCTTGAGTTAGGCTTCTTGGGGAAAATTGCCTCCTTTCAAAGCCAACTTGCCTAACTTGCCTGAGGCCCATGCAGGGCTTTTGCCTACAAAAATTCCATAAGGACGAGGATTTCTCCCAGACCAAAGCTACCCCCTCCTCCAAACCTGGCTGCCATCGGAGGCCCAAACGCGCCCTACAAAATGACATCTGCCAAGTGGGCTCTTGAGTTTGGCTTCTTGGGTGGAAGTGCCTCCTTTCAAAGCCAACTTGCCTGCGTCCCGTCCTGGGCTTTTGCCTACAAAAATTCCATAAGGACGAGGATTTCTCCCAGACCAAAGCTGCCCCCTCCTCCAAACCTGGCTGCCATCGGAGGCCCAAACGCGCCCTACAAAATGACATCTGCCAAGTGGGCTCTTGAGTTTGGCTTCTTGGGTGGAAGTGCCTCCTTTCAAAGCCAACTTGCCTGCGGCCCGTCCTGGGCTTGTGCCTACAAAAATTCCATAAGGACGAGGATTTCTCCCAGAACAAAGCTGCCCCCTCCTCCATACCTGGCTGCCATCGGTGGCCCAAACGCGCCCTACAAAATGACATCTGCCAAGTGGGCTCCTGAGTTTGGCTTCTTGGGGGAAAGTGCCTCCTTTCGGAGTCAACTTGCCTGCATCCCGTGCTGGGCTTTAGACTACAAAAATTCCATAAGGACGAGGATTTCTCCCAGACCAAAGCTGCCCCCTCCTCCAAACCTGGCTGCCATCGGAGGCCCAAACGCGCCCTACAAAATGACATCTGCCAAGTGGGCTCTTGAGTTTGGCTTCTGGGGTGGAAGTACCTCCTTTCAAAGCCAACTTGCCTGCGGCCCGTCCTGGGCTTTTGAGTACAAAAATTCCATAAGGACGAGGATTTCTCCCAGACCAAAGCTGCCCCCTCCTCCAAACCTGGCTGCCATCGGAGGCCCAAACGCGCCCTACAAAGGGACATCTGCATTGTGGGTTCTTGAGTTTGGCTTCTTGGGGAAAAGTGCCTCCTTTCAAAGCCAACTTGCCTAACTTTCCTGCGGCCCATGCAGGGCTTTTGCCTACAAAAATTCCATAAGGACAAGGATTTCTCCCAGACCAAAGCTGCCCCCTCCTCCAAACCTGGCTGCCATCGGAGGCCCAAACGCGCCCTACAAAATGACATCTGCCAAGTGGGCTCTTGAGTTTGGCTTCCTGGGGAAAAGTGCCTCCTTTCGGATTCACCTTGCCTGCGGCCCGTCCTGGGCTTTTGCCTCCAAAAATTCCATAAGGACGAGGATTTCTCCCAGACCAAAGCTGCCCCCTCCTCCAAACCTGGCTGCCATCGGAGGCCCAAACGTGCCCTACAAAATGACATCTGCCAAGTGGGCTCTTGAGTTTGGCTTCTTGGGTGGAAGTGCCTCCTTTCAAAGCCAACTTGCCTGCGGCCCGTCCTGGGCTTTTGCCTCCAAAAATTCCAGAAGGACGAGGATTTCTCCCAGACGAAAGCTGCCCCCTCCTCCAAACCTGGCTGCCATCGGAGGCCCAAACGCGCCCCACAAAATGACACCTCCATTGAGGGTTCTTGACTTTGGCTTCTTGGGGAAAAGTGCCTCCTTTCGGAGCCAACTTGCCTGCGGCCCATGCAGGGCTTTTGCCTACAAAAATTCCAGAAGGACGAGGATTTCTCCCAGACCAAAGCTGCCCCCTCCTCCAAACCTGGCTGCCATCGGAGGCCCAAACGTGCCCTACAAAATGACATCTGCCAAGTGGGCTCTTGAGTTTGGCTTCTTGGGTGGAAGTGCCTCCTTTCAAAGCTAACTTGCCTGCGGCCCGTCCTGGGCTTTTGCCTACAAAAATTCCAGAAGGACGAGGATTTCTCCCAGACCAAAGCTGCCCCCTCCTCCAAACCTGGCTGCCATCGGAGGCCCAAACGTGCCCTACAAAATGACACCTGCCAAGTGGGCTCTGGAGTTTCGCTTCTTGGGGAAAAGTGACTCCTTTCAAAACCAACTTGCCTGCGTCCCGTCCCGGGCTTTTGCTACAAAAATTCCATAAGGACGAGGATTCCTCCCAGACCAAAGCTGCCCCCTCCTCCAAACCTGGCTGCCATCGGAGGCCCAAACGCGCCCTACAAAATGACATCTGCCAAGTGGGCTCTTGAGTTTGGCTTCTGGGGTGGAAGTACCTCCTTTCAAAGCCAACTTGCCGGCGGCCCGTCCTGGGCTTTTGAGTACAAAAATTCCAGAAGGACGAGGATTTCTCCCAGACCAAAGCTGCCCCCTCCTCCAAACCTGGCTGCCATCGGAGGCCCAAACGCGCCCTACAAAAGGACATCTGCATTGTGGGTTCTTGAGTTTGGCTTCTTGGGGAAAAGTGCCTCCTTTCAAAGCCAACTTGCCTAACTTGCCTGCGGCCCATGCAGGGCTTTTGCCTACAAAAATTCCATAAGGACAAGGATTTCTCCCAGACCAAAGCTGCCCCCTCCTCCAAACCTGGCTGCCATCGGAGGCCCAAACGCGCCCTACAAAATGACATCTGCCAAGTGGGCTCTTGAGTTTGGCTTCCTGGGGAAAAGTGCCTCCTTTCGGATTCACCTTGCCTGCGGCCCGTCCTGGGCTTTTGCCTCCAAAAATTCCATAAGGACGAGGATTTCTCCCAGACCAAAGCTGCCCCCTCCTCCAAACCTGGCTGACATCGGAGGCCCAAACGTGCCCTACAAAATGACACCTGCCAAGTGGGCTCTTGAGTTTGGCTTCTTGGGTGGAAGTGCCTCCTTTCGGAGCCAAAATGCCTGCGGCCCGTCCTGGGCTTTTGCCTCCAAAAATTCCAGAAGGACGAGGATTTCTCCCAGACCAAAGCTGCCCCCTCCTCCAAACCTGGCTGCCATCGGAGGCCCAAACGCGCCCCACAAAATGACACCTCCATTGAGGGTTCTTGAGTTTGGCTTCTTGGGGAAAAGTGCCTCCTTTCGGAGCCAACTTGCCTGCGGCCCATACAGGGCTTTTGCCTACAAAAATTCCAGAAGGACGAGGATTTCTCCCAGACCAAAGCTGCCCCCTCCTCCAAACCTGGCTGCCATCGGAGGCCCAAACGTGCCCTACAAAATGACATCTGCCAAGTGGGCTCTTGAGTTTGGCTTCTTGGGTGGAAGTGCCTCCTTTCAAAGCCAACTTGCCTGCGGCCCGTCCTGGGCTTTTGCCTACAAAAATTCCATAAGGACGAGGATTTCTCCCAGGCCAAAGCTGCCCCCTCCTCCAAACCTGGCTGCCATCGGAGGCCCAAACGTGCCCTACAAAATGACATCTGCCAAGTGGGCTCTGGAGTTTCGCTTCTTGGGGAAAAGTGACTCCTTTCAAAACCAACTTGCCTGCATCCCGTCCCGGGCTTTTGCTACAAAAATTCCATAAGGACGAGGATTCCTCCCAGACCAAAGCTGCCCCCTCCTCCAAACCTGGCTGCCATCGGAGGCCCAAACGCGCCCTACAAAATGACATCTGCCAAGTGGGCTCTTGAGTTTGGCTTTCTGGGGTAAAGTGCTTCCTTTCGAAGCCAAAATGCCTAACTTGCCTGCGGCCCGTCCTGGGCTTTTGAGTACAAAAATTCCAGAAGGATGAGGATTTCTCCCAGACCAAAGCTGCCCCCTCCTCCAAACCTGGCTGACATCAGAGGCCCAAACGCGCCCTACAAAAGGACATCTGCTTTGTGGGTTCTTGAGTTAGGCTTCTTGGGGAAAATTGCCTCCTTTCAAAGCCAACTTGCCTAACTTGCCTGAGGCCCATGCAGGGCTTTTGCCTACAAAAATTCCATAAGGACGAGGATTTCTCCCAGACCAAAGCTGCCCCCTCCTCCAAACCTGGCTGCCATCGGAGGCCCAAACGCGCCCTACAAAATGACATCTGCCAAGTGGGCTCTTGAGTTTGGCTTCTTGGGGAAAAGTGCCTCCTTTCGGAGTCAACTTGCCGGCGGCGCATTCTGGGCTTTTGCCTACAAAAATTCCATAAGGACGAGGATTTCTCCCAGACCAAAGCTGCCCCCTCCTCCAAACCTGGCTGCCATCGGAGGCCCAAACGTGCCCTACAAAATGACATCTGCCAAGTGGGCTCTTGAGTTTGGCTTCTTGGGTGGAAGTGCCTCCTTTCAAAGCCAACTTGCCTGCGGCCCGTCCTGGGCTTTTGCCTACAAAAATTCCATAAGGACGAGGATTTCTCCCAGACCAAAGCTGCCCCCTCCTCCAAACCTGGCTGCCATCGGAGGCCCAAACGCGCCCTACAAAATGACACAAGCCAAGTGGGCTCTTGAGTTTGGCTTCTTGGGTGGAAGTACCTCCTTTCAAAGCCAACTTGCCTGCGGCCCGTCCTGGGCTTGTGCCTACAAAAATTCCATAAGGACGAGGATTTCTCCCAGAACAAAGCTGCCCCCTCCTCCATACCTGGCTGCCATCGGTGGCCCAAACGCGCCCTACAAAATGACATCTGCCAAGTGGGCTCCTGAGTTTGGCTTCTTGGGGGAAAGTGCCTCCTTTCAAAGCCAACTTGCCTGCATCCCGTGCTGGGCTTTAGACTACAAAAATTCCATAAGGACGAGGATTTCTCCCAGACCAAAGCTGCCCCCTCCTCCAAACCTGGCTGCCATCGGAGGCCCAAACGCGCCCCACAAAATGACATCTGCATTGAGGGTTCTTGAGTTTGGCTTCTTGGGGAAAAGTGTCTCCTTTCGGAGCCAACTTGCCTAACTTGCCTGCGGCCCATCCTGGGCTTTTGCTACAAAAATTCCATAAGGACGAGGATTTCTCCCAGACCAAAGCTGCCCCCTCCTCCAAACCTGGCTGCCATCGGAGGCCCAAACGCGCCCTACAAAATGACACCTGCCAAGTGGGCTCTTGAGTTTGGCTTCATGGGGAAAAGTGACTCCTTTCAAAACCAACTTGCCTGCGTCCCGTCCCGGGCTTTTGCTAAAAAAATTCCATAAGGACGAGGATTCCTCCCAGACCAAAGCTGCCCCCTCCTCCAAACCTGGCTGCCATCGGAGGCCCAAACGCGCCCTACAAAATGACATCTGCCAAGTGGGCTCTTGAGTTTGGCTTTCTGGGGAAAAGTGCCTCCTTTCGGAGTCAACTTGCCTGCGGCCCATGCAGGGCTTTTGCCTAAAAAAATTCCATAAGGACGAGGATTTCTCCCAGACCAAAGCTGCCCCCTCCTCCAAACCTGGCTGCCATCGGAGGCCCAAACGCGCCCTACAAAATGACACCTGCCAAGTGGGCTCTTGAGTTTGGCTTCTTGGGGGAAAGTGCCTCCTTTCAAAGCCAACTTGCCTGCGGCCCGTCCTGGGCTTTTGCCTACAAAAATTCCAGAAGGACGAGGATTTCTCCCAGACCAAAGCTGCCCCCTCCTCCAAACCTGGCTGCCATCGGAGGCCCAAACGCGCCCTACAAAATGACATCTGCCAAGTGGGCTCTTGAGTTTGGCTTCTTGGGGAAAAGTGCTTCCTTTCGGAGCCACAATGCCTAAGTTGCCTGCGGCCCGTCCTGGGCTTTTGAGTACAAAAATTCCATAAGGACGAGGATTTCTCCCAGACCAAAGCTGCCCCCTCCTCCAAACCTGGCTGCCATCGGAGGCCCACCCGCGCCCTACAAAATGACACAAGCCAAGTGGGCTCTTGAGTTTGGCTTCTTGGGGAAAAGTGCCTCCTTTCAAAGCCAACTTGCCTGCGTCACGTCCCGGGCTTTCGCCTACAAAAATTCCATAAGGACGAGGATTTCTCCCAGACCAAAGCTGCCCCCTCCTCCAAACCTGGCTGCCATCGGAGGCCCAAACGCGCCCTACAAAATGACACCTGCCAAGTGGGCTCTTGAGTTTGGCTTCTTGGGTGGAAGTGCCTCCTTTCAAAGCCAACTTGCCTGCGGCCCGTCCCGGGCTTTAGACTACAAAAATTCCATAAGGACGAGGATTTCTCCCAGACCAAAGCTGCCCCCTCCTCCAAACCTGGCTGCCATCGGAGGCCCAAACGCGCCCCACAAAATGACATCTGCATTGAGGGTTCTTGAATTTGGCTTCTTGGGGAAAAGTGCCTCCTTTCGGAGCCAACTTGCCTAACTTGCCTGCGGCCCATGCAGGGCTTTTGCCTACAAAAATTCCATAAGGACGAGGATTTCTCCCAGACCAAAGCTGCCCCCTCCTCCAAACCTGGCTGCCATCGGAGGCCCAAACGCGCCCTACAAAATGACATCTGCATTGTGGGTTCTTGAGTTTGGCTTCTTGGGGAAAAGTGCCTCCTTTCAAAGCAACTTGCCTAACTTGCCTGCGGCCCATGCGGGGTTTTTGCCTACAAAAATTCCATAAGGACGAGGATTTCTCCCAGACCAAAGCTGCCCCCTCCTCCAAACCTGGCTGCCATCGGAGGCCCAAACGCGCCCTACAAAATGACACCTGCCAAGTGGGCTCTTGAGTTTGGCTTCTTGGGGAAAAGTGACTCCTTTCAAAACCAACTTGCCTGCGTCCCGTCCCGGGCTTTTGCTACAAAAATTCCATAAGGACGAGGATTCCTCCCAGACCAAAGCTGCCCCCTCCTCCAAACCTGGCTGCCATCGGAGGCCCAAACGCGCCCTACAAAAGGACATCTGCATTTTGGGTTCTTGAGTTTGGCTTCTTGGGGAAAAGTGCCTCCTTTCAAAGCCAACTTGCCTAACTTGCCTGCGGCCCATGCAGGGCTTTTGCCTACAAAAATTCCATAAGGACAAGGATTTCTCCCAGACCAAAGCTGCCCCCTCCTCCAAACCTGGCTGCCATCGGAGGCCCAAACGCGCCCCACAAAATGACATCTGCCAAGTGGGCTCTTGAGTTTGGCTTCCTGGGGAAAAGTGCCTCCTTTCGTATTCACCTTGCCTGCGGCCCATGCAGGGCTTTTGCCTACAAAAATTCCATAAGGACGAGGATTTCTCCCAGACCAAAGCTGCCCCCTCCTCCAAACCTGGCTGCCATCAGAGGCCCAAACGTGCCCTACAAAATGACACCTGCCAAGTGGGCTCTTGAGTTTGGCTTCTTGGGTGGAAGTGCCTCCTTTCGGAGCCAAAATGCCTGCGGCCCGTCCTGGGCTTTTGCCTCCAAAAATTCCAGAAGGACGAGGATTTCTCCCAGACCAAAGCTGCCCCCTCCTCCAAACCTGGCTGCCATCGGAGGCCCAAACGCGCCCCACAAAATGACACCTCCATTGAGGGTTCTTGAGTTTGGCTTCTTGGGGAAAAGTGCCTCCTTTCGGAGCCAACTTGCCTGCGGCCCATGCAGGGCTTTTGCCCACAAAAATTCCAGAAGGACGAGGATTTCTCCCAGACCAAAGCTGCCCCCTCCTCCAAACCTGGCTGCCATCGGAGGCCCAAACGTGCCCTACAAAATGACATCTGCCAAGTGGGCTCTTGAGTTTGGCTTCTTGGGTGGAAGTGCCTCCTTTCAAAGCCAACTTGCCTGCAGCCCGTCCTGGGCTTTTGCCTACAAAAATTCCAGAAGGACGAGGATTTCTCCCAGGCCAAAGCTGCCCCCTCCTCCAAACCTGGCTGCCATCGGAGGCCCAAACGTGCCCTACAAAATGACATCTGCCAAGTGGGCTCTGGAGATTCGCTTCTTTGGGAAAAGTGACTCCTTTCAAAACCAACTTGCCTGCATCCCGTCCCGGGCTTTTGCTACAAATATTCCATAAGGACGAGGATTCCTCCCAGAACAAAGCTGCCCCCTCCTCCAAACCTGGCTGCCATCGGAGGCCCAAACGCGCCCTACAAAATGACATCTGCCAAGTGGGCTCTTGAGTTTGGCTTTCTGGGGAAAAGTGCTTCTTTTCGGAGCCAAAATGCCTAACTTGCCTGCGGCCCGTCCTGGGCTTTTGAGTACAAAAATTCCAGAAGGATGAGGATTTCTCCCAGACCAAAGCTGCCCCCTCCTCCAAACCTGGCTGACATCAGAGGCCCAAACGCGCCCTACAAAGGGACATCTGCATTGTGGGTTCTTGAGTTTGGCTTCTTGGGGAAAAGTGCCTCCTTTCAAAGCCAACTTGCCTAACTTTCCTGCGGCCCATGCAGGGCTTTTGCCTACAAAAATTCCATAAGGACAAGGATTTCTCCCAGACCAAAGCTGCCCCCTCCTCCAAACCTGGCTGCCATCGGAGGCCCAAACGCGCCCTACAAAATGACATCTGCCAAGTGGGCTCTTGAGTTTGGCTTCCTGGGGAAAAGTGCCTCCTTTCGGATTCACCTTGCCTGCGGCCCATGCAGGGCTTTTGCCTACAAAAATTCCATAAGGACGAGGATTTCTCCCAGACCAAAGCTGCCCCCTCCTCCAAACCTGGCTGCCATCGGAGGCCCAAACGTGCCCTACAAAATGACATCTGCCAAGTGGGCTCTTGAGTTTGGCTTCTTGGGTGGAAGTGCCTCCTTTCAAAGCCAACTTGCCTGCGGCCCGTCCTGGGCTTTTGCCTCCAAAAATTCCAGAAGGACGAGGATTTCTCCCAGACGAAAGCTGCCCCCTCCTCCAAACCTGGCTGCCATCGGAGGCCCAAACGCGCCCCACAAAATGACACCTCCATTGAGGGTTCTTGAGTTTGGCTTCTTGGGGAAAAGTGCCTCCTTTCGGAGCCAACTTGCCTGCGGCCCATGCAGGGCTTTTGCCTACAAAAATTCCAGAAGGACGAGGATTTCTCCCAGACCAAAGCTGCCCCCTCCTCCAAACCTGGCTGCCATCGGAGGCCCAAACGTGCCCTACAAAATGACATCTGCCAAGTGGGCTCTTGAGTTTGGCTTCTTGGGTGGAAGTGCCTCCTTTCAAAGCTAACTTGCCTGCGGCCCGTCCTGGGCTTTTGCCTAAAAAAATTCCAGAAGGACGAGGATTTCTCCCAGACCAAAGCTGCCCCCTCCTCCAAACCTGGCTGCCATCGGAGGCCCAAACGTGCCCTACAAAATGACACCTGCCAAGTGGGCTCTGGAGTTTCGCTTCTTGGGGAAAAGTGACTCCTTTCAAAACCAACTTGCCTGCGTCCCGTCCCGGGCTTTTGCTACAAAAATTCCATAAGGACGAGGATTCCTCCCAGACCAAAGCTGCCCCCTCCTCCAAACCTGGCTGCCATCGGAGGCCCAAACGCGCCCTACAAAATGACATCTGCCAAGTGGGCTCTTGAGTTTGGCTTCTGGGGTGGAAGTACCTCCTTTCAAAGCCAACTTGCCGGCGGCCCGTCCTGGGCTTTTGAGTACAAAAATTCCAGAAGGACGAGGATTTCTCCCAGACCAAAGCTGCCCCCTCCTCCAAACCTGGCTGCCATCGGAGGCCCAAACGCGCCCTACAAAAGGACATCTGCATTGTGGGTTCTTGAGTTTGGCTTCTTGGGGAAAAGTGCCTCCTTTCAAAGCCAACTTGCCTAACTTGCCGGCGGCCCATGCAGGGCTTTTGCCTACAAAAATTCCATAAGGACAAGGATTTCTCCCAGACCAAAGCTGCCCCCTCCTCCAAACCTGGCTGCCATCGGAGGCCCAAACGCGCCCTACAAAATGACATCTGCCAAGTGGGCTCTTGAGTTTGGCTTCCTGGGGAAAAGTGCCTCCTTTCGGATTCACCTTGCCTGCGGCCCGTCCTGGGCTTTTGCCTCCAAAAATTCCATAAGGACGAGGATTTCTCCCAGACCAAAGCTGCCCCCTCCTCCAAACCTGGCTGCCATCGGAGGCCCAAACGTGCCCTACAAAATGACACCTGCCAAGTGGGCTCTTGAGTTTGGCTTCTTGGGTGGAAGTGCCTCCTTTCGGAGCCAAAATGCCTGCGGCCCGTCCTGGGCTTTTGCCTCCAAAAATTCCAGAAGGACGAGGATTTCTCCCAGACCAAAGCTGCCCCCTCCTCCAAACCTGGCTGCCATCGGAGGCCCAAACGCGCCCCACAAAATGACACCTCCATTGAGGGTTCTTGAGTTTGGCTTCTTGGGTGGAAGTGCCTCCTTTCAAAGCCAACTTGCCTGCGGCCCATGCAGGGCTTTTGCCTACAAAAATTCCAGAAGGACGAGGATTTCTCCCAGACCAAAGCTGCCCCCTCCTCCAAACCTGGCTGCCATCGGAGGCCCAAACGTGCCCTACAAAATGACATCTGCCAAGTGGGCTCTTGAGTTTGGCTTCTTGGGTGGAAGTGCCTCCTTTCAAAGCCAACTTGCCTGCGGCCCGTCCTGGGCTTTTGCCTACAAAAATTCCATAAGGACGAGGATTTCTCCCAGGCCAAAGCTGCCCCCTCCTCCAAACCTGGCTGCCATCGGAGGCCCAAACGTGCCCTACAAAATGACATCTGCCAAGTGGGCTCTGGAGTTTCGCTTCTTGGGGAAAAGTGACTCCTTTCAAAACCAACTTGCCTGCATCCCGTCCCGGGCTTTTGCTACAAAAATTCCATAAGGACGAGGATTTCTCCCAGACCAAAGCTGCCCCCTCCTCCAAACCTGGCTGCCATCGGAGGCCCAAACGCGCCCTACAAAATGACATCTGCCAAGTGGGCTCTTGAGTTTGGCTTCTTGGGGAAAAGTGCTTCCTTTCGAAGCCAAAATGCCTAACTTGCCTGCGGCCCGTCCTGGGCTTTTGAGTACAAAAATTCCAGAAGGATGAGGATTTCTCCCAGACCAAAGCTGCCCCCTCCTCCAAACCTGGCTGACATCAGAGGCCCAAACGCGCCCTACAAAAGGACATCTGCTTTGTGGGTTCTTGAGTTAGGCTTCTTGGGGAAAATTGCCTCCTTTCAAAGCCAACTTGCCTAACTTGCCTGAGGCCCATGCAGGGCTTTTGCCTACAAAAATTCCATAAGGACGAGGATTTCTCCCAGACCAAAGCTGCCCCCTCCTCCAAACCTGGCTGCCATCGGAGGCCCAAACGCGCCCTACAAAATGACATCTGCCAAGTGGGCTCTTGAGTTTGGCTTCTTGGGGAAAAGTGCCTCCTTTCGGAGTCAACTTGCCGGCGGCGCATTCTGGGCTTTTGCCTACAAAAATTCCATAAGGACGAGGATTTCTCCCAGACCAAAGCTGCCCCCTCCTCCAAACCTGGCTGCCATCGGAGGCCCAAACGTGCCCTACAAAATGACATCTGCCAAGTGGGCTCTTGAGTTTGGCTTCTTGGGTGGAAGTGCCTCCTTTCAAAGCCAACTTGCCTGCGGCCCGTCCTGGGCTTTTGCCTACAAAAATTCCATAAGGACGAGGATTTCTCCCAGACCAAAGCTGCCCCCTCCTCCAAACCTGGCTGCCATCGGAGGCCCAAACGCGCCCTACAAAATGACATCTGCCAAGTGGGCTCTTGAGTTTGGCTTCTTGGGTGGAAGTACCTCCTTTCAAAGCCAACTTGCCTGCGGCCCGTCCTGGGCTTGTGCCTACAAAAATTCCATAAGGACGAGGATTTCTCCCAGAACAAAGCTGCCCCCTCCTCCATACCTGGCTGCCATCGGTGGCCCAAACGCGCCCTACAAAATGACATCTGCCAAGTGGGCTCCTGAGTTTGGCTTCTTGGGGGAAAGTGCCTCCTTTCAAAGCCAACTTGCCTGCATCCCGTGCTGGGCTTTAGACTACAAAAATTCCATAAGGACGAGGATTTCTCCCAGACCAAAGCTGCCCCCTCCTCCAAACCTGGCTGCCATCGGAGGCCCAAACGCGCCCCACAAAATGACATCTGCATTGAGGGTTCTTGAGTTTGGCTTCTTGGGGAAAAGTGTCTCCTTTCGGAGCCAACTTGCCTAACTTGCCTGCGGCCCATCCTGGGCTTTTGCTACAAAAATTCCATAAGGACGAGGATTTCTCCCAGACCAAAGCTGCCCCCTGCTCCAAACCTGGCTGCCATCGGAGGCCCAAACGCGCCCTACAAAATGACATCTGCCAAGTGGGCTCTTGAGTTTGGCTTCTGGGGTGGAAGTACCTCCTTTCAAAGCCAACTTGCCTGCGGCCCGTCCTGGGCTTTTGAGTACAAAAATTCCAGAAGGATGAGGATTTCTCCCAGACCAAAGCTGCCCCCTCCTCCAAACCTGGCTGCCATCGGAGGCCCAAACGCGCCCTACAAAAGGACATCTGCATTGTGGGTTCTTGAGTTTGGCTTCATGGGGAAAAGTGCCTCCTTTCAAAGCCAACTTGCCTAACTTGCCTGCGGCCCATGCAGGGCTTTTGCCTACAAAAATTCCATAAGGACAAGGATTTCTCCCAGACCAAAGCTGCCCCCTCCTCCAAACCTGGCTGCCATCGGAGGCCCAAACGTGCCCTACAAAATGACATCTGCCAAGTGGGCTCTTGAGTTTGGCTTCTTGGGTGGAAGTGCCTCCTTTCAAAGCCAACTTGCCTGCGGCCCGTCCTGGGCTTTTGCCTCCAAAAATTCCAGAAGGACGAGGATTTCTCCCAGACCAAAGCTGCCCCCTCCTCCAAACCTGGCTGCCATCGGAGGCCCAAACGCGCCCCACCAAATGACACCTCCATTGAGGGTTCTTGAGTTTGGCTTCTTGGGGAAAAGTGCCTCCTTTCGGAGCCAACTTGCCTGCGGCCCATGCAGGGCTTTTGCCTACAAAAATTCCATAAGGACGAGGATTTCTCTCAGACCAAAGCTGCCCCCTCCTCCAAACCTGGCTGCCATCGGAGGCCCAAACGTGCCCTACAAAATGACATCTGCCAAGTGGGCTCTTGAGTTTGGCTTCTTGGGTGGAAGTGCCTCCTTTCAAAGCCAACTTGCCTGCGGCACGTCCTGGGCTTTTGCCTACAAAAATTCCAGAAGGACGAGGATTTCTCCCAGGCCAAAGCTGCCCCCTCCTCCAAACCTGGCTACCATCGGAGGCCCAAACGTGCCCTACAAAATGACACCTGCCAAGTGGGCTCTGGAGTTTGGCTTCTTGGGGAAAAGTGACTCCTTTCAAAACCAACTTGCCTGCGTCCCGTCCCGGGCTTTTGCTACAAAAATTCCATAAGGACGAGGATTCCTCCCAGACCAAAGCTGCCCCCTCCTCCAAACCTGGCTGCCATCGGAGGCCCAAACGCGCCCTACAAAATGACATCTGCCAAGTGGGCTCTTGAGTTTGGCTTCTTGGGGGAAAGTGCCTCCTTTCAAAGCCAACTTGCCTGCGGCCCGTCCTGGGCTTGTGCCTACAAAAATTCCATAAGGACGAGGATTTCTCCCAGAACAAAGCTGCCCCCTCCTCCAAACCTGGCTGCCATCGGAGGCACAAACGCGCCCTACAAAATGACATCTGCCAAGTGGGCTCTTGAGTTTGGCTTTCTGGGGAAAAGTGCTTCCTTTCGGAGCCAAAATGCCTAACTTGCCTGCGGCCCGTCCTGGGCTTTTGCCTCCAAAAATTCCATAAGGACGAGGATTTCTCCCAGACCAAAGCTGCCCCCTCCTCCAAACCTGGCTGACATCAGAGGCCCAAACGCGCCCTACAAAAGGACATCTGCTTTGTGGGTTCTTGAGTTAGGCTTCTTGGGGAAAATTGCCTCCTTTCAAAGCCAACTTGCCTAACTTGCCTGAGGCCCATGCAGGGCTTTTGCCTACAAAAATTCCATAAGGACGAGGATTTCTCCCAGACCAAAGCTGCCCCCTCCTCCAAACCTGGCTGCCATCGGAGGCCCAAACGTGCCCTACAAAATGACATCTGCCAAGTGGGCTCTTGAGTTTGGCTTCTTGGGTGGAAGTGCCTCCTTTCAAAGCCAACTTGCCTGCGGCCCGTCCTGGGCTTTTGAGTACAAAAATTCCAGAAGGACGAGGATTTCTCCCAGACCAAAGCTGCCCCCTCCTCCAAACCTGGCTGCCATCGGAGGCCCAAACGCGCCCTACAAAATGATATCTGCCAAGTGGGCTCTTGAGTTTGGCTTCTTGGGTGGAAGTACCTCCTTTCAAAGCCAACTTGCCTGCGGCCCGTCCTGGGCTTGTGCCTACAAAAATTCCATAAGGACGAGGATTTCTCCCAGAACAAAGCTGCCCCCTCCTCCATACCTGGCTGCCATCGGTGGCCCAAACGCGCCCTACAAAATGACATCTGCCAAGTGGGCTCCTGAGTTTGGCTTCTTGGGGGAAAGTGCCTCCTTTCAAAGCCAACTTGCCTGCATCCCGTGCTGGGCTTTAGACTACAAAAATTCCATAAGGACGAGGATTTCTCCCAGACCAAAGCTGCCCCCTCCTCCAAACCTGGCTGCCATCGGAGGCCCAAACGCGCCCCACAAAATGACATCTGCATTGAGGGTTCTTGAGTTTGGCTTCTTGGGGAAAAGTGCCTCCTTTCGGAGCCAACTTGCCTAACTTGCCTGCGGCCCATCCTGGGCTTTTGCTACAAAAATTCCATAAGGACGAGGATTTCTCCCAGACCAAAGCTGCCCCCTCCTCCAAACCTGGCTGCCATCGGAGGCCCAAACGCGCCCTACAAAAAGAACATCTGCATTGTGGGTTCTTGAGTTTGGCTTCTTGGGGAAAAGTGCCTCCTTTCAAAGCCAACTTGCCTAACTTGCCTGCGGCCCATGCAGGGCTTTTGCCTACAAAAATTCCATAAGGACAAGGATTTCTCCCAGACCAAAGCTGCCCCCTCCTCCAAACCTGGCTGCCATCGGAGGCCCAAACGCGCCCTACAAAATGACATCTGCCAAGTGGGCTCTTGAGTTTGGCTTCCTGGGGAAAAGTGCCTCC
Source organism: Cinclus cinclus (assembly GCF_963662255.1). NCBI lineage: Eukaryota > Metazoa > Chordata > Aves > Passeriformes > Cinclidae > Cinclus > Cinclus cinclus. The sequence continues at coordinate 282,108 of NW_026912062.1, forward strand.
TTTCGGATTCACCTTGCCTGCGGCCCATGCAGGGCTTTTGCCTACAAAAATTCCATAAGGACGAGGATTTCTCCCAGACCAAAGCTGCCCCCTCCTCCAAACCTGGCTGCCATCGGAGGCCCAAACGTGCCCTACAAAATGACATCTGCCAAGTGGGCTCTTGAGTTTGGCTTCTTGGGTGGAAGTGCCTCCTTTCAAAGCCAACTTGCCTGCGGCCCGTCCTGGGCTTTTGCCTCCAAAAATTCCATAAGGACGAGGATTTCTCCCAGACCAAAGCTGCCCCCTCCTCCAAACCTGGCTGCCATCGGAGGCCCAAACGCGCCCCACAAAATGACACCTCCATTGAGGGTTCTTGAGTTTGGCTTCTTGGGGAAAAGTGCCTCCTTTCGGAGCCAACTTGCCTGCGGCCCATGCAGGGCTTTTGCCTACAAAAATTCCAGAAGGACGAGGATTTCTCCCAGACCAAAGCTGCCCCCTCCTCCAAACCTGGCTGCCATCGGAGGCCCAAACGTGCCCTACAAAATGACATCTGCCAAGTGGGCTCTTGAGTTTGGCTTCTTGGGTGGAAGTGCCTCCTTTCAAAGCCAACTTGCCTGCGGCCCATGCGGGGTTTTTGCCTACAAAAATTCCATAAGGACGAGGATTTCTCCCAGACCAAAGCTGCCCCCTCCTCCAAACCTGGCTGCCATCGGAGGCCCAAACGTGCCCTACAAAATGACATCTGCCAAGTGGGCTCTTGAGTTTGGCTTCTTGGGTGGAAGTGCCTCCTTTCAAAGCCAACTTGCCTGCGGCCCGTCCTGGGCTTTTGCCTCCAAAAATTCCATAAGGACGAGGATTTCTCCCAGACCAAAGCTGCCCCCTCCTCCAAACCTGGCTGCCATCGGAGGCCCAAACGCGCCCTACAAAATGACATCTGCCAAGTGGGCTCTTGAGTTTGGCTTCTTGGGTGGAAGTACCTCCTTTCAAAGCCAACTTGCCTGCGGCCCGTCCTGGGCTTGTGCCTACAAAAATTCCATAAGGACGAGGATTTCTCCCAGAACAAAGCTGCCCCCTCCTCCATACCTGGCTGCCATCGGTGGCCCAAACGCGCCCTACAAAATGACATCTGCCAAGTGGGCTCCTGAGTTTGGCTTCTTGGGGGAAAGTGCCTCCTTTCAAAGCCAACTTGCCTGCATCCCGTGCTGGGCTTTAGACTACAAAAATTCCATAAGGACGAGGATTTCTCCCAGACCAAAGCTGCCCCCTCCTCCAAACCTGGCTGCCATCGGAGGCCCAAACGCGCCCCACAAAATGACATCTGCATTGAGGGTTCTTGAGTTTGGCTTCTTGGGGAAAAGTGCCTCCTTTCGGAGCCAACTGGCCTAACTTGCCTGCGGCCCATCCTGGGCTTTTGATACAAAAATTCCATAAGGACGAGGATTTCTCCCAGACCAAAGCTGCCCCCTCCTCCAAACCTGGCTGCCATCGGAGGCCCAAACGCGCCCTACAAAAAGAACATCTGCATTGTGGGTTCTTGAGTTTGGCTTCTTGGGGAAAAGTGCCTCCTTTCAAAGCCAACTTGCCTAACTTGCCTGCGGCCCATGCAGGGCTTTTGCCTACAAAAATTCCATAAGGACAAGGATTTCTCCCAGACCAAAGCTGCCCCCTCCTCCAAACCTGGCTGCCATCGGAGGCCCAAACGCGCCCTACAAAATGACATCTGCCAAGTGGGCTCTTGAGTTTGGCTTCCTGGGGAAAAGTGCCTCCTTTCGGATTCACCTTGCCTGCGGCCCATGCAGGGCTTTTGCCTACAAAAATTCCATAAGGACGAGGATTTCTCCCAGACCAAAGCTGCCCCCTCCTCCAAACCTGGCTGCCATCGGAGGCCCAAACGTGCCCTACAAAATGACATCTGCCAAGTGGGCTCATGAGTTTGGCTTCTTGGGTGGAAGTGCCTCCTTTCAAAGCCAACTTGCCTGCGGCCCGTCCTGGGCTTTTGCCTCCAAAAATTCCATAAGGACGAGGATTTCTCCCAGACCAAAGCTGCCCCCTCCTCCAAACCTGGCTGCCATCGGAGGCCCAAACGCGCCCCACAAAATGACACCTCCATTGAGGGTTCTTGAGTTTGGCTTCTTGGGGAAAAGTGCCTCCTTTCGGAGCCAACTTGCCTGCGGCCCATGCAGGGCTTTTGCCTACAAAAATTCCATAAGGACGAGGATTTCTCCCAGACCAAAGCTGCCCCCTCCTCCAAACCTGGCTGCCATCGGAGGCCCAAACGTGCCCTACAAAATGACATCTGCCAAGTGGGCTCTTGAGTTTGGCTTCTTGGGTGGAAGTGCCTCCTTTCAAAGCCAACTTGCCTGCGGCCCATGCGGGGTTTTTGCCTACAAAAATTCCATAAGGACGAGGATTTCTCCCAGACCAAAGCTGCCCCCTCCTCCAAACCTGGCTGCCATCGGAGGCCCAAACGCGCCCTACAAAATGACACCTGCCAAGTGGGCTCTTGAGTTTGGCTTCTTGGGGAAAAGTGACTCCTTTCAAAACCAACTTGCCTGCGTCCCGTCCCGGGCTTTTGCTACAAAAATTCCATAAGGACGAGGATTCCTCCCAGACCAAAGCTGCCCCCTCCTCCAAACCTGGCTGCCATCGGAGGCCCAAACGCGCCCTACAAAATGACATCTGCCAAGTGGGCTCTTGAGTTTGGCTTCTTGGGGGAAAGTGCCTCCTTTCAAAGCCAACTTGCCTGCGGCCCGTCCTGGGCTTGTGCCTACAAAAATTCCATAAGGACGAGGATTTCTCCCAGAACAAAGCTGCCCCCTCCTCCAAACCTGGCTGCCATCGGAGGCCCAAACGCGCCCTACAAAATGACATCTGCCAAGTGGGCTCTTGAGTTTGGCTTCTTGGGGAAAAGTGCTTCCTTTCGGAGCCAAAATGCCTAACTTGCCTGCGGCCCGTCCTGGGCTTTTGAGTACAAAAATTCCAGAAGGATGAGGATTTCTCCCAGACCAAAGCTGCCCCCTCCTCCAAACCTGGCTGCCATCAGAGGCCCAAACGCGCCCTACAAAAGGACATCTGCATTGTGGGTTCTTGAGTTAGGCTTCTTGGGGAAAAGTGCCTCCTTTCAAAGCCAACTTGCCTAACTTGCCTGCGGCCCGTCCTGGGCTTTTGCCTACAAAAATTCCATAAGGACGAGGATTTCTCCCAGACCAAAGCTGCCCCCTCCTCCAAACCTGGCTGCCATCGGAGGCCCAAACGCGCCCTACAAAATGACATCTGCCAAGTGGGCTCTTGAGTTTGGCTTCTTGGGGAAAAGTGCCTCCTTTCGGAGTCAACTTGCCGGCGGCCCATGCAGGGCTTTTGCCTACAAAAATTCCATAAGGACGAGGATTTCTCCCAGACCAAAGCTGCCCCCTCCTCCAAACCTGGCTGCCATCGGAGGCCCAAACGTGCCCTACAAAATGACATCTGCCAAGTGGGCTCTTGAGTTTGGCTTCTTGGGTGGAAGTGCCTCCTTTCAAAGCCAACTTGCCTGCGGCCCGTCCTGGGCTTTTGCCTACAAAAATTCCATAAGGACGAGGATTTCTCCCAGACCAAAGCTCCCCCCTCCTCCAAACCTGGCTGCCATCGGAGGCCCAAACGCGCCCTACAAAATGACATCTGCCAAGTGGGCTCTTGAGTTTGGCTTCTTGGGTGGAAGTACCTCCTTTCAAAGCCAACTTGCCTGCGGCCCGTCCTGGGCTTGTGCCTACAAAAATTCCATAAGGACGAGGATTTCTCCCAGACCAAAGCTGCCCCCTCCTCCAAACCTGGCTGCCATCGGAGGCCCAAACGCGCCCTACAAAATGACATCTGCCAAGTGGGCTCTTGAGTTTGGCTTTCTGGGGAAAAGTGCCTCCTTTCGGAGTCAACTTGCCTGCGGCCCATGCAGGGCTTTTGCCTACAAAAATTCCATAAGGACGAGGATTTCTCCCAGACCAAAGCTGCCCCCTCCTCCAAACCTGGCTGCCATCGGAGGCCCAAACGTGCCCTACAAAATGACATCTGCCAAGTGGGCTCTTGAGTTTGGCTTCTTGGGTGGAAGTACCTCCTTTCAAAGCCAACTTGCCTGCGGCCCGTCCTGGGCTTTTGCCTACAAAAATTCCATAAGGACGAGGATTTCTCCCAGACCAAAGCTGCCCCCTCCTCCAAACCTGGCTGCCATCGGAGGCCCAAACGTACCCTACAAAATGACATCTGCCAAGTGGGCTCTTGAGTTTGGCTTCCTGGGGAAAAGTGCCTCCTTTCGGAGTCAACTTGCCTGCGGCCCATGCAGGGCTTTTGAGTACAAAAATTCCATAAGGACGAGGATTTCTCCCAGACCAAAGCTGCCCCCTCCTCCAAACCTGGCTGCCATCGGAGGCCCAAACGCGCCCTACAAAATGACACAAGCCAAGTGGGCTCTTGAGTTTGGCTTCTTGGGGAAAAGTGCCTCATTTCGAAGCCAACTTGCCTGCGTCACGTCCCGGGCTTGTGCCTACAAAAATTCCATAAGGACGAGGATTTCTCCCAGACCAAAGCTGCCCCCTCCTCCAAACCTGGCTGCCATCGGAGGCCCAAACGTGCCCTACAAAATGACACCTGCCAAGTGGGCTCTTGAGTTTGGCTTCTTGGGTGGAAGTGCCTCCATTCAAAGCCAACTTGCCTGCGGCCCGTCCTGGGCTTTTGCCTCCAAAAATTCCATAAGGACGAGGATTTCTCCCAGAACAAAGCTGCCCCCTCCTCCATACCTGGCTGCCATCGGAGGCCCAAACGCGCCCTACAAAATGACATCTGCCAAGTGGGCTCTTGAGTTTGGCTTCTTGGGGAAAAGTGCCTCCTTTCAAAGCCAACTTGCCTAACTAGCCTGCAGCCCATTCTGGGCTTTTGCCTACAAAAATTCCATAAGGACGAGGATTTCTCCCAGACCAAAGCTGCCCCCTCCTCCAAACCTAGCTGCCATCGGTGGCCCAAACGCCCCCTACAAAATGACATCTGCCAAGTGGGCTCCTGAGTTTGGCTTCTTGGGGAAAAGTGCCTCCTTTCAAAGCCAACTTGCCTGCAGCCCGTGCTGGGCTTTAGACTACAAAAATTCCATAAGGACGAGGATTTCTCCCAGACCAAAGCTGCCCCCTCCTCCAAACCTGGCTGCCATCGGAGGCCCAAACGCGCCCCACAAAATGACATCTGCATTGAGGGTTCTTGAGTTTGGCTTCTTGGGGAAAAGTGCGTCCTTTCGGAGCCAACTTGCCTAACTTGCCTGCGGCCCGTCCTGGGCTTTTGCTACAAAAATTCCATAAGGACGAGGATTTCTCCCAGACCAAAGCTGCCCCCTCCTCCAAACCTGGCTGCCATCGGAGGCCCAAACGCGCCCTACAAAATGACATCTGCCAAGTGGGCTCTTGAGTTTGGCTTTCTGGGGAAAAGTGCCTCCTTTCGGAGTCAACTTGCCTGCGGCCCATGCTGGGCTTTTGCCTACAAAAATTCCATAAGGACGAGGATTTCTCCCAGACCAAAGCTGCCCCCTCCTCCAAACCTGGCTGCCATCGGAGGCCCAAACGTGCCCTACAAAATGACATCTGCCAAGTGGGCTCTTGAGTTTGGCTTCTTGGGTGGAAGTGCCTCCTTTCAAAGCCAACTTGCCTGCGGCCCGTACTGGGCTTTTGAGTACAAAAATTCCAGAAGGACGAGGATTTCTCCCAGACCAAAGCTGCCCCCTCCTCCAAACCTGGCTGCCATCGGAGGCCCAATCGCGCCCTACAATAGGACATCTGCATTGTGGGTTCTTGAGTTTGGCTTCCTGGGGAAAAGTGCCTCCTTTCAAAGCCAACTTGCCTAACTTGCCTGCGGCCCGTCCTGGGCTTTTGCCTACAAAAATTCCATAAGGACAAGGATTCCTCCCAGACCAAAGCTGCCCCCTCCTCCAAACCTGGCTGCCATCGGAGGCCCAAACGCGCCCTACAAAATGACATCTGCCAAGTGGGCTCTTGAGTTTGGCTTCCTGGGGAAAAGTGCCTCCTTTCGGATTCACCTTGCCTGCAGCCCATTCTGGGCTTTTGCCTACAAAAATTCCATAAGGACGAGGATTTCTCCCAGACCAAAGCTGCCCCCTCCTCCAAACCTAGCTGCCATCGGTGGCCCAAACGCGCCCTACAAAATGACATCTGCCAAGTGGGCTCCTGAGTTTGGCTTCTTGGGGAAAAGTGCCTCCTTTCAAAGCCAACTTGCCTGCGGCCCGTCCTGGGCTTTTGCTACAAAAATTCCATAAGGACGAGGATTTCTCCCAGACCAAAGCTGCCCCCTCCTCCAAACCTGGCTGCCATCGGAGGCCCAAACGCGCCCTACAAAATGACATCTGCCAAGTGGGCTCTTGAGTTTGGCTTACTGGGGAAAAGTGCCTCCTTTCGGAGTCAACTTGCCTGCGGCCCATGCAGGGCTTTTGCCTACAAAAATTCCAGAAGGACGAGGATTTCTCCCAGACCAAAGCTGCCCCCTCCTCCAAACCTGGCTGCCATCGGAGGCCCAAACGTGCCCTACAAAATGACATCTGCCAAGTGGGCTCTTGAGTTTGGCTTCTTGGGTGGAAGTGCCTCCTTTCAAAGCCAACTTGCCTGCGGCCCGTCCTGGGCTTTTGCCTACAAAAATTCCATAAGGACGAGGATTTCTCCCAGACCAAAGCTGCCCCCTCCTCCAAACCTGGCTGCCATCGGAGGCCCAAACGTGCCCTACAAAATGACATCTGCCAAGTGGGCTCTTGAGTTTGGCTTCCTGTGGAAAAGTGCCTCCTTTCGGAGTCAACTTGCCTGCGGCCCGTCCTGGGCTTTTGAGTACAAAAATTCCATAAGGACGAGGATTTCTCCCAGACCAAAGCTGCCCCCTCCTCCAAACCTGGCTGCCATCGGAGGCCCAAACGCGCCCTACAAAATGACACCTGCCAAGTGGGCTCTTGAGTTTGGCTTCTTGGGGGAAAGTGCCTCCTTTCAAAGCCAACTTGCCTGCGGCCCGTCCTGGGCTTTTGCCTCCAAAAATTCCATAAGGACGAGGATTTCTCCCAGACCAAAGCTGCCCCCTCCTCCAAACCTGGCTGCCATCGGAGGCCCAAACGTGCCCTACAAAATGACACCTGCCAAGTGGGCTCTTGAGTTTGGCTTCTTGGGTGGAAGTGCCTCCTTTCGGAGCCAAAATGCCTGCGGCCCGTCCTGGGCTTTTGCCTCCAAAAATTCCATAAGGACGAGGATTTCTCCCAGACCAAAGCTGCCCCCTCCTCCAAACCTGGCTGCCATCGGAGGCCCAAACGCGCCCCACAAAATGACACCTCCATTGAGGGTTCTTGAGTTTGGCTTCTTGGGGAAAAGTGCCTCCTTTCGGAGCCAACTTGCCTGCGGCCCATGCAGGGCTTTTGCCTACAAAAATTCCAGAAGGACGAGGATTTCTCCCAGACCAAAGCTGCCCCCTCCTCCAAACCTGGCTGCCATCGGAGGCCCAAACGTGCCCTACAAAATGACATCTGCCAAGTGGGCTCTTGAGTTTGGCTTCTTGGGTGGAAGTGCCTCCTTTCAAAGCCAACTTGCCTGCGGCCCGTCCTGGGCTTTTGCCTACAAAAATTCCATAAGGACGAGGATTTCTCCCAGGCCAAAGCTGCCCCCTCCTCCAAACCTGGCTGCCATCGGAGGCCCAAACGTGCCCTACAAAATGACATCTGCCAAGTGGGCTCTGGAGTTTCGCTTCTTGGGGAAAAGTGACTCCTTTCAAAACCAACTTGCCTGCATCCCGTCCCGGGCTTTTGCTACAAAAATTCCATAAGGACGAGGATTCCTCCCAGACCAAAGCTGCCCCCTCCTCCAAACCTGGCTGCCATCGGAGGCCCAAACGCGCCCTACAAAATGACATCTGCCAAGTGGGCTCTTGAGTTTGGCTTCTTGGGGGAAAGTGCCTCCTTTCAAAGCCAACTTGCCTGCGGCCCGTCCTGGGCTTGTGCCTACAAAAATTCCATAAGGACGAGGATTTCTCCCAGAACAAAGCTGCCCCCTCCTCCAAACCTGGCTGCCATCGGAGGCCCAAACGCGCCCTACAAAATGACATCTGCCAAGTGGGCTCTTGAGTTTGGCTTTCTGGGGAAAAGTGCTTCCTTTCAAAGCCAACTTGCCTAACTTGCCTGAGGCCCATGCAGGGCTTTTGCCTACAAAAATTCCATAAGGACGAGGATTTCTCCCAGACCAAAGCTGCCCCCTCCTCCAAACCTGGCTGCCATCGGAGGCCCAAACGCGCCCTACAAAATGACATCTGCCAAGTGGGCTCTTGAGTTTGGCTTCTTGGGGAAAAGTGCCTCCTTTCGGAGTCAACTTGCCGGCGGCGCATTCTGGGCTTTTGCCTACAAAAATTCCATAAGGACGAGGATTTCTCCCAGACCAAAGCTGCCCCCTCCTCCAAACCTGGCTGCCATCGGAGGCCCAAACGTGCCCTACAAAATGACATCTGCCAAGTGGGCTCTTGAGTTTGGCTTCTTGGGTGGAAGTGCCTCCTTTCAAAGCCAACTTGCCTGCGGCCCGTCCTGGGCTTTTGCCTACAAAAATTCCATAAGGACGAGGATTTCTCCCAGACCAAAGCTGCCCCCTCCTCCAAACCTGGCTGCCATCGGAGGCCCAAACGCGCCCTACAAAATGACATCTGCCAAGTGGGCTCTTGAGTTTGGCTTCTTGGGTGGAAGTACCTCCTTTCAAAGCCAACTTGCCTGCGGCCCGTCCTGGGCTTGTGCCTACAAAAATTCCATAAGGACGAGGATTTCTCCCAGAACAAAGCTGCCCCCTCCTCCATACCTGGCTGCCATCGGAGGCCCAAACGCGCCCTACAAAATGACATCTGCCAAGTGGGCTCCTGAGTTTGGCTTCTTGGGGGAAAGTGCCTCCTTTCAAAGCCAACTTGCCTGCATCCCGTGCTGGGCTTTAGACTACAAAAATTCCATAAGGACGAGGATTTCTCCCAGACCAAAGCTGCCCCCTCCTCCAAACCTGGCTGCCATCGGAGGCCCAAACGCGCCCCACAAAATGACATCTGCATTGAGGGTTCTTGAGTTTGGCTTCTTGGGGAAAAGTGTCTCCTTTCGGAGCCAACTTGCCTAACTTGCCTGCGGCCCATCCTGGGCTTTTGCTACAAAAATTCCATAAGGACGAGGATTTCTCCCAGACCAAAGCTGCCCCCTGCTCCAAACCTGGCTGCCATCGGAGGCCCAAACGCGCCCTACAAAATGACATCTGCCAAGTGGGCTCTTGAGTTTGGCTTCTGGGGTGGAAGTACCTCCTTTCAAAGCCAACTTGCCTGCGGCCCGTCCTGGGCTTTTGAGTACAAAAATTCCAGAAGGATGAGGATTTCTCCCAGACCAAAGCTGCCCCCTCCTCCAAACCTGGCTGCCATCGGAGGCCCAAACGCGCCCTACAAAAGGACATCTGCATTGTGGGTTCTTGAGTTTGGCTTCATGGGGAAAAGTGCCTCCTTTCAAAGCCAACTTGCCTAACTTGCCTGCGGCCCATGCAGGGCTTTTGCCTACAAAAATTCCATAAGGACAAGGATTTCTCCCAGACCAAAGCTGCCCCCTCCTCCAAACCTGGCTGCCATCGGAGGCCCAAACGTGCCCTACAAAATGACATCTGCCAAGTGGGCTCTTGAGTTTGGCTTCTTGGGTGGAAGTGCCTCCTTTCAAAGCCAACTTGCCTGCGGCCCGTCCTGGGCTTTTGCCTCCAAAAATTCCAGAAGGACGAGGATTTCTCCCAGACCAAAGCTGCCCCCTCCTCCAAACCTGGCTGCCATCGGAGGCCCAAACGCGCCCCACCAAATGACACCTCCATTGAGGGTTCTTGAGTTTGGCTTCTTGGGGAAAAGTGCCTCCTTTCGGAGCCAACTTGCCTGCGGCCCATGCAGGGCTTTTGCCTACAAAAATTCCATAAGGACGAGGATTTCTCTCAGACCAAAGCTGCCCCCTCCTCCAAACCTGGCTGCCATCGGAGGCCCAAACGTGCCCTACAAAATGACATCTGCCAAGTGGGCTCTTGAGTTTGGCTTCGTGGGTGGAAGTGCCTCCTTTCAAAGCCAACTTGCCTGCGGCACGTCCTGGGCTTTTGCCTACAAAAATTCCAGAAGGACGAGGATTTCTCCCAGGCCAAAGCTGCCCCCTCCTCCAAACCTGGCTACCATCGGAGGCCCAAACGTGCCCTACAAAATGACACCTGCCAAGTGGGCTCTGGAGTTTGGCTTCTTGGGGAAAAGTGACTCCTTTCAAAACCAACTTGCCTGCGTCCCGTCCCGGGCTTTTGCTACAAAAATTCCATAAGGACGAGGATTCCTCCCAGACCAAAGCTGCCCCCTCCTCCAAACCTGGCTGCCATCGGAGGCCCAAACGCGCCCTACAAAATGACATCTGCCAAGTGGGCTCTTGAGTTTGGCTTCTTGGGGGAAAGTGCCTCCTTTCAAAGCCAACTTGCCTGCGGCCCGTCCTGGGCTTGTGCCTACAAAAATTCCATAAGGACGAGGATTTCTCCCAGAACAAAGCTGCCCCCTCCTCCAAACCTGGCTGCCATCGGAGGCCCAAACGCGCCCTACAAAATGACATCTGCCAAGTGGGCTCTTGAGTTTGGCTTTCTGGGGAAAAGTGCTTCCTTTCGGAGCCAAAATGCCTAACTTGCCTGCGGCCCGTCCTGGGCTTTTGCCTCCAAAAATTCCATAAGGACGAGGATTTCTCCCAGACCAAAGCTGCCCCCTCCTCCAAACCTGGCTGACATCAGAGGCCCAAACGCGCCCTACAAAAGGACATCTGCTTTGTGGGTTCTTGAGTTAGGCTTCTTGGGGAAAATTGCCTCCTTTCAAAGCCAACTTGCCTAACTTGCCTGAGGCCCATGCAGGGCTTTTGGCTACAAAAATTCCATAAGGACGAGGATTTCTCCCAGAACAAAGCTGCCCCCTCCTCCAAACCTGGCTGCCATCGGAGGCCCAAACGCGCCCTACAAAATGACATCTGCCAAGTGGGCTCTTGAGTTTGGCTTCTTGGGGAAAAGTGCCTCCTTTCGGAGTCAACTTGCCGGCGGCGCATTCTGGGCTTTTGCCTACAAAAATTCCATAAGGACGAGGATTTCTCCCAGACCAAAGCTGCCCCCTCCTCCAAACCTGGCTGCCATCGGAGGCCCAAACGTGCCCTACAAAATGACATCTGCCAAGTGGGCTCTTGAGTTTGGCTTCTTGGGTGGAAGTGCCTCCTTTCAAAGCCAACTTGCCTGCGGCCCGTCCTGGGCTTTTGAGTACAAAAATTCCATAAGGACGAGGATTTCTCCCAGACCAAAGCTGCCCCCTCCTCCAAACCTGGCTGCCATCGGAGGCCCAAACGCGCCCCACAAAATGACATCTGCCAAGTGGGCTCTTGAGTTTGGCTTCTTGGGTGGAAGTACCTCCTTTCAAAGCCAACTTGCCTGCGGCCCGTCCTGGGCTTGTGCCTACAAAAATTCCATAAGGACGAGGATTTCTCCCAGAACAAAGCTGCCCCCTCCTCCATACCTGGCTGCCATCGGTGGCCCAAACGCGCCCTACAAAATGACATCTGCCAAGTGGGCTCCTGAGTTTGGCTTCTTGGGGGAAAGTGCCTCCTTTCAAAGCCAACTTGCCTGCATCCCGTGCTGGGCTTTAGACTACAAAAATTCCATAAGGACGAGGATTTCTCCCAGACCAAAGCTGCCCCCTCCTCCAAACCTGGCTGCCATCGGAGGCCCAAACGCGCCCTACAAAAAGAACATCTGCATTGTGGGTTCTTGAGTTTGGCTTCTTGGGGAAAAGTGCCTCCTTTCAAAGCCAACTTGCCTAACTTGCCTGCGGCCCATGCAGGGCTTTTGCCTACAAAAATTCCATAAGGACAAGGATTTCTCCCAGACCAAAGCTGCCCCCTCCTCCAAACCTGGCTGCCATCGGAGGCCCAAACGCGCCCTACAAAATGACATCTGCCAAGTGGGCTCTTGAGTTTGGCTTCCTGGGGAAAAGTGCCTCCTTTCGGAGTCAACTTGCCTGCGGCCCATGCAGGGCTTTTGCCTACAAAAATTCCATAAGGACGAGGATTTCTCCCAGACCAAAGCTGCCCCCTCCTCCAAACCTGGCTGCCATCGGAGGCCCAAACGTGCCCTACAAAATGACATCTGCCAAGTGGGCTCTTGAGTTTGGCTTCTTGGGTGGAAGTGCCTCCTTTCAAAGCCAACTTGCCTGCGGCCCGTCCTGGGCTTTTGCCTCCAAAAATTCCATAAGGACGAGGATTTCTCCCAGACCAAAGCTGCCCCCTCCTCCAAACCTGGCTGCCATCGGAGGCCCAAACGCGCCCCACAAAATGACACCTCCATTGAGGGTTCTTGAGTTTGGCTTCTTGGGGAAAAGTGCCTCCTTTCGGAGCCAACTTGCCTGCGGCCCATGCAGGGCTTTTGCCTACAAAAATTCCAGAAGGACGAGGATTTCTCCCAGACCAAAGCTGCCCCCTCCTCCAAACCTGGCTGCCATCGGAGGCCCAAACGCGCCCTACAAAATGACATCTGCCAAGTGGGCTCTTGAGTTTGGCTTCTTGGGGAAAAGTGCTTCCTTTCGGAGCCAAAATGCCTAACTTGCCTGCGGCCCGTCCTGGGCTTTTGAGTACAAAAATTCCAGAAGGATGAGGATTTCTCCCAGACCAAAGCTGCCCCCTCCTCCAAACCTGGCTGCCATCGGAGGCCCAAACGTGCCCTACAAAATGACATCTGCCAAGTGGGCTCTTGAGTTTGGCTTCTTGGGTGGAAGTACCTCCTTTCAAAGCCAACTTGCCTGCGGCCCGTCCTGGGCTTTTGCCTACAAAAATTCCATAAGGACGAGGATTTCTCCCAGACCAAAGCTGCCCCCTCCTCCAAACCTGGCTGCCATCGGAGGCCCAAACGCACCCTACAAAATGACATCTGCCAAGTGGGCTCTTGAGTTTGGCTTCCTGGGGAAAAGTGCCTCCTTTCGGAGTCAACTTGCCTGCGGCCCATGCAGGGCTTTTGAGTACAAAAATTCCATAAGGACGAGGATTTCTCCCAGACCAAAGCTGCCCCCTCCTCCAAACCTGGCTGCCATCGGAGGCCCAAACGCGCCCTACAAAATGACACAAGCCAAGTGGGCTCTTGAGTTTGGCTTCTTGGGGAAAAGTGCCTCATTTCGAAGCCAACTTGCCTGCGTCACGTCCCGGGCTTGTGCCTACAAAAATTCCATAAGGACGAGGATTTCTCCCAGACCAAAGCTGCCCCCTCCTCCAAACCTGGCTGCCATCGGAGGCCCAAACGTGCCCTACAAAATGACATCTGCCAAGTGGGCTCTTGAGTTTGGCTTCTTGGGGAAAAGTGCCTCCTTTCAAAGCCAACTTGCCTAACTAGCCTGCAGCCCATTCTGGGCTTTTGCCTACAAAAATTCCATAAGGACGAGGATTTCTCCCAGACCAAAGCTGCCCCCTCCTCCAAACCTAGCTGCCATCGGTGGCCCAAACGCGCCCTACAAAATGACATCTGCCAAGTGGGCTCCTGAGTTTGGCTTCTTGGGGAAAAGTGCCTCCTTTCAAAGCCAACTTGCCTGCAGCCCGTGCTGGGCTTTAGACTACAAAAATTCCATAAGGACGAGGATTTCTCCCAGACCAAAGCTGCCCCCTCCTCCAAACCTGGCTGCCATCGGAGGCCCAAACGCGCCCTACAAAATGACATCTGCCAAGTGGGCTCTTGAGTTTGGCTTTCTGGGGAAAAGTGCCTCCTTTCGGAGTCAACTTGCCTGCGGCCCATGCTGGGCTTTTGCCTACAAAAATTCCATAAGGACGAGGATTTCTCCCAGACCAAAGCTGCCCCCTCCTCCAAACCTGGCTGCCATCGGAGGCCCAAACGTGCCCTACAAAATGACATCTGCCAAGTGGGCTCTTGAGTTTGGCTTCTTGGGTGGAAGTGCCTCCTTTCAAAGCCAACTTGCCTGCGGCCCGTACTGGGCTTTTGAGTACAAAAATTCCAGAAGGACGAGGATTTCTCCCAGACCAAAGCTGCCCCCTCCTCCAAACCTGGCTGCCATCGGAGGCCCAATCGCGCCCTACAATAGGACATCTGCATTGTGGGTTCTTGAGTTTGGCTTCCTGGGGAAAAGTGCCTCCTTTCAAAGCCAACTTGCCTAACTTGCCTGCGGCCCGTCCTGGGCTTTTGCCTACAAAAATTCCATAAGGACAAGGATTCCTCCCAGACCAAAGCTGCCCCCTCCTCCAAACCTGGCTGCCATCGGAGGCCCAAACGCGCCCTACAAAATGACATCTGCCAAGTGGGCTCTTGAGTTTGGCTTCCTGGGGAAAAGTGCCTCCTTTCGGATTCACCTTGCCTGCGGCCCATGCAGGGCTTTTGCCTACAAAAATTACAGAAGGACGAGGATTTCTCCCAGACCAAAGCTGCCCCCTCCTCCAAACCTGGCTGCCATCGGAGGCCCAAACGTGCCCTACAAAATGACATCTGCCAAGTGGGCTCTTGAGTTTGGCTTCTTGGGTGGAAGTGCCTCCTTTCAAAGCCAACTTGCCTGCGGCCCGTCCTGGGCTTTTGCCTACAAAAATTCCATAAGGACGAGGATTTCTCCCAGACCAAAGCTGCCCCCTCCTCCAAACCTGGCTGCCATCGGAGGCCCAAACGTGCCCTACAAAATGACATCTGCCAAGTGGGCTCTTGAGTTTGGCTTCCTGTGGAAAAGTGCCTCCTTTCGGAGTCAACTTGCCTGCGGCCCATCCTGGGCTTTTGAGTACAAAAATTCCATAAGGACGAGGATTTCTCCCAGACCAAAGCTGCCCCCTCCTCCAAACCTGGCTGCCATCGGAGGCCCAAACGCGCCCTACAAAATGACACCTGCCAAGTGGGCTCTTGAGTTTGGCTTCTTGGGGGAAAGTGCCTCCTTTCAAAGCCAACTTGCCTGCGGCCCGTCCTGGGCTTTTGCCTCCAAAAATTCCATAAGGACGAGGATTTCTCCCAGACCAAAGCTGCCCCCTCCTCCAAACCTGGCTGCCATCGGAGGCCCAAACGTGCCCTACAAAATGACACCTGCCAAGTGGGCTCTTGAGTTTGGCTTCTTGGGTGGAAGTGCCTCCTTTCGGAGCCAAAATGCCTGCGGCCCGTCCTGGGCTTTTGCCTCCAAAAATTCCAGAAGGACGAGGATTTCTCCCAGACCAAAGCTGCCCCCTCCTCCAAACCTGGCTGCCATCGGAGGCCCAAACGCGCCCCACAAAATGACACCTCCATTGAGGGTTCTTGAGTTTGGCTTCTTGGGGAAAAGTGCCTCCTTTCGGAGCCAACTTGCCTGCGGCCCATGCAGGGCTTTTGCCTACAAAAATTCCAGAAGGACGAGGATTTCTCCCAGACCAAAGCTGCCCCCTCCTCCAAACCTGGCTGCCATCGGAGGCCCAAACGTGCCCTACAAAATGACATCTGCCAAGTGGGCTCTTGAGTTTGGCTTCTTGGGTGGAAGTGCCTCCTTTCAAAGCCAACTTGCCTGCGGCCCGTCCTGGGCTTTTGCCTACAAAAATTCCATAAGGACGAGGATTTCTCCCAGACCAAAGCTGCCCCCTCCTCCAAACCTGGCTGCCATCGGAGGCCCAAACGTGCCCTACAAAATGACACCTGCCAAGTGGGCTCTTGAGTTTGGCTTCCTGTGGAAAAGTGCCTCCTTTCGGAGTCAACTTGCCTGCGGCCCGTCCTGGGCTTTTGAGTACAAAAATTCCATAAGGACGAGGATTTCTCCCAGACCAAAGCTGCCCCCTCCTCCAAACCTGGCTGCCATCGGAGGCCCAAACGCGCCCTACAAAATGACACCTGCCAAGTGGGCTCTTGAGTTTGGCTTCTTGGGGGAAAGTGCCTCCTTTCAAAGCCAACTTGCCTGCGGCCCGTCCTGGGCTTTTGCCTCCAAAAATTCCATAAGGACGAGGATTTCTCCCAGACCAAAGCTGCCCCCTCCTCCAAACCTGGCTGCCATCGGAGGCCCAAACGTGCCCTACAAAATGACACCTGCCAAGTGGGCTCTTGAGTTTGGCTTCTTGGGTGGAAGTGCCTCCTTTCGGAGCCAAAATGCCTGCGGCCCGTCCTGGGCTTTTGCCTCCAAAAATTCCAGAAGGACGAGGATTTCTCCCAGACCAAAGCTGCCCCCTCCTCCAAACCTGGCTGCCATCGGAGGCCCAAACGCGCCCCACAAAATGACACCTCCATTGAGGGTTCTTGAGTTTGGCTTCTTGGGGAAAAGTGCCTCCTTTCGGAGCCAACTTGCCTGCGGCCCATGCAGGGCTTTTGCCTACAAAAATTCCAGAAGGACGAGGATTTCTCCCAGACCAAAGCTGCCCCCTCCTCCAAACCTGGCTGCCATCGGAGGCCCAAACGTGCCCTACAAAATGACATCTGCCAAGTGGGCTCTTGAGTTTGGCTTCTTGGGTGGAAGTGCCTCCTTTCAAAGCCAACTTGCCTGCGGCCCGTCCTGGGCTTTTGCCTACAAAAATTCCATAAGGACGAGGATTTCTCCCAGGCCAAAGCTGCCCCCTCCTCCAAACCTGGCTGCCATCGGAGGCCCAAACGTGCCCTACAAAATGACATCTGCCAAGTGGGCTCTGGAGTTTCGCTTCTTGGGGAAAAGTGACTCCTTTCAAAACCAACTTGCCTGCATCCCGTCCCGGGCTTTTGCTACAAAAATTCCATAAGGACGAGGATTCCTCCCAGACCAAAGCTGCCCCCTCCTCCAAACCTGGCTGCCATCGGAGGCCCAAACGCGCCCTACAAAATGACATCTGCCAAGTGGGCTCTTGAGTTTGGCTTCTTGGGGGAAAGTGCCTCCTTTCAAAGCCAACTTGCCTGCGGCCCGTCCTGGGCTTGTGCCTACAAAAATTCCATAAGGACGAGGATTTCTCCCAGAACAAAGCTGCCCCCTCCTCCAAACCTGGCTGCCATCGGAGGCCCAAACGCGCCCTACAAAATGACATCTGCCAAGTGGGCTCTTGAGTTTGGCTTTCTGGGGAAAAGTGCTTCCTTTCGAAGCCAAAATGCCTAACTTGCCTGCGGCCCGTCCTGGGCTTTTGAGTACAAAAATTCCAGAAGGATGAGGATTTCTCCCAGACCAAAGCTGCCCCCTCCTCCAAACCTGGCTGACATCAGAGGCCCAAACGCGCCCTACAAAAGGACATCTGCTTTGTGGGTTCTTGAGTTAGGCTTCTTGGGGAAAATTGCCTCCTTTCAAAGCCAACTTGCCTAACTTGCCTGAGGCCCATGCAGGGCTTTTGCCTACAAAAATTCCATAAGGACGAGGATTTCTCCCAGACCAAAGCTGCCCCCTCCTCCAAACCTGGCTGCCATCGGAGGCCCAAACGCGCCCTACAAAATGACATCTGCCAAGTGGGCTCTTGAGTTTGGCTTCTTGGGGAAAAGTGCCTCCTTTCGGAGTCAACTTGCCGGCGGCGCATTCTGGGCTTTTGCCTACAAAAATTCCATAAGGACGAGGATTTCTCCCAGACCAAAGCTGCCCCCTCCTCCAAACCTGGCTGCCATCGGAGGCCCAAACGTGCCCTACAAAATGACATCTGCCAAGTGGGCTCTTGAGTTTGGCTTCTTGGGTGGAAGTGCCTCCTTTCAAAGCCAACTTGCCTGCGGCCCGTCCTGGGCTTTTGCCTACAAAAATTCCATAAGGACGAGGATTTCTCCCAGACCAAAGCTGCCCCCTCCTCCAAACCTGGCTGCCATCGGAGGCCCAAACGCGCCCTACAAAATGACATCTGCCAAGTGGGCTCTTGAGTTTGGCTTCTTGGGTGGAAGTACCTCCTTTCAAAGCCAACTTGCCTGCGGCCCGTCCTGGGCTTGTGCCTACAAAAATTCCATAAGGACGAGGATTTCTCCCAGAACAAAGCTGCCCCCTCCTCCATACCTGGCTGCCATCGGTGGCCCAAACGCGCCCTACAAAATGACATCTGCCAAGTGGGCTCCTGAGTTTGGCTTCTTGGGGGAAAGTGCCTCCTTTCAAAGCCAACTTGCCTGCATCCCGTGCTGGGCTTTAGACTACAAAAATTCCATAAGGACGAGGATTTCTCCCAGACCAAAGCTGCCCCCTCCTCCAAACCTGGCTGCCATCGGAGGCCCAAACGCGCCCCACAAAATGACATCTGCATTGAGGGTTCTTGAGTTTGGCTTCTTGGGGAAAAGTGTCTCCTTTCGGAGCCAACTTGCCTAACTTGCCTGCGGCCCATCCTGGGCTTTTGCTACAAAAATTCCATAAGGACGAGGATTTCTCCCAGACCAAAGCTGCCCCCTGCTCCAAACCTGGCTGCCATCGGAGGCCCAAACGCGCCCTACAAAATGACATCTGCCAAGTGGGCTCTTGAGTTTGGCTTCTGGGGTGGAAGTACCTCCTTTCAAAGCCAACTTGCCTGCGGCCCGTCCTGGGCTTTTGAGTACAAAAATTCCAGAAGGATGAGGATTTCTCCCAGACCAAAGCTGCCCCCTCCTCCAAACCTGGCTGCCATCGGAGGCCCAAACGCGCCCTACAAAAGGACATCTGCATTGTGGGTTCTTGAGTTTGGCTTCATGGGGAAAAGTGCCTCCTTTCAAAGCCAACTTGCCTAACTTGCCTGCGGCCCATGCAGGGCTTTTGCCTACAAAAATTCCATAAGGACAAGGATTTCTCCCAGACCAAAGCTGCCCCCTCCTCCAAACCTGGCTGCCATCGGAGGCCCAAACGTGCCCTACAAAATGACATCTGCCAAGTGGGCTCTTGAGTTTGGCTTCTTGGGTGGAAGTGCCTCCTTTCAAAGCCAACTTGCCTGCGGCCCGTCCTGGGCTTTTGCCTCCAAAAATTCCAGAAGGACGAGGATTTCTCCCAGACCAAAGCTGCCCCCTCCTCCAAACCTGGCTGCCATCGGAGGCCCAAACGCGCCCCACCAAATGACACCTCCATTGAGGGTTCTTGAGTTTGGCTTCTTGGGGAAAAGTGCCTCCTTTCGGAGCCAACTTGCCTGCGGCCCATGCAGGGCTTTTGCCTACAAAAATTCCATAAGGACGAGGATTTCTCTCAGACCAAAGCTGCCCCCTCCTCCAAACCTGGCTGCCATCGGAGGCCCAAACGTGCCCTACAAAATGACATCTGCCAAGTGGGCTCTTGAGTTTGGCTTCTTGGGTGGAAGTGCCTCCTTTCAAAGCCAACTTGCCTGCGGCACGTCCTGGGCTTTTGCCTACAAAAATTCCAGAAGGACGAGGATTTCTCCCAGGCCAAAGCTGCCCCCTCCTCCAAACCTGGCTACCATCGGAGGCCCAAACGTGCCCTACAAAATGACACCTGCCAAGTGGGCTCTGGAGTTTGGCTTCTTGGGGAAAAGTGACTCCTTTCAAAACCAACTTGCCTGCGTCCCGTCCCGGGCTTTTGCTACAAAAATTCCATAAGGACGAGGATTCCTCCCAGACCAAAGCTGCCCCCTCCTCCAAACCTGGCTGCCATCGGAGGCCCAAACGCGCCCTACAAAATGACATCTGCCAAGTGGGCTCTTGAGTTTGGCTTCTTGGGGGAAAGTGCCTCCTTTCAAAGCCAACTTGCCTGCGGCCCGTCCTGGGCTTGTGCCTACAAAAATTCCATAAGGACGAGGATTTCTCCCAGAACAAAGCTGCCCCCTCCTCCAAACCTGGCTGCCATCGGAGGCCCAAACGCGCCCTACAAAATGACATCTGCCAAGTGGGCACTTGAGTTTGGCTTTCTGGGGAAAAGTGCTTCCTTTCGGAGCCAAAATGCCTAACTTGCCTGCGGCCCGTCCTGGGCTTTTGCCTCCAAAAATTCCATAAGGACGAGGATTTCTCCCAGACCAAAGCTGCCCCCTCCTCCAAACCTGGCTGACTTCAGAGGCCCAAACGCGCCCTACAAAAGGACATCTGCTTTGTGGGTTCTTGAGTTAGGCTTCTTGGGGAAAATTGCCTCCTTTCAAAGCCAACTTGCCTAACTTGCCTGAGGCCCATGCAGGGCTTTTGGCTACAAAAATTCCATAAGGACGAGGATTTCTCCCAGAACAAAGCTGCCCCCTCCTCCAAACCTGGCTGCCATCGGAGGCCCAAACGCGCCCTACAAAATGACATCTGCCAAGTGGGCTCTTGAGTTTGGCTTCTTGGGGAAAAGTGCCTCCTTTCGGAGTCAACTTGCCGGCGGCGCATTCTGGGCTTTTGCCTACAAAAATTCCATAAGGACGAGGATTTCTCCCAGACCAAAGCTGCCCCCTCCTCCAAACCTGGCTGCCATCGGAGGCCCAAACGTGCCCTACAAAATGACATCTGCCAAGTGGGCTCTTGAGTTTGGCTTCTTGGGTGGAAGTGCCTCCTTTCAAAGCCAACTTGCCTGCGGCCCGTCCTGGGCTTTTGAGTACAAAAATTCCATAAGGACGAGGATTTCTCCCAGACCAAAGCTGCCCCCTCCTCCAAACCTGGCTGCCATCGGAGGCCCAAACGCGCCCTACAAAATGACATCTGCCAAGTGGGCTCTTGAGTTTGGCTTCTTGGGTGGAAGTACCTCCTTTCAAAGCCAACTTGCCTGCGGCCCGTCCTGGGCTTTTGCTACAAAAATTCCATAAGGACGAGGATTTCTCCCAGAACAAAGCTGCCCCCTCCTCCATACCTGGCTGCCATCGGTGGCCCAAACGCGCCCTACAAAATGACATCTGCCAAGTGGGCTCCTGAGTTTGGCTTCTTGGGGGAAAGTGCCTCCTTTCAAAGCCAACTTGCCTGCATCCCGTGCTGGGCTTTAGACTACAAAAATTCCATAAGGACGAGGATTTCTCCCAGACCAAAGCTGCCCCCTCCTCCAAACCTGGCTGCCATCGGAGGCCCAAACGCGCCCCACAAAATGACATCTGCATTGAGGGTTCTTGAGTTTGGCTTCTTGGGGAAAAGTGCCTCCTTTCGGAGCCAACTTGCCTAACTTGCCTGCGGCCCATCCTGGGCTTTTGCTACAAAAATTCCATAAGGACGAGGATTTCTCCCAGACCAAAGCTGCCCCCTCCTCCAAACCTGGCTGCCATCGGAGGCCCAAACGCGCCCTACAAAAAGAACATCTGCATTGTGGGTTCTTGAGTTTGGCTTCTTGGGGAAAAGTGCCTCCTTTCAAAGCCAACTTGCCTAACTTGCCTGCGGCCCATGCAGGGCTTTTGCCTACAAAAATTCCATAAGGACAAGGATTTCTCCCAGACCAAAGCTGCCCCCTCCTCCAAACCTGGCTGCCATCGGAGGCCCAAACGCGCCCTACAAAATGACATCTGCCAAGTGGGCTCTTGAGTTTGGCTTCCTGGGGAAAAGTGCCTCCTTTCGGATTCACCTTGCCTGCGGCCCATGCAGGGCTTTTGCCTACAAAAATTCCATAAGGACGAGGATTTCTCCCAGACCAAAGCTGCCCCCTCCTCCAAACCTGGCTGCCATCGGAGGCCCAAACGTGCCCTACAAAATGACATCTGCCAAGTGGGCTCTTGAGTTTGGCTTCTTGGGTGGAAGTGCCTCCTTTCAAAGCCAACTTGCCTGCGGCCCGTCCTGGGCTTTTGCCTCCAAAAATTCCATAAGGACGAGGATTTCTCCCAGACCAAAGCTGCCCCCTCCTCCAAACCTGGCTGCCATCGGAGGCCCAAACGCGCCCCACAAAATGACACCTCCATTGAGAGTTCTTGAGTTTGGCTTCTTGGGGAAAAGTGCCTCCTTTCGGAGCCAACTTGCCTGCGGCCCATGCAGGGCTTTTGCCTACAAAAATTCCAGAAGGACGAGGATTTCTCCCAGACCAAAGCTGCCCCCTCCTCCAAACCTGGCTGCCATCGGAGGCCCAAACGTGCCCTACAAAATGACATCTGCCAAGTGGGCTCTTGAGTTTGGCTTCTTGGGTGGAAGTGCCTCCTTTCAAAGCCAACTTGCCTGCGGCCCATGCGGGGTTTTTGCCTACAAAAATTCCATAAGGACGAGGATTTCTCCCAGACCAAAGCTGCCCCCTCCTCCAAACCTGGCTGCCATCGGAGGCCCAAACGTGCCCTACAAAATGACATCTGCCAAGTGGGCTCTTGAGTTTGGCTTCTTGGGTGGAAGTGCCTCCTTTCAAAGCCAACTTGCCTGCGGCCCGTCCTGGGCTTTTGCCTCCAAAATTTCCATAAGGACGAGGATTTCTCCCAGACCAAAGCTGCCCCCTCCTCCAAACCTGGCTGCCATCGGAGGCCCAAACGCGCCCTACAAAATGACATCTGCCAAGTGGGCTCTTGAGTTTGGCTTCTTGGGTGGAAGTACCTCCTTTCAAAGCCAACTTGCCTGCGGCCCGTCCTGGGCTTGTGCCTACAAAAATTCCATAAGGACGAGGATTTCTCCCAGAACAAAGCTGCCCCCTCCTCCATACCTGGCTGCCATCGGTGGCCCAAACGCGCCCTACAAAATGACATCTGCCAAGTGGGCTCCTGAGTTTGGCTTCTTGGGGGAAAGTGCCTCCTTTCAAAGCCAACTTGCCTGCATCCCGTGCTGGGCTTTAGACTACAAAAATTCCATAAGGACGAGGATTTCTCCCAGACCAAAGCTGCCCCCTCCTCCAAACCTGGCTGCCATCGGAGGCCCAAACGCGCCCCACAAAATGACATCTGCATTGAGGGTTCTTGAGTTTGGCTTCTTGGGGAAAAGTGCCTCCTTTCGGAGCCAACTTGCCTAACTTGCCTGCGGCCCATCCTGGGCTTTTGCTACAAAAATTCCATAAGGACGAGGATTTCTCCCAGACCAAAGCTGCCCCCTCCTCCAAACCTGGCTGCCATCGGAGGCCCAAACGCGCCCTACAAAAAGAACATCTGCATTGTGGGTTCTTGAGTTTGGCTTCTTGGGGAAAAGTGCCTCCTTTCAAAGCCAACTTGCCTAACTTGCCTGCGGCCCATGCAGGGCTTTTGCCTACAAAAATTCCATAAGGACAAGGATTTCTCCCAGACCAAAGCTGCCCCCTCCTCCAAACCTGGCTGCCATCGGAGGCCCAAACGCGCCCTACAAAATGACATCTGCCAAGTGGGCTCTTGAGTTTGGCTTCCTGGGGAAAAGTGCCTCCTTTCGGATTCACCTTGCCTGCGGCCCATGCAGGGCTTTTGCCTACAAAAATTCCATAAGGACGAGGATTTCTCCCAGACCAAAGCTGCCCCCTCCTCCAAACCTGGCTGCCATCGGAGGCCCAAACGTGCCCTACAAAATGACATCTGCCAAGTGGGCTCTTGAGTTTGGCTTCTTGGGTGGAAGTGCCTCCTTTCAAAGCCAAATTGCCTGCGGCCCGTCCTGGGCTTTTGCCTCCAAAAATTCCATAAGGACGAGGATTTCTCCCAGACCAAAGCTGCCCCCTCCTCCAAACCTGGCTGCCATCGGAGGCCCAAACGCGCCCCACCAAATGACACCTCCATTGAGGGTTCTTGAGTTTGGCTTCTTGGGGAAAAGTGCCTCCTTTCGGAGCCAACTTGCCTGCGGCCCATGCAGGGCTTTTGCCTACAAAAATTCCAGAAGGACGAGGATTTCTCCCAGACCAAAGCTGCCCCCTCCTCCAAACCTGGCTGCCATCGGAGGCCCAAACGTGCCCTACAAAATGACATCTGCCAAGTGGGCTCTTGAGTTTGGCTTCTTGGGTGGAAGTGCCTCCTTTCAAAGCCAACTTGCCTGCGGCCCATGCGGGGTTTTTGCCTACAAAAATTCCATAAGGACGAGGATTTCTCCCAGACCAAAGCTGCCCCCTCCTCCAAACCTGGCTGCCATCGGAGGCCCAAACGCGCCCTACAAAATGACACCTGCCAAGTGGGCTCTTGAGTTTGGCTTCTTGGGGAAAAGTGACTCCTTTCAAAACCAACTTGCCTGCGTCCCGTCCCGGGCTTTTGCTACAAAAATTCCATAAGGACGAGGATTCCTCCCAGACCAAAGCTGCCCCCTCCTCCAAACCTGGCTGCCATCGGAGGCCCAAACGCGCCCTACAAAATGACATCTGCCAAGTGGGCTGTTGAGTTTGGCTTCTTGGGGGAAAGTGCCTCCTTTCAAAGCCAACTTGCCTGCGGCCCGTCCTGGGCTTGTGCCTACAAAAATTCCATAAGGACGAGGATTTCTCCCAGAACAAAGCTGCCCCCTCCTCCAAACCTGGCTGCCATCGGAGGCCCAAACGCGCCCTACAAAATGACATCTGCCAAGTGGGCTCTTGAGTTTGGCTTCTTGGGTGGAAGTACCTCCTTTCAAAGCCAACTTGCCTGCGGCCCGTCCTGGGCTTGTGCCTACAAAAATTCCATAAGGACGAGGATTTCTCCCAGAACAAAGCTGCCCCCTCCTCCATACCTGGCTGCCATCGGTGGCCCAAACGCGCCCTACAAAATGACATCTGCCAAGTGGGCTCCTGAGTTTGGCTTCTTGGGGGAAAGTGCCTCCTTTCAAAGCCAACTTGCCTGCATCCCGTGCTGGGCTTTAGACTACAAAAATTCCATAAGGACGAGGATTTCTCCCAGACCAAAGCTGCCCCCTCCTCCAAACCTGGCTGCCATCGGAGGCCCAAACGCGCCCCACAAAATGACATCTGCATTGAGGGTTCTTGAGTTTGGCTTCTTGGGGAAAAGTGCCTCCTTTCGGAGCCAACTTGCCTAACTTGCCTGCGGCCCATCCTGGGCTTTTGCTACAAAAATTCCATAAGGACGAGGATTTCTCCCAGACCAAAGCTGCCCCCTCCTCCAAACCTGGCTGCCATCGGAGGCCCAAACGCGCCCTACAAAAAGAACATCTGCATTGTGGGTTCTTGAGTTTGGCTTCTTGGGGAAAAGTGCCTCCTTTCAAAGCCAACTTGCCTAACTTGCCTGCGGCCCATGCAGGGCTTTTGCCTACAAAAATTCCATAAGGACAAGGATTTCTCCCAGACCAAAGCTGCCCCCTCCTCCAAACCTGGCTGCCATCGGAGGCCCAAACGCGCCCTACAAAATGACATCTGCCAAGTGGGCTCTTGAGTTTGGCTTCCTGGGGAAAAGTGCCTCCTTTCGGATTCACCTTGCCTGCGGCCCATGCAGGGCTTTTGCCTACAAAAATTCCATAAGGACGAGGATTTCTCCCAGACCAAAGCTGCCCCCTCCTCCAAACCTGGCTGCCATCGGAGGCCCAAACGTGCCCTACAAAATGACATCTGCCAAGTGGGCTCTTGAGTTTGGCTTCTTGGGTGGAAGTGCCTCCTTTCAAAGCCAAATTGCCTGCGGCCCGTCCTGGGCTTTTGCCTCCAAAAATTCCATAAGGACGAGGATTTCTCCCAGACCAAAGCTGCCCCCTCCTCCAAACCTGGCTGCCATCGGAGGCCCAAACGCGCCCCACAAAATGACACCTCCATTGAGGGTTCTTGAGTTTGGCTTCTTGGGGAAAAGTGCCTCCTTTCGGAGCCAACTTGCCTGCGGCCCATGCAGGGCTTTTGCCTACAAAAATTCCAGAAGGACGAGGATTTCTCCCAGACCAAAGCTGCCCCCTCCTCCAAACCTGGCTGCCATCGGAGGCCCAAACGTGCCCTACAAAATGACATCTGCCAAGTGGGCTCTTGAGTTTGGCTTCTTGGGTGGAAGTGCCTCCTTTCAAAGCCAACTTGCCTGCGGCCCATGCGGGGTTTTTGCCTACAAAAATTCCATAAGGACGAGGATTTCTCCCAGACCAAAGCTGCCCCCTCCTCCAAACCTGGCTGCCATCGGAGGCCCAAACGCGCCCTACAAAATGACACCTGCCAAGTGGGCTCTTGAGTTTGGCTTCTTGGGGAAAAGTGACTCCTTTCAAAACCAACTTGCCTGCGTCCCGTCCCGGGCTTTTGCTACAAAAATTCCATAAGGACGAGGATTCCTCCCAGACCAAAGCTGCCCCCTCCTCCAAACCTGGCTGCCATCGGAGGCCCAAACGCGCCCTACAAAATGACATCTGCCAAGTGGGCTCTTGAGTTTGGCTTCTTGGGGGAAAGTGCCTCCTTTCAAAGCCAACTTGCCTGCGGCCCGTCCTGGGCTTGTGCCTACAAAAATTCCATAAGGACGAGGATTTCTCCCAGAACAAAGCTGCCCCCTCCTCCAAACCTGGCTGCCATCGGAGGCCCAAACGCGCCCTACAAAATGACATCTGCCAAGTGGGCTCTTGAGTTTGGCTTCTTGGGGAAAAGTGCTTCCTTTCGGAGCCAAAATGCCTAACTTGCCTGCGGCCCGTCCTGGGCTTTTGAGTACAAAAATTCCAGAAGGATGAGGATTTCTCCCAGACCAAAGCTGCCCCCTCCTCCAAACCTGGCTGCCATCAGAGGCCCAAACGCGCCCTACAAAAGGACATCTGCATTGTGGGTTCTTGAGTTAGGCTTCTTGGGGAAAAGTGCCTCCTTTCAAAGCCAACTTGCCTAACTTGCCTGCGGCCCGTCCTGGGCTTTTGCCTACAAAAATTCCATAAGGACGAGGATTTCTCCCAGACCAAAGCTGCCCCCTCCTCCAAACCTGGCTGCCATCGGAGGCCCAAACGCGCCCTACAAAATGACATCTGCCAAGTGGGCTCTTGAGTTTGGCTTCTTGGGGAAAAGTGCCTCCTTTCGGAGTCAACTTGCCGGCGGCCCATGCAGGGCTTTTGCCTACAAAAATTCCATAAGGACGAGGATTTCTCCCAGACCAAAGCTGCCCCCTCCTCCAAACCTGGCTGCCATCGGAGGCCCAAACGTGCCCTACAAAATGACATCTGCCAAGTGGGCTCTTGAGTTTGGCTTCTTGGGTGGAAGTGCCTCCTTTCAAAGCCAACTTGCCTGCGGCCCGTCCTGGGCTTTTGCCTACAAAAATTCCATAAGGACGAGGATTTCTCCCAGACCAAAGCTCCCCCCTCCTCCAAACCTGGCTGCCATCGGAGGCCCAAACGCGCCCTACAAAATGACATCTGCCAAGTGGGCTCTTGAGTTTGGCTTCTTGGGTGGAAGTACCTCCGTTCAAAGCCAACTTGCCTGCGGCCCGTCCTGGGCTTGTGCCTACAAAAATTCCATAAGGACGAGGATTTCTCCCAGACCAAAGCTGCCCCCTCCTCCAAACCTGGCTGCCATCGGAGGCCCAAACGCGCCCTACAAAATGACATCTGCCAAGTGGGCTCTTGAGTTTGGCTTTCTGGGGAAAAGTGCCTCCTTTCGGAGTCAACTTGCCTGCGGCCCATGCAGGGCTTTTGCCTACAAAAATTCCATAAGGACGAGGATTTCTCCCAGACCAAAGCTGCCCCCTCCTCCAAACCTGGCTGCCATCGGAGGCCCAAACGTGCCCTACAAAATGACATCTGCCAAGTGGGCTCTTGAGTTTGGCTTCTTGGGTGGAAGTACCTCCTTTCAAAGCCAACTTGCCTGCGGCCCGTCCTGGGCTTTTGCCTACAAAAATTCCATAAGGACGAGGATTTCTCCCAGACCAAAGCTGCCCCCTCCTCCAAACCTGGCTGCCATCGGAGGCCCAAACGTACCCTACAAAATGACATCTGCCAAGTGGGCTCTTGAGTTTGGCTTCCTGGGGAAAAGTGCCTCCTTTCGGAGTCAACTTGCCTGCGGCCCATGCAGGGCTTTTGAGTACAAAAATTCCATAAGGACGAGGATTTCTCCCAGACCAAAGCTGCCCCCTCCTCCAAACCTGGCTGCCATCGGAGGCCCAAACGCGCCCTACAAAATGACACAAGCCAAGTGGGCTCTTGAGTTTGGCTTCTTGGGGAAAAGTGCCTCATTTCGAAGCCAACTTGCCTGCGTCACGTCCCGGGCTTGTGCCTACAAAAATTCCATAAGGACGAGGATTTCTCCCAGACCAAAGCTGCCCCCTCCTCCAAACCTGGCTGCCATCGGAGGCCCAAACGTGCCCTACAAAATGACACCTGCCAAGTGGGCTCTTGAGTTTGGCTTCTTGGGTGGAAGTGCCTCCATTCAAAGCCAACTTGCCTGCGGCCCGTCCTGGGCTTTTGCCTCCAAAAATTCCATAAGGACGAGGATTTCTCCCAGAACAAAGCTGCCCCCTCCTCCATACCTGGCTGCCATCGGAGGCCCAAACGCGCCCTACAAAATGACATCTGCCAAGTGGGCTCTTGAGTTTGGCTTCTTGGGGAAAAGTGCCTCCTTTCAAAGCCAACTTGCCTAACTAGCCTGCAGCCCATTCTGGGCTTTTGCCTACAAAAATTCCATAAGGACGAGGATTTCTCCCAGACCAAAGCTGCCCCCTCCTCCAAACCTAGCTGCCATCGGTGGCCCAAACGCGCCCTACAAAATGACATCTGCCAAGTGGGCTCCTGAGTTTGGCTTCTTGGGGAAAAGTGCCTCCTTTCAAAGCCAACTTGCCTGCAGCCCGTGCTGGGCTTTAGACTACAAAAATTCCATAAGGACGAGGATTTCTCCCAGAACAAAGCTGCCCCCTCCTCCAAACCTGGCTGCCATCGGAGGCCCAAACGCGCCCCACAAAATGACATCTGCATTGAGGGTTCTTGAGTTTGGCTTCTTGGGGAAAAGTGCGTCCTTTCGGAGCCAACTTGCCTAACTTGCCTGCGGCCCGTCCTGGGCTTTTGCTACAAAAATTCCATAAGGACGAGGATTTCTCCCAGACCAAAGCTGCCCCCTCCTCCAAACCTGGCTGCCATCGGAGGCCCAAACGCGCCCTACAAAATGACATCTGCCAAGTGGGCTCTTGAGTTTGGCTTTCTGGGGAAAAGTGCCTCCTTTCGGAGTCAACTTGCCTGCGGCCCATGCTGGGCTTTTGCCTACAAAAATTCCATAAGGACGAGGATTTCTCCCAGACCAAAGCTGCCCCCTCCTCCAAACCTGGCTGCCATCGGAGGCCCAAACGTGCCCTACAAAATGACATCTGCCAAGTGGGCTCTTGAGTTTGGCTTATTGGGTGGAAGTGCCTCCTATCAAAGCCAACTTGCCTGCGGCCCGTACTGGGCTTTTGAGTACAAAAATTCCAGAAGGACGAGGATTTCTCCCAGACCAAAGCTGCCCCCTCCTCCAAACCTGGCTGCCATCGGAGGCCCAATCGCGCCCTACAATAGGACATCTGCATTGTGGGTTCTTGAGTTTGGCTTCCTGGGGAAAAGTGCCTCCTTTCAAAGCCAACTTGCCTAACTTGCCTGCGGCCCGTCCTGGGCTTTTGCCTACAAAAATTCCATAAGGACGAGGATTTCTCCCAGACCAAAGCTGCCCCCTCCTCCAAACCTAGCTGCCATCGGTGGCCCAAACGCGCCCTACAAAATGACATCTGCCAAGTGGGCTCCTGAGTTTGGCTTCTTGGGGAAAAGTGCCTCCTTTCAAAGCCAACTTGCCTGCGGCCCGTCCTGGGCTTTTGCTACAAAAATTCCATAAGGACGAGGATTTCTCCCAGACCAAAGCTGCCCCCTCCTCCAAACCTGGCTGCCATCGGAGGCCCAAACGCGCCCTACAAAATGACACCTGCCAAGTCGGCTCTTGAGTTTGGCTTACTGGGGAAAAGTGCCTCCTTTCGGATTCACCTTGCCTGCGGCCCATGCAGGGCTTTTGCCTACAAAAATTCCATAAGGACGAGGATTTCTCCCAGACCAAAGCTGCCCCCTCCTCCAAACCTGGCTGCCATCGGAGGCCCAAACGTGCCCTACAAAATGACATCTGCCAAGTGGGCTCTTGAGTTTGGCTTCTTGGGTGGAAGTGCCTCCTTTCAAAGCCAACTTGCCTGCGGCCCGTCCTGGGCTTTTGCCTCCAAAAATTCCATAAGGACGAGGATTTCTCCCAGACCAAAGCTGCCCCCTCCTCCAAACCTGGCTGCCATCGGAGGCCCAAACGCGCCCCACAAAATGACACCTCCATTGAGGGTTCTTGAGTTTGGCTTCTTGGGGAAAAGTGCCTCCTTTCGGAGCCAACTTGCCTGCGGCCCATGCAGGGCTTTTGCCTACAAAAATTCCAGAAGGACGAGGATTTCTCCCAGACCAAAGCTGCCCCCTCCTCCAAACCTGGCTGCCATCGGAGGCCCAAACGTGCCCTACAAAATGACATCTGCCAAGTGGGCTCTTGAGTTTGGCTTATTGGGTGGAAGTGCCTCCTATCAAAGCCAACTTGCCTGCGGCCCGTACTGGGCTTTTGAGTACAAAAATTCCAGAAGGACGAGGATTTCTCCCAGACCAAAGCTGCCCCCTCCTCCAAACCTGGCTGCCATCGGAGGCCCAATCGCGCCCTACAATAGGACATCTGCATTGTGGGTTCTTGAGTTTGGCTTCCTGGGGAAAAGTGCCTCCTTTCAAAGCCAACTTGCCTAACTTGCCTGCGGCCCGTCCTGGGCTTTTGCCTACAAAAATTCCATAAGGACGAGGATTTCTCCCAGACCAAAGCTGCCCCCTCCTCCAAACCTAGCTGCCATCGGTGGCCCAAACGCGCCCTACAAAATGACATCTGCCAAGTGGGCTCCTGAGTTTGGCTTCTTGGGGAAAAGTGCCTCCTTTCAAAGCCAACTTGCCTGCGGCCCGTCCTGGGCTTTTGCTACAAAAATTCCATAAGGACGAGGATTTCTCCCAGACCAAAGCTGCCCCCTCCTCCAAACCTGGCTGCCATCGGAGGCCCAAACGCGCCCTACAAAATGACACCTGCCAAGTCGGCTCTTGAGTTTGGCTTACTGGGGAAAAGTGCCTCCTTTCGGATTCACCTTGCCTGCGGCCCATGCAGGGCTTTTGCCTACAAAAATTCCATAAGGACGAGGATTTCTCCCAGACCAAAGCTGCCCCCTCCTCCAAACCTGGCTGCCATCGGAGGCCCAAACGTGCCCTACAAAATGACATCTGCCAAGTGGGCTCTTGAGTTTGGCTTCTTGGGTGGAAGTGCCTCCTTTCAAAGCCAACTTGCCTGCGGCCCGTCCTGGGCTTTTGCCTCCAAAAATTCCATAAGGACGAGGATTTCTCCCAGACCAAAGCTGCCCCCTCCTCCAAACCTGGCTGCCATCGGAGGCCCAAACGCGCCCCACAAAATGACACCTCCATTGAGGGTTCTTGAGTTTGGCTTCTTGGGGAAAAGTGCCTCCTTTCGGAGCCAACTTGCCTGCGGCCCATGCAGGGCTTTTGCCTACAAAAATTCCAGAAGGACGAGGATTTCTCCCAGACCAAAGCTGCCCCCTCCTCCAAACCTGGCTGCCATCGGAGGCCCAAACGTGCCCTACAAAATGACATCTGCCAAGTGGGCTCTTGAGTTTGGCTTCTTGGGTGGAAGTGCCTCCTTTCAAAGCCAACTTGCCTGCGGCCCATGCGGGGTTTTTGCCTACAAAAATTCCATAAGGACGAGGATTTCTCCCAGACCAAAGCTGCCCCCTCCTCCAAACCTGGCTGCCATCGGAGGCCCAAACGCGCCCTACAAAATGACACCTGCCAAGTGGGCTCTTGAGTTTGGCTTCTTGGGGAAAAGTGACTCCTTTCAAAACCAACTTGCCTGCGTCCCGTCCCGGGCTTTTGCTACAAAAATTCCATAAGGACGAGGATTCCTCCCAGACCAAAGCTGCCCCCTCCTCCAAACCTGGCTGCCATCGGAGGCCCAAACGCGCCCTACAAAATGACATCTGCCAAGTGGGCTCTTGAGTTTGGCTTCTTGGGGGAAAGTGCCTCCTTTCAAAGCCAACTTGCCTGCGGCCCGTCCTGGGCTTGTGCCTACAAAAATTCCATAAGGACGAGGATTTCTCCCAGAACAAATCTGCCCCCTCCTCCAAACCTGGCTGCCATCGGAGGCCCAAACGCGCCCTACAAAATGACATCTGCCAAGTGGGCTCTTGAGTTTGGCTTCTTGGGGAAAAGTGCTTCCTTTCGGAGCCAAAATGCCTAACTTGCCTGCGGCCCGTCCTGGGCTTTTGAGTACAAAAATTCCAGAAGGATGAGGATTTCTCCCAGACCAAAGCTGCCCCCTCCTCCAAACCTGGCTGCCATCAGAGGCCCAAACGCGCCCTACAAAAGGACACCTGCCAAGTCGGCTCTTGAGTTTGGCTTACTGGGGAAAAGTGCCTCCTTTCGGATTCACCTTGCCTGCGGCCCATGCAGGGCTTTTGCCTACAAAAATTCCATAAGGACGAGGATTTCTCCCAGACCAAAGCTGCCCCCTCCTCCAAACCTGGCTGCCATCGGAGGCCCAAACGTGCCCTACAAAATGACATCTGCCAAGTGGGCTCTTGAGTTTGGCTTCTTGGGTGGAAGTGCCTCCTTTCAAAGCCAACTTGCCTGCGGCCCGTCCTGGGCTTTTGCCTCCAAAAATTCCATAAGGACGAGGATTTCTCCCAGACCAAAGCTGCCCCCTCCTCCAAACCTGGCTGCCATCGGAGGCCCAAACGCGCCCCACAAAATGACACCTCCATTGAGGGTTCTTGAGTTTGGCTTCTTGGGGAAAAGTGCCTCCTTTCGGAGCCAACTTGCCTGCGGCCCATGCAGGGCTTTTGCCTACAAAAATTCCAGAAGGACGAGGATTTCTCCCAGACCAAAGCTGCCCCCTCCTCCAAACCTGGCTGCCATCGGAGGCCCAAACGTGCCCTACAAAATGACATCTGCCAAGTGGGCTCTTGAGTTTGGCTTCTTGGGTGGAAGTGCCTCCTTTCAAAGCCAACTTGCCTGCGGCCCATGCGGGGTTTTTGCCTACAAAAATTCCATAAGGACGAGGATTTCTCCCAGACCAAAGCTGCCCCCTCCTCCAAACCTGGCTGCCATCGGAGGCCCAAACGCGCCCTACAAAATGACACCTGCCAAGTGGGCTCTTGAGTTTGGCTTCTTGGGGAAAAGTGACTCCTTTCAAAACCAACTTGCCTGCGTCCCGTCCCGGGCTTTTGCTACAAAAATTCCATAAGGACGAGGATTCCTCCCAGACCAAAGCTGCCCCCTCCTCCAAACCTGGCTGCCATCGGAGGCCCAAACGCGCCCTACAAAATGACATCTGCCAAGTGGGCTCTTGAGTTTGGCTTCTTGGGGGAAAGTGCCTCCTTTCAAAGCCAACTTGCCTGCGGCCCGTCCTGGGCTTGTGCCTACAAAAATTCCATAAGGACGAGGATTTCTCCCAGAACAAATCTGCCCCCTCCTCCAAACCTGGCTGCCATCGGAGGCCCAAACGCGCCCTACAAAATGACATCTGCCAAGTGGGCTCTTGAGTTTGGCTTCTTGGGGAAAAGTGCTTCCTTTCGGAGCCAAAATGCCTAACTTGCCTGCGGCCCGTCCTGGGCTTTTGAGTACAAAAATTCCAGAAGGATGAGGATTTCTCCCAGACCAAAGCTGCCCCCTCCTCCAAACCTGGCTGCCATCAGAGGCCCAAACGCGCCCTACAAAAGGACATCTGCATTGTGGGTTCTTGAGTTAGGCTTCTTGGGGAAAAGTGCCTCCTTTCAAAGCCAACTTGCCTAACTTGCCTGCGGCCCATCCTGGGCTTTTGCCTACAAAAATTCCAGAAGGACGAGGATTTCTCCCAGACCAAAGCTGCCCCCTCCTCCAAACCTGGCTGCCATCGGAGGCCCAAACGCGCCCTACAAAATGACATCTGCCAAGTGGGCTCTTGAGTTTGGCTTCTTGGGGAAAAGTGCCTCCTTTCGGAGTCAACTTGCCGGCGGCCCATGCAGGGCTTTTGCCTACAAAAATTCCATAAGGACGAGGATTTCTCCCAGACCAAAGCTGCCCCCTCCTCCAAACCTGGCTGCCATCGGAGGCCCAAACGTGCCCTACAAAATGACATCTGCCAAGTGGGCTCTTGAGTTTGGCTTCTTGGGTGGAAGTGCCTCCTTTCAAAGCCAACTTGCCTGCGGCCCGTCCTGGGCTTTTGCCTACAAAAATTCCATAAGGACGAGGATTTCTCCCAGACCAAAGCTCCCCCCTCCTCCAAACCTGGCTGCCATCGGAGGCCCAAACGTGCCCTACAAAATGACATCTGCCAAGTGGGCTCTTGAGTTTGGCTTCTTGGGTGGAAGTACCTCCTTTCAAAGCCAACTTGCCTGCGGCCCGTCCTGGGCTTGTGCCTACAAAAATTCCATAAGGACGAGGATTTCTCCCAGACCAAAGCTGCCCCCTCCTCCAAACCTGGCTGCCATCGGAGGCCCAAACGCGCCCTACAAAATGACATCTGCCAAGTGGGCTCTTGAGTTTGGCTTTCTGGGGAAAAGTGCCTCCTTTCGGAGTCAACTTGCCTGCGGCCCATGCAGGGCTTTTGCCTACAAAAATTCCATAAGGACGAGGATTTCTCCCAGACCAAAGCTGCCCCCTCCTCCAAACCTGGCTGCCATCGGAGGCCCAAACGTGCCCTACAAAATGACATCTGCCAAGTGGGCTCTTGAGTTTGGCTTCTTGGGTGGAAGTACCTCCTTTCAAAGCCAACTTGCCTGCGGCCCGTCCTGGGCTTTTGCCTACAAAAATTCCATAAGGACGAGGATTTCTCCCAGACCAAAGCTGCCCCCTCCTCCAAACCTGGCTGCCATCGGAGGCCCAAACGTACCCTACAAAATGACATCTGCCAAGTGGGCTCTTGAGTTTGGCTTCCTGGGGAAAAGTGCCTCCTTTCGGAGTCAACTTGCCTGCGGCCCATGCAGGGCTTTTGAGTACAAAAATTCCATAAGGACGAGGATTTCTCCCAGACCAAAGCTGCCCCCTCCTCCAAACCTGGCTGCCATCGGAGGCCCAAACGCGCCCTACAAAATGACACAAGCCAAGTGGGCTCTTGAGTTTGGCTTCTTGGGGAAAAGTGCCTCATTTCGAAGCCAACTTGCCTGCGTCACGTCCCGGGCTTGTGCCTACAAAAATTCCATAAGGACGAGGATTTCTCCCAGACCAAAGCTGCCCCCTCCTCCAAACCTGGCTGCCATCGGAGGCCCAAACGTGCCCTACAAAATGACACCTGCCAAGTGGGCTCTTGAGTTTGGCTTCTTGGGTGGAAGTGCCTCCATTCAAAGCCAACTTGCCTGCGGCCCGTCCTGGGCTTTTGCCTCCAAAAATTCCATAAGGACGAGGATTTCTCCCAGAACAAAGCTGCCCCCTCCTCCATACCTGGCTGCCATCGGAGGCCCAAACGCGCCCTACAAAATGACATCTGCCAAGTGGGCTCTTGAGTTTGGCTTCTTGGGGAAAAGTGCCTCCTTTCAAAGCCAACTTGCCTAACTAGCCTGCAGCCCATTCTGGGCTTTTGCCTACAAAAATTCCATAAGGACGAGGATTTCTCCCAGACCAAAGCTGCCCCCTCCTCCAAACCTAGCTGCCATCGGTGGCCCAAACGCGCCCTACAAAATGACATCTGCCAAGTGGGCTCCTGAGTTTGGCTTCTTGGGGAAAAGTGCCTCCTTTCAAAGCCAACTTGCCTGCAGCCCGTGCTGGGCTTTAGACTACAAAAATTCCATAAGGATGAGGATTTCTCCCAGACCAAAGCTGCCCCCTCCTCCAAACCTGGCTGCCATCGGAGGCCCAAACGCGCCCCACAAAATGACATCTGCATTGAGGGTTCTTGAGTTTGGCTTCTTGGGTGGAAGTGCCTCCTATCAAAGCCAACTTGCCTGCGGCCCGTACTGGGCTTTTGAGTACAAAAATTCCAGAAGGACGAGGATTTCTCCCAGACCAAAGCTGCCCCCTCCTCCAAACCTGGCTGCCATCGGAGGCCCAATCGCGCCCTACAATAGGACATCTGCATTGTGGGTTCTTGAGTTTGGCTTCCTGGGGAAAAGTGCCTCCTTTCAAAGCCAACTTGCCTAACTTGCCTGCGGCCCGTCCTGGGCTTTTGCCTACAAAAATTCCATAAGGACAAGGATTCCTCCCAGACCAAAGCTGCCCCCTCCTCCAAACCTGGCTGCCATCGGAGGCCCAAACGCGCCCTACAAAATGACATCTGCCAAGTGGGCTCTTGAGTTTGGCTTCCTGGGGAAAAGTGCCTCCTTTCGGATTCACCTTGCCTGCAGCCCATTCTGGGCTTTTGCCTACAAAAATTCCATAAGGACGAGGATTTCTCCCAGACCAAAGCTGCCCCCTCCTCCAAACCTAGCTGCCATCGGTGGCCCAAACGCGCCCTACAAAATGACATCTGCCAAGTGGGCTCCTGAGTTTGGCTTCTTGGGGAAAAGTGCCTCCTTTCAAAGCCAACTTGCCTGCGGCCCGTCCTGGGCTTTTGCTACAAAAATTCCATAAGGACGAGGATTTCTCCCAGACCAAAGCTGCCCCCTCCTCCAAACCTGGCTGCCATCGGAGGCCCAAACGCGCCCTACAAAATGACATCTGCCAAGTGGGCTCTTGAGTTTGGCTTACTGGGGAAAAGTGCCTCCTTTCGGAGTCAACTTGCCTGCGGCCCATGCAGGGCTTTTGCCTACAAAAATTCCATAAGGACGAGGATTTCTCCCAGACCAAAGCTGCCCCCTCCTCCAAACCTGGCTGCCATCGGAGGCCCAAACGTGCCCTACAAAATGACATCTGCCAAGTGGGCTCTTGAGTTTGGCTTCTTGGGTGGAAGTGCCTCCTTTCAAAGCCAACTTGCCTGCGGCCCGTCCTGGGCTTTTGCCTACAAAAATTCCATAAGGACGAGGATTTCTCCCAGACCAAAGCTGCCCCCTCCTCCAAACCTGGCTGCCATCGGAGGCCCAAACGTGCCCTACAAAATGACATCTGCCAAGTGGGCTCTTGAGTTTGGCTTCCTGTGGAAAAGTGCCTCCTTTCGGAGTCAACTTGCCTGCGGCCCGTCCTGGGCTTTTGAGTACAAAAATTCCATAAGGACGAGGATTTCTCCCAGACCAAAGCTGCCCCCTCCTCCAAACCTGGCTGCCATCGGAGGCCCAAACGCGCCCTACAAAATGACACCTGCCAAGTGGGCTCTTGAGTTTGGCTTCTTGGGGGAAAGTGCCTCCTTTCAAAGCCAACTTGCCTGCGGCCCGTCCTGGGCTTTTGAGTACAAAAATTCCAGAAGGACGAGGATTTCTCCCAGACCAAAGCTGCCCCCTCCTCCAAACCTGGCTGCCATCGGAGGCCCAAACGCGCCCTACAAAATGACATCTGCCAAGTGGGCTCTTGAGTTTGGCTTCTTGGGGAAAAGTGCCTCCTTTCGGAGCCAACTTGCCTAACTTGCCTGCGGCCCGTCCTGGGCTTTTGCTACAAAAATTCCATAAGGACGAGGATTTCTCCCAGACCAAAGCTGCCCCCTCCTCCAAACCTGGCTGCCATCGGAGGCCCAAACGTGCCCTACAAAATGACATCTGCCAAGTGGGCTCTTGAGTTTGGCTTCTTGGGTGGAAGTGCCTCCTTTCAAAGCCAACTTGCCTGCGGCCCATGCGGGGTTTTTGCCTACAAAAATTCCATAAGGACGAGGATTTCTCCCAGACCAAAGCTGCCCCCTCCTCCAAACCTGGCTGCCATCGGAGGCCCAAACGTGCCCTACAAAATGACATCTGCCAAGTGGGCTCTTGAGTTTGGCTTCTTGGGTGGAAGTGCCTCCTTTCAAAGCCAACTTGCCTGCGGCCCGTCCTGGGCTTTTGCCTCCAAAAATTCCATAAGGACGAGGATTTCTCCCAGACCAAAGCTGCCCCCTCCTCCAAACCTGGCTGCCATCGGAGGCCCAAACGCGCCCTACAAAATGACATCTGCCAAGTGGGCTCTTGAGTTTGGCTTCTTGGGTGGAAGTACCTCCTTTCAAAGCCAACTTGCCTGCGGCCCGTCCTGGGCTTGTGCCTACAAAAATTCCATAAGGACGAGGATTTCTCCCAGAACAAAGCTGCCCCCTCCTCCATACCTGGCTGCCATCAGAGGCCCAAACGCGCCCTACAAAATGACATCTGCCAAGTGGGCTCCTGAGTTTGGCTTCTTGGGGGAAAGTGCCTCCTTTCAAAGCCAACTTGCCTGCATCCGGTGCTGGGCTTTAGACTACAAAAATTCCATAAGGACGAGGATTTCTCCCAGACCAAAGCTGCCCCCTCCTCCAAACCTGGCTGCCATCGGAGGCCCAAACGCGCCCCACAAAATGACATCTGCATTGAGGGTTCTTGAGTTTGGCTTCTTGGGGAAAAGTGCCTCCTTTCGGAGCCAACTTGCCTAACTTGCCTGCGGCCCATCCTGGGCTTTTGCTACAAAAATTCCATAAGGACGAGGATTTCTCCCAGACCAAAGCTGCCCCCTCCTCCAAACCTGGCTGCCATCGGAGGCCCAAACGCGCCCTACAAAAAGAACATCTGCATTGTGGGTTCTTGAGTTTGGCTTCTTGGGGAAAAGTGCCTCCTTTCAAAGCCAACTTGCCTAACTTGCCTGCGGCCCATGCAGGGCTTTTGCCTACAAAAATTCCATAAGGACAAGGATTTCTCCCAGACCAAAGCTGCCCCCTCCTCCAAACCTGGCTGCCATCGGAGGCCCAAACGCGCCCTACAAAATGACATCTGCCAAGTGGGCTCTTGAGTTTGGCTTCCTGGGGAAAAGTGCCTCCTTTCGGATTCACCTTGCCTGCGGCCCATGCAGGGCTTTTGCCTACAAAAATTCCATAAGGACGAGGATTTCTCCCAGACCAAAGCTGCCCCCTCCTCCAAACCTGGCTGCCATCGGAGGCCCAAACGTGCCCTACAAAATGACATCTGCCAAGTGGGCTCTTGAGTTTGGCTTCTTGGGTGGAAGTGCCTCCTTTCAAAGCCAACTTGCCTGCGGCCCGTCCTGGGCTTTTGCCTCCAAAAATTCCATAAGGACGAGGATTTCTCCCAGACCAAAGCTGCCCCCTCCTCCAAACCTGGCTGCCATCGGAGGCCCAAACGCGCCCCACAAAATGACACCTCCATTGAGGGTTCTTGAGTTTGGCTTCTTGGGGAAAAGTGCCTCCTTTCGGAGCCAACTTGCCTGCGGCCCATGCAGGGCTTTTGCCTACAAAAATTCCAGAAGGACGAGGATTTCTCCCAGACCAAAGCTGCCCCCTCCTCCAAACCTGGCTGCCATCGGAGGCCCAAACGTGCCCTACAAAATGACATCTGCCAAGTGGGCTCTTGAGTTTGGCTTCTTGGGTGGAAGTGCCTCCTTTCAAAGCCAACTTGCCTGCGGCCCATGCGGGGTTTTTGCCTACAAAAATTCCATAAGGACGAGGATTTCTCCCAGACCAAAGCTGCCCCCTCCTCCAAACCTGGCTGCCATCGGAGGCCCAAACGCGCCCTACAAAATGACACCTGCCAAGTGGGCTCTTGAGTTTGGCTTCTTGGGGAAAAGTGACTCCTTTCAAAACCAACTTGCCTGCGTCCCGTCCCGGGCTTTTGCTACAAAAATTCCATAAGGACGAGGATTCCTCCCAGACCAAAGCTGCCCCCTCCTCCAAACCTGGCTGCCATCGGAGGCCCAAACGCGCCCTACAAAATGACATCTGCCAAGTGGGCTCTTGAGTTTGGCTTCTTGGGGGAAAGTGCCTCCTTTCAAAGCCAACTTGCCTGCGGCCCGTCCTGGGCTTGTGCCTACAAAAATTCCATAAGGACGAGGATTTCTCCCAGAACAAAGCTGCCCCCTCCTCCAAACCTGGCTGCCATCGGAGGCCCAAACGCGCCCTACAAAATGACATCTGCCAAGTGGGCTCTTGAGTTTGGCTTCTTGGGGAAAAGTGCTTCCTTTCGGAGCCAAAATGCCTAACTTGCCTGCGGCCCGTCCTGGGCTTTTGAGTACAAAAATTCCAGAAGGATGAGGATTTCTCCCAGACCAAAGCTGCCCCCTCCTCCAAACCTGGCTGCCATCAGAGGCCCAAACGCGCCCTACAAAAGGACATCTGCATTGTGGGTTCTTGAGTTAGGCTTCTTGGGGAAAAGTGCCTCCTTTCAAAGCCAACTTGCCTAACTTGCCTGCGGCCCGTCCTGGGCTTTTGCCTACAAAAATTCCATAAGGACGAGGATTTCTCCCAGACCAAAGCTGCCCCCTCCTCCAAACCTGGCTGCCATCGGAGGCCCAAACGCGCCCTACAAAATGACATCTGCCAAGTGGGCTCTTGAGTTTGGCTTCTTGGGGAAAAGTGCCTCCTTTCGGAGTCAACTTGCCGGCGGCCCATGCAGGGCTTTTGCCTACAAAAATTCCATAAGGACGAGGATTTCTCCCAGACCAAAGCTGCCCCCTCCTCCAAACCTGGCTGCCATCGGAGGCCCAAACGTGCCCTACAAAATGACATCTGCCAAGTGGGCTCTTGAGTTTGGCTTCTTGGGTGGAAGTGCCTCCTTTCAAAGCCAACTTTCCTGCGGCCCGTCCTGGGCTTTTGCCTACAAAAATTCCATAAGGACGAGGATTTCTCCCAGACCAAAGCTCCCCCCTCCTCCAAACCTGGCTGCCATCGGAGGCCCAAACGCGCCCTACAAAATGACATCTGCCAAGTGGGCTCTTGAGTTTGGCTTCTTGGGTGGAAGTACCTCCTTTCAAAGCCAACTTGCCTGCGGCCCGTCCTGGGCTTGTGCCTACAAAAATTCCATAAGGACGAGGATTTCTCCCAGACCAAAGCTGCCCCCTCCTCCAAACCTGGCTGCCATCGGAGGCCCAAACGCGCCCTACAAAATGACATCTGCCAAGTGGGCTCTTGAGTTTGGCTTTCTGGGGAAAAGTGCCTCCTTTCGGAGTCAACTTGCCTGCGGCCCATGCAGGGCTTTTGCCTACAAAAATTCCATAAGGACGAGGATTTCTCCCAGACCAAAGCTGCCCCCTCCTCCAAACCTGGCTGCCATCGGAGGCCCAAACGTGCCCTACAAAATGACATCTGCCAAGTGGGCTCTTGAGTTTGGCTTCTTGGGTGGAAGTACCTCCTTTCAAAGCCAACTTGCCTGCGGCCCGTCCTGGGCTTTTGCCTACAAAAATTCCATAAGGACGAGGATTTCTCCCAGACCAAAGCTGCCCCCTCCTCCAAACCTGGCTGCCATCGGAGGCCCAAACGTACCCTACAAAATGACATCTGCCAAGTGGGCTCTTGAGTTTGGCTTCCTGGGGAAAAGTGCCTCCTTTCGGAGTAAACTTGCCTGCGGCCCATGCAGGGCTTTTGAGTACAAAAATTCCATAAGGACGAGGATTTCTCCCAGACCAAAGCTGCCCCCTCCTCCAAACCTGGCTGCCATCGGAGGCCC
This sequence comes from Cinclus cinclus, assembly GCF_963662255.1. Classification (NCBI taxonomy): domain Eukaryota; kingdom Metazoa; phylum Chordata; class Aves; order Passeriformes; family Cinclidae; genus Cinclus; species Cinclus cinclus. The sequence continues at coordinate 323,119 of NW_026912062.1, forward strand.
AAACGCGCCCTACAAAATGACACAAGCCAAGTGGGCTCTTGAGTTTGGCTTCTTGGGGAAAAGTGCCTCATTTCGAAGCCAACTTGCCTGCGTCACGTCCCGGGCTTGTGCCTACAAAAATTCCATAAGGACGAGGATTTCTCCCAGACCAAAGCTGCCCCCTCCTCCAAACCTGGCTGCCATCGGAGGCCCAAACGTGCCCTACAAAATGACACCTGCCAAGTGGGCTCTTGAGTTTGGCTTCTTGGGTGGAAGTGCCTCCATTCAAAGCCAACTTGCCTGCGGCCCGTCCTGGGCTTTTGCCTCCAAAAATTCCATAAGGACGAGGATTTCTCCCAGAACAAAGCTGCCCCCTCCTCCATACCTGGCTGCCATCGGAGGCCCAAACGCGCCCTACAAAATGACATCTGCCAAGTGGGCTCTTGAGTTTGGCTTCTTGGGGAAAAGTGCCTCCTTTCAAAGCCAACTTGCCTAACTAGCCTGCAGCCCATTCTGGGCTTTTGCCTACAAAAATTCCATAAGGACGAGGATTTCTCCCAGACCAAAGCTGCCCCCTCCTCCAAACCTGGCTGCCATCGGTGGCCCAAACGCGCCCTACAAAATGACATCTGCCAAGTGGGCTCCTGAGTTTGGCTTCTTGGGGAAAAGTGCCTCCTTTCAAAGCCAACTTGCCTGCAGCCCGTGCTGGGCTTTAGACTACAAAAATTCCATAAGGACGAGGATTTCTCCCAGACCAAAGCTGCCCCCTCCTCCAAACCTGGCTGCCATCGGAGGCCCAAACGCGCCCCACAAAATGACATCTGCATTGAGGGTTCTTGAGTTTGGCTTCTTGGGGAAAAGTGCGTCCTTTCGGAGCCAACTTGCCTAACTTGCCTGCGGCCCGTCCTGGGCTTTTGCTACAAAAATTCCATAAGGACGAGGATTTCTCCCAGACCAAAGCTGCCCCCTCCTCCAAACCTGGCTGCCATCGGAGGCCCAAACGCGCCCTACAAAATGACATCTGCCAAGTGGGCTCTTGAGTTTGGCTTTCTGGGGAAAAGTGCCTCCTTTCGGAGTCAACTTGCCTGCGGCCCATGCTGGGCTTTTGCCTACAAAAATTCCATAAGGACGAGGATTTCTCCCAGACCAAAGCTGCCCCCTCCTCCAAACCTGGCTGCCATCGGAGGCCCAAACGTGCCCTACAAAATGACATCTGCCAAGTGGGCTCTTGAGTTTGGCTTCTTGGGTGGAAGTGCCTCCTTTCAAAGCCAACTTGCCTGCGGCCCGTACTGGGCTTTTGAGTACAAAAATTCCAGAAGGACGAGGATTTCTCCCAGACCAAAGCTGCCCCCTCCTCCAAACCTGGCTGCCATCGGAGGCCCAATCGCGCCCTACAATAGGACATCTGCATTGTGGGTTCTTGAGTTTGGCTTCCTGGGGAAAAGTGCCTCCTTTCAAAGCCAACTTGCCTAACTTGCCTGCGGCCCGTCCTGGGCTTTTGCCTACAAAAATTCCATAAGGACAAGGATTCCTCCCAGACCAAAGCTGCCCCCTCCTCCAAACCTGGCTGCCATCGGAGGCCCAAACGCGCCCTACAAAATGACATCTGCCAAGTGGGCTCTTGAGTTTGGCTTCCTGGGGAAAAGTGCCTCCTTTCGGATTCACCTTGCCTGCAGCCCATTCTGGGCTTTTGCCTACAAAAATTCCATAAGGACGAGGATTTCTCCCAGACCAAAGCTGCCCCCTCCTCCAAACCTAGCTGCCATCGGTGGCCCAAACGCGCCCTACAAAATGACATCTGCCAAGTGGGCTCCTGAGTTTGGCTTCTTGGGGAAAAGTGCCTCCTTTCAAAGCCAACTTGCCTGCGGCCCGTCCTGGGCTTTTGCTACAAAAATTCCATAAGGACGAGGATTTCTCCCAGACCAAAGCTGCCCCCTCCTCCAAACCTGGCTGCCATCGGAGGCCCAAACGCGCCCTACAAAATGACATCTGCCAAGTGGGCTCTTGAGTTTGGCTTACTGGGGAAAAGTGCCTCCTTTCGGAGTCAACTTGCCTGCGGCCCATGCAGGGCTTTTGCCTACAAAAATTCCAGAAGGACGAGGATTTCTCCCAGACCAAAGCTGCCCCCTCCTCCAAACCTGGCTGCCATCGGAGGCCCAAACGTGCCCTACAAAATGACATCTGCCAAGTGGGCTCTTGAGTTTGGCTTCTTGGGTGGAAGTGCCTCCTTTCAAAGCCAACTTGCCTGCGGCCCGTCCTGGGCTTTTGCCTCCAAAAATTCCATAAGGACGAGGATTTCTCCCAGACCAAAGCTGCCCCCTCCTCCAAACCTGGCTGCCATCGGAGGCCCAAACGTGCCCTACAAAATGACATCTGCCAAGTGGGCTCTTGAGTTTGGCTTCCTGTGGAAAAGTGCCTCCTTTCGGAGTCAACTTGCCTGCGGCCCGTCCTGGGCTTTTGAGTACAAAAATTCCATAAGGACGAGGATTTCTCCCAGACCAAAGCTGCCCCCTCCTCCAAACCTGGCTGCCATCGGAGGCCCAAACGCGCCCTACAAAATGACACCTGCCAAGTGGGCTCTTGAGTTTGGCTTCTTGGGGGAAAGTGCCTCCTTTCAAAGCCAACTTGCCTGCGGCCCGTCCTGGGCTTTTGAGTACAAAAATTCCAGAAGGACGAGGATTTCTCCCAGACCAAAGCTGCCCCCTCCTCCAAACCTGGCTGCCATCGGAGGCCCAAACGCGCCCTACAAAATGACATCTGCCAAGTGGGCTCTTGAGTTTGGCTTCTTGGGGAAAAGTGCCTCCTTTCGGAGCCAACTTGCCTAACTTGCCTGCGGCCCGTCCTGGGCTTTTGCTACAAAAATTCCATAAGGACGAGGATTTCTCCCAGACCAAAGCTGCCCCCTCCTCCAAACCTGGCTGCCATCGGAGGCCCAAACGCGCCCTACAGAATGACATCTGCATTGTGGGTTCTTGAGTTTGGCTTCTTGGGGAAAAGTGCCTCCTTTCAAAGCCAACTTGCCTAACTTGCCTGCGGCCCATGCAGGGCTTTTGCCTACAAAAATTCCATAAGGACGAGGATTTCTCCCAGACCAAAGCTGCCCCCTCCTCCAAACCTGGCTGCCATCGGAGGCCCAAACGTGCCCTACAAAATGACATCTGCCAAGTGGGCTCTTGAGTTTGGCTTCTTGGGTGGAAGTGCCTCCTTTCAAAGCCAACTTGCCTGCGGCCCGTCCTGGGCTTTTGCTACAAAAATTCCATAAGGACGAGGATTTCTCCCAGACCAAAGCTGCCCCCTCCTCCAAACCTGGCTGCCATCGGAGGCCCAAACGCGCCCCACAAAATGACACCTCCATTGAGGGTTCTTGAGTTTGGCTTCTTGGGGAAAAGTGCCTCCTTTCGGAGCCAACTTGCCTGCGGCCCATGCAGGGCTTTTGCCTACAAAAATTCCAGAAGGACGAGGATTTCTCCCAGACCAAAGCTGCCCCCTCCTCCAAACCTGGCTGCCATCGGAGGCCCAAACGTGCCCTACAAAATGACATCTGCCAAGTGGGCTCTTGAGTTTGGCTTCTTGGGTGGAAGTGCCTCCTTTCAAAGCCAACTTGCCTGCGGCCCATGCGGGGTTTTTGCCTACAAAAATTCCATAAGGACGAGGATTTCTCCCAGACCAAAGCTGCCCCCTCCTCCAAACCTGGCTGCCATCGGAGGCCCAAACGTGCCCTACAAAATGACATCTGCCAAGTGGGCTCTTGAGTTTGGCTTCTTGGGTGGAAGTGCCTCCTTTCAAAGCCAACTTGCCTGCGGCCCGTCCTGGGCTTTTGCCTCCAAAAATTCCATAAGGACGAGGATTTCTCCCAGACCAAAGCTGCCCCCTCCTCCAAACCTGGCTGCCATCGGTGGCCCAAACGCGCCCTACAAAATGACATCTGCCAAGTGGGCTCCTGAGTTTGGCTTCTTGGGGGAAAGTGCCTCCTTTCAAAGCCAACTTGCCTGCATCCCGTGCTGGGCTTTAGACTACAAAAATTCCATAAGGACGAGGATTTCTCCCAGACCAAAGCTGCCCCCTCCTCCAAACCTGGCTGCCATCGGAGGCCCAAACGCGCCCCACAAAATGACATCTGCATTGAGGGTTCTTGAGTTTGGCTTCTTGGGGAAAAGTGCCTCCTTTCGGAGCCAACTTGCCTAACTTGCCTGCGGCCCATCCTGGGCTTTTGCTACAAAAATTCCATAAGGACGAGGATTTCTCCCAGACCAAAGCTGCCCCCTCCTCCAAACCTGGCTGCCATCGGAGGCCCAAACGCGCCCTACAAAAAGAACATCTGCATTGTGGGTTCTTGAGTTTGGCTTCTTGGGGAAAAGTGCCTCCTTTCAAAGCCAACTTGCCTAACTTGCCTGCGGCCCATGCAGGGCTTTTGCCTACAAAAATTCCATAAGGACAAGGATTTCTCCCAGACCAAAGCTGCCCCCTCCTCCAAACCTGGCTGCCATCGGAGGCCCAAACGCGCCCTACAAAATGACATCTGCCAAGTGGGCTCTTGAGTTTGGCTTCCTGGGGAAAAGTGCCTCCTTTCGGATTCACCTTGCCTGCGGCCCATGCTGGGCTTTTGCCTACAAAAATTCCATAAGGACGAGGATTTCTCCCAGACCAAAGCTGCCCCCTCCTCCAAACCTGGCTGCCATCGGAGGCCCAAACGTGCCCTACAAAATGACATCTGCCAAGTGGGCTCTTGAGTTTGGCTTCTTGGGTGGAACTGCCTCCTTTCAAAGCCAACTTGCCTGCGGCCCGTCCTGGGCTTTTGCCTCCAAAAATTCCATAAGGACGAGGATTTCTCCCAGACCAAAGCTGCCCCCTCCTCCAAACCTGGCTGCCATCGGAGGCCCAAACGCGCCCCACAAAATGACACCTCCATTGAGGGTTCTTGAGTTTGGCTTCTTGGGGAAAAGTGCCTCCTTTCGGAGCCAACTTGCCTGCGGCCCATGCAGGGCTTTTGCCTACAAAAATTCCAGAAGGACGAGGATTTCTCCCAGACCAAAGCTGCCCCCTCCTCCAAACCTGGCTGCCATCGGAGGCCCAAACGTGCCCTACAAAATGACATCTGCCAAGTGGGCTCTTGAGTTTGGCTTCTTGGGTGGAAGTGCCTCCTTTCAAAGCCAACTTGCCTGCGGCCCATGCGGGGTTTTTGCCTACAAAAATTCCATAAGGACGAGGATTTCTCCCAGACCAAAGCTGCCCCCTCCTCCAAACCTGGCTGCCATCGGAGGCCCAAACGCGCCCTACAAAATGACACCTGCCAAGTGGGCTCTTGAGTTTGGCTTCTTGGGGAAAAGTGACTCCTTTCAAAACCAACTTGCCTGCGTCCCGTCCCGGGCTTTTGCTACAAAAATTCCATAAGGACGAGGATTCCTCCCAGACCAAAGCTGCCCCCTCCTCCAAACCTGGCTGCCATCGGAGGCCCAAACGCGCCCTACAAAATGACATCTGCCAAGTGGGCTCTTGAGTTTGGCTTCTTGGGGGAAAGTGCCTCCTTTCAAAGCCAACTTGCCTGCGGCCCGTCCTGGGCTTGTGCCTACAAAAATTCCATAAGGACGAGGATTTCTCCCAGACCAAAGCTGCCCCCTCCTCCAAACCTGGCTGCCATCGGAGGCCCAAACGCGCCCCACAAAATGACATCTGCATTGAGGGTTCTTGAGTTTGGCTTCTTGGGGAAAAGTGCGTCCTTTCGGAGCCAACTTGCCTAACTTGCCTGCGGCCCGTCCTGGGCTTTTGCTACAAAAATTCCATAAGGACGAGGATTTCTCCCAGACCAAAGCTGCCCCCTCCTCCAAACCTGGCTGCCATCGGAGGCCCAAACGCGCCCTACAAAATGACATCTGCCAAGTGGGCTCTTGAGTTTGGCTTTCTGGGGAAAAGTGCCTCCTTTCGGAGTCAACTTGCCTGCGGCCCATGCAGGTCTTTTGCCTACAAAAATTCCATAAGGACGAGGATTTCTCCCAGACCAAAGCTGCCCCCTCCTCCAAACCTAGCTGCCATCGGTGGCCCAAACGCGCCCTACAAAATGACATCTGCCAAGTGGGCTCCTGAGTTTGGCTTCTTGGGGAAAAGTGCCTCCTTTCAAAGCCAACTTGCCTGCGGCCCGTCCTGGGCTTTTGCTACAAAAATTCCATAAGGACGAGGATTTCTCCCAGACCAAAGCTGCCCCCTCCTCCAAACCTGGCTGCCATCGGAGGCCCAAACGCGCCCTACAAAATGACATCTGCCAAGTGGGCTCTTGAGTTTGGCTTACTGGGGAAAAGTGCCTCCTTTCGGAGTCAACTTGCCTGCGGCCCATGCAGGGCTTTTGCCTACAAAAATTCCAGAAGGACGAGGATTTCTCCCAGACCAAAGCTGCCCCCTCCTCCAAACCTGGCTGCCATCGGAGGCCCAAACGTGCCCTACAAAATGACATCTGCCAAGTGGGCTCTTGAGTTTGGCTTCTTGGGTGGAAGTGCCTCCTTTCAAAGCCAACTTGCCTGCGGCCCGTCCTGGGCTTTTGCCTCCAAAAATTCCATAAGGACGAGGATTTCTCCCAGACCAAAGCTGCCCCCTCCTCCAAACCTGGCTGCCATCGGAGGCCCAAACGTGCCCTACAAAATGACATCTGCCAAGTGGGCTCTTGAGTTTGGCTTCCTGTGGAAAAATGCCTCCTTTCGGAGTCAACTTGCCTGCGGCCCGTCCTGGGCTTTTGAGTACAAAAATTCCATAAGGACGAGGATTTCTCCCAGACCAAAGCTGCCCCCTCCTCCAAACCTGGCTGCCATCGGAGGCCCAAACGCGCCCTACAAAATGACACCTGCCAAGTGGGCTCTTGAGTTTGGCTTCTTGGGGGAAAGTGTCTCCTTTCAAAGCCAACTTGCCTGCGGCCCGTCCTGGGCTTTTGAGTACAAAAATTCCAGAAGGACGAGGATTTCTCCCAGACCAAAGCTGCCCCCTCCTCCAAACCTGGCTGCCATCGGAGGCCCAAATGCGCCCTACAAAATGACATCTGCCAAGTGGGCTCTTGAGTTTGGCTTCTTGGGGAAAAGTGCCTCCTTTCGGAGCCAACTTGCCTAACTTGCCTGCGGCCCGTCCTGGGCTTTTGCTACAAAAATTCCATAAGGACGAGGATTTCTCCCAGACCAAAGCTGCCCCCTCCTCCAAACCTGGCTGCCATCGGAGGCCCAAACGCGCCCTACAAAATGACATCTGCATTGTGGGTTCTTGAGTTTGGCTTCTTGGGGAAAAGTGCCTCCTTTCGGAGTCAACTTGCCTGCGGCCCATGCAGGGCTTTTGCCTACAAAAATTCCAGAAGGACGAGGATTTCTCCCAGACCAAAGCTGCCCCCTCCTCCAAACCTGGCTGCCATCGGAGGCCCAAACGCGCCCTACAAAATGACATCTGCCAAGTGGGCTCTTGAGTTTGGCTTCTGGGGGAAAAGTGCCTCCTTTCGGAGTCAACTTGTAGGCGGCCCATGCAGGGCTTTTGCCTACAAAAATTCCATAAGGACGAGGATTTCTCCCAGACCAAAGCTGCCCCCTCCTCCAAACCTGGCTGCCATCGGAGGCCCAAACGTGCCCTACAAAATGACATCTGCCAAGTGGGCTCTTGAGTTTGGCTTCTTGGGTGGAAGTGCCTCCTTTCAAAGCCAACTTGCCTGCGGCCCGTCCTGGGCTTTTGCCTACAAAAAATTCCATAAGGACGAGGATTTCTCCCAGACCAAAGCTGCCCCCTCCTCCAAACCTGGCTGCCATCGGAGGCCCAAACGCGCCCTACAAAATGACACCTGCCAAGTGGGCTCTTGAGTTTGGCTTCTTGGGTGGAAGTGCCTCCTTTCAAAGCCAACTTGCCTGCGGCCCGTCCTGGGCTTTTGAGTACAAAAATTCCATAAGGACGAGGATTTCTCCCAGACCAAAGCTGCCCCCTCCTCCAAACCTGGCTGCCATCGGAGGCCCAAACGTGCCCTACAAAATGACATCTGCCAAGTGGGCTCTTGAGTTTGGCTTCTTGGGGAAAAGTGCCTCCTTTCAAAGCCAACTTGCCTAACTAGCCTACAGCCCATTCTGGGCTTTTGCCTACAAAAATTCCATAAGGACGAGGATTTCTCCCAGACCAAAGCTGCCCCCTCCTCCAAACCTAGCTGCCATCGGTGGCCCAAACGCGCCCTACAAAATGACATCTGCCAAGTGGGCTCCTGAGTTTGGCTTCTTGGGGAAAAGTGCCTCCTTTCAAAGCCAACTTGCCTGCAGCCCGTGCTGGGCTTTAGACTACAAAAATTCCATAAGGACGAGGATTTCTCCCAGACCAAAGCTGCCCCCTCCTCCAAACCTGGCTGCCATCGGAGGCCCAAACGCGCCCCACAAAATGACATCTGCATTGAGGGTTCTTGAGTTTGGCTTCTTGGGGAAAAGTGCCTCCTTTCGGAGCCAAGTTGCCTAACTTGCCTGCGGCCCGTCCTGGGCTTTTGCTACAAAAATTCCATAAGGACGAGGATTTCTCCCAGACCAAAGCTGCCCCCTCCTCCAAACCTGGCTGCCATCGGAGGCCCAAACGCGCCCTACAAAATGACATCTGCCAAGTGGGCTCTTGAGTTTGGCTTTCTGGGGAAAAGTGCCTCCTTTCGGAGTCAACTTGCCTGCGGCCCATGCAGGGCTTTTGCCTACAAAAATTCCAGAAGGACGAGGATTTCTCCCAGACCAAAGCTGCCCCCTCCTCCAAACCTGGCTGCCATCGGAGGCCCAAACGTGCCCTACAAAATGACATCTGCCAAGTGGGCTCTTGAGTTTGGCTTCTTGGGTGGAAGTGCCTCCTTTCAAAACCAACTTGCCTGCGGCCCGTCCTGGGCTTTTGCCTACAAAAATTCCATAAGGACGAGGATTTCTCCCAGACCAAAGCTGCCCCCTCCTCCAAACCTGGCTGCCATCGGAGGCCCAAACGTGCCCTACAAAATGACATCTGCCAAGTGGGCTCTTGAGTTTGGCTTCCTGTGGAAAAGTGCCTCATTTCGGAGTCAACTTGCCTGCGGCCCGTCCTGGGCTTTTGCCTACAAAAATTCCATAAGGACGAGGATTTCTCCCAGACCAAAGCTGCCCCCTCCTCCAAACCTGGCTGCCATCGGAGGCCCAAACGCGCCCTACAAAATGACACCTGCCAAGTGGGCTCTTGAGTTTGGCTTCTTGGGGGAAAGTGCCTCCTTTCAAAGCCAACTTGCCTGCGGCCCGTCCTGGGCTTTTGAGTACAAAAATTCCAGAAGGACGAGGATTTCTCCCAGACCAAAGCTGCCCCCTCCTCCAAACCTGGCTGCCATCGGAGACCCAAACGCGCCCTACAAAATGACATCTGCATTGTGGGTTCTTGAGTTTGGCTTCTTGTGGAAAAGTGCCTCCTTTCAAAGCCAACTTGCCTAACTTGCCTGCGGCCCATGCGGGGTTTTTGGCTACAAAAATTCCATAAGGACGAGGATTTCTCCCAGACCAAAGCTGCCCCCTCCTCCAAACCTGGCTGCCATCGGAGGCCCAAACGCGCCCTACAAAATGACATCTGCCAAGTGGGCTCTTGAGTTTGGCTTCTTGGGGAAAAGTGCCTCCTTTCGGAGTCAACTTGCCGGCGGCCCATGCAGGGCTTTTGCCTACAAAAATTCCATAAGGACGAGGATTTCTCCCAGACCAAAGCTGCCCCCTCCTCCAAACCTGGCTGCCATCGGAGGCCCAAACGCGCCCTACAAAATGACATCTGCCAAGTGGGCTCTTGAGTTTGGCTTCTTGGGTGGAAGTACCTCCTTTCAAAGCAACTTGCCTAACTTGCCTGCGGCCCATGCGGGGTTTTTGCCTACAAAAATTCCATAAGGACGAGGATTTCTCCCAGACCAAAGCTGCCCCCTCCTCCAAACCTGGCTGCCATCGGAGGCCCAAACGCGCCCTACAAAAAGAACATCTGCATTGTGGGTTCTTGAGTTTGGCTTCTTGGGGAAAAGTGCCTCCTTTCAAAGCCAACTTGCCTAACTTGCCTGCGGCCCATGCAGGGCTTTTGCCTACAAAAATTCCATAAGGACAAGGATTTCTCCCAGACCAAAGCTGCCCCCTCCTCCAAACCTGGCTGCCATCGGAGGCCCAAACGCGCCCTACAAAATGACATCTGCCAAGTGGGCTCTTGAGTTTGGCTTCCTGGGGAAAAGTGCCTCCTTTCGGATTCACCTTGCCTGCGGCCCATGCAGGGCTTTTGCCTACAAAAATTCCATAAGGACGAGGATTTCTCCCAGACCAAAGCTGCCCCCTCCTCCAAACCTGGCTGCCATCGGAGGCCCAAACGTGCCCTACAAAATGACATCTGCCAAGTGGGCTCTTGAGTTTGGCTTCTTGGGTGGAAGTGCCTCCTTTCAAAGCCAACTTGCCTGCGGCCCGTCCTGGGCTTTTGCCTCCAAAAATTCCATAAGGACGAGGATTTCTCCCAGACCAAAGCTGCCCCCTCCTCCAAACCTGGCTGCCATCGGAGGCCCAAACGCGCCCCACAAAATGACACCTCCATTGAGGGTTCTTGAGTTTGGCTTCTTGGGGAAAAGTGCCTCCTTTCGGAGCCAACTTGCCTGCGGCCCATGCTGGGCTTTTGCCTACAAAAATTCCAGAAGGACGAGGATTTCTCCCAGACCAAAGCTGCCCCCTCCTCCAAACCTGGCTGCCATCGGAGGCCCAAACGTGCCCTACAAAATGACATCTGCCAAGTGGGCTCTTGAGTTTGGCTTCTTGGGTGGAAGTGCCTCCTTTCAAAGCCAACTTGCCTGCGGCCCATGCGGGGTTTTTGCCTACAAAAATTCCATAAGGACGAGGATTTCTCCCAGACCAAAGCTGCCCCCTCCTCCAAACCTGGCTGCCATCGGAGGCCCAAACGCGCCCTACAAAATGACACCTGCCAAGTGGGCTCTTGAGTTTGGCTTCTTGGGGAAAAGTGACTCCTTTCAAAACCAACTTGCCTGCGTCCCGTCCCGGGTTTTGCTACAAAAATTCCATAAGGACGAGGATTCCTCCCAGACCAAAGCTGCCCCCTCCTCCAAACCTGGCTGCCATCGGAGGCCCAAACGCGCCCTACAAAATGACATCTGCCAAGTGGGCTCTTGAGTTTGGCTTCTTGGGGGAAAGTGCCTCCTTTCAAAGCCAACTTGCCTGCGGCCCGTCCTGGGCTTGTGCCTACAAAAATTCCATAAGGACGAGGATTTCTCCCAGAACAAAGCTGCCCCCTCCTCCAAACCTGGCTGCCATCGGAGGCCCAAACGCGCCCTACAAAATGACATCTGCCAAGTGGGCTCTTGAGTTTGGCTTCTTGGGGAAAAGTGCTTCCTTTCGGAGCCAAAATGCCTAACTTGCCTGCGGCCCGTCCTGGGCTTTTGAGTACAAAAATTCCAGAAGGATGAGGATTTCTCCCAGACCAAAGCTGCCCCCTCCTCCAAACCTGGCTGCCATCAGAGGCCCAAACGCGCCCTACAAAAGGACATCTGCATTGTGGGTTCTTGAGTTAGGCTTCTTGGGGAAAAGTGCCTCCTTTCAAAGCCAACTTGCCTAACTTGCCTGCGGCCCGTCCTGGGCTTTTGCCTACAAAAATTCCATAAGGACGAGGATTTCTCCCAGACCAAAGCTGCCCCCTCCTCCAAACCTGGCTGCCATCGGAGGCCCAAACGCGCCCTACAAAATGACATCTGCCAAGTGGGCTCTTGAGTTTGGCTTCTTGGGGAAAAGTGCCTCCTTTCGGAGTCAACTTGCCGGCGGCCCATGCAGGGCTTTTGCCTACAAAAATTCCATAAGGACGAGGATTTCTCCCAGACCAAAGCTGCCCCCTCCTCCAAACCTGGCTGCCATCGGAGGCCCAAACGTGCCCTACAAAATGACATCTGCCAAGTGGGCTCTTGAGTTTGGCTTCTTGGGTGGAAGTGCCTCCTTTCAAAGCCAACTTGCCTGCGGCCCGTCCTGGGCTTTTGCCTACAAAAATTCCATAAGGACGAGGATTTCTCCCAGACCAAAGCTCCCCCCTCCTCCAAACCTGGCTGCCATCGGAGGCCCAAACGCGCCCTACAAAATGACATCTGCCAAGTGGGCTCTTGAGTTTGGCTTCTTGGGTGGAAGTACCTCCTTTCAAAGCCAACTTGCCTGCGGCCCGTCCTGGGCTTGTGCCTACAAAAATTCCATAAGGACGAGGATTTCTCCCAGACCAAAGCTGCCCCCTCCTCCAAACCTGGCTGCCATCGGAGGCCCAAACGCGCCCTACAAAATGACATCTGCCAAGTGGGCTCTTGAGTTTGGCTTTCTGGGGAAAAGTGCCTCCTTTCGGAGTCAACTTGCCTGCGGCCCATGCAGGGCTTTTGCCTACAAAAATTCCATAAGGACGAGGATTTCTCCCAGACCAAAGCTGCCCCCTCCTCCAAACCTGGCTGCCATCGGAGGCCCAAACGTGCCCTACAAAATGACATCTGCCAAGTGGGCTCTTGAGTTTGGCTTCTTGGGTGGAAGTACCTCCTTTCAAAGCCAACTTGCCTGCGGCCCGTCCTGGGCTTTTGCCTACAAAAATTCCATAAGGACGAGGATTTCTCCCAGACCAAAGCTGCCCCCTCCTCCAAACCTGGCTGCCATCGGAGGCCCAAACGTACCCTACAAAATGACATCTGCCAAGTGGGCTCTTGAGTTTGGCTTCTTGGGGGAAAAGTGCCTCCTTTCGGAGTCAACTTGCCTGCGGCCCATGCAGGGCTTTTGAGTACAAAAATTCCATAAGGACGAGGATTTCTCCCAGACCAAAGCTGCCCCCTCCTCCAAACCTGGCTGCCATCGGAGGCCCAAACGCGCCCTACAAAATGACACAAGCCAAGTGGGCTCTTGAGTTTGGCTTCTTGGGGAAAAGTGCCTCATTTCGAAGCCAACTTGCCTGCGTCACGTCCCGGGCTTGTGCCTACAAAAATTCCATAAGGACGAGGATTTCTCCCAGACCAAAGCTGCCCCCTCCTCCAAACCTGGCTGCCATCGGAGGCCCAAACGTGCCCTACAAAATGACACCTGCCAAGTGGGCTCTTGAGTTTGGCTTCTTGGGTGGAAGTGCCTCCATTCAAAGCCAACTTGCCTGCGGCCCGTCCTGGGCTTTTGCCTCCAAAAATTCCATAAGGACGAGGATTTCTCCCAGAACAAAGCTGCCCCCTCCTCCATACCTGGCTGCCATCGGAGGCCCAAACGCGCCCTACAAAATGACATCTGCCAAGTGGGCTCTTGAGTTTGGCTTCTTGGGGAAAAGTGCCTCCTTTCAAAGCCAACTTGCCTAACTAGCCTGCAGCCCATTCTGGGCTTTTGCCTACAAAAATTCCATAAGGACGAGGATTTCTCCCAGACCAAAGCTGCCCCCTCCTCCAAACCTAGCTGCCATCGGTGGCCCAAACGCGCCCTACAAAATGACATCTGCCAAGTGGGCTCCTGAGTTTGGCTTCTTGGGGAAAAGTGCCTCCTTTCAAAGCCAACTTGCCTGCAGCCCGTGCTGGGCTTTAGACTACAAAAATTCCATAAGGACGAGGATTTCTCCCAGACCAAAGCTGCCCCCTCCTCCAAACCTGGCTGCCATCGGAGGCCCAAACGCGCCCCACAAAATGACATCTGCATTGAGGGTTCTTGAGTTTGGCTTCTTGGGGAAAAGTGCGTCCTTTCGGAGCCAACTTGCCTAACTTGCCTGCGGCCCGTCCTGGGCTTTTGCTACAAAAATTCCATAAGGACGAGGATTTCTCCCAGACCAAAGCTGCCCCCTCCTCCAAACCTGGCTGCCATCGGAGGCCCAAACGCGCCCTACAAAATGACATCTGCCAAGTGGGCTCTTGAGTTTGGCTTTCTGGGGAAAAGTGCCTCCTTTCGGAGTCAACTTGCCTGCGGCCCATGCTGGGCTTTTGCCTACAAAAATTCCATAAGGACGAGGATTTCTCCCAGACCAAAGCTGCCCCCTCCTCCAAACCTGGCTGCCATCGGAGGCCCAAACGTGCCCTACAAAATGACATCTGCCAAGTGGGCTCTTGAGTTTGGCTTCTTGGGTGGAAGTGCCTCCTTTCAAAGCCAACTTGCCTGCGGCCCGTACTGGGCTTTTGAGTACAAAAATTCCAGAAGGACGAGGATTTCTCCCAGACCAAAGCTGCCCCCTCCTCCAAACCTGGCTGCCATCGGAGGCCCAAACGCGCCCTACAATAGGACATCTGCATTGTGGGTTCTTGAGTTTGGCTTCCTGGGGAAAAGTGCCTCCTTTCAAAGCCAACTTGCCTAACTTGCCTGCGGCCCGTCCTGGGCTTTTGCCTACAAAAATTCCATAAGGACAAGGATTCCTCCCAGACCAAAGCTGCCCCCTCCTCCAAACCTGGCTGCCATCGGAGGCCCAAACGCGCCCTACAAAATGACATCTGCCAAGTGGGCTCTTGAGTTTGGCTTCCTGGGGAAAAGTGCCTCCTTTCGGATTCACCTTGCCTGCAGCCCATTCTGGGCTTTTGCCTACAAAAATTCCATAAGGACGAGGATTTCTCCCAGACCAAAGCTGCCCCCTCCTCCAAACCTAGCTGCCATCGGTGGCCCAAACGCGCCCTACAAAATGACATCTGCCAAGTGGGCTCCTGAGTTTGGCTTCTTGGGGAAAAGTGCCTCCTTTCAAAGCCAACTTGCCTGCGGCCCGTCCTGGGCTTTTGCTACAAAAATTCCATAAGGACGAGGATTTCTCCCAGACCAAAGCTGCCCCCTCCTCCAAACCTGGCTGCCATCGGAGGCCCAAACGCGCCCTACAAAATGACATCTGCCAAGTGGGCTCTTGAGTTTGGCTTACTGGGGAAAAGTGCCTCCTTTCGGAGTCAACTTGCCTGCGGCCCATGCAGGGCTTTTGCCTACAAAAATTCCAGAAGGACGAGGATTTCTCCCAGACCAAAGCTGCCCCCTCCTCCAAACCTGGCTGCCATCGGAGGCCCAAACGTGCCCTACAAAATGACATCTGCCAAGTGGGCTCTTGAGTTTGGCTTCTTGGGTGGAAGTGCCTCCTTTCAAAGCCAACTTGCCTGCGGCCCGTCCTGGGCTTTTGCCTACAAAAATTCCATAAGGACGAGGATTTCTCCCAGACCAAAGCTGCCCCCTCCTCCAAACCTGGCTGCCATCGGAGGCCCAAACGTGCCCTACAAAATGACATCTGCCAAGTGGGCTCTTGAGTTTGGCTTCCTGTGGAAAAGTGCCTCCTTTCGGAGTCAACTTGCCTGCGGCCCGTCCTGGGCTTTTGCCTACAAAAATTCCATAAGGACGAGGATTTCTCCCAGACCAAAGCTGCCCCCTCCTCCAAACCTGGCTGCCATCGGAGGCCCAAACGCGCCCTACAAAATGACACCTGCCAAGTGGGCTCTTGAGTTTGGCTTCTTGGGGGAAAGTGCCTCCTTTCAAAGCCAACTTGCCTGCGGCCCGTCCTGGGCTTTTGAGTACAAAAATTCCAGAAGGACGAGGATTTCTCCCAGACCAAAGCTGCCCCCTCCTCCAAACCTGGCTGCCATCGGAGGCCCAAACGCGCCCTACAAAATGACACCTGCATTGTGGGTTCTTGAGTTTGGCTTCTTGGGGAAAAGTGCCTCCTTTCAAAGCCAACTTGCCTAACTTGCCTGCTGACCATGCGGGGTTTTTGCCTACAAAAATTCCATAAGGACGAGGATTTCTCCCAGACCAAAGCTGCCCCCTCCTCCAAACCTGGCTGCCATCGGAGGCCCAAACGCGCCCTACAAAATGACATCTGCCAAGTGGGCTCTTGAGTTTGGCTTCTGGGGGAAAAGTGCCTCCTTTCGGAGTCAACTTGTAGGCGGCCCATGCAGGGCTTTTGCCTACAAAAATTCCATAAGGACGAGGATTTCTCCCAGACCAAAGCTGCCCCCTCCTCCAAACCTGGCTGCCATCGGAGGCCCAAACGTGCCCTACAAAATGACATCTGCCAAGTGGGCTCTTGAGTTTGGCTTCTTGGGTGGAAGTGCCTCCTTTCAAAGCCAACTTGCCTGCGGCCCGTCCTGGGCTTTTGCCTACAAAAAATTCCATAAGGACGAGGATTTCTCCCAGACCAAAGCTGCCCCCTCCTCCAAACCTGGCTGCCATCGGAGGCCCAAACGCGCCCTACAAAATGACACCTGCCAAGTGGGCTCTTGAGTTTGGCTTCTTGGGTGGAAGTGCCTCCTTTCAAAGCCAACTTGCCTGCGGCCCGTCCTGGGCTTTTGAGTACAAAAATTCCATAAGGACGAGGATTTCTCCCAGACCAAAGCTGCCCCCTCCTCCAAACCTGGCTGCCATCGGAGGCCCAAACGTGCCCTACAAAATGACATCTGCCAAGTGGGCTCTTGAGTTTGGCTTCTTGGGGAAAAGTGCCTCCTTTCAAAGCCAACTTGCCTAACTAGCCTACAGCCCATTCTGGGCTTTTGCCTACAAAAATTCCATAAGGACGAGGATTTCTCCCAGACCAAAGCTGCCCCCTCCTCCAAACCTAGCTGCCATCGGTGGCCCAAACGCGCCCTACAAAATGACATCTGCCAAGTGGGCTCCTGAGTTTGGCTTCTTGGGGAAAAGTGCCTCCTTTCAAAGCCAACTTGCCTGCAGCCCGTGCTGGGCTTTAGACTACAAAAATTCCATAAGGACGAGGATTTCTCCCAGACCAAAGCTGCCCCCTCCTCCAAACCTGGCTGCCATCGGAGGCCCAAACGCGCCCCACAAAATGACATCTGCATTGAGGGTTCTTGAGTTTGGCTTCTTGGGGAAAAGTGCCTCCTTTCGGAGCCAAGTTGCCTAACTTGCCTGCGGCCCGTCCTGGGCTTTTGCTACAAAAATTCCATAAGGACGAGGATTTCTCCCAGACCAAAGCTGCCCCCTCCTCCAAACCTGGCTGCCATCGGAGGCCCAAACGCGCCCTACAAAATGACATCTGCCAAGTGGGCTCTTGAGTTTGGCTTTCTGGGGAAAAGTGCCTCCTTTCGGAGTCAACTTGCCTGCGGCCCATGCAGGGCTTTTGCCTACAAAAATTCCAGAAGGACGAGGATTTCTCCCAGACCAAAGCTGCCCCCTCCTCCAAACCTGGCTGCCATCGGAGGCCCAAACGTGCCCTACAAAATGACATCTGCCAAGTGGGCTCTTGAGTTTGGCTTCTTGGGTGGAAGTGCCTCCTTTCAAAGCCAACTTGCCTGCGGCCCGTACTGGGCTTTTGAGTACAAAAATTCCATAAGGACGAGGATTTCTCCCAGACCAAAGCTGCCCCCTCCTCCAAACCTGGCTGCCATCGGAGGCCCAATCGCGCCCTACAATAGGACATCTGCATTGTGGGTTCTTGAGTTTGGCTTCCTGGGGAAAAGTGCCTCCTTTCAAAGCCAACTTGCCTAACTTGCCTGCGGCCCGTCCTGGGCTTTTGCCTACAAAAATTCCATAAGGACAAGGATTTCTCCCAGACCAAAGCTGCCCCCTCCTCCAAACCTGGCTGCCATCGGAGGCCCAAACGCGCCCTACAAAATGACATCTGCCAAGTGGGCTCTTGAGTTTGGCTTCCTGGGGAAAAGTGCCTCCTTTCGGATTCACCTTGCCTGCAGCCCATTCTGGGCTTTTGCCTACAAAAATTCCATAAGGACGAGGATTTCTCCCAGACCAAAGCTGCCCCCTCCTCCAAACCTAGCTGCCATCGGTGGCCCAAACGCGCCCTACAAAATGACATCTGCCAAGTGGGCTCCTGAGTTTGGCTTCTTGGGGAAAAGTGCCTCCTTTCAAAGCCAACTTGCCTGCGGCCCGTCCTGGGCTTTTGCTACAAAAATTCCATAAGGACGAGGATTTCTCCCAGACCAAAGCTGCCCCCTCCTCCAAACCTGGCTGCCATCGGAGGCCCAAACGCGCCCTACAAAATGACATCTGCCAAGTGGGCTCTTGAGTTTGGCTTTCTGGGGAAAAGTGCCTCCTTTCGGAGTCAACTTGCCTGCGGCCCATGCAGGGCTTTTGCCTACAAAAATTCCATAAGGACGAGGATTTCTCCCAGACCAAAGCTGCCCCCTCCTCCAAACCTGGCTGCCATCGGAGGCCCAAACGTGCCCTACAAAATGACATCTGCCAAGTGGGCTCTTGAGTTTGGCTTCTTGGGTGGAAGTGCCTCCTTTCAAAACCAACTTGCCTGCGGCCCGTCCTGGGCTTTTGCCTACAAAAATTCCATAAGGACGAGGATTTCTCCCAGACCAAAGCTGCCCCCTCCTCCAAACCTGGCTGCCATCGGAGGCCCAAACGTGCCCTACAAAATGACATCTGCCAAGTGGGCTCTTGAGTTTGGCTTCCTGTGGAAAAGTGCCTCATTTCGGAGTCAACTTGCCTGCGGCCCGTCCTGGGCTTTTGAGTACAAAAATTCCATAAGGACGAGGATTTCTCCCAGACCAAAGCTGCCCCCTCCTCCAAACCTGGCTGCCATCGGAGGCCCAAACGCGCCCTACAAAATGACACCTGCCAA
Organism: Cinclus cinclus; assembly: GCF_963662255.1. Taxonomy (NCBI): domain Eukaryota; kingdom Metazoa; phylum Chordata; class Aves; order Passeriformes; family Cinclidae; genus Cinclus; species Cinclus cinclus. The sequence goes on from NW_026912062.1 coordinate 341,584, forward strand.
GTGGGCTCTTGAGTTTGGCTTCTTGGGGGAAAGTGCCTCCTTTCAAAGCCAACTTGCCTGCGGCCCGTCCTGGGCTTTTGAGTACAAAAATTCCAGAAGGACGAGGATTTCTCCCAGACCAAAGCTGCCCCCTCCTCCAAACCTGGCTGCCATCGGAGACCCAAACGCGCCCTACAAAATGACATCTGCATTGTGGGTTCTTGAGTTTGGCTTCTTGCGGAAAAGTGCCTCCTTTCAAAGCCAACTTGCCTAACTTGCCTGCGGCCCATGCGGGGTTTTTGGCTACAAAAATTCCATAAGGACGAGGATTTCTCCCAGACCAAAGCTGCCCCCTCCTCCAAACCTGGCTGCCATCGGAGGCCCAAACGCGCCCTACAAAATGACATCTGCCAAGTGGGCTCTTGAGTTTGGCTTCTTGGGGAAAAGTGCCTCCTTTCGGAGTCAACTTGCCGGCGGCCCATGCAGGGCTTTTGCCTACAAAAATTCCATAAGGACGAGGATTTCTCCCAGACCAAAGCTGCCCCCTCCTCCAAACCTGGCTGCCATCGGAGGCCCAAACGCGCCCTACAAAATGACATCTGCCAAGTGGGCTCTTGAGTTTGGCTTCTTGGGGAAAAGTGCCTCATTTCGAAGCCAACTTGCCTGCGTCACGTCCCGGGCTTGTGCCTACAAAAATTCCATAAGGACGAGGATTTCTCCCAGACCAAAGCTGCCCCCTCCTCCAAACCTGGCTGCCATCGGAGGCCCAAACGTGCCCTACAAAATGACACCTGCCAAGTGGGCTCTTGAGTTTGGCTTCTTGGGTGGAAGTACCTCCTTTCAAAGCCAACTTGCCTGCGGCCCGTCCTGGGCTTTTGCCTCCAAAAATTCCATAAGGACGAGGATTTCTCCCAGAACAAAGCTGCCCCCTCCTCCATACCTGGCTGCCATCGGTGGCCCAAACGCTCCCTACAAAATGACATCTGCCAAGTGGGCTCCTGAGTTTGGCTTCTTGGGGGAAAGTGCCTCCTTTCAAAGCCAACTTGCCTGCAGCCCGTGCTGGGCTTTAGACTACAAAAATTCCATAAGGACGAGGATTTCTCCCAGACCAAAGCTGCCCCCTCCTCCAAACCTGGCTGCCATCGGAGGCCCAAACGCGCCCCACAAAATGACATCTGCATTGAGGGTTCTTGAGTTTGGCTTCTTGGGGAAAAGTGCCTCCTTTCGGAGCCAACTTGCCTAACTTGCCTGCGGCCCATCCTGGGCTTTTGCTACAAAAATTCCATAAGGACGAGGATTTCTCCCAGACCAAAGCTGCCCCCTCCTCCAAACCTGGCTGCCATCGGAGGCCCAAACGCGCCCCACAAAATGACATCTGCATTGAGGGTTCTTGAGTTTGGCTTCTTGGGGAAAAGTGCCTCCTTTCGGAGCCAACTTGCCTAACTTGCCTGCGGCCCGTCCTGGGCTTTTGCTACAAAAATTCCATAAGGACGAGGATTTCTCCCAGACCAAAGCTGCCCCCTCCTCCAAACCTGGCTGCCATCGGAGGCCCAAACGCGCCCTACAAAATGACATCTGCATTGTGGGTTCTTGAGTTTGGCTGCTTGGGGAAAAGTGCCTCCTTTCAAAGCAACTTGCCTAACTTGCCTGCGGCCCATGCGGGGTTTTTGCCTACAAAAATTCCATAAGGACGAGGATTTCTCCCAGACCAAAGCTGCCCCCTCCTCCAAACCTGGCTGCCATCGGAGGCCCAAACGCGCCCTACAAAATGACACCTGCCAAGTGGGCTCTTGAGTTTGGCTTCTTGGGGAAAAGTGACTCCTTTCAAAGCCAACTTGCCTGCGTCCCGTCCCGGGCTTTTGCTACAAAAATTCCATAAGGACAAGGATTTCTCCCAGACCAAAGCTGCCCCCTCCTCCAAACCTGGCTGCCATCGGAGGCCCAAACGCGCCCTACAAAATGACATCTGCCAAGTGGGCTCTTGAGTTTGGCTTCTTGGGTGGAAGTACCTCCTTTCAAAGCCAACTTGCCTGCGGCCCGTGCTGGGCTTTTGCCTACAAAAATTCCATAAGGACGAGGATTTCTCCCAGACCAAAGTTGCCCCCTCCTCCAAACCTGGCAGCCATCGGAGGCCCAAACGCGCCCTACAAAATGACATCTGCATTGAGGGTTCTTGAGTTTGGCTTCTTGGGGAAAAGTGCCTCCTTTCGGAGCCAACATGCCTAACTTGCCTGCGGCCCGTCCTGGGCTTTTGCTACAAAAATTCCATAAGGACGAGGATTTCTCCCAGACCAAAGCTGCCCCCTCCTCCAAACCTGGCTGCCATCGGAGGCCCAAACGCGCCCTACAAAATGACATCTGCCAAGTGGGCTCTTGAGTTTGGCTTCCTGGAGAAAAGTGCCTCCTTTCGGAGTCAACTTGCCTGCGGCCCGTCCTGGGCTTTTGCCTACAAAAATTCCATAAGGACGAGGATTTCTCCCAGACCAAAGCTGCCCCCTCCTCCAAACCTGGCTGCCATCGGAGGCCCAAACGCGCCCTACAAAATGACATCTGCCAAGTGTGCTCTTGAGTTTGGCTTCTTGGGGAAAAGTGCCTCCTTTCAAAGCGAATTTGCCTAACTAGCCTGCGGCCCGTGCTGGGCATTAGACTACAAAAATTCCATAAGGACGAGGATTTCTCCCAGACCAAAGCTGCCCCCTCCTCCAAACCTGGCTGCCATCGGAGGCCCAAACGTGCCCCAAAAAATGACACCTGCATTGAGGGTTCTTGAGTTTGGCTTACTGGGGAAAAGTGCCTCCTTTCGGAGTCAACTTGCCTGCGGCCCATGCAGGGCTTTTGCCTACAAAAATTCCAGAAGGACGAGGATTTCTCCCAGACCAAAGCTGCCCCCTCCTCCAAACCTGGCTGCCATCGGAGGCCCAAACGTGCCCTACAAAATGACACCTGCCAAGTGGGCTCTTGAGTTTGGCTTCTTGGGTGGAAGTGCCTCCTTTCAAAGCCAACTTGCCTGCGGCCCGTCCTGGGCTTTTGCCTACAAAAATTCCATAAGGACGAGGATTTCTCCCAGACCAAAGCTGCCCCCTCCTCCAAACCTGGCTGCCATCGGAGGCCCAAACGCGCCCTACAAAATGACATCTGCCAAGTGGGCTCTTGAGTTTGGCTTCTTGCGGAAAAGTGCCTCCTTTCAAAGCCAACTTGCCTAACTATCCTGCGGCGCGTGCTGGGCTTTAGACTACAAAAATTCCATAAGGACGAGGATTTCTCCCAGACCAAAGCTGCCCCCTCCTCCAAACCTGGCTGCCATCGGAGGCCCAAACGCGCCCCACAAAATGACATCTGCCAAGTGGGCTCTTGAGTTTGGCTTCTTGGGTGGAAGTGCCTCCTTTCGGAGCCAACTTGCCTAACTTGCCTGCGGCCCGTCCTGGGCTTTTGCCTCCAAAAATTCCATAAGGACGAGGATTTCTCCCAGAACAAAGCTGCCCCCTCCTCCAAACCTGGCTGCCATCGGAGGCCCAAACGCGCCCTACAAAATGACACCTGCCAAGTGGGCTCTTGAGTTTGGCTTCTTGGGGAAAAGTGACTCCTTTCAAAACCAACTTGCCTGCGTCCCGTCCCGGGCTTTTGCTACAAAAATTCCATAAGGACGAGGATTCCTCCCAGACCAAAGCTGCCCCCTCCTCCAAACCTGGCTGCCATCGGAGGCCCAAACGCGCCCTACAAAATGACATCTGCATTGAGGGTTCTTGAGTTTGGCTTCTTGGGGAAAAGTGCCTCCTTTCGGAGTCAACTTGCCTGCGGCTCATGCAGGGCTTTTGCCTACAAAAATTCCATAAGGACGAGGATTTCTCCCAGACCAAAGCTGCCCCCTCCTCCAAACCTGGCTGCCATCGGAGGCCCAAACGTGCCCTACAAAATGACATCTGCCAAGTGGGCTCTTGAGTTTGGCTTCTTGGGTGGAAGTGCCTCCTTTCAAAGCCAACTTGCCTGCGGCCCGTCCTGGGCTTTTGCCTACAAAAATTCCAGAAGGACGAGGATTTGTCCCAGACCAAAGCTGCCCCCTCCTCCAAACCTGGCTGCCATCGGAGGCCCAAACGCGCCCTACAAAATGACACCTGCCAAGTGGGCTCTTGAGTTTGGCTTCTTGGGGAAAAGTGACTCCTTTCAAAACCAACTTGCCTGCATCCCGTCCCGGGCTTTTGCTACAAAAATTCCATAAGGACGAGGATTCCTCCCAGACCAAAGCTGCCCCCTCCTCCAAACCTGGCTGCCATCGGAGGCCCAAACGCGCCCTACAAAATGACATCTGCCAAGTGGGCTCTTGAGTTTGGCTTTCTGGGGAAAAGTGCCTCCTTTCGGAGTCAACTTGCCTGCGGCCCATGCAGGGCTTTTGCCGACAAAAATTCCATAAGGACGAGGATTTCTCCCAGACCAAAGCTGCCCCCTCCTCCAAACCTGGCTGCCATCGGAGGCCCAAACGTGCCCTACAAAATGACATCTGCCAAGTGGGCTCTTGAGTTTGGCTTCTTGGGTGGAAGTACCTCCTTTCAAAGCCAACTTGCCTACGGCCCGTCCTGGGCTTTTGCCTACAAAAATTCCATAAGGACGAGGATTTCTCCCAGACCAAAGCTGCCCCCTCCTCCAAACCTGGCTGCCATCGGAGGCCCAAACGCGCCCCACAAAATGACACCTGCATTGAGGGTTCTTGAGTTTGGCTTCTTGGGGAAAAGTGCCTCCTTTCGGAGTCAACTTGCCTGCGGCCCGTCCTGGGCTTTTGCCTACAAAAATTCCAGAAGGACGAGGATTTCTCCCAGACCAAAGCTGCCCCCTCCTCCAAACCTGGCTGCCATCGGAGGCCCAAACGCGCCCTACAAAATGACACCTGCCAAGTGGGCTCTTGAGTTTGGCTTCTTGCGGAAAAGTGACTCCTTTCAAAACCAACTTGCCTGCGTCCCGTCCCGGGCTTTTGCTACAAAAATTCCATAAGGACGAGGATTCCTCCCAGACCAAAGCTGCCCCCTCCTCCAAACCTGGCTGCCATCGGAGGCCCAAACGCGCCCTACAAAATGACATCTGCCAAGTGGGCTCTTGAGTTTGGCTTCCTGGGGAAAAGTGCCTCCTTTCGGAGTCAACTTGCCTGCGGCCCATGCAGGGCTTTTGCCTACAAAAATTCCAGAAGGACGAGGATTTCTCCCAGAACAAAGCTGCCCCCTCCTCCAAACCTGGCTGCCATCGGAGGCCCAAACGTGCCCTACAAAATGACATCTGCCAAGTGGGCTCTTGAGTTTGGCTTCTTGGGTGGAAGTACCTCCTTTCAAAGCCAACTTGCCTGCGGCCCGTCCTGGGCTTTTGCCTCCAAAAATTCCATAAGGACGAGGATTTCTCCCAGACCAAAGCTGCCCCCTCCTCCAAACCTGGCTGCCATCGGAGGCCCAAACGCGCCCTACAAAATGACATCTGCCAAGTGGGCTCTTGAGTTTGGCTTCTTGCGGAAAAGTGCCTCCTTTCAAAGCCAACTTGCCTAACTAGCCTGCGGCCCGTCCTGGGCTTTAGACTACAAAAATTCCATAAGGACGAGGATTTCTCCCAGACCAAAGCTGCCCCCTCCTCCAAACCTGGCTGCCATCGGAGGCCCAAACGCGCCCTACAAAATGACATCTGCATTGTGGGTTCTTGAGTTTGGCTTCTTGGGGAAAAGTGCCTCCTTTCAAAGCCAACTTGCCTAACTTGCCTGCGGCCCATGCGGGGTTTTTGCCTACAAAAATTCCATAAGGACGAGGATTTCTCCCAGACCAAAGCTGCCCCCTCCTCCAAACCTGGCTGCCATCGGAGGCCCAAACGCGCCCTACAAAATGACACCTGCCAAGTGGGCTCTTGAGTTTGGCTTCTTGGGGAAAAGTGACTCCTTTCAAAACCAACTTGCCTGCGTCCCGTCCTGGGCTTTTGCTACAAAAATTCCATAAGGACGAGGATTCCTCCCAGACCAAAGCTGCCCCCTCCTCCAAACCTGGCTGCCATCGGAGGCCCAAACGCGCCCTACAAAATGACATCTGCCAAGTGGGCTCTTGAGTTTGGCTTTCTGGGGAAAAGTGCTTCCTTTCGGAGTCAACTTGCCTGCGGCCCATGCAGGGCTTTTGCCGACAAAAATTCCATAAGGACGAGGATTTCTCCCAGACCAAAGCTGCCCCCTCCTCCAAACCTGGCTGCCATCGGAGGCCCAAACGTGCCCTACAAAATGACATCTGCCAAGTGGGCTCTTGAGTTTGGCTTCTTGGGTGGAAGTACCTCCTTTCAAAGCCAACTTGCCTGCGGCCCGTCCTGGGCTTTTGCCTACAAAAATTCCATAAGGACGAGGATTTCTCCCAGACCAAAGCTGCCCCCTCCTCCAAACCTGGCTGCCATTGGAGGCCCAAACGCGCCCTACAAAATGACATCTGCCAAGTGGGCTCTTGAGTTTGGCTTCTTGCGGAAAAGTGACTCCTTTCAAAACCAACTTGCCTGCGTCCCGTCCCGGGCTTTTGCTACAAAAATTCCATAAGGACGAGGATTCCTCCCAGACCAAAGCTGCCCCCTCCTCCAAACCTGGCTGCCATCGGAGGCCCAAACGCGCCCTACAAAATGACATCTGCCAAGTGGGCTCTTGAGTTTGGCTTCCTGGGGAAAAGTGCCTCCTTTCGGAGTCAACTTGCCTGCGGCCCATTCAGGGCTTTTGCCTACAAAAATTCCATAAGACGAGGATTTCTCCCAGAACAAAGCTGCCCCCTCCTCCAAACCTGGCTGCCATCGGAGGCCCAAACGTGCCCTACAAAATGACATCTGCCAAGTGGGCTCTTGAGTTTGGCTTCTTGGGTGGAAGTACCTCCTTTCAAAGCCAACTTGCCTGCGGCCCGTCCTGGGCTTTTGCCTCCAAAAATTCCATAAGGACGAGGATTTCTCCCAGACCAAAGCTGCCCCCTCCTCCAAACCTGGCTGCCATCGGAGGCCCAAACGCGCCCTACAAAATGACATCTGCCAAGTGGGCTCTTGAGTTTGGCTTCTTGCGGAAAAGTGCCTCCTTTCAAAGCCAACTTGCCTAACTAGCCTGCGGCCCGTCCTGGGCTTTAGACTACAAAAATTCCATAAGGACGAGGATTTCTCCCAGACCAAAGCTGCCCCCTCCTCCAAACCTGGCTGCCATCGGAGGCCCAAACGCGCCCTACAAAATGACATCTGCATTGTGGGTTCTTGAGTTTGGCTTCTTGGGGAAAAGTGCCTCCTTTCAAAGCCAACTTGCCTAACTTGCCTGCGGCCCATGCGGGGTTTTTGCCTACAAAAATTCCATAAGGACGAGGATTTCTCCCAGACCAAAGCTGCCCCCTCCTCCAAACCTGGCTGCCATCGGAGGCCCAAACGCGCCCTACAAAATGACACCTGCCAAGTGGGCTCTTGAGTTTGGCTTCTTGCGGAAAAGTGACTCCTTTCAAAACCAACTTGCCTGCGTCCCGTCCCGGGCTTTTGCTACAAAAATTCCATAAGGACGAGGATTTCTCCCAGACCAAAGCTGCCCCCTCCTCCAAACCTGGCTGCCATTGGAGGCCCAAACGCGCCCTACAAAATGACATCTGCCAAGTGGGCTCTTGAGTTTGGCTTCTTGGGGGAAAGTGCCTCCTTTCAAAGCCAACTTGCCTAACTAGCCTGCGGCCCGTGCTGGGCTTTAGACTACAAAAATTCCATAAGGACGAGGATTTCTCCCAGACCAAAGCTGCCCCCTCCTCCAAACCTGGCTGCCATCAGAGGCCCAAACGCGCCCCACAAAATGACATCTGCCAAGTGGGCTCTTGAGTTTGGCTTCTTGGGGAAAAGTGCCTCCTTTCGGAGCCAACTTGCCTAACTTGCCTGCGGCCCGTCCTGGGCTTTTGAGTACAAAAATTCCAGAAGGACGAGGATTTCTCCCAGACCAAAGCTGCCCCCTCCTCCAAACCTGGCTGCCATCGGAGGCCCAAACGCGCCCCACAAAATGACACCTGCATTGAGGGTTCTTGAGTTTGGCTTCTTGGGGAAAAGTGCCTCCTTTCGGAGTCAACTTGCCTGCGGCCCATGCAGGGCTTTTGCCTCCAAAAATTCCATAAGGACGAGGATTTCTCCCAGACCAAAGCTGCCCCCTCCTCCAAACCTGGCTGCCATCGGAGGCCCAAACGCGCCCTACAAAATGACACCTGCCAAGTGGGCTCTTGAGTTTGGCTTCTTGCGGAAAAGTGACTCCTTTCAAAACCAACTTGCCTAACTAGCCTGCAGCCCATTCTGGGCTTTTGCCTCCAAAAATTCCATAAGGACGAGGATTTCTCCCAGACCAAAGCTGCCCCCTCCTCCAAACCTAGCTGCCATCGGTGGCCCAAACGCGCCCTACAAAATGACATCTGCCAAGTGGGCTCTTGAGTTTGGCTTCTTGGGGAAAAGTGCCTCCTTTCAAAGCCAACTTGACTGCCGCCCGTGCTGGGCTTTAGACTACAAAAATTCCATAAGGACGAGGATTTCTCCCAGACCAAAGCTGCCCCCTCCTCCAAACCTAGCTGCCATCGGTGGCCCAAACGCGCCCTACAAAATGACATCTGCCAAGTGGGCTCTTGAGTTTGGCTTCTTGGGGAAAAGTGCCTCCTTTCGGAGCCAACTTGCCTAACTTGCCTGCGGCCCGTCCTGGGCTTTTGAGTACAAAAATTCCAGAAAGACGAGGATTTCTCCCAGACCAAAGCTGCCCCCTCCTCCAAACCTGGCTGCCATCAGAGGCCCAAACGCGCCCCACAAAATGACATCTGCCAAGTGGGCTCTTGAGTTTGGCTTCTTGGGTGGAAGTGCCTCCTTTCGGAGCCAACTTGCCTAACTTGCCTGCGGCCCGTCCTGGGCTTTTGCCTCCAAAAATTCCATAAGGACGAGGATTTCTCCCAGAACAAAGCTGCCCCCTCCTCCAAACCTGGCTGCCATCGGAGGCCCAAACGCGCCCTACAAAATGACACCTGCCAAGTGGGCTCTTGAGTTTGGCTTCTTGGGGAAAAGTGCCTCCTTTCGGAGTCAACTTGCCTGCGGCTCATGCAGGGCTTTTGCCTACAAAAATTCCATAAGGACGAGGATTTCTCCCAGACCAAAGCTGCCCCCTCCTCCAAACCTGGCTGCCATCGGAGGCCCAAACGTGCCCTACAAAATGACATCTGCCAAGTGGGCTCTTGAGTTTGGCTTCTTGGGTGGAAGTGCCTCCTTTCAAAGCCAACTTGCCTGCGGCCCGTCCTGGGCTTTTGCCTACAAAAATTCCAGAAGGACGAGGATTTCTCCCAGACCAAAGCTGCCCCCTCCTCCAAACCTGGCTGCCATCGGAGGCCCAAACGCGCCCTACAAAATGACACCTGCCAAGTGGGCTCTTGAGTTTGGCTTCTTGGGGAAAAGTGACTCCTTTCAAAACCAACTTGCCTGCGTCCCGTCCCGGGCTTTTGCTACAAAAATTCCATAAGGACGAGGATTCCTCCCAGACCAAAGCTGCCCCCTCCTCCAAACCTGGCTGCCATCGGAGGCCCAAACGCGCCCTACAAAATGACATCTGCCAAGTGGGCTCTTGAGTTTGGCTTTCTGGGGAAAAGTGCCTCCTTTCGGAGTCAACTTGCCTGCGGCCCATGCAGGGCTTTTGCCGACAAAAATTCCATAAGGACGAGGATTTCTCCCAGACCAAAGCTGCCCCCTCCTCCAAACCTGGCTGCCATCGGAGGCCCAAACGTGCCCTACAAAATGACATCTGCCAAGTGGGCTCTTGAGTTTGGCTTCTTGGGTGGAAGTACCTCCTTTCAAAGCCAACTTGCCTACGGCCCGTCCTGGGCTTTTGCCTACAAAAATTCCATAAGGACGAGGATTTCTCCCAGACCAAAGCTGCCCCCTCCTCCAAACCTGGCTGCCATCGGAGGCCCAAACGCGCCCCACAAAATGACACCTGCATTGAGGGTTCTTGAGTTTGGCTTCTTGGGGAAAAGTGCCTCCTTTCGGAGTCAACTTGCCTGCGGCCCGTCCTGGGCTTTTGCCTACAAAAATTCCAGAAGGACGAGGATTTCTCCCAGACCAAAGCTGCCCCCTCCTCCAAACCTGGCTGCCATCGGAGGCCCAAACGCGCCCTACAAAATGACACCTGCCAAGTGGGCTCTTGAGTTTGGCTTCTTGCGGAAAAGTGACTCCTTTCAAAACCAACTTGCCTGCGTCCCGTCCCGGGCTTTTGCTACAAAAATTCCATAAGGACGAGGATTTCTCCCAGACCAAAGCTGCCCCCTCCTCCAAACCTGGCTGCCATCGGAGGCCCAAACGCGCCCTACAAAATGACATCTGCCAAGTGGGCTCTTGAGTTTGGCTTCCTGGGGAAAAGTGCCTCCTTTCGGAGTCAACTTGCCTGCGGCCCATGCAGGGCTTTTGCCTACAAAAATTCCAGAAGGACGAGGATTTCTCCCAGACCAAAGCTGCCCCCTCCTCCAAACCTGGCTGCCATCGGAGGCCCAAACGCGCCCTACAAAATGACATCTGCCAAGTGGGCCCTTGAGTTTGGCTTCTTGCGGAAAAGTGCCTCCTTTCAAAGCCAACTTGCCTAACTAGCCTGCGGCCCGTCCTGGGCTTTAGACTACAAAAATTCCATAAGGACGAGGATTTCTCCCAGACCAAAGCTGCCCCCTCCTCCAAACCTGGCTGCCATCGGAGGCCCAAACGTGCCCCACAAAATGACATCTGCCAAGTGGGCTCTTGAGTTTGGCTTCCTGGGGAAAAGTGCCTCCTTTCGGAGTCAACTTGCCTGCGGCCCGTCCTGGGCTTTTGCCTCCAAAAATTCCAGAAGGACGAGGATTTCTCCCAGACCAAAGCTGCCCCCTCCTCCAAACCTGGCTGCCATCGGAGGCCCAAACGCGCCCCACAAAATGACACCTGCCAAGTGGGCTCTTGAGTTTGGCTTCTTGGGGAAAAGTGACTCCTCTCAAAACCAACTTGCCTGCGTCCCGTCCCGGGCTTTTGCTACAAAAATTTCATAAGGACGAGGATTCCTCCCAGACCAAAGCTGCCCCCTCCTCCAAACCTGGCTGCCATCGGAGGCCCAAACGCGCCCTACAAAATGACATCTGCCAAGTGGGCTCTTGAGTTTGGCTTTCTGGGGAAAAGTGCCTCCTTTCGGAGTCAACTTGCCTGCGGCCCATGCAGGGCTTTTGCCGACAAAAATTCCATAAGGACGAGGATTTCTCCCAGACCAAAGCTGCCCCCTCCTCCAAACCTGGCTGCCATCGGAGGCCCAAACGTGCCCTACAAAATGACATCTGCCAAGTGGGCTCTTGAGTTTGGCTTCTTGGGTGGAAGTACCTCCTTTCAAAGCCAACTTGCCTACGGCCCGTCCTGGGCTTTTGCCTACAAAAATTCCATAAGGACGAGGATTTCTCCCAGACCAAAGCTGCCCCCTCCTCCAAACCTGGCTGCCATCGGAGGCCCAAACGCGCCCCACAAAATGACACCTGCATTGAGGGTTCTTGAGTTTGGCTTCTTGGGGAAAAGTGCCTCCTTTCGGAGTCAACTTGCCTGCGGCCCGTCCTGGGCTTTTGCCTACAAAAATTCCAGAAGGACGAGGATTTCTCCCAGACCAAAGCTGCCCCCTCCTCCAAACCTGGCTGCCATCGGAGGCCCAAACGCGCCCTACAAAATGCCACCTGCCAAGTGGGCTCTTGAGTTTGGCTTCTTGCGGAAAAGTGACTCCTTTCAAAACCAACTTGCCTGCGTCCCGTCCCGGGCTTTTGCTACAAAAATTCCATAAGGACGAGGATTCCTCCCAGACCAAAGCTGCCCCCTCCTCCAAACCTGGCTGCCATCGGAGGCCCAAACGCGCCCTACAAAATGACATCTGCCAAGTGGGCTCTTGAGTTTGGCTTCCTGGGGAAAAGTGCCTCCTTTCGGAGTCAACTTGCCTGCGGCCCATGCAGGGCTTTTGCCTACAAAAATTCCAGAAGGACGAGGATTTCTCCCAGAACAAAGCTGCCCCCTCCTCCAAACCTGGCTGCCATCGGAGGCCCAAACGTGCCCTACAAAATGACATCTGCCAAGTGGGCTCTTGAGTTTGGCTTCTTGGGTGGAAGTACCTCCTTTCAAAGCCAACTTGCCTGCGGCCCGTCCTGGGCTTTTGCCTCCAAAAATTCCATAAGGACGAGGATTTCTCCCAGACCAAAGCTGCCCCCTCCTCCAAACCTGGCTGCCATCGGAGGCCCAAACGCGCCCCACAAAATGACACCTGCATTGAGGGTTCTTGAGTTTGGCTTCCTGGGGAAAAGTGCCTCCTTTCGGAGTCAACTTGCCTGCGGCCCATGCAGGGCTTTTGCCTACAAAAATTCCATAAGGACGAGGATTTCTCCCAGACCAAAGCTGCCCCCTCCTCCAAACCTGGCTGCCATCGGAGGCCCAAACGCGCCCTACAAAATGACACCTGCCAAGTGGGCTCTTGAGTTTGGCTTCTTGGGTGGAAGTGCCTCCTTTCAAAGCCAACTTGCCTGCGGCCCGTCCTGGGCTTTTGCCTACAAAAATTCCATAAGGACGTGGATTTCTCCCAGACCAAAGCTGCCCCCTCCTCCAAACCTGGCTGCCATCGGAGGCCCAAACGCGCCCCACAAAATGACACCTGCCAAGTGGGCTCTTGAGTTTGGCTTCTTGCAGAAAAGTGCCTCCTTTTAAAGCCAACTTGCCTAACTAGCCTGCGGCCCGTCCTGGGCTTTTGCTACAAAAATTCCATAAGGACGAGGATTCCTCCCAGACCAAAGCTGCCCCCTCCTCCAAACCTGGCTGCCATCGGAGGCCCAAACGCGCCCTACAAAATGACATCTGCCAAGTGGGCTCTTGAGTTTGGCTTTCTGGGGAAAAGTGCCTCCTTTCGGAGTCAACTTGCCTGCGGCCCATGCAGGGCTTTTGCCGACAAAAATTCCATAAGGACGAGGATTTCTCCCAGACCAAAGCTGCCCCCTCCTCCAAACCTGGCTGCCATCGGAGGCCCAAACGTGCCCTACAAAATGACATCTGCCAAGTGGGCTCTTGAGTTTGGCTTCTTGGGTGGAAGTACCTCCTTTCAAAGCCAACTTGCCTACGGCCCGTCCTGGGCTTTTGCCTACAAAAATTCCATAAGGACGAGGATTTCTCCCAGACCAAAGCTGCCCCCTCCTCCAAACCTGGCTGCCATCGGAGGCCCAAACGCGCCCCACAAAATGACACCTGCATTGAGGGTTCTTGAGTTTGGCTTCTTGGGGAAAAGTGCCTCCTTTCGGAGTCAACTTGCCTGCGGCCCGTCCTGGGCTTTTGCCTACAAAAATTCCAGAAGGACGAGGATTTCTCCCAGACCAAAGCTGCCCCCTCCTCCAAACCTGGCTGCCATCGGAGGCCCAAACGCGCCCCACAAAATGACACCTGCCAAGTGGGCTCTTGAGTCTGGCTTCTTGGGGAAAATTGACTCCTTTCAAAACCAACTTGCCTGCGTCCCGTCCCGGGCTTTTGCTACAAAAATTCCATAAGGACGAGGATTCCTCCCAGACGAAAGCTGCCCCCTCCTCCAAACCTGGCTGCCATCGGAGGCCCAAACGCGCCCTACAAAATGACACCTGCCAAGTGGGCTCTTGAGTTTGGCTTCTTGGGGAAAAGTGCCTCCTTTCGGAGTCAACTTGCCTGCGGCTCATGCAGGGCTTTTGCCTACAAAAGTTCCATAAGGACGAGGATTTCTCCCAGACCAAAGCTGCCCCCTCCTCCAAACCTGGCTGCCATCGGAGGCCCAAACGTGCCCTACAAAATGACATCTGCCAAGTGGGCTCTTGAGTTTGGCTTCTTGGGTGGAAGTGCCTCCTTTCAAAGCCAACTTGCCTGCGGCCCGTCCTGGGCTTTTGCCTAAAAAAATTCCATAAGGACGAGGATTTCTCCCAGACCAAAGCTGCCCCCTCCTCCAAACCTGGCTGCCATCGGAGGCCCAAACGCGCCCCACAAAATGACATCTGCATTGAGGGTTCCTGAGTTTGGCTTCTGGGGAAAATTGCCTCCTTTCGGAGTCAACTTGCCTAACTTGGTTGCGGCCCATGCTGGGTTTTTGCCTACAAAAATTCCATAAGGTCGAGGATTTCTCCCAGACCAAAGCTGCCCCCTCCTCCAAACCTGGCTGCCATCGGAGGCCCAAACGCGCCCTACAAAATGACATCTGCCAAGTGGGCTCTTGAGTTTGGCTTCCTGGGGAAAAGTGCCTCCTTTCGGAGTCAACTTGCCTGCGTCCCGTCCCGGGCTTTTGCTACAAAAATTCCATAAGGACGAGGATTCCTCCCAGACCAAAGCTGCCCCCTCCTCCAAACCTGGCTGCCATCGGAGGCCCAAACGCGCCCTACAAAATGACATCTGCCAAGTGGGCTCTTGAGTTTGGCTTTCTGGGGAAAAGTGCCTCCTTTCGGAGTCAACTTGCCTGCGGCCCATGCAGGGCTTTTGCCGACAAAAATTCCATAAGGACGAGGATTTCTCCCAGACCAAAGCTGCCCCCTCCTCCAAACCTGGCTGCCATCGGAGGCCCAAACGTGCCCTACAAAATGACATCTGCCAAGTGGGCTCTTGAGTTTGGCTTCTTGGGTGGAAGTACCTCCTTTCAAAGCCAACTTGCCTGCGGCCCGTCCTGGGCTTTTGCCTCCAAAAATTCCATAAGGACGAGGATTTCTCCCAGACCAAAGCTGCCCCCTCCTCCAAACCTGGCTGCCATCGGAGGCCCAAACGCGCCCCACAAAATGACACCTGCATTGAGGGTTCTTGTGTTTGGCTTCCTGGGGAAAAGTGCCTCCTTTCGGAGTCAACTTGCCTGCGGCCCATGCAGGGCTTTTGCCGACAAAAATTCCATAAGGACGAGGATTTCTCCCAGACCAAAGCTGCCCCCTCCTCCAAACCTGGCTGCCATCGGAGGCCCAAACGCGCCCTACAAAATGACACCTGCCAAGTGGGCTCTTGAGTTTGGCTTCTTGGGTGGAAGTGCCTCCTTTCAAAGCCAACTTGCCTGCGGCCCGTCCTGGGCTTTTGCCTACAAAAATTCCATAAGGACGTGGATTTCTCCCAGACCAAAGCTGCCCCCTCCTCCAAACCTGGCTGCCATCGGAGGCCCAAACGCGCCCTACAAAATGACATCTGCCAAGTGGGCCCTTGAGTTTGGCTTCTTGCGGAAAAGTGCCTCCTTTCAAAGCCAACTTGCCTAACTAGCCTGCGGCCCGTCCTGGGCTTTAGACTACAAAAATTCCATAAGGACGAGGATTTCTCCCAGACCAAAGCTGCCCCCTCCTCCAAACCTGGCTGCCATCGGAGGCCCAAACGCGCCCCACAAAATGACACCTGCATTGAGGGTTCTTGAGTTTGGCTTCTTGGGGAAAAGTGCCTCCTTTCGGAGTCAACTTGCCTGCGGCCCGTCCTGGGCTTTTGCCTACAAAAATTCCAGAAGGACGAGGATTTCTCCCAGACCAAAGCTGCCCCCTCCTCCAAACCTGGCTGCCATCGGAGGCCCAAACGCGCCCTACAAAATGACACCTGCCAAGTGGGCTCTTGAGTTTGGCTTCTTGCGGAAAAGTGACTCCTTTCAAAACCAACTTGCCTGCGTCCCGTCCCGGGCTTTTGCTACAAAAATTCCATAAGGACGAGGATTTCTCCCAGACCAAAGCTGCCCCCTCCTCCAAACCTGGCTGCCATCGGAGGCCCAAACGCGCCCTACAAAATGACATCTGCCAAGTGGGCTCTTGAGTTTGGCTTCCTGGGGAAAAGTGCCTCCTTTCGGAGTCAACTTGCCTGCGGCCCATGCAGGGCTTTTGCCTACAAAAATTCCAGAAGGACGAGGATTTCTCCCAGACCAAAGCTGCCCCCTCCTCCAAACCTGGCTGCCATCGGAGGCCCAAACGCGCCCTACAAAATGACATCTGCCAAGTGGGCCCTTGAGTTTGGCTTCTTGCGGAAAAGTGCCTCCTTTCAAAGCCAACTTGCCTAACTAGCCTGCGGCCCGTCCTGGGCTTTAGACTACAAAAATTCCATAAGGACGAGGATTTCTCCCAGACCAAAGCTGCCCCCTCCTCCAAACCTGGCTGCCATCGGAGGCCCAAACGTGCCCCACAAAATGACATCTGCCAAGTGGGCTCTTGAGTTTGGCTTCCTGGGGAAAAGTGCCTCCTTTCGGAGTCAACTTGCCTGCGGCCCGTCCTGGGCTTTTGCCTCCAAAAATTCCAGAAGGACGAGGATTTCTCCCAGACCAAAGCTGCCCCCTCCTCCAAACCTGGCTGCCATCGGAGGCCCAAACGCGCCCCACAAAATGACACCTGCCAAGTGGGCTCTTGAGTTTGGCTTCTTGGGGAAAAGTGACTCCTCTCAAAACCAACTTGCCTGCGTCCCGTCCCGGGCTTTTGCTACAAAAATTTCATAAGGACGAGGATTCCTCCCAGACCAAAGCTGCCCCCTCCTCCAAACCTGGCTGCCATCGGAGGCCCAAACGCGCCCTACAAAATGACATCTGCCAAGTGGGCTCTTGAGTTTGGCTTTCTGGGGAAAAGTGCCTCCTTTCGGAGTCAACTTGCCTGCGGCCCATGCAGGGCTTTTGCCGACAAAAATTCCATAAGGACGAGGATTTCTCCCAGACCAAAGCTGCCCCCTCCTCCAAACCTGGCTGCCATCGGAGGCCCAAACGTGCCCTACAAAATGACATCTGCCAAGTGGGCTCTTGAGTTTGGCTTCTTGGGTGGAAGTACCTCCTTTCAAAGCCAACTTGCCTACGGCCCGTCCTGGGCTTTTGCCTACAAAAATTCCATAAGGACGAGGATTTCTCCCAGACCAAAGCTGCCCCCTCCTCCAAACCTGGCTGCCATCGGAGGCCCAAACGCGCCCCACAAAATGACACCTGCATTGAGGGTTCTTGAGTTTGGCTTCTTGGGGAAAAGTGCCTCCTTTCGGAGTCAACTTGCCTGCGGCCCGTCCTGGGCTTTTGCCTACAAAAATTCCAGAAGGACGAGGATTTCTCCCAGACCAAAGCTGCCCCCTCCTCCAAACCTGGCTGCCATCGGAGGCCCAAACGCGCCCTACAAAATGCCACCTGCCAAGTGGGCTCTTGAGTTTGGCTTCTTGCGGAAAAGTGACTCCTTTCAAAACCAACTTGCCTGCGTCCCGTCCCGGGCTTTTGCTACAAAAATTCCATAAGGACGAGGATTCCTCCCAGACCAAAGCTGCCCCCTCCTCCAAACCTGGCTGCCATCGGAGGCCCAAACGCGCCCTACAAAATGACATCTGCCAAGTGGGCTCTTGAGTTTGGCTTCCTGGGGAAAAGTGCCTCCTTTCGGAGTCAACTTGCCTGCGGCCCATGCAGGGCTTTTGCCTACAAAAATTCCAGAAGGACGAGGATTTCTCCCAGAACAAAGCTGCCCCCTCCTCCAAACCTGGCTGCCATCGGAGGCCCAAACGTGCCCTACAAAATGACATCTGCCAAGTGGGCTCTTGAGTTTGGCTTCTTGGGTGGAAGTACCTCCTTTCAAAGCCAACTTGCCTGCGGCCCGTCCTGGGCTTTTGCCTCCAAAAATTCCATAAGGACGAGGATTTCTCCCAGACCAAAGCTGCCCCCTCCTCCAAACCTGGCTGCCATCGGAGGCCCAAACGCGCCCCACAAAATGACACCTGCATTGAGGGTTCTTGAGTTTGGCTTCCTGGGGAAAAGTGCCTCCTTTCGGAGTCAACTTGCCTGCGGCCCATGCAGGGCTTTTGCCTACAAAAATTCCATAAGGACGAGGATTTCTCCCAGACCAAAGCTGCCCCCTCCTCCAAACCTGGCTGCCATCGGAGGCCCAAACGCGCCCTACAAAATGACACCTGCCAAGTGGGCTCTTGAGTTTGGCTTCTTGGGTGGAAGTGCCTCCTTTCAAAGCCAACTTGCCTGCGGCCCGTCCTGGGCTTTTGCCTACAAAAATTCCATAAGGACGTGGATTTCTCCCAGACCAAAGCTGCCCCCTCCTCCAAACCTGGCTGCCATCGGAGGCCCAAACGCGCCCCACAAAATGACACCTGCCAAGTGGGCTCTTGAGTTTGGCTTCTTGCAGAAAAGTGCCTCCTTTTAAAGCCAACTTGCCTAACTAGCCTGCGGCCCGTCCTGGGCTTTTGCTACAAAAATTCCATAAGGACGAGGATTCCTCCCAGACCAAAGCTGCCCCCTCCTCCAAACCTGGCTGCCATCGGAGGCCCAAACGCGCCCTACAAAATGACATCTGCCAAGTGGGCTCTTGAGTTTGGCTTTCTGGGGAAAAGTGCCTCCTTTCGGAGTCAACTTGCCTGCGGCCCATGCAGGGCTTTTGCCGACAAAAATTCCATAAGGACGAGGATTTCTCCCAGACCAAAGCTGCCCCCTCCTCCAAACCTGGCTGCCATCGGAGGCCCAAACGTGCCCTACAAAATGACATCTGCCAAGTGGGCTCTTGAGTTTGGCTTCTTGGGTGGAAGTACCTCCTTTCAAAGCCAACTTGCCTACGGCCCGTCCTGGGCTTTTGCCTACAAAAATTCCATAAGGACGAGGATTTCTCCCAGACCAAAGCTGCCCCCTCCTCCAAACCTGGCTGCCATCGGAGGCCCAAACGCGCCCCACAAAATGACACCTGCATTGAGGGTTCTTGAGTTTGGCTTCTTGGGGAAAAGTGCCTCCTTTCGGAGTCAACTTGCCTGCGGCCCGTCCTGGGCTTTTGCCTACAAAAATTCCAGAAGGACGAGGATTTCTCCCAGACCAAAGCTGCCCCCTCCTCCAAACCTGGCTGCCATCGGAGGCCCAAACGCGCCCCACAAAATGACACCTGCCAAGTGGGCTCTTGAGTCTGGCTTCTTGGGGAAAATTGACTCCTTTCAAAACCAACTTGCCTGCGTCCCGTCCCGGGCTTTTGCTACAAAAATTCCATAAGGACGAGGATTCCTCCCAGACGAAAGCTGCCCCCTCCTCCAAACCTGGCTGCCATCGGAGGCCCAAACGCGCCCTACAAAATGACACCTGCCAAGTGGGCTCTTGAGTTTGGCTTCTTGGGGAAAAGTGCCTCCTTTCGGAGTCAACTTGCCTGCGGCTCATGCAGGGCTTTTGCCTACAAAAGTTCCATAAGGACGAGGATTTCTCCCAGACCAAAGCTGCCCCCTCCTCCAAACCTGGCTGCCATCGGAGGCCCAAACGTGCCCTACAAAATGACATCTGCCAAGTGGGCTCTTGAGTTTGGCTTCTTGGGTGGAAGTGCCTCCTTTCAAAGCCAACTTGCCTGCGGCCCGTCCTGGGCTTTTGCCTAAAAAAATTCCATAAGGACGAGGATTTCTCCCAGACCAAAGCTGCCCCCTCCTCCAAACCTGGCTGCCATCGGAGGCCCAAACGCGCCCCACAAAATGACATCTGCATTGAGGGTTCCTGAGTTTGGCTTCTGGGGAAAATTGCCTCCTTTCGGAGTCAACTTGCCTAACTTGGTTGCGGCCCATGCTGGGTTTTTGCCTACAAAAATTCCATAAGGTCGAGGATTTCTCCCAGACCAAAGCTGCCCCCTCCTCCAAACCTGGCTGCCATCGGAGGCCCAAACGCGCCCTACAAAATGACATCTGCCAAGTGGGCTCTTGAGTTTGGCTTCCTGGGGAAAAGTGCCTCCTTTCGGAGTCAACTTGCCTGCGTCCCGTCCCGGGCTTTTGCTACAAAAATTCCATAAGGACGAGGATTCCTCCCAGACCAAAGCTGCCCCCTCCTCCAAACCTGGCTGCCATCGGAGGCCCAAACGCGCCCTACAAAATGACATCTGCCAAGTGGGCTCTTGAGTTTGGCTTTCTGGGGAAAAGTGCCTCCTTTCGGAGTCAACTTGCCTGCGGCCCATGCAGGGCTTTTGCCGACAAAAATTCCATAAGGACGAGGATTTCTCCCAGACCAAAGCTGCCCCCTCCTCCAAACCTGGCTGCCATCGGAGGCCCAAACGTGCCCTACAAAATGACATCTGCCAAGTGGGCTCTTGAGTTTGGCTTCTTGGGTGGAAGTACCTCCTTTCAAAGCCAACTTGCCTGCGGCCCGTCCTGGGCTTTTGCCTCCAAAAATTCCATAAGGACGAGGATTTCTCCCAGACCAAAGCTGCCCCCTCCTCCAAACCTGGCTGCCATCGGAGGCCCAAACGCGCCCCACAAAATGACACCTGCATTGAGGGTTCTTGTGTTTGGCTTCCTGGGGAAAAGTGCCTCCTTTCGGAGTCAACTTGCCTGCGGCCCATGCAGGGCTTTTGCCGACAAAAATTCCATAAGGACGAGGATTTCTCCCAGACCAAAGCTGCCCCCTCCTCCAAACCTGGCTGCCATCGGAGGCCCAAACGCGCCCTACAAAATGACACCTGCCAAGTGGGCTCTTGAGTTTGGCTTCTTGGGTGGAAGTGCCTCCTTTCAAAGCCAACTTGCCTGCGGCCCGTCCTGGGCTTTTGCCTACAAAAATTCCATAAGGACGTGGATTTCTCCCAGACCAAAGCTGCCCCCTCCTCCAAACCTGGCTGCCATCGGAGGCCCAAACGCGCCCTACAAAATGACATCTGCCAAGTGGGCCCTTGAGTTTGGCTTCTTGCGGAAAAGTGCCTCCTTTCAAAGCCAACTTGCCTAACTAGCCTGCGGCCCGTCCTGGGCTTTAGACTACAAAAATTCCATAAGGACGAGGATTTCTCCCAGACCAAAGCTGCCCCCTCCTCCAAACCTGGCTGCCATCGGAGGCCCAAACGTGCCCCACAAAATGACATCTGCCAAGTGGGCTCTTGAGTTTGGCTTCCTGGGGAAAAGTGCCTCCTTTCGGAGTCAACTTGCCTGCGGCCCATGCAGGTCTTTTGCCGACAAAAATTCCATAAGGACGAGGATTTCTCCCAGACCAAAGCTGCCCCCTCCTCCAAACCTGGCTGCCATCGGAGGCCCAAACGCGCCCTACAAAATGACATCTGCCAAGTGGGCTCTTGAGTTTGGCTTCTTGCGGAAAAGTGCCTCGTTTCAAAGCCAACTTGCCTAACTAGCCTGCAGCCCATTCTGGGCTTTTGCCTACAAAAATTCCATAAGGACGAGGATTTCTCCCAGACCAAAGCTGCCCCCTCCTCCAAACCTAGCTGCCATCGGTGGCCCAAACGCGCCCCACAAAATGACATCTGCCAAGTGGGCTCTTGAGTTTGGCTTCTTGGGGGAAAGTGCCTCCTTTCGGAGCCAACTTGCCTGCCGCCCGTGCTGGGCTTTAGACTACAAAAATTCCATAAGGATGAGGATTTCTCCAAGACCAAAGCTGCCCCCTCCTCCAAACCTGGCTGCCATCGGAGGCCCAAACGCGCCCCACAAAATGACATCTGCATTGAGGGTTCTTGAGTTTGGCTTCTTGGGGAAAAGTGCCTCCTTTCGGAGCCAACTTGCCTAACTTGCCTGCGGCCCGTCCTGGGCTTTTGAGTACAAAAATTCCAGAAGGACGAGGATTTCTCCCAGACCAAAGCTGCCCCCTCCTCCAAACCTGGCTGCCATCGGAGGCCCAAACGCGCCCCACAAAATGACATCTGCATTGAGGGTTCCTGAGTTTGGCTTCTTGGGGAAAATTGCCTCCTTTCGGAGTCAACTTGCCTAACTTGCCTGCGGCCCATGCTGGGTTTTTGCCTACAAAAATTCCATAAGGACGAGGATTTCTCCCAGACCAAAGCTGCCCCCTCCTGCAAACCTGGCTGCCATCGGAGGCCCAAATGCGCCCTACAAAATGACACCTGCCAAGTGGGCTCTTGAGTTTGGCTTCTTGGGGAAAAGTGACTCCTTTCAAAACCAACTTGCCTGCGTCCCGTCCCGGGCTTTTGCTACAAAAATTCCATAAGGACGAGGATTCCTCCCAGACCAAAGCTGCCCCCTCCTCCAAACCTGGCTGCCATCGGAGGCCCAAACGCGCCCTACAAAATGACTTCTGCCAAGTGGGCTCTTGAGTTTGGCTTCTTGGGGAAAAGTGCCTCCTTTCGGAGTCAACTTGCCTGCGGCTCATGCAGGGCTTTTGCCTACAAAAATTCCATAAGGACGAGGATTTCTCCCAGACCAAAGCTGCCCCCTCCTCCAAACCTGGCTGCCATCGGAGGCCCAAACGTGCCCTACAAAATGACATCTGCCAAGTGGGCTCTTGAGTTTGGCTTCTTGGGGAAAAGTGACTCCTTTCAAAACCAACTTGCCTGCGTCCCGTCCCGGGCTTTTGCTACAAAAATTCCATAAGGACGAGGATTTCTCCCAGACCAAAGCTGCCCCCTCCTCCTAACCTGGCTGCCATCGGAGGCCCAAACGCGACCTACAAAATGACATCTGCCAAGTGGGCTCTTGAGTTTGGCTTTCTGGGGAAAAGTGCCTCCTTACGGAGTCGACTTGCCTGCGGCCCATGCAGGGCTTTTGCCGACAAAAATTCCATAAGGACGAGGATTTCTCCCAGACCAAAGCTGCCCCCTCCTCCAAACCCGGCTGCCATCGGAGGCCCAAACGCGCCCCACAAAATGACATCTGCATTGAGGGTTCTTGAGTTTGGCTTCTTGGGGAAAAGTGCCTCCTTTCGGAGCCAACTTGCCTAACTTGCCTGCGGCCCGTCCTGGGCTTTTGAGTACGAAAATTCCAGAAGGACGAGGATTTCTCCCAGACCAAAGCTGCCCCCTCCTCCAAACCTGGCTGCCATCGGAGGCCCAAACACGCCCTACAAAATGACACCTGCCAAGTGGGCTCTTGAGTTTGTCTTCTTGCGGAAAAATGACTCCTTTCAAAACCAACTTGCCTGCGTCCCGTCCCGGGCTTTTGCTACAAAAATTCCATAAGGACGAGGATTCCTCCCAGACCAAAGCTGCCCCCTCCTCCAAACCTGGCTGCCATCGGAGGCCCAAACGCGCCCTACAAAATGACATCTGCCAAGTGGGCTCTTGAGTTTGGCTTCCTGGGGAAAAGTGCCTCCTTTCGGAGTCAACTTGCCTGCGGCCCATGCAGGGCTTTTGCCTACAAAAATTCCATAAGGACGAGGATTTCTCCCAGACCAAAGCTGCCCCCTCCTCCAAACCTGGCTGCCATCGGAGGCCCAAACGTGCCCTACAAAATGACATCTGCCAAGTGGGCTCTTGAGTTTGGCTTCTTGGGAGGAAGTACCTCCTTTCAAAGCCAACTTGCCTGCGGCCCGTCCTGGGCTTTTGCCTCCAAAAATTCCATAAGGACGAGGATTTCTCCCAGACCAAAGCTGCCCCCTCCTCCAAACCTGGCTGCCATCGGAGGCCCAAACGCGCCCCACAAAATGACATCTGCATTGAGGGTTCTTGAGTTTGGCTTCCTGGGGAAAAGGGCCTCCTTTCGGAGTCAACTTGCCTGCAGACCATGCAGGGCTTTTGCCTACAAAAATTCCATAAGGACGTGGATTTCTCCCAGACCAAAGCTGCCCCCTCCTCCAAACCTGGCTGCCATCGGAGGCCCAAACGCGCCCTACAAAATGACATCTGCCAAGTGGGCTCTTGAGTTTGGCTTCTTGCGGAAAAGTGCCTCCTTTCAAAGCCAACTTGCCTAACTAGCCTGCGGCCCGTGCTGGGCTTTAGACTACAAAAATTCCATAAGGACGAGGATTTCTCCCAGACCAAAGCTGCCCCCTCCTCCAAACCTGGCTGCCATCGGAGGCCCAAACGCGCCCCACAAAATGACATCTGCATTGAGGGTTCTTGAGTTTGGCTTCTTGCGGAAAAGTGCCTCTTTTCGGAGCCAACTTGCCTAACTTGCCTGCGGCCCGTCCTGGGCTTTTGCCTCCAAAAATTCCAGAAGGACGAGGATTTCTCCCAGGCCAAAGCTGCCCCCTCCTCCAAACCTGGCTGCCATCGGAGGCCGAAACGCGCCCCACAAAATGACATCTGCATTGAGGGTTCCTGAGTTTGGCTTCTTGGGGAAAATTGCCTCCTTTCGGAGTCAACTTGCCTAACTTGCCTGCGGCCCGTCCTGGGTTTTTGCTACAAAAATTCCATAAGGACGAGGATTTCTCCCAGACCAAAGCTGCCCCCTCCTCCAAACCTGGCTGCCATCGGAGGCCCAAACGCGCCCTACAAAATGACATCTGCCAAGTGGGCTCTTGAGTTTGGCTTCTTGGGGAAAAGTGCCTCCTTTCGGAGTCAACTTGCCTGCGGCTCATGCAGGGCTTTTGCCTACAAAAATTCCATAAGGACGAGGATTTCTCCCAGACCAAAGCTGCCCCCTCCTCCAAACCTGGCTGCCATCGGAGGCCCAAACGCGCCCTACAAAATGACATCTGCCAAGTGGGCTCTTGAGTTTGGCTTCTTGGGGGAAAGTGCCTCCTTTCAAAGCCAACTTGCCTAACTAGCCTGCGGCCCGTGCTGGGCTTTAGACTACAAAAATTCCAGAAGGACGAGGATTTCTCCCAGACCAAAGCTGCCCCCTCCTCCAAACCTGGCTGCCATCGGAGGCCCAAACGTGCCCTACAAAATGACATCTGCCAAGTGGGCTCTTGAGTTTGGCTTCTTGGGAGGAAGTACCTCCTTTCAAAGCCAACTTGCCTGCGGCCCGTCCTGGGCTTTTGCCTCCAAAAATTCCATAAGGACGAGGATTTCTCCCAGACCAAAGCTGCCCCCTCCTCCAAACCTGGCTGCCATCGGAGGCCCAAACGCGCCCCACAAAATGACATCTGCATTGAGGGTTCTTGAGTTTGGCTTCCTGGGGAAAAGTGCCTCCTTTCGGAGTCAACTTGCCTGCAGACCATGCAGGGCTTTTGCCTACAAAAATTCCATAAGGACGAGGATTTCTCCCAGACCAAAGCTGCCCCCTCCTCCAAACCTGGCTGCCATCGGAGGCCCAAACGCGCCCTACAAAATGACATCTGCCAAGTGGGCTCTTGAGTTTGGCTTCTTGCGGAAAAGTGCCTCCTTTCAAAGCCAACTTGCCTAACTAGCCTGTGGCCCGTGGTGGGCTTTAGACTACAAAAATTCCATAAGGACGAGGATTTCTCCCAGACCAAAGCTGCCCCCTCCTCCAAACCTGGCTGCCATCGGAGGCCCAAACGCGCCCCACAAAATGACATCTGCATTGAGGGTTCTTGAGTTTGGCTTCTTGCGGAAAAGTGCCTCTTTTCGGAGCCAACTTGCCTAACTTGCCTGCGGCCCGTCCTGGGCTTTTGCCTCCAAAAATTCCAGAAGGACGAGGATTTCTCCCAGGCCAAAGCTGCCCCCTCCTCCAAACCTGGCTGCCATCAGAGGCCCAAACGTGCCCTACAAAATGACATCTGCCAAGTGGGCTCTTGAGTTTGGCTTCCTGGGGAAAAGTGCCTCCTTTCGGAGTCAACTTGCCTGCGGCCCATGCAGGGCTTTTGCCGACAAAAATTCCATAAGGACGAGGATTTCTCCCAGACCAAAGCTGCCCCCTCCTCCAAACCTAGCTGCCATCGGTGGCCCAAACGCGCCCTACAAAATGACATCTGCCAAGTGGGCTCCTGAGTTTGGCTTCTTGGGGGAAAGTGCCTCCTTTCAAAGCCAACTTGCCTGCCGCCCGTGCTGGGCTTTAGACTACAAAAATTCCATAAGGACGAGGTTTTCTCCCAGACCAAAGCTGCCCCCTCCTCCAAACCTGGCTGCGATCGGAGGCCCAAACGCGCCCTACAAAATGACATCTGCATTGAGGGTTCTTGAATTTGGCTTCTTTGGGAAAAGTGCCTCCTTTCGGAGCCAACTTGCCTAACTTGCCTGCGGCCCGTCCTGGGCTTTTGCCTCCAAAAATTCCAGAAGGACGAGGATTTCTCCCAGGCCAAAGCTGCCCCCTCCTCCAAACCTGGCTGCCATCGGAGGCCGAAACGCGCCCCACAAAATGACATCTGCATTGAGGGTTCCTGAGTTTGGCTTCTTGGGGAAAATTGCCTCCTTTAGGAGTCAACTTGCCTAACTTGCCTGCGGCCCGTCCTGGGTTTTTGCTACAAAAATTCCATAAGGACGAGGATTTCTCCCAGACCAAAGCTGCCCCCTCCTCCAAACCTGGCTGCCATCGGAGGCCCAAACGCGCCCTACAAAATGACATCTGCCAAGTGGGCTCTTGAGTTTGGCTTCTTGGGGAAAAGTGCCTCCTTTCGGAGTCAACTTGCCTGCGGCTCATGCAGGGCTTTTGCCTACAAAAATTCCATAAGGACGAGGATTTCTCCCAGACCAAAGCTGCCCCCTCCTCCAAACCTGGCTGCCATCGGAGGCCCAAACGTGCCCTACAAAATGACATCTGCCAAGTGGGCTCTTGAGTTTGGCTTCTTGGGTGGAAGTGCCTCCTTTCAAAGCCAACTTGCCTGCGGACCGTCCTGGGCTTTTGCCTACAAAAATTCCATAAGGACGAGGATTTCTCCCAGACCAAAGCTGCCCCCTCCTCCAAACCTGGCTGCCATTGGAGGCCCAAACGCGCCCTACAAAATGACATCTGCCAAGTGGGCTCTTGAGTTTGGCTTCTTGGGGGAAAGTGCCTCCTTTCAAAGCCAACTTGCCTAACTAGCCTGCGGCCCGTGCTGGGCTTTAGACTACAAAAATTCCAGAAGGACGAGGATTTCTCCCAGACCAAAGCTGCCCCCTCCTCCAAACCTGGCTGCCATCGGAGGCCCAAACGCGCCCCACAAAATGACACCTGCATTGAGGGTTCTTGAGTTTGGCTTCCTGGGGAAAAGTGCCTCCTTTCGGAGTCAACTTGCCTGCGGCCCGTCCTGGGCTTTTGCCTACAAAAATTCCAGAAGGACGAGGATTTCTCCCAGACCAAAGCTGCCCCCTCCTCCAAACCTGGCTGCCATCGGAGGCCCAAACGTGCCCTACAAAATGACACCTGCCAAGTGGGCTCTTGAGTTTGGCTTCTTGGGGAAAAGTGCCTCCTTTCAAAGCCAACTTGCCTGCGGCCCGTCCTGGGTTTTTGCCTACAAAAATTCCATAAGGACGAGGATTTCTCCCAGACCAAAGCTGCCCCCTCCTTCAAACCTGGCTGCCATCGGAGGCCCAAACGCGCCCTACAAAATGACATCTGCCAAGTGGGCTCTTGAGTTTGGCTTCTTGGGGAAAAGTGCCTCCTTTCGGAGTCAACTTGCCTGCGGCTCATGCAGGGCTTTTGCCTACAAAAATTCCATAAGGACGAGGATTTCTCCCAGACCAAAGCTGCCCCCTCCTCCAAACCTGGCTGCCATCGGAGGCCCAAACGTGCCCTACAAAATGACATCTGCCAAGTGGGCTCTTGAGTTTGGCGTCTTGGGTGGAAGTGCCTCCTTTCAAAGCCAACTTGCCTGCGGCCCGTCCTGGGCTTTTGCCTACAAAAATTCCATAAGGACGAGGATTTCTCCCAGACCAAAGCTGCCCCCTCCTCCAAACCTGGCTGCCATCGGAGGCCCAAACGCGCCCTACAAAATGACATCTGCCAAGTGGGCTCTTGAGTTTGGCTTCTTGCGGAAAAGTGCCTGCTTTCAAAGCCAACTTGCCTAACTATCCTGCGGCCCACGCAGGGCTTTTGCCTACAAAAATTCCAGAAGGACGAGGATTTCTCCCAGACCAAAGCTGCCCCCTCCTCCAAACCTGGCTGCCATCGGAGGCCCAAACGCGCCCTACAAAATGACACCTGCCAAGTGGGCTCTTGAGTTTGGCTTCTTGGGGAAAAGTGCCTCCTTTCGGAGTCAACTTGCCTGCGGCCCATGCAGGGCTTTTGCCTCCAAAAATTCCATAAGGACGAGGATTTCTCCCAGAACAAAGCTGCCCCCTCCTCCAAACCTGGCTGCCATCGGAGGCCCAAACGCGCCCTACAAAATGACACCTGCCAAGTGGGCTCTTGAGTTTGGCTTCTTGGGGGAAAGTGCCTCCTTTCAAAGCCAACTTGCCTGCGTCCCGTCCTGGGCTTTTGCCTACAAAACTTCCATAAGGACGAGGATTTCTCCCAGAAGAAAGCTGCCCCCTCCTCCAAACCTGGCTGCCATCGGAGGCCCAAACGCGCCCTACAAAATGACATCTGCATTGTGGGTTCTTGAGTTTGGCTTCTTGGGGAAAAGTGCCTCCTTTCGGAGCCAACTTGCCTAACATGCCTGCGGCCCGTCCTGGGCTTTTGAGTACAAAAATTCCAGAGGGACGAGGATTTCTCCCAGACCAAAGCTGCCCCCTCCTCCAAACCTGGCTGCCATCGGAGGCCCAAACGCGCCCTTTAAAATGACATCTGCATTGTGGGTTCTTGAGTTTGGCTTCTTGGGGAAAAGTGCCTCCTTTCAAAGCCAACTTGCCTAACTTGCCTGCGGCCCGTCCTGGGCTTTTGCCTACAAAAATTCCAGAAGGAAAAGGATTTCTCCCAGACCAAAGCTGCTCCCTCCTCCAAACCTGGCTGCCATCGGAGGCCCAAACGCGCCCTACAAAATGACATCTGCCAAGTGGGCTCTTGAGTTTGGCTTCTTGGGGAAAAGTGACTCCTTTCAAAACCAACTTGCCTGCGTCCCGTCCCGGACGTTTGCTACAAAAATTCCATAAGGACGAGGATTTCTCCCAGACCAAAGCTGCCCCCTCCTCCAAACCTGGCTGCCATCGGAGGCCCAAACGTGCCCTACAAAATGACATCTGCCAAGTTGGCTCTTGAGTTTGGCTTCTTGGGTGGAAGTGCCTCATTTCGGAGTCAACTTGCCGGCGGCCCATGCAGGGCTTTTGCCTCCAAAAATTCCAGAAGGACGAGGATTTCTCCCAGACAAAAGCTGCCCCCTCCTCCAAACCTGGCTGCCATCGGAGGCCCAAACGCGCCCTACAAAATGACACCTGCCAAGTGGGCTCTTGAGTTTGGCTTCTTGGGGAAAAGTGCCTCCTTTCGGAGCCAAATTGCCTAACTTGCCTGCTGCCCGTCCTGGGCTTTAGACTACAAAAATTCCATAAGGACGAGGATTTCTCCCAGACCAAAGCTGCCCCCTCCTCCAAACCTGGCTGCCATCGGAGGCCCAAACGTGCCCTACAAAATGACACCTGCCAAGTGGGCTCTTGAGTTTGGCGTCTTGGGTGGAAGTGCCTCATTTCAAAGCCAACTTGCCTAACTAGCCTGCAGCCCATTCTGGGCTTTTGCCTACAAAAATTCCATAAGGACGAGGATTTCTCCCAGACCAAAGCTGCCCCCTCCTCCAAACCTGGCTGCCATCGGAGGCCCAAACGCGCCCCACAAAATGACATCTGCATTGAGGTTTCTTGAGTTTGGCTTCTTGGGGAAAAGTGCCTCCTTTCGGAGCCAACTTGCCTAACTTGCCTGCGGCACATGCAGGGCTTTTGCCTACAAAAATTCCAGAAGGACGAGGATTTCTCCCAGACCAAAGCTGCCCCCTCCTCCAAACCTGGCTGCCATCGGAGGCCCAAACGCGCCCTACAAAATGACATCTGCCAAGTGGGTTCTTGAGTTTGGCTTCCTGGGGAAAAGTGCCTCCTTTCAGAGTCAACTTGCCTGCGGCCCATGCAGGGCTTTTGCCTACAAAAATTCCAGAAGGACGAGGATTTCTCCCAGACCAAAGCTGCCCCCTCCTCCAAACCTGGCTGCCATCGGAGGCCCAAACGTGCCCTACAAAATGACACCTGCCAAGTGGGCTCTTGAGTTTGGCTTCTTGGGTGGAAGTACCTCCTTTCAAAGCCAACTTGCCTGCGGCCCGTCCTGGGCTTTTGCCTACAAAAATTCCATAAGGACGAGGATTTCTCCCAGACCAAAGCTGCCCCCTCCTCCAAACCTGGCTGCCATCGGAGGCCCAAACGCGCCCTACAAAATGACATCTGCCAAGTGGGCTCTTGAGTTTGGCTTCTTGGGGGAAAGTGCCTCCTTTCAAAGCCAACTTGCCTAACTAGACTGCAGCCCATTCTGGGCTTTAGACTACAAAAATTCCATAAGGACGAGGATTTCTCCCAGACCAAAGCTGCCCCCTCCTCCAAACCTGGCTGCCATCAGAGGCCCAAACGCGCCCTACAAAATGACATCTGCCAAGTGGGCTCTTGAGTTTGGCTTCTTGGGGAAAAGTGCCTCCTTTCGGATCCAACTTGCCTAACTTGCCTGCGGCCCGTCCTGGGCTTTAGACTACAAAAATTCCATAAGGACGAGGATTTCTCCCAGACCAAAGCTGCCCCCTCCTCCAAACCTGGCTGCCATCGGAGGCCCAAACGCGCCCCACAAAATGACACCTGCATTGAGGGTTCTTGAGTTTGGCTTCCTGGAGGAAAGTGCCTCCTTTTGGAGTCAACTTGCCTGCGGCCCATGCAGGGCTTTTGCCTACAAAAATTCCATAAGGACGAGGATTTCTCCCAGACCAAAGCTGCCCCCTCCTCCAAACCTGGCTGCCATCGGAGGCCCAAACGTGCCCTACAAAATGACACCTGCCAAGTGGGCTCTTGAGTTTGACTTCTTGGGTGGAAGTGCCTCCTTTCAAAGCCAACTTGCCTGCGGACCGTCCTGGGCTTTTGCCTACAAAAATTCCATAAGGACGAGGATTTCTCCCAGAACAAATCTGCCCCCTCCTCCAAACCTGGCTGCCATCAGAGGCCCAAACGCGCCCTACAAAATGACATCTGCCAAGTGGGCTCTTGAGTTTGGCTTCTTGGGGAAAAGTGCCTCCTTTCAAAGCCAACTTGCCTAACTTGCCTGCGGCCCGTCCTGGGCTTTTGCCTCCAAAAATTCAATAAGGACAAGGATTTCTCCCAGACCAAAGCTGCCCCCACCTCCAAACCTGGCTGCCATCGGAGGCCCAAACGCGCCCTACAAAATGACATCTGCCAAGTGGGCTCTTGAGTTTGGCTTCTTGGGGAAAAGTGCCTCCTTTCAGAGTCTACTTGCCGGCGGCCCATGCAGGGCTTTTGCCTACAAAAATTCCATAAGGACGAGGATTTCTCCCAGACCAAAGCTGCCCCCTCCTCCAAACCTGGCTGCCATCGGAGGCCCAAACGTGCCCTACAAAATGACATCTGCCAAGTGGGCTCTTGAGTTTGGCTTCTTGGGTGGAAGTGCCTCCTTTCAAAGCCAACTTGCCTGCGGCCCGTGCTGGGCTTTTGCCTCCAAAAATTCCATAAGGACGAGGATTTCTCCCAGACCAAAGCTGCCCCCTCCTCCAAACCTGGCTGCCATCGGAGGCCCAAACGTGCCCTACAAAATGACACCTGCCAAGTGGGCTCTTGAGTTTGGCTTCTTGGGGGGAAGTGCCTCCTTTCAAAGCCAACTTGCCTGCGGCCCGTGCTGGGCTTTTGCCTACAAAAATTCCAGAAGGACGAGGATTTCTCCCAGACCAAAGCTGCCCCCTCCTCCAAACCTGGCTGCCATCGGAGGCCCAAACGCGCCCTACAAAATGACACCTGCCAAGTGGGCTCTTGAGTTTGGCTTCTTGGGGAAAAGTGCCTCCTTTCAAAGCCAACTTGCCTAACTAGCCTGCAGCCCATTCTAGGCTTTTGCCTACAAAAATTCCATAAGGACGAGGATTTCTCCCAGACCAAAGCTGCCCCCTGCTCCAAACCTAGCTGCCATCGGTGGCCCAAACGCGCCCTACAAAATGACATCTGCCAAGTGGGCTCCTGAGTTTGGCTTCTTGGGGAAAAGTGCCTCCTTTCGGAGCCAACTTGCCTGCAGCCCGTGCTGGGCTTTAGACTACAAAAATTCCATAAGGACGAGGATTTCTCCCAGACCAAAGCTGCCCCCTCCTCCAAACCTGGCTGCCATCGGAGGCCCAAACGCGCCCCACAAAATGACATCTGCATTGAGGGTTCTTGAGTTTGTCTTCTTGGGGAAAAGTGCCTCCTTTCGGAGCCAACTTGCCTAACTTGCCTGCGGCCCATCCTGGGCTTTTGCTACAAAAATTCCATAAGGACGAGGATTTCTCCCAGACCAAAGCTGCCCCCTCCTCCAAACCTGGCTGCCATCGGAGGCCCAAACGCGCCCTACAAAATGACACCTGCCAAGTGGGCTCTTGAGTTTGGCTTCTTGGGGAAAAGTGACTCCTTTCAAAACCAACTTGCCTGCGTCCCGTCCCGGGCTTTTGCTACAAAAATTCCATAAGGACGAGGATTCCTCCCAGACCAAAGCTGCCCCCTCCTCCAAACCTGGCTGCCATCGGAGCCCAAACGTGCCCTACAAAATGACATCTGCCAAGTGGGCTCTTGAGTTTGGCTTTCTGGGGAAAAGTGCCTCCTATCGGAGTCATCTTGCCTGCGGCCCATGCAGGGCTTTTGCCTACAAAAATTCCATAAGGACGAGGATTTCTCCCAGACCAAAGCTGCCCCCTCCTCCAAACCTGGCTGCCATCGGAGGCCCAAACGCGCCCTACAAAATGACATCTGCCAAGTGGGCTCTTGAGTTTGGCTTCTTGGGGAAAAGTGCCTCCTTTCGGAGCCAAATTGCCTAACTTGCCTGCGGCCAGTCCTGGGCTTTTGCCTCCAAAAATTCCAGAAGGACGAGGATTTCTCCCAGACCAAAGCTGCCCCCTCCTCCAAACCTGGCTGCCATCGGAGGCCCAAACGCGCCCCACAAAATGACACCTGCATTGAGGGTTCTTGAGTTTGGCTTCCTGGGGAAAAGTGCCTCATTGCGGAGTCAACTTGCCTGCGGCCCATGCAGGGCTTTTGCCTACAAAAATTCCAGAAGGACGAGGATTTCTCCCAGACCAAAGCTGCCCCCTCCTCCAAACCTGGCTGCCATCGGAGGCCCAAACGTGCCCTACAAAATGACACCTGCCAAGTGGGCTCTTGAGTTTGGCGTCTTGGGTGGAAGTGCCTCCTTTCAAAGCCAACTTGCCTGCGGCCCGTCCTGGGCTTTTGCCTCCAAAAATTCCATAAGGACGAGGATTTCTCCCAGACCAAAGCTGCCCCCTCCTCCAAACCTGGCTGCCATCGGAGGCCCAAACGCGCCCTACAAAATGACACCTGCCAAGTGGGCTCTTGAGTTTGGCTTCTTGCGGAAAAGTGCCTCATTTCAAAGCCAACTTGCCTAACTACCCTGCGGCCCGTGCTGGGCTTTAGACTACAAAAATTCCATAAGGACGAGGATTTCTCCCAGACCAAAGCTGCCCCCTCCTCCAAACCTGGCTGCCATCGGAGGCCCAAACGCGCCCCACAAAATGACATCTGCATTGAGGGTTCTTGAGTTTGGCTTCTTAGGGAAAATTGCCTCCTTTCGGAGCCAACTTGCCTAACTTGCCTGCGGCCCGTCCTGGGCTTTTGCCTCCAAAAATTCCATAAGGACGAGGATTCCTCCCAGACCAAAGCTGCCCCCTCCTCCAAACCTGGCTGCCATCGGAGGCCCAAACGTGCCCTACAAAATGACATCTGCCAAGTGGGCTCTTGAGTTTGGCTTCTTGGGTGGAAGTGCCTCCTTTCAAAGCCAACTTGCCTGCGGCCCGTCCTGGGCTTTTGCCTACAAAAATTCCATAAGGACGAGGATTTCTCCCAGACCAAAGCTGCCCCCTCCTCCAAACCTGGCTGCCATCGGAGGCCCAAACGCGCCCTACAAAATGACATCTGCCAAGTGGGCTCTTGAGTTTGGCTTCTTGGGTGGAAGTGCCTCCTTTCAAAGCCAACTTGCCTAACTAGACTGCAGCCCATTCTGGGCTTTTGCCTACAAAAATTCCATAAGGACGAGGATTTCTCCCAGACCAAAGCTGCCCCCTCCTCCAAACCTGGCTGCCATCGGAGGCCCAAACGCGCCCCACAAAATGACATCTGCATTGAGGGTTCTTGAGTTTGGCTTCTTGGGGGAAAGTGCCTCCTTTCAAAGCCAACTTGCCTGCAGCCCGTGCTGGGCTTTAGACTACAAAAATTCCATAAGGACGAGGATTTCTCCCAGACCAAAGCTGCCCCCTCCTCCAAACCTGGCTGCCATCGGAGGCCCAAACGCGCCCTACAAAATGACATCTGCATTGAGGGTTCTTGAGTTTGGCTTCTTGGGGAAAAGTGCCTCCTTTCAAAGCCAACTTGCCTAACTTGCCTGCGGCCCGTCCTGGGTTTTTGCCTACAAAAATTCCATAAGGACAAGGATTTCTCCCAGACCAAAGCTGCCCCCACCTCCAAACCTGGCTGCCATCGGAGGCCCAAACGCGCCCTACAAAATGACATCTGCCAAGTGGGCTCTTGAGTTTGGCTTCTTGGGGAAAAGTGCCTCCTTTCAGAGTCAACTTGCCTGCGGCCCGTGCTGGGCTTTTGCCTCCAAAAATTCCATAAGGACGAGGATTTCTCCCAGACCAAAGCTGCCCCCTCCTCCAAACCTGGCTGCCATCGGAGGCCCAAACGCGCCCTACAAAATGACATCTGCCAAGTGGGCTCTTGAGTTTGGCTTCTTGGGTGGAAGTGCCTCCTTTCAAAGCCAACTTGCCTGCGGCCCGTCCTGGGCTTTTGCCTACAAAAATTCCATAAGGACGAGGATTTCTCCCAGACCAAAGCTGCCCCCTCCTCCAAACCTGGCTGCCATCGGAGGCCCAAACGCGCCCTACAAAATGACACCTGCCTAGTGGGCTCTTGAATTTGGCTTCTTGGGGAAAAGTGCCTCCTTTCAAAGCCAACTTGCCTAAATAGCCTGCAGCACATTCTGGGCTTTTGCCTACAAAAATTCCATAAGGACGAGGATTTCTCCCAGACCAAAGCTGCCCCCTCCTCCAAACCTAGCTGCCATCGGTGGCCCAAACGCGCCCTACAAAATGACATCTGCCAAGTGGGCTCCTGATTTTGGCTTCTTGGGGAAAAGTGCCGCCTTTCGGAGCCTACTTGCCTGCAGCCCGTGCTGGGCTTTAGACTACAAAAATTCCATAACGACGAGGATTTCTCCCAGACCAAATCTGCCCCCTCCTCCAAACCTGGCTGCCATCGGAGGCCCAAACGTGCCCCACAAAATGACATCTGCATTGAGGGTTCTTGAGTTTGGCTTCTTGGGGAAAAGTGCCTCCTTTCGGAGCCAACTTTCCTAACTTGCCTGCGGCCCGTCCTGGGCTTTTGCTACAAAAATTCCATAAGGACGAGGATTTCTCCCAGACCAAAGCTGCCCCCTCCTCCAAACCTGGCTGCCATCGGAGGCCCAAACGCGCCCTACAAAATGACACCTGCCAAGTGGGCTCTTGAGTTTGGCTTCTTGGGGAAAAGTGACTCCTTTCAAAACCAACTTGCCTGCGTCCCGTCCCGGGCTTTTGCTACAAAAATTCCATAAGGACGAGGATTCCTCCCAGAACAAAGCTGCCCCCTCCTCCAAACCTGGCTGCCATCGGAGGCCCAAACGCGCCCTACAAAATGACATCTGCCAAGTGGGCTCTTGAGTTTGGCTTTCTGGGGAAAAGTGCCTCCTTTCGGAGTCAACTTGCCTGCGGCCCGTCCTGGGCTTTTGCCTACAAAAATTCCATAAGGACGAGGATTTCTCCCAGACCAAAGCTGCCCCCTCCTCCAAACCTGGCTGCCATCGGAGGCCCAAACGTGCCCTACAAAATGACACCTGCCAAGTGGGCTCTTGAGTTTGGCGTCTTGGGTGGAAGTGCCTCCTTTCAAAGCCAACTTGCCTGCGGCCCGTCCTGGGCTTTTGCCTACAAAAATTCCATAAGGACGAGGATTTCTCCCAGACCAAAGCTGCCCCCTCCTCCAAACCTGGCTGCCATCGGAGGCCCAAACGCGCCCTACAAAATGACATTTGCCAAGTGGGCTCTTGAGTTTGGCTTCTTGCGGAAAAGTGCCTCATTTCAAAGCCAAGTTGCCTAACTAGCCTGCGGCCCGTGCTGGGCTTTAGACTACAAAAATTCCATAAGGACGAGGATTTCTCCCAGACCAAAGCTGCCCCCTCTTCCAAACCTGGCCGCCATCGGAGGCCCAAACGCGCCCCACAAAATGACATCTGCATTGAGGGTTCTTGAGTTTGGCTTCTTGGGGAAAAGTGCCACCTTTCGGAGCCAACTTGCCTAACTTGCCTGCGGCCCGTGCTGGGCTTTTGCCTACAAAAATTCCAGAAGGACGAGGATTCCTCCCAGACCAAAGCTGCCCCCTCCTCCAAACCTGGCTGCCATCGGAGGCCCAAACGTGCCCTACAAAATGACATCTGCCAAGTGGGCTCTTGAGTTTGGCTTCTTGGGTGGAAGTGCCTCCTTTCAAAGCCAACTTGCCTGCGGCCCGTCCTGGGCTTTTGCCTACAAAAATTCCATAAGGACGAGGATTTCTCCCAGACCAAAGCTGCCCCCTCCTCCAAACCTGGCTGCCATCGGAGGCCCAAACGCGCCCTACAAAATGACATCTGCCAAGTGGGCTCTTGAGTTTGGCTTCTTGGGTGGAAGTGCCTCCTTTCAAAGCCAACTTGCCTAACTAGCCTGCATCCCATTCTGGGCTTTTGCCTACAAAAATTCCATAAGGACGAGGATTTCTCCCAGACCAAAGCTGCCCCCTCCTCCAAACCTGGCTGCCATCGGAGGCCCAAACGCGCCCCACAAAATGACATCTGCATTGAGGGTTCTTGAGTTTGGCTTCTTGCGGAAAAGTGCCTCTTTTCGGAGCCAACTTGCCTAACTTGCCTGCGGCCCGTCCTGGGCTTTTGCCTCCAAAAATTCCAGAAGGACGAGGATTTCTCCCAGGCCAAAGCTGCCCCCTCCTCCAAACCTGGCTGCCATCGGAGGCCGAAACGCGCCCCACAAAATGACATCTGCATTGAGGGTTCCTGAGTTTGGCTTCTTGGGGAAAATTGCCTCCTTTCGGAGTCAACTTGCCTAACTTGCCTGCGGCCCGTCCTGGGTTTTTGCTACAAAAATTCCATAAGGACGAGGATTTCTCCCAGACCAAAGCTGCCCCCTCCTCCAAACCTGGCTGCCATCGGAGGCCCAAACGCGCCCTACAAAATGACATCTGCCAAGTGGGCTCTTGAGTTTGGCTTCTTGGGGAAAAGTGCCTCCTTTCGGAGTCAACTTGCCTGCGGCTCATGCAGGGCTTTTGCCTACAAAAATTCCATAAGGACGAGGATTTCTCCCAGACCAAAGCTGCCCCCTCCTCCAAACCTGGCTGCCATCGGAGGCCCAAACGCGCCCTACAAAATGACATCTGCCAAGTGGGCTCTTGAGTTTGGCTTCTTGGGGGAAAGTGCCTCCTTTCAAAGCCAACTTGCCTAACTAGCCTGCGGCCCGTGCTGGGCTTTAGACTACAAAAATTCCAGAAGGACGAGGATTTCTCCCAGACCAAAGCTGCCCCCTCCTCCAAACCTGGCTGCCATCGGAGGCCCAAACGTGCCCTACAAAATGACATCTGCCAAGTGGGCTCTTGAGTTTGGCTTCTTGGGAGGAAGTACCTCCTTTCAAAGCCAACTTGCCTGCGGCCCGTCCTGGGCTTTTGCCTCCAAAAATTCCATAAGGACGAGGATTTCTCCCAGACCAAAGCTGCCCCCTCCTCCAAACCTGGCTGCCATCGGAGGCCCAAACGCGCCCCACAAAATGACATCTGCATTGAGGGTTCTTGAGTTTGGCTTCCTGGGGAAAAGTGCCTCCTTTCGGAGTCAACTTGCCTGCAGACCATGCAGGGCTTTTGCCTACAAAAATTCCATAAGGACGTGGATTTCTCCCAGACCAAAGCTGCCCCCTCCTCCAAACCTGGCTGCCATCGGAGGCCCAAACGCGCCCTACAAAATGACATCTGCCAAGTGGGCTCTTGAGTTTGGCTTCTTGCGGAAAAGTGCCTCCTTTCAAAGCCAACTTGCCTAACTAGCCTGTGGCCCGTGCTGGGCTTTAGACTACAAAAATTCCATAAGGACGAGGATTTCTCCCAGACCAAAGCTGCCCCCTCCTCCAAACCTGGCTGCCATCGGAGGCCCAAACGCGCCCCACAAAATGACATCTGCATTGAGGGTTCTTGAGTTTGGCTTCTTGCGGAAAAGTGCCTCTTTTCGGAGCCAACTTGCCTAACTTGCCTGCGGCCCGTCCTGGGCTTTTGCCTCCAAAAATTCCAGAAGGACGAGGATTTCTCCCAGGCCAAAGCTGCCCCCTCCTCCAAACCTGGCTGCCATCAGAGGCCCAAACGTGCCCTACAAAATGACATCTGCCAAGTGGGCTCTTGAGTTTGGCTTCCTGGGGAAAAGTGCCTCCTTTCGGAGTCAACTTGCCTGCGGCCCATGCAGGGCTTTTGCCGACAAAAATTCCATAAGGACGAGGATTTCTCCCAGACCAAAGCTGCCCCCTCCTCCAAACCTAGCTGCCATCGGTGGCCCAAACGCGCCCTACAAAATGACATCTGCCAAGTGGGCTCCTGAGTTTGGCTTCTTGGGGGAAAGTGCCTCCTTTCAAAGCCAACTTGCCTGCCGCCCGTGCTGGGCTTTAGACTACAAAAATTCCATAAGGACGAGGTTTTCTCCCAGACCAAAGCTGCCCCCTCCTCCAAACCTGGCTGCCATCGGAGGCCCAAACGCGCCCTACAAAATGACATCTGCATTGAGGGTTCTTGAATTTGGCTTCTTTGGGAAAAGTGCCTCCTTTCGGAGCCAACTTGCCTAACTTGCCTGCGGCCCGTCCTGGGCTTTTGCCTCCAAAAATTCCAGAAGGACGAGGATTTCTCCCAGGCCAAAGCTGCCCCCTCCTCCAAACCTGGCTGCCATCGGAGGCCGAAACGCGCCCCACAAAATGACATCTGCATTGAGGGTTCCTGAGTTTGGCTTCTTGGGGAAAATTGCCTCCTTTCGGAGACAACTTGCCTAACTTGCCTGCGGCCCGTCCTGGGTTTTTGCTACAAAAATTCCATAAGGACGAGGATTTCTCCCAGACCAAAGCTGCCCCCTCCTCCAAACCTGGCTGCCATCGGAGGCCCAAACGCGCCCTACAAAATGACATCTGCCAAGTGGGCTCTTGAGTTTGGCTTCTTGGGGAAAAGTGCCTCCTTTCGGAGTCAACTTGCCTGCGGCTCATGCAGGGCTTTTGCCTACAAAAATTCCATAAGGACGAGGATTTCTCCCAGACCAAAGCTGCCCCCTCCTCCAAACCTGGCTGCCATCGGAGGCCCAAACGTGCCCTACAAAATGACATCTGCCAAGTGGGCTCTTGAGTTTGGCTTCTTGGGTGGAAGTGCCTCCTTTCAAAGCCAACTTGCCTGCGGACCGTCCTGGGCTTTTGCCTACAAAAATTCCATAAGGACGAGGATTTCTCCCAGACCAAAGCTGCCCCCTCCTCCAAACCTGGCTGCCATTGGAGGCCCAAACGCGCCCTACAAAATGACATCTGCCAAGTGGGCTCTTGAGTTTGGCTTCTTGGGGGAAAGTGCCTCCTTTCAAAGCCAACTTGCCTAACTAGCCTGCGGCCCGTGCTGGGCTTTAGACTACAAAAATTCCAGAAGGACGAGGATTTCTCCCAGACCAAAGCTGCCCCC
Organism: Cinclus cinclus; assembly: GCF_963662255.1. Lineage (NCBI taxonomy): Eukaryota > Metazoa > Chordata > Aves > Passeriformes > Cinclidae > Cinclus > Cinclus cinclus. Next base: position 380,871 of record NW_026912062.1, read on the forward strand.
TCCTCCAAACCTGGCTGCCATCGGAGGCCCAAACGCGCCCCACAAAATGACACCTGCATTGAGGGTTCTTGAGTTTGGCTTCCTGGGGAAAAGTGCCTCCTTTCGGAGTCAACTTGCCTGCGGCCCGTCCTGGGCTTTTGCCTACAAAAATTCCAGAAGGACGAGGATTTCTCCCAGACCAAAGCTGCCCCCTCCTCCAAACCTGGCTGCCATCGGAGGCCCAAACGTGCCCTACAAAATGACACCTGCCAAGTGGGCTCTTGAGTTTGGCTTCTTGGGGAAAAGTGCCTCCTTTCAAAGCCAACTTGCCTGCGGCCCGTCCTGGGTTTTTGCCTACAAAAATTCCATAAGGACGAGGATTTCTCCCAGACCAAAGCTGCCCCCTCCTTCAAACCTGGCTGCCATCGGAGGCCCAAACGCGCCCTACAAAATGACATCTGCCAAGTGGGCTCTTGAGTTTGGCTTCTTGGGGAAAAGTGCCTCCTTTCGGAGTCAACTTGCCTGCGGCTCATGCAGGGCTTTTGCCTACAAAAATTCCATAAGGACGAGGATTTCTCCCAGACCAAAGCTGCCCCCTCCTCCAAACCTGGCTGCCATCGGAGGCCCAAACGTGCCCTACAAAATGACATCTGCCAAGTGGGCTCTTGAGTTTGGCGTCTTGGGTGGAAGTGCCTCCTTTCAAAGCCAACTTGCCTGCGGCCCGTCCTGGGCTTTTGCCTACAAAAATTCCATAAGGACGAGGATTTCTCCCAGACCAAAGCTGCCCCCTCCTCCAAACCTGGCTGCCATCGGAGGCCCAAACGCGCCCTACAAAATGACATCTGCCAAGTGGGCTCTTGAGTTTGGCTTCTTGCGGAAAAGTGCCTGCTTTCAAAGCCAACTTGCCTAACTATCCTGCGGCCCACGCAGGGCTTTTGCCTACAAAAATTCCAGAAGGACGAGGATTTCTCCCAGACCAAAGCTGCCCCCTCCTCCAAACCTGGCTGCCATCGGAGGCCCAAACGCGCCCTACAAAATGACACCTGCCAAGTGGGCTCTTGAGTTTGGCTTCTTGGGGAAAAGTGCCTCCTTTCGGAGTCAACTTGCCTGCGGCCCATGCAGGGCTTTTGCCTCCAAAAATTCCATAAGGACGAGGATTTCTCCCAGAACAAAGCTGCCCCCTCCTCCAAACCTGGCTGCCATCGGAGGCCCAAACGCGCCCTACAAAATGACACCTGCCAAGTGGGCTCTTGAGTTTGGCTTCTTGGGGGAAAGTGCCTCCTTTCAAAGCCAACTTGCCTGCGTCCCGTCCTTGGCTTTTGCCTACAAAACTTCCATAAGGACGAGGATTTCTCCCAGAAGAAAGCTGCCCCCTCCTCCAAACCTGGCTGCCATCGGAGGCCCAAACGCGCCCTACAAAATGACATCTGCATTGTGGGTTCTTGAGTTTGGCTTCTTGGGGAAAAGTGCCTCCTTTCGGAGCCAACTTGCCTAACATGCCTGCGGCCCGTCCTGGGCTTTTGAGTACAAAAATTCCAGAGGGACGAGGATTTCTCCCAGACCAAAGCTGCCCCCTCCTCCAAACCTGGCTGCCATCGGAGGCCCAAACGCGCCCTTTAAAATGACATCTGCATTGTGGGTTCTTGAGTTTGGCTTCTTGGGGAAAAGTGCCTCCTTTCAAAGCCAACTTGCCTAACTTGCCTGCGGCCCGTCCTGGGCTTTTGCCTACAAAAATTCCAGAAGGACAAGGATTTCTCCCAGACCAAAGCTGCTCCCTCCTCCAAACCTGGCTGCCATCGGAGGCCCAAACGCGCCCTACAAAATGACATCTGCCAAGTGGGCTCTTGAGTTTGGCTTCTTGGGGAAAAGTGACTCCTTTCAAAACCAACTTGCCTGCGTCCCGTCCCGGACGTTTGCTACAAAAATTCCATAAGGACGAGGATTTCTCCCAGACCAAAGCTGCCCCCTCCTCCAAACCTGGCTGCCATCGGAGGCCCAAACGTGCCCTACAAAATGACATCTGCCAAGTTGGCTCTTGAGTTTGGCTTCTTGGGTGGAAGTGCCTCATTTCGGAGTCAACTTGCCGGCGGCCCATGCAGGGCTTTTGCCTCCAAAAATTCCAGAAGGACGAGGATTTCTCCCAGACAAAAGCTGCCCCCTCCTCCAAACCTGGCTGCCATCGGAGGCCCAAACGCGCCCTACAAAATGACACCTGCCAAGTGGGCTCTTGAGTTTGGCTTCTTGGGGAAAAGTGCCTCCTTTCGGAGCCAAATTGCCTAACTTGCCTGCGGCCCGTCCTGGGCTTTAGACTACAAAAATTCCATAAGGACGAGGATTTCTCCCAGACCAAAGCTGCCCCCTCCTCCAAACCTGGCTGCCATCGGAGGCCCAAACGTGCCCTACAAAATGACACCTGCCAAGTGGGCTCTTGAGTTTGGCGTCTTGGGTGGAAGTGCCTCATTTCAAAGCCAACTTGCCTAACTAGCCTGCAGCCCATTCTGGGCTTTTGCCTACAAAAATTCCAGAAGGACGAGGATTTCTCCCAGACCAAAGCTGCCCCCTCCTCCAAACCTGGCTGCCATCGGAGGCCCAAACGCGCCCCACAAAATGACATCTGCATTGAGGTTTCTTGAGTTTGGCTTCTTGGGGAAAAGTGCCTCCTTTCGGAGCCAACTTGCCTAACTTGCCTGCGGCACATGCAGGGCTTTTGCCTACAAAAATTCCATAAGGACGAGGATTTCTCCCAGACCAAAGCTGCCCCCTCCTCCAAACCTGGCTGCCATCGGAGGCCCAAACGCGCCCTACAAAATGACATCTGCCAAGTGGGTTCTTGAGTTTGGCTTCCTGGGGAAAAGTGCCTCCTTTCAGAGTCAACTTGCCTGCGGCCCATGCAGGGCTTTTGCCTACAAAAATTCCAGAAGGACGAGGATTTCTCCCAGACCAAAGCTGCCCCCTCCTCCAAACCTGGCTGCCATCGGAGGCCCAAACGTGCCCTACAAAATGACACCTGCCAAGTGGGCTCTTGAGTTTGGCTTCTTGGGTGGAAGTACCTCCTTTCAAAGCCAACTTGCCTGCGGCCCGTCCTGGGCTTTTGCCTACAAAAATTCCATAAGGACGAGGATTTCTCCCAGACCAAAGCTGCCCCCTCCTCCAAACCTGGCTGCCATCGGAGGCCCAAACGCGCCCTACAAAATGACATCTGCCAAGTGGGCTCTTGAGTTTGGCTTCTTGGGGGAAAGTGCCTCCTTTCAAAGCCAACTTGCCTAACTAGACTGCAGCCCATTCTGGGCTTTAGACTACAAAAATTCCATAAGGACGAGGATTTCTCCCAGACCAAAGCTGCCCCCTCCTCCAAACCTGGCTGCCATCAGAGGCCCAAACGCGCCCTACAAAATGACATCTGCCAAGTGGGCTCTTGAGTTTGGCTTCTTGGGGAAAAGTGCCTCCTTTCGGATCCAACTTGCCTAACTTGCCTGCGGCCCGTCCTGGGCTTTTGCCTCCAAAAACTCCATAAGGACGAGGATTTCTCCCAGACCAAAGCTGCCCCCTCCTCCAAACCTGGCTGCCATCGGAGGCCCAAACGCGCCCCACAAAATGACACCTGCATTGAGGGTTCTTGAGTTTGGCTTCCTGGAGGAAAGTGCCTCCTTTTGGAGTCAACTTGCCTGCGGCCCATGCAGGGCTTTTGCCTACAAAAATTCCATAAGGACGAGGATTTCTCCCAGACCAAAGCTGCCCCCTCCTCCAAACCTGGCTGCCATCGGAGGCCCAAAGGCGCCCCACAAAATGACACCTGCCAAGTGGGCTCTTGAGTTTGACTTCTTGGGTGGAAGTGCCTCCTTTCAAAGCCAACTTGCCTGCGGACCGTCCTGGGCTTTTGCCTACAAAAATTCCATAAGGACGAGGATTTCTCCCAGAACAAATCTGCCCCCTCCTCCAAACCTGGCTGCCATCAGAGGCCCAAACGCGCCCTACAAAATGACATCTGCCAAGTGGGCTCTTGAGTTTGGCTTCTTGGGGAAAAGTGCCTCCTTTCAAAGCCAACTTGCCTAACTTGCCTGCGGCCCGTCCTGGGCTTTTGCCTCCAAAAATTCAATAAGGACAAGGATTTCTCCCAGACCAAAGCTGCCCCCACCTCCAAACCTGGCTGCCATCGGAGGCCCAAACGCGCCCTACAAAATGACATCTGCCAAGTGGGCTCTTGAGTTTGGCTTCTTGGGGAAAAGTGCCTCCTTTCAGAGTCTACTTGCCGGCGGCCCATGCAGGGCTTTTGCCTACAAAAATTCCATAAGGACGAGGATTTCTCCCAGACCAAAGCTGCCCCCTCCTCCAAACCTGGCTGCCATCGGAGGCCCAAACGTGCCCTACAAAATGACATCTGCCAAGTGGGCTCTTGAGTTTGGCTTCTTGGGTGGAAGTGCCTCCTTTCAAAGCCAACTTGCCTGCGGCCCGTGCTGGGCTTTTGCCTCCAAAAATTCCATAAGGACGAGGATTTCTCCCAGACCAAAGCTGCCCCCTCCTCCAAACCTGGCTGCCATCGGAGGCCCAAACGTGCCCTACAAAATGACACCTGCCAAGTGGGCTCTTGAGTTTGGCTTCTTGGGGGGAAGTGCCTCCTTTCAAAGCCAACTTGCCTGCGGCCCGTGCTGGGCTTTTGCCTACAAAAATTCCAGAAGGACGAGGATTTCTCCCAGACCAAAGCTGCCCCCTCCTCCAAACCTGGCTGCCATCGGAGGCCCAAACGCGCCCTACAAAATGACACCTGCCAAGTGGGCTCTTGAGTTTGGCTTCTTGGGGAAAAGTGCCTCCTTTCAAAGCCAACTTGCCTAACTAGCCTGCAGCCCATTCTAGGCTTTTGCCTACAAAAATTCCATAAGGACGAGGATTTCTCCCAGACCAAAGCTGCCCCCTCCTCCAAACCTAGCTGCCATCGGTGGCCCAAACGCGCCCTACAAAATGACATCTGCCAAGTGGGCTCCTGAGTTTGGCTTCTTGGGGAAAAGTGCCTCCTTTCGGAGCCAACTTGCCTGCAGCCCGTGCTGGGCTTTAGACTACAAAAATTCCATAAGGACGAGGATTTCTCCCAGACCAAAGCTGCCCCCTCCTCCAAACCTGGCTGCCATCGGAGGCCCAAACGCGCCCCACAAAATGACATCTGCATTGAGGGTTCTTGAGTTTGTCTTCTTGGGGAAAAGTGCCTCCTTTCGGAGCCAACTTGCCTAACTTGCCTGCGGCCCATCCTGGGCTTTTGCTACAAAAATTCCATAAGGACGAGGATTTCTCCCAGACCAAAGCTGCCCCCTCCTCCAAACCTGGCTGCCATCGGAGGCCCAAACGCGCCCTACAAAATGACATCTGCCAAGTGGGCTCTTGAGTTTGGCTTCTTGGGGAAAAGTGACTCCTTTCAAAACCAACTTGCCTGCGTCCCGTCCCGGACGTTTGCTACAAAAATTCCATAAGGACGAGGATTTCTCCCAGACCAAAGCTGCCCCCTCCTCCAAACCTGGCTGCCATCGGAGGCCCAAACGTGCCCTACAAAATGACATCTGCCAAGTTGGCTCTTGAGTTTGGCTTCTTGGGTGGAAGTGCCTCATTTCGGAGTCAACTTGCCGGCGGCCCATGCAGGGCTTTTGCCTCCAAAAATTCCAGAAGGACGAGGATTTCTCCCAGACAAAAGCTGCCCCCTCCTCCAAACCTGGCTGCCATCGGAGGCCCAAACGCGCCCTACAAAATGACACCTGCCAAGTGGGCTCTTGAGTTTGGCTTCTTGGGGAAAAGTGCCTCCTTTCGGAGCCAAATTGCCTAACTTGCCTGCGGCCCGTCCTGGGCTTTAGACTACAAAAATTCCATAAGGACGAGGATTTCTCCCAGACCAAAGCTGCCCCCTCCTCCAAACCTGGCTGCCATCGGAGGCCCAAACGTGCCCTACAAAATGACACCTGCCAAGTGGGCTCTTGAGTTTGGCGTCTTGGGTGGAAGTGCCTCATTTCAAAGCCAACTTGCCTAACTAGCCTGCAGCCCATTCTGGGCTTTTGCCTACAAAAATTCCAGAAGGACGAGGATTTCTCCCAGACCAAAGCTGCCCCCTCCTCCAAACCTGGCTGCCATCGGAGGCCCAAACGCGCCCCACAAAATGACATCTGCATTGAGGTTTCTTGAGTTTGGCTTCTTGGGGAAAAGTGCCTCCTTTCGGAGCCAACTTGCCTAACTTGCCTGCGGCACATGCAGGGCTTTTGCCTACAAAAATTCCATAAGGACGAGGATTTCTCCCAGACCAAAGCTGCCCCCTCCTCCAAACCTGGCTGCCATCGGAGGCCCAAACGCGCCCTACAAAATGACATCTGCCAAGTGGGTTCTTGAGTTTGGCTTCCTGGGGAAAAGTGCCTCCTTTCAGAGTCAACTTGCCTGCGGCCCATGCAGGGCTTTTGCCTACAAAAATTCCAGAAGGACGAGGATTTCTCCCAGACCAAAGCTGCCCCCTCCTCCAAACCTGGCTGCCATCGGAGGCCCAAACGTGCCCTACAAAATGACACCTGCCAAGTGGGCTCTTGAGTTTGGCTTCTTGGGTGGAAGTACCTCCTTTCAAAGCCAACTTGCCTGCGGCCCGTCCTGGGCTTTTGCCTACAAAAATTCCATAAGGACGAGGATTTCTCCCAGACCAAAGCTGCCCCCTCCTCCAAACCTGGCTGCCATCGGAGGCCCAAACGCGCCCTACAAAATGACATCTGCCAAGTGGGCTCTTGAGTTTGGCTTCTTGGGGGAAAGTGCCTCCTTTCAAAGCCAACTTGCCTAACTAGACTGCAGCCCATTCTGGGCTTTAGACTACAAAAATTCCATAAGGACGAGGATTTCTCCCAGACCAAAGCTGCCCCCTCCTCCAAACCTGGCTGCCATCAGAGGCCCAAACGCGCCCTACAAAATGACATCTGCCAAGTGGGCTCTTGAGTTTGGCTTCTTGGGGAAAAGTGCCTCCTTTCGGATCCAACTTGCCTAACTTGCCTGCGGCCCGTCCTGGGCTTTTGCCTCCAAAAACTCCATAAGGACGAGGATTTCTCCCAGACCAAAGCTGCCCCCTCCTCCAAACCTGGCTGCCATCGGAGGCCCAAACGCGCCCCACAAAATGACACCTGCATTGAGGGTTCTTGAGTTTGGCTTCCTGGAGGAAAGTGCCTCCTTTTGGAGTCAACTTGCCTGCGGCCCATGCAGGGCTTTTGCCTACAAAAATTCCATAAGGACGAGGATTTCTCCCAGACCAAAGCTGCCCCCTCCTCCAAACCTGGCTGCCATCGGAGGCCCAAAGGCGCCCCACAAAATGACACCTGCCAAGTGGGCTCTTGAGTTTGACTTCTTGGGTGGAAGTGCCTCCTTTCAAAGCCAACTTGCCTGCGGACCGTCCTGGGCTTTTGCCTACAAAAATTCCATAAGGACGAGGATTTCTCCCAGAACAAATCTGCCCCCTCCTCCAAACCTGGCTGCCATCAGAGGCCCAAACGCGCCCTACAAAATGACATCTGCCAAGTGGGCTCTTGAGTTTGGCTTCTTGGGGAAAAGTGCCTCCTTTCAAAGCCAACTTGCCTAACTTGCCTGCGGCCCGTCCTGGGCTTTTGCCTCCAAAAATTCAATAAGGACAAGGATTTCTCCCAGACCAAAGCTGCCCCCACCTCCAAACCTGGCTGCCATCGGAGGCCCAAACGCGCCCTACAAAATGACATCTGCCAAGTGGGCTCTTGAGTTTGGCTTCTTGGGGAAAAGTGCCTCCTTTCAGAGTCTACTTGCCGGCGGCCCATGCAGGGCTTTTGCCTACAAAAATTCCATAAGGACGAGGATTTCTCCCAGACCAAAGCTGCCCCCTCCTCCAAACCTGGCTGCCATCGGAGGCCCAAACGTGCCCTACAAAATGACATCTGCCAAGTGGGCTCTTGAGTTTGGCTTCTTGGGTGGAAGTGCCTCCTTTCAAAGCCAACTTGCCTGCGGCCCGTGCTGGGCTTTTGCCTCCAAAAATTCCATAAGGACGAGGATTTCTCCCAGACCAAAGCTGCCCCCTCCTCCAAACCTGGCTGCCATCGGAGGCCCAAACGTGCCCTACAAAATGACACCTGCCAAGTGGGCTCTTGAGTTTGGCTTCTTGGGGGGAAGTGCCTCCTTTCAAAGCCAACTTGCCTGCGGCCCGTGCTGGGCTTTTGCCTACAAAAATTCCAGAAGGACGAGGATTTCTCCCAGACCAAAGCTGCCCCCTCCTCCAAACCTGGCTGCCATCGGAGGCCCAAACGCGCCCTACAAAATGACACCTGCCAAGTGGGCTCTTGAGTTTGGCTTCTTGGGGAAAAGTGCCTCCTTTCAAAGCCAACTTGCCTAACTAGCCTGCAGCCCATTCTAGGCTTTTGCCTACAAAAATTCCATAAGGACGAGGATTTCTCCCAGACCAAAGCTGCCCCCTCCTCCAAACCTAGCTGCCATCGGTGGCCCAAACGCGCCCTACAAAATGACATCTGCCAAGTGGGCTCCTGAGTTTGGCTTCTTGGGGAAAAGTGCCTCCTTTCGGAGCCAACTTGCCTGCAGCCCGTGCTGGGCTTTAGACTACAAAAATTCCATAAGGACGAGGATTTCTCCCAGACCAAAGCTGCCCCCTCCTCCAAACCTGGCTGCCATCGGAGGCCCAAACGCGCCCCACAAAATGACATCTGCATTGAGGGTTCTTGAGTTTGTCTTCTTGGGGAAAAGTGCCTCCTTTCGGAGCCAACTTGCCTAACTTGCCTGCGGCCCATCCTGGGCTTTTGCTACAAAAATTCCATAAGGACGAGGATTTCTCCCAGACCAAAGCTGCCCCCTCCTCCAAACCTGGCTGCCATCGGAGGCCCAAACGCGCCTTACAAAATGACACCTGCCAAGTGGGCTCTTGAGTTTGGCTTCTTGGGGAAAAGTGACTCCTTTCAAAACCAACTTGCCTGCGTCCCGTCCCGGGCTTTTGCTACAAAAATTCCATAAGGACGAGGATTCCTCCCAGACCAAAGCTGCCCCCTCCTCCAAACCTGGCTGCCATCGGAGCCCAAACGCGCCCTACAAAATGACATCTGCCAAGTGGGCTCTTGAGTTTGGCTTTCTGGGGAAAAGTGCCTCCTATCGGAGTCAACTTGCCTGCGGCCCATGCAGGGCTTTTGCCTACAAAAATTCCATAAGGACGAGGATTTCTCCCAGACCAAAGCTGCCCCCTCCTCCAAACCTGGCTGCCATCGGAGGCCCAAACGCGCCCTACAAAATGACATCTGCCAAGTGGGCTCTTGAGTTTGGCTTCTTGCGGAAAAGTGCCTCCTTTCGGAGCCAAATTGCCTAACTTGCCTGCGGCCAGTCCTGGGCTTTTGCCTCCAAAAATTCCAGAAGGACGAGGATTTCTCCCAGACCAAAGCTGCCCCCTCCTCCAAACCTGGCTGCCATCGGAGGCCCAAACGCGCCCCACAAAATGACACCTGCATTGAGGGTTCTTGAGTTTGGCTTCCTGGGGAAAAGTGCCTCATTGCGGAGTCAACTTGCCTGCGGCCCATGCAGGGCTTTTACCTACAAAAATTCCAGAAGGACGAGGATTTCTCCCAGACCAAAGCTGCCCCCTCCTCCAAACCTGGCTGCCATCGGAGGCCCAAACGTGCCCTACAAAATGACACCTGCCAAGTGGGCTCTTGAGTTTGGCGTCTTGGGTGGAAGTGCCTCCTTTCAAAGCCAACTTGCCTGCGGCCCGTCCTGGGCTTTTGCCTCCAAAAATTCCATAAGGACGAGGATTTCTCCCAGACCAAAGCTGCCCCCTCCTCCAAACCTGGCTGCCATCGGAGGCCCAAACGCGCCCTACAAAATGACACCTGCCAAGTGGGCTCTTGAGTTTGGCTTCTTGCGGAAAAGTGCCTCATTTCAAAGCCAACTTGCCTAACTACCCTGCGGCCCGTGCTGGGCTTTAGACTACAAAAATTCCATAAGGACGAGGATTTCTCCCAGACCAAAGCTGCCCCCTCCTCCAAACCTGGCTGCCATCGGAGGCCCAAACGCGCCCCACAAAATGACATCTGCATTGAGGGTTCTTGAGTTTGGCTTCTTAGGGAAAATTGCCTCCTTTCGGAGCCAACTTGCCTAACTTGCCTGCGGCCCGTCCTGGGCTTTTGCCTCCAAAAATTCCATAAGGACGAGGATTCCTCCCAGACCAAAGCTGCCCCCTCCTCCAAACCTGGCTGCCATCGGAGGCCCAAACGTGCCCTACAAAATGACATCTGCCAAGTGGGCTCTTGAGTTTGGCTTCTTGGGTGGAAGTGCCTCCTTTCAAAGCCAACTTGCCTGCGGCCCGTCCTGGGCTTTTGCCTACAAAAATTCCATAAGGACGAGGATTTCTCCCAGACCAAAGCTGCCCCCTCCTCCAAACCTGGCTGCCATCGGAGGCCCAAACGCGCCCTACAAAATGACATCTGCCAAGTGGGCTCTTGAGTTTGGCTTCTTGGGTGGAAGTGCCTCCTTTCAAAGCCAACTTGCCTAACTAGACTGCAGCCCATTCTGGGCTTTTGCCTACAAAAATTCCATAAGGACGAGGATTTCTCCCAGACCAAAGCTGCCCCCTCCTCCAAACCTGGCTGCCATCGGAGGCCCAAACGCGCCCCACAAAATGACATCTGCATTGAGGGTTCTTGAGTTTGGCTTCTTGGGGGAAAGTGCCTCCTTTCAAAGCCAACTTGCCTGCAGCCCGTGCTGGGCTTTAGACTACAAAAATTCCATAAGGACGAGGATTTCTCCCAGACCAAAGCTGCCCCCTCCTCCAAACCTGGCTGCCATCGGAGGCCCAAACGCGCCCTACAAAATGACATCTGCATTGAGGGTTCTTGAGTTTGGCTTCTTGGGGAAAAGTGCCTCCTTTCAAAGCCAACTTGCCTAACTTGCCTGCGGCCCGTCCTGGGTTTTTGCCTACAAAAATTCCATAAGGACAAGGATTTCTCCCAGACCAAAGCTGCCCCCACCTCCAAACCTGGCTGCCATCGGAGGCCCAAACGTGCCCCACAAAATGACATCTGCATTGAGGGTTCTTGAGTTTGGCTTCTTGGGGAAAAGTGCCTCCTTTCGGAGCCAACTTTCCTAACTTGCCTGCGGCCCGTCCTGGGCTTTTGCTACAAAAATTCCATAAGGACGAGGATTTCTCCCAGACCAAAGCTGCCCCCTCCTCCAAACCTGGCTGCCATCGGAGGCCCAAACGCGCCCTACAAAATGACATCTGCCAAGTGGGCTCTTGAGTTTGGCTTCTTGGGGAAAAGTGACTCCTTTCAAAGCCAACTTGCCTGCGTCCCGTCCCGGGCTTTTGCTACAAAAATTCCATAAGGACGAGGATTCCTCCCAGACCAAAGCTGCCCCCTCCTCCAAACCTGGCTGCCATCGGAGGCCCAAACGCGCCCTACAAAATGACATCTGCCAAGTGGGCTCTTGAGTTTGGCTTTCTGGGGAAAAGTGCCTCCTTTCGGAGTCAACTTGCCTGCGGCCCATGCAGGGCTTTTGCCTACAAAAATTCCAGAAGGACGAGGATTTCTCCCAGACCAAAGCTGCCCCCTCCTCCAAACCTGGCTGCCATCGGAGGCCCAAACGTGCCCTACAAAATGACACCTGCCAAGTGGGCTCTTGAGTTTGGCGTCTTGGGTGGAAGTGCCTCCTTTCAAAGCCAACTTGCCTGCGGCCCGTCCTGGGCTTTTGCCTACAAAAATTCCATAAGGACGAGGATTTCTCCCAGACCAAAGCTGCCCCCTCCTCCAAACCTGGCTGCCATCGGAGGCCCAAACGCGCCCTACAAAATGACATTTGCCAAGTGGGCTCTTGAGTTTGGCTTCTTGCGGAAAAGTGCCTCATTTCAAAGCCAAGTTGCCTAACTAGCCTGCGGCCCGTGCTGGGCTTTAGACTACAAAAATTCCATAAGGACGAGGATTTCTCCCAGAACAAAGCTGCCCCCTCTTCCAAACCTGGCCGCCATCGGAGGCCCAAACGCGCCCCACAAAATGACATCTGCATTGAGGGTTCTTGAGTTTGGCTTCTTGGGGAAAAGTGCCACCTTTCGGAGCCAACTTGCCTAACTTGCCTGCGGCCCGTGCTGGGCTTTTGCCTACAAAAATTCCAGAAGGACGAGGATTCCTCCCAGACCAAAGCTGCCCCCTCCTCCAAACCTGGCTGCCATCGGAGGCCCAAACGTGCCCTACAAAATGACATCTGCCAAGTGGGCTCTTGAGTTTGGCTTCTTGGGTGGAAGTGCCTCCTTTCAAAGCCAACTTGCCTGCGGCCCGTCCTGGGCTTTTGCCTACAAAAATTCCATAAGGACGAGGATTTCTCCCAGACCAAAGCTGCCCCCTCCTCCAAACCTGGCTGCCATCGGAGGCCCAAACGCGCCCTACAAAATGACATCTGCCAAGTGGGCTCTTGAGTTTGGCTTCTTGGGTGGAAGTGCCTCCTTTCAAAGCCAACTTGCCTAACTAGCCTGCATCCCATTCTGGGCTTTTGCCTACAAAAATTCCATAAGGACGAGGATTTCTCCCAGACCAAAGCTGCCCACTCCTCCAAACCTGGCTGCCATCGGAGGCCCAAACGCGCCCCACAAAATGACATCTGCATTGAGGGTTCTTGAGTTTGGCTTCTTGGGGGAAAGTGCCTCCTTTCAAAGCCAGCCTGCCTGCAGCCCGTGCTGGGCTTTAGACTACCAAAATTGCATAAGGACGAGGATTTCTCCCAGACCAAAGCTGCCCCCTCCTCCAAACCTGGCTGCCATCGGAGGCCCAAACGCGCCCTACAAAATGACATCTGCCAAGTGGGCTCTTGAGTTTGGCTTTCTGGGGAAAAGTGCCTCCTATCGGAGTCAACTTGCCTGCGGCCCATGCAGGGCTTTTGCCTACAAAAATTCCATAAGGACTAGGATTTCTCCCAGACCAAAGCTGCCCCCTCCTCCAAACCTGGCTGCCATCGGAGGCCCAAACGCGCCCTACAAAATGACATCTGCCAAGTGGGCTCTTGAGTTTGGCTTCTTGGGGAAAAGTGCCTCCTTTCGGAGCCAAATTGCCTAACTTGCCTGCGGCCCGTCCTGGGCTTTTGCCTCCAAAAATTCCAGAAGGACGAGGATTTCTCCCAGACCAAAGCTGCCCCCTCCTCCAAACCTGGCTGCCATCGGAGGCCCAAACGCGCCCTACAAAATGACATCTGCCAAGTGGGCTCTTGAGTTTGGCTTCTTGGGGAAAAGTGCCTCCTTTCAAAGCCAACTTGCCTAACTTGCCTGCGGCCCGTCCTGGGTTTTTGCCTACAAAAATTCCATAAGGACGAGGATTTCTCCCAGACCAAAGCTGCCCCCTCCTCCAAACCTGGCTGCCATCGGAGGCCCAAACGCGCCCTACAAAATGACATCTGCCAAGTGGGCTCTTGAGTTTGGCTTCTTGGGGAAAAGTGCCTCCTTTCAGAGTCAACTTGCCTGCGGCCCGTGCTGGGCTTTTGCCTCCAAAAATTCCATAAGGACGAGGATTTCTCCCAGACCAAAGCTGCCCCCTCCTCCAAACCTGGCTGCCATCGGAGGCCCAAACGCGCCCTACAAAATGACATCTGCCAAGTGGGCTCTTGAGTTTGGCTTCTTGGGTGGAAGTACCTCCTTTCGAAGCCAACTTGCCTGCGGCCCGTGCTGGGCTTTTGACTACAAAAATTCCATAAGGACGAGGATTTCTCCCAGACCAAAGCTGCCCCCTCCTCCAAACCTGGCTGCCAACGGAGGCCCAAACGTGCCCTACAAAATGACATCTGCCAAGTGGGCTCTTGAGTTTGGCTTCTTGGGTGGAAGTGCCTCCTTTCAAAGCCAACTTGCCTGCGGCCCGTCCTGGGCTTTTGCCTACAAAAATTCCATAAGGACGAGGATTTCTCCCAGACCAAAGCTGCCCCCTCCTCCAAACCTGGCTGCCATCGGAGGCCCAAACGCGCCCTACAAAATGACACCTGCCAAGTGGGCTCTTGAGTTTGGCTTCTTGCGGAAAAGTGCCTCATTTCAAAGCCAAGTTGCCTAACTAGCCTGCGGCCCGTGCTGGGCTTTAGACTACAAAAATTCCATAAGGACGAGGATTTCTCCCAGACCAAAGCTGCCCCCTCTTCCAAACCTGGCCGCCATCGGAGGCCCAAACGCGCCCCACAAAATGACATCTGCATTGAGGGTTCTTGAGTTTGGCTTCTTGGGGAAAAGTGCCACCTTTCGGAGCCAACTTGCCTAACTTGCCTGCGGCCCGTGCTGGGCTTTTGCCTACAAAAATTCCATAAGGACGAGGATTCCTCCCAGACCAAAGCTGCCCCCTCCTCCAAACCTGGCTGCCATCGGAGGCCCAAACGTGCCCTACAAAATGACATCTGCCAAGTGGGCTCTTGAGTTTGGCTTCTTGGGTGGAAGTGCCTCCTTTCAAAGCCAACTTGCCTGCGGCCCGTCCTGGGCTTTTGCCTACAAAAATTCCATAAGGACGAGGATTTCTCCCAGACCAAAGCTGCCCCCTCCTCCAAACCTGGCTGCCATCGGAGGCCCAAACGCGCCCTACAAAATGACATCTGCCAAGTGGGCTCTTGAGTTTGGCTTCTTGGGTGGAAGTGCCTCCTTTCAAAGCCAACTTGCCTAACTAGCCTGCATCCCATTCTGGGCTTTTGCCTACAAAAATTCCATAAGGACGAGGATTTCTCCCAGACCAAAGCTGCCCACTCCTCCAAACCTGGCTGCCATCGGAGGCCCAAACGCGCCCCACAAAATGACATCTGCATTGAGGGTTCTTGAGTTTGGCTTCTTGGGGGAAAGTGCCTCCTTTCAAAGCCAGCCTGCCTGCAGCCCGTGCTGGGCTTTAGACTACCAAAATTGCATAAGGACGAGGATTTCTCCCAGACCAAAGCTGCCCCCTCCTCCAAACCTGGCTGCCATCGGAGGCCCAAACGCGCCCCACAAAATGACATCTGCATTGAGGGTTCTTGAGTTTGGCTTCTTGGGGAAAAGTGCCTCCTTTCGGAGCCAACTTGCCTAACTTGCCTGCGGCCCACGCAGGGCTTTTGCCTACAAAAATTCCATAAGGACGAGGATTTCTCCCAGACCAAAGCTGCCCCCTCCTCCAAACCTGGCTGCCATCGGAGGCCCAAACGTGCCCTACAAAATGACACCTGCCAAGTGGGCTCTTGAGTTTGGCTTCTTGGGTGGAAGTACCTCCTTTCAAAGCCAACTTGCCTGCGGCCCGTCCTGGGCTTTTGCCTCCAAAAATTCCATAAGGACGAGGATTTCTCCCAGACCAAAGCTGCCCCCTCCTCCAAACCTGGCTGCCATCGGAGGCCCAAACGTGCCCTACAAAATGACACCTGCCAAGTGGGCTCTTGAGTTTGGCTTCTTGGGTGGAAGTACCTCCTTTCAAAGCCAACTTGCCTGCGGCCCGTCCTGGGCTTTTGCCTACAAAAATTCCATAAGGACGAGGATTTCTCCCAGACCAAAGCTGCCCCCTCCTCCAAACCTGGCTGCCATTGGAGGCCCAAACGCGCCCTACAAAATGACATCTGCCAAGTGGGCTCTTGAGTTTGGCTTCTTGGGGGAAAGTGCCTCCTTTCAAAGCCAACTTGCCTAACTAGCCTGCGGCCCGTGCTGGGCTTTAGACTACAAAAATTCCAGAAGGACGAGGATTTCTCCCAGACCAAAGCTGCCCCCTCCTCCAAACCTGGCTGCCATCGGAGGCCCAAACGTGCCCTACAAAATGACACCTGCCAAGTGGGCTCTTGAGTTTGGCTTCTTGGGTGGAAGTGCCTCCTTTCAAAGCCAACTTGCCTGCGGCCCGTCCCGGGCTTTTGCCTACAAAAATTCCATAAGGACGAGGATTTCTCCCAGACCAAAGCTGCCCCCTCCTCCAAACCTGGCTGCCATCGGTGGCCCAAACGCGCCCTACAAAATGACATCTGCCAAGTGGGCTCTTGAGTTTGGCTTCTTGGGGAAAAGTGCCTCCTTTCAGAGTCAACTTGCCTGCGGCCCGTGCTGGGCTTTTGCCTCCAAAAATTCCATAAGGACGAGGATTTCTCCCAGACCAAAGCTGCCCCCTCCTCCAAACCTGGCTGCCATCGGAGGCCCAAACGCGCCCTACAAAATGACATCTGCCAAGTGGGCTCTTGAGTTTGGCTTCTTGGGTGGAAGTACCTCCTTTCGAAGCCAACTTGCCTGCGGCCCGTGCTGGGCTTTTGACTACAAAAATTCCAGAAGGACGAGGATTTCTCCCAGACCAAAGCTGCCCCCTCCTCCAAACCTGGCTGCCAACGGAGGCCCAAACGTGCCCTACAAAATGACATCTGCCAAGTGGGCTCTTGAGTTTGGCTTCTTGGGTGGAAGTGCCTCCTTTCAAAGCCAACTTGCCTGCGGCCCGTCCTGGGCTTTTGCCTACAAAAATTCCATAAGGACGAGGATTTCTCCCAGACCAAAGCTGCCCCCTCCTCCAAACCTGGCTGCCATCGGAGGCCCAAACGCGCCCTACAAAATGACACCTGCCAAGTGGGCTCTTGAGTTTGGCTTCTTGCGGAAAAGTGCCTCATTTCAAAGCCAAGTTGCCTAACTAGCCTGCGGCCCGTGCTGGGCTTTAGACTACAAAAATTCCATAAGGACGAGGATTTCTCCCAGACCAAAGCTGCCCCCTCTTCCAAACCTGGCCGCCATCGGAGGCCCAAACGCGCCCCACAAAATGACATCTGCATTGAGGGTTCTTGAGTTTGGCTTCTTGGGGAAAAGTGCCACCTTTCTGAGCCAACTTGCCTAACTTGCCTGCGGCCCGTGCTGGGCTTTTGCCTACAAAAATTCCAGAAGGACGAGGATTCCTCCCAGACCAAAGCTGCCCCCTCCTCCAAACCTGGCTGCCATCGGAGGCCCAAACGTGCCCTACAAAATGACATCTGCCAAGTGGGCTCTTGAGTTTGGCTTCTTGGGTGGAAGTGCCTCCTTTCAAAGCCAACTTGCCTGCGGCCCGTCCTGGGCTTTTGCCTACAAAAATTCCATAAGGACGAGGATTTCTCCCAGACCAAAGCTGCCCCCTCCTCCAAACCTGGCTGCCATCGGAGGCCCAAACGCGCCCTACAAAATGACATCTGCCAAGTGGGCTCTTGAGTTTGGCTTCTTGGGTGGAAGTGCCTCCTTTCAAAGCCAACTTGCCTAACTAGCCTGCATCCCATTCTGGGCTTTTGCCTACAAAAATTCCATAAGGACGAGGATTTCTCCCAGACCAAAGCTGCCCACTCCTCCAAACCTGGCTGCCATCGGAGGCCCAAACGCGCCCCACAAAATGACATCTGCATTGAGGGTTCTTGAGTTTGGCTTCTTGGGGGAAAGTGCCTCCTTTCAAAGCCAGCCTGCCTGCAGCCCGTGCTGGGCTTTAGACTACCAAAATTGCATAAGGACGAGGATTTCTCCCAGACCAAAGCTGCCCCCTCCTCCAAACCTGGCTGCCATCGGAGGCCCAAACGCGCCCCACAAAATGACATCTGCATTGAGGGTTCTTGAGTTTGGCTTCTTGGGGAAAAGTGCCTCCTTTCGGAGCCAACTTGCCTAACTTGCCTGCGGCCCACGCAGGGCTTTTGCCTACAAAAATTCCATAAGGACGAGGATTTCTCCCAGACCAAAGCTGCCCCCTCCTCCAAACCTGGCTGCCATCGGAGGCCCAAACGTGCCCTACAAAATGACACCTGCCAAGTGGGCTCTTGAGTTTGGCTTCTTGGGTGGAAGTACCTCCTTTCAAAGCCAACTTGCCTGCGGCCCGTCCTGGGCTTTTGCCTCCAAAAATTCCATAAGGACGAGGATTTCTCCCAGACCAAAGCTGCCCCCTCCTCCAAACCTGGCTGCCATCGGAGGCCCAAACGTGCCCTACAAAATGACACCTGCCAAGTGGGCTCTTGAGTTTGGCTTCTTGGGTGGAAGTACCTCCTTTCAAAGCCAACTTGCCTGCGGCCCGTCCTGGGCTTTTGCCTACAAAAATTCCATAAGGACGAGGATTTCTCCCAGACCAAAGCTGCCCCCTCCTCCAAACCTGGCTGCCATTGGAGGCCCAAACGCGCCCTACAAAATGACATCTGCCAAGTGGGCTCTTGAGTTTGGCTTCTTGGGGGAAAGTGCCTCCTTTCAAAGCCAACTTGCCTAACTAGCCTGCGGCCCGTGCTGGGCTTTAGACTACAAAAATTCCAGAAGGACGAGGATTTCTCCCAGACCAAAGCTGCCCCCTCCTCCAAACCTGGCTGCCATCGGAGGCCCAAACGTGCCCTACAAAATGACACCTGCCAAGTGGGCTCTTGAGTTTGGCTTCTTGGGTGGAAGTGCCTCCTTTCAAAGCCAACTTGCCTGCGGCCCGTCCCGGGCTTTTGCCTACAAAAATTCCATAAGGACGAGGATTTCTCCCAGACCAAAGCTGCCCCCTCCTCCAAACCTGGCTGCCATCGGTGGCCCAAACGCGCCCTACAAAATGACATCTGCCAAGCGGGCTCCTGAGTTTGGCGTCTTGGGGGAAAGTCCCTCCTTTCGGAGCCAACTTGCCTGCAGCCCGTGCTGGGCTTTAGACTACAAAAATTCCATAACGACGAGGATATCTCCCAGACCAAAGCTGCCCCCTCCTCCAAACCTGGCTGCCATCGGAGGCCCAAACGCGCCCCACAAAATGACACCTGCATTGAGGGTTCTTGAGTTTGGCTTCTTGGGGAAAAGTGCCTCCTTTCGGAGCCAACTTGCCTAACTTGCCTGCGGCCCGTCCTGGGCTTTTGCTACAAAAATTCCAGAAGGACGAGGATTTCTCCCAGACCAAAGCTGCCCCCTCCTCCAAACCTGGCTGCCATCGGAGGTCCAAAATCGCCCTACAAAATGACATCTGCATTGTGGGTTCTTGAGTTTGGCTTCTTGGGGAAAAGTGCCTCCTTTCAAAGCAACTTGCCTAACTTGCCTGCGGCCCATGCGGGGTTTTTGCCTCCAAAAATTCCATAAGGACGAGGATTTCTCCCAGACCAAAGCTGCCCCCTCCTCCAAACCTGGCTGCCATCGGAGGCCCAAACGCGCCCTACAAAATGACACCTGCCAAGTGGGCTCTTGAGTTTGGCTTCTTGGGGAAAAGTGACTCCTTTCAAAACCAACTTGCCTGCGTCCCGTCCCGGGCTTTTGCTACAAAAATTCCATAAGGACGAGGATTCCTCCCAGACCAAAGCTGCCCCCTCCTCCAAACCTGGCTGCCATCGGAGGCCCAAACGCGCCCTACAAAATGACATCTGCATTGTGGGTTCTTGAGTTTGGCTTCTTGGGGAAAAGTGCCTCCTTTCAAAGCAACTTGCCTAACTTGCCTGCGGCCCATGCGGGGTTTTTGCCTACAAAAATTCCATAAGGACGAGGATTTCTCCCAGACCAAAGCTGCCCCCTCCTCCAAACCTGGCTGCCATCGGAGGCCCAAACGCGCCCTACAAAATGACACCTGCCAAGTGGGCTCTTGAGTTTGGCTTCTTGGGGAAAAATGACTCCTTTCAAAACCAACTTGCCTGCGTCCCGTCCCGGGCTTTTGCTACAAAAATTCCATAAGGACGAGGATTCCTCCCAGACCCAAGCTGCCCCCTCCTCCAAACCTGGCTGCCATCGGAGGCCCAAACGCGCCCTACAAAATGACATCTGCCAAGTGGGCTCTTGAGTTTGGCTTTCTGGGGAAAAGTGCCTCCTTTCGGAGTCAACTTGCCTGCGGCCCATGCAGGGCTTTTGCCTACAAAAATTCCATAAGGACGAGGATTTCTCCCAGACCAAAGCTGCCCCCTCCTCCAAACCTGGCTGCCATCGGAGGCCCAAACGTGCCCTACAAAATGACATCTGCCAAGTGGGCTCTTGAGTTTGGCTTCTTGGGAGGAAGTACCTCCTTTCAAAGCCAACTTGCCTGCGGCCCGTCCTGGGCTTTTGCCTACAAAAATTCCATAAGGACGAGGATTTCTCCCAGACCAAAGCTGCCCCCTCCTCCAAACCTGGCTGCCATTGGAGGCCCAAACGCGCCCTACAAAATGACATCTGCCAAGTGGGCTCTTGAGTTTGGCTTCTTGGGGGAAAGTGCCTCCTTTCAAAGCCAACTTGCCTAACTAGCCTGCGGCCCGTGCTGGGCTTTAGACTACAAAAATTCCATAAGGACGAGGATTTCTCCCAGACCAAAGCTGCCCCCTCCTCCAAACCTGGCTGCCATCAGAGGCCCAAACGCGCCCTACAAAATGACATCTGCCAAGTGGGCTCTTGAGTTTGGCTTCTTGCGGAAAAGTGACTCCTTTCAAAGCCAACTTGCCTGCGGCCCGTCCTGGGCTTTTGCCTACAAAAATTCCAGAAGGATGAGGATTTCTCCCAGACCAAAGCTGCCCCCTCCTCCAAACCTGGCTGCCATCGGAGGCCCAAACGCGCCCTACAAAATGACATCTGCCAAGTGGGCTCCTGAGTTTGGCTTCTTGGGGGAAAGTGCCTCCTTTCGGAGCCAACTTGCCTGCAGCCCGTGCTGGGCTTTAGACTACAAAAATTCCATAAGGACGAGGATTTCTCCCAGACCAAAGCTGCCCCCTCCTCCAAACCTGGCTGCCATCGGAGGCCCAAACGCGCCCTACAAAATGACATCTGCATTGAGGGTTCTTGAGTTTGGCTTCTTGGGGAAAAGTGCCTCCTTTCAAAGCCAACTTGCCTAACTTGCCTGCGGCCCGTCCTGGGCTTTTGCCTACAAAAATTCCATAAGGACAAGGATTTCTCCCAGACCAAAGCTGCTCCCACCTCCAAACCTGGCTGCCATCGGAGGCCCAAACGCGCCCTACAAAATGACATCTGCCAAGTGGGCTCTTGAGTTTGGCTTCTTGGGGAAAAGTGCCTCCTTTCAGAGTCAACTTGCCTGCGGCCCGTGCTGGGCTTTTGCCTCCAAAAATTCCATAAGAACGAAGATTTCTCCCAGACCAAAGCTGCCCCCTCCTCCAAACCTGGCTGCCATCGGAGGCCCAAACGCGCCCTACAAAATGACATCTGCCAAGTGGGCTCTTGAGTTTGGCTTCTTGGGTGGAAGTACCTCCTTTCGAAGCCAACTTGCCTGCGGCCCGTGCTGGGCTTTTGCCTACAAAAATTCCAGAAGGACGAGGATTTCTCCCAGACCAAAGCTGCCCCCTCCTCCAAACCTGGCTGCCATCGGAGGCCCAAACGTGCCCTACAAAATGACATCTGCCAAGTGGGCTCTTGAGTTTGGCTTCTTGGGTGGAAGTGCCTCCTTTCAAAGCCAACTTGCCTGCGGCCCGTCCTGGGCTTTTGCCTACAAAAATTCCATAAGGACGAGGATTTCTCCCAGACCAAAGCTGCCCCCTCCTCCAAACCTGGCTGCCATCGGAGGCCCAAACGCGCCCTACAAAATGACACCTGCCAAGTGGGCTCTTGAGTTTGGCTTCTTGGGGAAAAGTGCCTCCTTTCAAAGCCAACTTGCCTAAATAGCCTGCAGCCCATTCTGGGCTTTTGCCTACAAAAATTCCATAAGGACGAGGATTTCTCCCAGACCAAAGCTGCCCCCTCCTCCAAACCTAGCTGCCATCGGTGGCCCAAACGCGCCCTACAAAATGACATCTGCCAAGTGGGCTCCTGAGTTTGGCTTCTTGGGGAAAAGTGCCTCCTTTCGGAGCCAACTTGCCTGCAGCCCGTGCTGGGCTTTAGACTACAAAAATTCCATAACGACGAGGATTTCTCCCAGACCAAAGCTGCCCCCTCCTCCAAACCTGGCTGCCATTGGAGGACCAAACGCGCCCCACAAAATGACATCTGCATTGAGGGTTCTTGAGTTTGGCTTCTTGGGGAAAAGTGCCTCCTTTCGGAGCCAACTTGCCTAACTTGCCTGCGGCCCGTCCTGGGCTTTTGAGTTCAAAAATTCCATAAGGACGAGGATTTCTCCCAGACCAAAGCTGCCCCCTCCTCCAAACCTGGCTGCCATCGGAGGCCCAAACGCGCCCTACAAAATGACACCTGCCAAGTGGGCTCTTGAGTTTGGCTTCTTGGGGAAAAGTGACTCCTTTCAAAACCAACTTGCCTGCGTCCCGTCCCGGGCTTTTGCTACAAAAATTCCATAAGGACGAGGATTCCTCCCAGACCAAAGCTGCCCCCTCCTCCAAACCTGGCTGCCATCGGAGGCCCAAACGCGCCCTACAAAATGACATCTGCCAAGTGGGCTCTTGAGTTTGGCTTCTTGGGGAAAAGTGCCTCCTTTCGGAGCCAAATTGCCTAACTTGCCTGCGGCCCGTGCTGGGCTTTTGCCTCCAAAAATTCCATAAGGACGAGGATTTCTCCCAGACCAAAGCTGCCCCCTCCTCCAAACCTGGCTGCCATCGGAGGCCCAAACGCGCCCCACAAAATGACACCTGCATTGAGGGTTCTTGAGTTTGGCTTCCTGGGGAAAAGTGCCTCCTTTCGGAGTCAACTTGCCTGCGGCCCATGCAGGGCTTTTGCCTACAAAAATTCCAGAAGGACGAGGATTTCTCCCAGACCAAAGCTGCCCCCTCCTCCAAACCTGGCTGCCATCGGAGGCCCAAACGTGCCCTACAAAATGACACCTGCCAAGTGGGCTCTTGAGTTTGGCGTCTTGGGTGGAAGTGCCTCCTTTCAAAGCCAACTTGCCTGCTGCCCGTCCTGGGCTTTTGCCTCCAAAAATTCCAGAAGGACGAGGATTTCTCCCAGACCAAAGCTGCCCCCTCCTCCAAACCTGGCTGCCATCGGAGGCCCAAACGCGCCCTACAAAATGACATTTGCCAAGTGGGCTCTTGAGTTTGGCTTCTTGCGGAAAAGTGCCTCATTTCAAAGCCAAGTTGCCTAACTAGCCTGCGGCCCGTGCTGGGCTTTAGACTACAAAAATTCCATAAGGACGAGGATTTCTCCCAGACCAAAGCTGCCCCCTCCTCCAAACCTGGCCGCCATCGGAGGCCCAAACGCGCCCCACAAA
This sequence comes from Cinclus cinclus, assembly GCF_963662255.1. Classification (NCBI taxonomy): domain Eukaryota; kingdom Metazoa; phylum Chordata; class Aves; order Passeriformes; family Cinclidae; genus Cinclus; species Cinclus cinclus. Next base: position 403,808 of record NW_026912062.1, read on the forward strand.
ATGACATCTGCATTGAGGGTTCTTGAGTTTGGCTTCTTGGGGAAAAGTGCCACCTTTCGGAGCCAACTTGCCTAACTTGCCTGCGGCCCGTGCTGGGCTTTTGCCTACAAAAATTCCAGAAGGACGAGGATTCCTCCCAGACCAAAGCTGCCCCCTCCTCCAAACCTGGCTGCCATCGGAGGCCCAAACGTGCCCTACAAAATGACATCTGCCAAGTGGGCTCTTGAGTTTGGCTTCTTGGGTGGAAGTGCCTCCTTTCAAAGCCAACTTGCCTGCGGCCCGTCCTGGGCTTTTGCCTACAAAAATTCCATAAGGACGAGGATTTCTCCCAGACCAAAGCTGCCCCCTCCTCCAAACCTGGCTGCCATCGGAGGCCCAAACGCGCCCTACAAAATGACATCTGCCAAGTGGGCTCTTGAGTTTGGCTTCTTGCGGAAAAGTGCCTCCTTTCAAAGCCAACTTGCCTAACTAGCCTGCAGCCCATTCTGGGCTTTTGCCTACAAAAATTCCATAAGGACGAGGATTTCTCCCAGACCAAAGCTGCCCCCTCCTCCAAACCTGGCTGCCATCGGAGGCCCAAACGCGCCCCACAAAATGACATCTGCATTGAGGGTTCTTGAGTTTGGCTTCTTGGGGGAAAGTGCCTCCTTTCAAAGCCAGCTTGCCTGCAGCCCGTGCTGGGCTTTAGACTACCAAAATTGCATAAGGACGAGGATTTCTCCCAGACCAAAGCTGCCCCCTCCTCCAAACCTGGCTGCCATCGGAGGCCCAAACGCGCCCCACAAAATGACATCTGCATTGAGGGTTCTTGAGTTTGGCTTCTTGGGGAAAAGTGCCTCCTTTCGGAGCCAACTTGCCTAACTTGCCTGCGGCCCATGCAGGGCTTTTGCCTACAAAAATTCCATAAGGACGAGGATTTCTCCCAGACCAAAGCTGCCCCCTCCTCCAAACCTGGCTGCCATCGGAGGCCCAAACGTGCCCTACAAAATAACACCTGCCAAGTGGGCTCTTGAGTTTGGCTTCTTGGGTGGAAGTACCTCCTTTCAAAGCCAACTTGCCTGCGGCCCGTCCTGGGCTTTTGCCTACAAAAATTCCATAAGGACGAGGATTTCTCCCAGAGCAAAGCTGCCCCCTCCTCCAAACCTGGCTGCCATCGGAGGCCCAAACGCGCCCTACAAAATGACATCTGCCAAGTGGGTTCTTGAGTTTGGCTTCTTGGGGAAAAGTGCCTCCTTTCAAAGCAACTTGCCTAACTTGCCTGCGGCCCACGCAGGGTTTTTGCCTACAAAAATTCCATAAGGACGAGGATTTCTCCCAGACCAAAGCTGCCCCCTCCTCCAAACCTGGCTGCCATCGGAGGCCCAAACGCGCCCTACAAAATGACATCTGCCAAGTGGGCTCTTGAGTTTGGCTTCTTGGGTGGAAGTACCTCCTTTCGAAGCCAACTTGCCTGCGGCCTGTGCTGGGCTTTTGCCTACAAAAATTCCATAAGGACGAGGATTTCTCCCAGACCAAAGCTGCCCCCTCCTCCAAACCTGGCTGCCATCGGAGGCCCAAACGTGCCCTACAAAATGACATCTGCCAAGTGGGCTCTTGAGTTTGGCTTCTTGGGTGGAAGTGCCTCCTTTCAAAGCCAACTTGCCTGCGGCCCGTGCTGGGCTTTTGCCTACAAAAATTCCATAAGGACGAGGATTTCTCCCAGACCAAAGCTGCCCCCTCCTCCAAACCTGGCTGCCATCGGAGGCCCAAACGCGCCCTACAAAATGACACCTGCCAAGTGGGCTCTTGAGTTTGGCTTCTTGGGGAAAAGTGCCTCCTTTCAAAGCCAACTTGCCTAAATAGCCTGCAGCCCATTCTGGGCTTTTGCCTACAAAAATTCCATAAGGACGAGGATTTCTCCCAGACCAAAGCTGCCCCCTCCTCCAAACCTAGCTGCCATCGGTGGCCCAAACGCGCCCTACAAAATGACATCTGCCAAGTGGGCTCCTGAGTTTGGCTTCTTGGGGAAAAGTGCCTCCTTTCGGAGCCAACTTGCCTGCAGCCCGTGCTGGGCTTTAGACTACAAAAATTCCATAAGGACGAGGATTTCTCCCAGACCAAAGCTGCCCCCTCCTCCAAACCTGGCTGCCATCGGAGGCCCAAACGCGCCCCACAAAATGACATCTGCATTGAGGGTTCTTGAGTTTGGCTTCTTGGGGAAAAGTGCCTCCTTTCGGAGCCAACTTGCCTAACTTGCCTGCGGCCCGTCCTGGGCTTTTGGCTACAAAAATTCCATAAGGACGAGGATTTCTCCCAGACCAAAGCTGCCCCCTCCTCCAAACCTGGCTGCCATCGGAGGCCCAAACGCGCCCTACAAAATGACACCTGCCAAGTGGGCTCTTGAGTTTGGCTTCTGGGGGAAAAGTGACTCCTTTCAAAACCAACTTGCCTGCGTCCCGTCCCGGGCTTTTGCTAAAAAAATTCCATAAGGACGAGGATTCCTCCCAGACCAAAGCTGCCCCCTCCTCCAAACCTGGCTGCCATCGGAGGCCCAAACGCGCCCTACAAAATGACATCTGCCAAGTGGGCTCTTGAGTTTGGCTTTCTGGGGAAAAGTGCCTCCTATCGGAGTCAACTTGCCTGCGGCCCATGCAGGGCTTTTGCCTACAAAAATTCCATAAGGACGAGGATTTCTCCCAGACCAAAGCTGCCCCCTCCTCCAAACCTGGCTGCCATCGGAGGCCCAAACGCGCCCTACAAAATGACATCTGCCAAGTGGGCTCTTGAGTTTGGCTTCTTGGGGAAAAGTGCCTCCTTTCAAAGCCAAATTGCCTAACTTGCCTGCGGCCCGTGCTGGGCTTTTGCCTCCAAAAATTCCATAAGGACGAGGATTTCTCCCAGACCAAAGCTGCCCCCTCCTCCAAACCTGGCTGCCATCGGAGGCCCAAACGCGCCCCACAAAATGACACCTGCATTGAGGGTTCTTGAGTTTGGCTTCCTGGGGAAAAGTGCCTCCTTTCGGAGTCAACTTGCCTGCGGCCCATGCAGGGCTTTTGCCTACAAAAATTCCATAAGGACGAGGATTTCTCCCAGACCAAAGCTGCCCCCTCCTCCAAACCTGGCTGCCATCGGAGGCCCAAACGTGCCCTACAAAATGACACCTGCCAAGTGGGCTCTTGAGTTTGGCTTCTTGGGTGGAAGTACCTCCTTTCAAAGCCAACTTGCCTGCGGCCCGTCCTGGGCTTTTGCCTACAAAAATTCCATAAGGACGAGGATTTCTCCCAGACCAAAGCTGCCCCCTCCTCCAAACCTGGCTGCCATCGGAGGCCCAAACGCGCCCTACAAAATGACACCTGCCAAGTGGGCTCTTGAGTTTGGCTTCTTGGGGAAAAATGACTCCTTTCAAAACCAACTTGCCTGCGTCCCGTCCCGGGCTTTTGCTACAAAAATTCCATAAGGACGAGGATTCCTCCCAGACCCAAGCTGCCCCCTCCTCCAAACCTGGCTGCCATCGGAGGCCCAAACGCGCCCTACAAAATGACATCTGCCAAGTGGGCTCTTGAGTTTGGCTTTCTGGGGAAAAGTGCCTCCTTTCGGAGTCAACTTGCCTGCGGCCCATGCAGGGCTTTTGCCTACAAAAATTCCATAAGGGCGAGGATTTCTCCCAGACCAAAGCTGCCCCCTCCTCCAAACCTGGCTGCCATCGGAGGCCCAAACGTGCCCTACAAAATGACATCTGCCAAGTGGGCTCTTGAGTTTGGCTTCTTGGGAGGAAGTACCTCCTTTCCAAGCCAACTTGCCTGCGGCCCGTCCTGGGCTTTTGCCTACAAAAATTCCATAAGGACGAGGATTTCTCCCAGACCAAAGCTGCCCCCTCCTCCAAACCTGGCTGCCATTGGAGGCCCAAACGCGCCCCACAAAATGACATCTGCCAAGTGGGCTCTTGAGTTTGGCTTCTTGGGGGAAAGTGCCTTTTTTCAAAGCCAACTTGCCTAACTAGCCTGCGGCCCGTGCTGGGCTTTAGACTACAAAAATTCCATAAGGACGAGGATTTCTCCCAGACCAAAGCTGCCCCCTCCTCCAAACCTGGCTGCCATCAGAGGCCCAAACGCGCCCTACAAAATGACATCTGCCAAGTGGGCTCTTGAGTTTGGCTTCTTGGGTGGAAGTGCCTCCTTTCAAAGCCAACTTGCCTGCGGCCCGTCCTGGGCTTTTGACTACAAAAATTCCATAAGGACGAGGATTTCTCCCAGACCAAAGCTGCCCCCTCCTCCAAACCTGGCTGCCATCGGAGGCCCAAACGCGCCCTACAAAATGACATCTGCCAAGTGGGCTCTTGAGTTTGGCTTCTTGCGGAAAAGTGCCTCCTTTCAAAGCCAACTTGCCTAACTAGACTGCAGCCCATTCTGGGCTTTTGCCTACAAAAATTCCAGAAGGACGAGGATTTCTCCCAGACCAAAGCTGCCCCCTCCTCCAAACCTGGCTGCCATCGGTGGGCCAAACGCGCCCTACAAAATGACATCTGCATTGAGGGTTCTTGAGTTTGGCTTCTTGGGGAAAAGTGCCTCCTTTCAAAGCCAACTTGCCTAACTAGCCTGCGGCCCGTCCTGGGCTTTTGCCTACAAAAATTCCATAAGGACAAGGATTTCTCCCAGAGCAAAGCTGCCCCCTCCTCCAAACCTGGCTGCCATCGGAGGCCCAAACGCGCCCTACAAAATGACATCTGCCAAGTGGGCTCTTGAGTTTGGCTTCTTGGGAGGAAGTACCTCCTTTCAAAGCCAACTTGCCTGCGGCCCGTCCTGGGCTTTTGCCTACAAAAATTCCATAAGGACGAGGATTTCTCCCAGACCAAAGCTGCCCCCTCCTCCAAACCTGGCTGCCATTGGAGGCCCAAACGCGCTCTACAAAATGACATCTGCCAAGTGGGCTCTTGAGTTTGGCTTCTTGGGGGAAAGTGCCTCCTTTCAAAGCCAACTTGCCTAACTAGCCTGCGGCCCGTGCTGGGCTTTAGACTACAAAAATTCCATAAGGACAAGGATTTCTCCCAGACCAAAGCTGCCCCCTCCTCCAAACCTGGCTGCCATCAGAGGCCCAAACGCGCCCTACAAAATGACATCTGCCAAGTGGGCTCTTGAGTTTGGCTTCTTGGGTGGAAGTGCCTCCTTTCAAAGCCAACTTGCCTAACTAGACTGCAGCCCATTCTGGGCTTTTGCCTACAAAAATTCCATAAGGACGAGGATTTCTCCCAGACCAAAGCTGCCCCCTCCTCCAAACCTGGCTGCCATCAGAGGCCCAAACGCGCCCTACAAAATGACATCTGCCAAGTGGGCTCTTGAGTTTGGCTTCTTGCGGAAAAGTGCCTCCTTTCAAATCCAACTTGCCTAACTAGACTGCAGCCCATTCTGGGCTTTTGCCTACAAAAATTCCATAAGGACGAGGATTTCTCCCAGACCAAAGCTGCCCCCTCCTCCAAACCTGGCTGCCATCGGTGGCCCAAACGCGCCCTACAAAATGACATCTGCCAAGTGGGCTCCTGAGTTTGGCTTCTTGGGGGAAAGTGCCTCCTTTCGGAGCCAACTTGCCTGCAGCCCGTGCTGGGCTTTAGACTACAAAAATTCCATAAGGACGAGGATTTCTCCCAGACCAAAGCTGCCCCCTCCTCCAAACCTGGCTGCCATCGGAGGCCCAAATGCGCCCTACAAAATGACATCTGCATTGAGGGTTCTTGAGTTTGGCTTCTTGGGGAAAAGTGCCTCCTTTCAAAGCCAACTTGCCTAACTTGCCTGCGGCCCGTCCTGGGCTTTTGCCTACAAAAATTCCATAAGGACAAGGATTTCTCCCAGACCAAAGCTGCCCCCACCTCCAAACCTGGCTGCCATCGGAGGCCCAAACGCGCCCTACAAAATGACATCTGCCAAGTGGGCTCTTGAGTTTGGCTTCTTGGGGAAAAGTGCCTCCTTTCAGAGTCAACTTGCCTGCGGCCCGTGCTGGGCTTTTGCTACAAAAATTCCATAAGGACGAGGATTCCTCCCAGACCCAAGCTGCCCCCTCCTCCAAACCTGGCTGCCATCGGAGGCCCAAACGCGCCCTACAAAATGACATCTGCCAAGTGGGCTCTTGAGTTTGGCTTCTTGGGTGGAAGTACCTCCTTTCGAAGCCAACTTGCCTGCGGCCCGTGCTGGGCTTTTGCCTACAAAAATTCCAGAAGGACGAGGATTTCTCCCAGACCAAAGCTGCCCCCTCCTCCAAACCTGGCTGCCATCGGAGGCCCAAACGTGCCCTACAAAATGACATCTGCCAAGTGGGCTCTTGAGTTTGGCTTCTTGGGTGGAAGTGCCTCCTTTCAAAGCCAACTTGCCTGCGGCCCGTCCTGGGCTTTTGCCTACAAAAATTCCATAAGGACGAGGATTTCTCCCAGACCAAAGCTGCCCCCTCCTCCAAACCTGGCTGCCATCGGAGGCCCAAACGCGCCCTACAAAATGACACCTGCCAAGTGGGCTCTTGAGTTTGGCTTCTTGGGGAAAAGTGCCTCCTTTCAAAGCCAACTTGCCTAAATAGCCTGCAGCCCATGCAGGGCTTTTGCCTACAAAAATTCCATAAGGACGAGGATTTCTCCCAGACCAAAGCTGCCCCCTCCTCCAAACCTAGCTGCCATCGGTGGCCCAAACGCGCCCTACAAAATGACATCTGCCAAGTGGGCTCCTGAGTTTGGCTTCTTGGGGAAAAGTGCCTCCTTTCGGAGCCAACTTGCCTGCAGCCCGTGCTGGGCTTTAGACTACAAAAATTCCATAACGACGAGGATTTCTCCCAGACCAAAGCTGCCCCCTCCTCCAAACCTGGCTGCCATCGGAGGCCCAAACGCGCCCCTCAAAATGACATCTGCATTGAGGGTTCTTGAGTTTGGCTTCTTGGGGAAAAGTGCCTCCTTTCGGAGCCAACTTGCCTAACTTGCCTGCGGCCCGTCCTGGGCTTTTGCTACAAAAATTCCATAAGGACGAGGATTTCTCCCAGACCAAAGCTGCCCCCTCCTCCAAACCTGGCTGCCATCGGAGGCCCAAACGCGCCCTACAAAATGACACCTGCCAAGTGGGCTCTTGAGTTTGGCTTCTTGGGGAAAATTGACTCCTTTCAAAACCAACTTGCCTGCGTCCCGTCCCGGGCTTTTGCTAAAAAAATTCCATAAGGACGAGGATTCCTCCCAGACCAAAGCTGCCCCCTCCTCCAAACCTGGCTGCCATCGGAGGCCCAAACGCGCCCTACAAAATGACATCTGCCAAGTGGGCTCTTGAGTTTGGCTTTCTGGGGAAAAGTGCCTCCTTTCGGAGTCAACTTGCCTGCGGCCCATGCAGGGCTTTTGCCTACAAAAATTCCATAAGGACGAGGATTTCTCCCAGACCAAAGCTGCCCCCTCCTCCAAACCTGGCTGCCATCGGAGGCCCAAACGCGCCCTACAAAATGACATCTGCCAAGTGGGCTCTTGAGTTTGGCTTCTTGGGGAAAAGTGCCTCCTTTCGGAGCCAAATTGCCTAACTTGCCTGCGGCCCGTGCTGGGCTTTTGCCTACAAAAATTCCATAAGGACAAGGATTTCTCCCAGACCAAAGCTGCCCCCACCTCCAAACCTGGCTGCCATCGGAGGCCCAAACGCGCCCTACAAAATGACATCTGCCAAGTGGGCTCTTGAGTTTGGCTTCTTGGGAGGAAGTACCTCCTTTCAAAGCCAACTTGCCTGCGGCCCGTCCTGGGCTTTTGCCTCCAAAAATTCCATAAGGACGAGGATTTCTCCCAGACCAAAGCTGCCCCCTCCTCCAAACCTGGCTGCCATCGGAGGCCCAAACGCGCCCTACAAAATGACATCTGCATTGAGGGTTCTTGAGTTTGGCTTCTTGGGGAAAAGTGCCTCCTTTCAAAGCCAACTTGCCTAACTAGCCTGCGGCCCGTCCTGGGCTTTTGCCTACAAAAATTCCATAAGGACAAGGATTTCTCCCAGACCAAAGCTGCCCCCACCTCCAAACCTGGCTGCCATCGGAGGCCCAAACGCGCCCTACAAAATGACATCTGCCAAGTGGGCTCTTGAGTTTGGCTTCTTGGGAGGAAGTACCTCCTTTCAAAGCCAACTTGCCTGCGGCCCGTCCTGGGCTTTTGCCTACAAAAATTCCATAAGGACGAGGATTTCTCCCAGACCAAAGCTGCCCCCTCCTCCAAACCTGGCTGCCATCGGAGGCCCAAACGCGCTCTACAAAATGACATCTGCCAAGTGGGCTCTTGAGTTTGGCTTCTTGGGGGAAAGTGCCTCCTTTCAAAGCCAACTTGCCTAACTAGCCTGCGGCCCGTGCTGGGCTTTAGACTACAAAAATTCCATAAGTACGAGGATTTCTCCCAGACCAAAGCTGCCCCCTCCTCCAAACCTGGCTGCCATCAGAGGCCCAAACGCGCCCTACAAAATGACATCTGCCAAGTGGGCTCTTGAGTTTGGCTTCTTGGGTGGAAGTGCCTCCTTTCAAAGCCAACTTGCCTGCGGCCCGTCCTGGGCTTTTGCCTACAAAAATTCCAGAAGGACGAGGATTTCTCCCAGACCAAAGCTGCCCCCTCCTCCAAACCTGGCTGCCATCGGAGGCCCAAACGCGCCCTACAAAATGACATCTGCCAAGTGGGCTCTTGAGTTTGGCTTCTTGCGGAAAAGTGCCTCCTTTCAAATCCAACTTGCCTAACTAGACTGCAGCCCATTCTGGGCTTTTGCCTACAAAAATTCCATAAGGACGAGGATTTCTCCCAGACCAAAGCTGCCCCCTCCTCCAAACCTGGCTGCCATCGGTGGCCCAAACGCGCCCTACAAAATGACATCTGCCAAGTGGGCTCCTGAGTTTGGCTTCTTGGGGGAAAGTGCCTCCTTTCGGAGCCAACTTGCCTGCAGCCCGTGCTGGGCTTTAGACTACAAAAATTCCATAACGACGAGGATTTCTCCCAGACCAAAGCTGCCCCCTCCTCCAAACCTGGCTGCCATCGGAGGCCCAAACGCGCCCTACAAAATGACATCTCCATTGAGGGTTCTTGAGTTTGGCTTCTTGGGGAAAAGTGCCTCCTTTCAAAGCCAACTTGCCTAACTTGCCTGCGGCCCGTCCTGGGCTTTTGCCTACAAAAATTCCATAAGGACAAGGATTTCTCCCAGACCAAAGCTGCCCCCACCTCCAAACCTGGCTGCCATCGGAGGCCCAAACGCGCCCTACAAAATGACATCTGCCAAGTGGGCTCTTGAGTTTGGCTTCTTGGGGAAAAGTGCCTCCTTTCAGAGTCAACTTGCCTGCGGCCCGTGCTGGGCTTTTGCCTCCAAAAATTCCATAAGGACGAGGATTTCTCCCAGACCAAAGCTGCCCCCTCCTCCAAACCTGGCTGCCATCGGAGGCCCAAACGTGCCCTACAAAATGACATCTGCCAAGTGGGCTCTTGAGTTTGGCTTCTTGGGTGGAAGTGCCTCCTTTCAAAGCCAACTTGCCTGCGGCCCGTCCTGGGCTTTTGCCTACAAAAATTCCATAAGGACGAGGATTTCTCCCAGACCAAAGCTGCCCCCTCCTCCAAACCTGGCTGCCATCGGAGGCCCAAACGCGCCCTACAAAATGACACCTGCCAAGTGGGCTCTTGAGTTTGGCTTCTTGGGGAAAAGTGCCTCCTTTCAAAGCCAACTTGCCTAAATAGCCTGCAGCCCATTCTGGGCTTTTGCCTACAAAAATTCCATAAGGACGAGGATTTCTCCCAGACCAAAGCTGCCCCCTCCTCCAAACCTAGCTGCCATCGGTGGCCCAAACGCGCCCTACAAAATGACATCTGCCAAGTGGGCTCCTGAGTTTGGCTTCTTGGGGGAAAGTGCCTCCTTTCGGAGCCAACTTGCCTGCAGCCCGTGCTGGGCTTTAGACTACAAAAATTCCATAACGACGAGGATTTCTCCCAGACCAAAGCTGCCCCCTCCTCCAAACCTGGCTGCCATCGGAGGCCCAAACGCGCCCCACAAAATGACATCTGCATTGAGGGTTCTTGAGTTTGGCTTCTTGGGGAAAAGTGCCTCCATTCGGAGCCAACTTGCCTAACTTGCCTGCGGCCCGTCCTGGGCTTTTGCTACAAAAATTCCATAAGGACGAGGATTTCTCCCAGACCAAAGCTGCCCCCTCCTCCAAACCTGGCTGCCATCGGAGGCCCAAACGCGCCCTACAAAATGACACCTGCCAAGTGGGCTCTTGAGTTTGGCTTCTTGGGGAAAAGTGACTCCTTTCTAAACCAACTTGCCTGCGTCCCGTCCCGGGCTTTTGCTAAAAAAATTCCATAAGGACGAGGATTCCTCCCAGACCAAAGCTGCCCCCTCCTCCAAACCTGGCTGCCATCGGAGGCCCAAACGCGCCCTACAAAATGACATCTGCCAAGTGGGCTCTTGAGTTTGGCTTTCTGGGGAAAAGTGCCTCCTATCGGAGTCAACTTGCCTGCGGCCCATGCAGGGCTTTTGCCTACAAAAATTCCATAAGGACGAGGATTTCTCCCAGACCAAAGCTGCCCCCTCCTCCAAACCTGGCTGCCATCGGAGGCCCAAACGCGCCCTACAAAATGACATCTGCCAAGTGGGCTCTTGAGTTTGGCTTCTTGGGTGGAAGTGCCTCCTTTCAAAGCCAACTTGCCTGCGGCCCGTCCTGGGCTTTTGCCTACAAAAATTCCATAAGGACGAGGATTTCTCCCAGACCAAAGCTGCCCCCTCCTCCAAACCTGGCTGCCATCGGAGGCCCAAACGCGCCCTACAAAATGACACCTGCCAAGTGGGCTCTTGAGTTTGGCTTCTTGGGGAAAAGTGCCTCCTTTCAAAGCCAACTTGCCTAAATAGCCTGCAGCCCATGCAGGGCTTTTGCCTACAAAAATTCCATAAGGACGAGGATTTCTCCCAGACCAAAGCTGCCCCCTCCTCCAAACCTAGCTGCCATCGGTGGCCCAAACGCGCCCTACAAAATGACATCTGCCAAGTGGGCTCCTGAGTTTGGCTTCTTGGGGAAAAGTGCCTCCTTTCGGAGCCAACTTGCCTGCAGCCCGTGCTGGGCTTTAGACTACAAAAATTCCATAACGACGAGGATTTCTCCCAGACCAAAGCTGCCCCCTCCTCCAAACCTGGCTGCCATCGGAGGCCCAAACGCGCCCCACAAAATGACATCTGCATTGAGGGTTCTTGAGTTTGGCTTCTTGGGGAAAAGTGCCTCCTTTCGGAGCCAACTTGCCTAACTTGCCTGCGGCCCGTCCTGGGCTTTTGCTACAAAAATTCCATAAGGACGAGGATTTCTCCCAGACCAAAGCTGCCCCCTCCTCCAAACCTGGCTGCCATCGGAGGCCCAAACGCGCCCTACAAAATGACACCTGTCAAGTGGGCTCTTGAGTTTGGCTTCTTGGGGAAAAGTGACTCCTTTCAAAACCAACTTGCCTGCGTCCCGTCCCGGGCTTTTGCTAAAAAAATTCCATAAGGACGAGGATTCCTCCCAGACCAAAGCTGCCCCCTCCTCCAAACCTGGCTGCCATCGGAGGCCCAAACGCGCCCTACAAAATGACATCTGCCAAGTGGGCTCTTGAGTTTGGCTTTCTGGGGAAAAGTGCCTCCTATCGGAGTCAACTTGCCTGCGGCCCATGCAGGGCTTTTGCCTACAAAAATTCCATAAGGACGAGGATTTCTCCCAGACCAAAGCTGCCCCCTCCTCCAAACCTGGCTGCCATCGGAGGCCCAAACGCGCCCTACAAAATGACATCTGCCAAGTGGGCTCTTGAGTTTGGCTTCTTGGGGAAAAGTGCCTCCTTTCGGAGCCAAATTGCCTAACTTGCCTGCGGCCCGTGCTGGGCTTTTGCCTCCAAAAATTCCATAAGGACGAGGATTTCTCCCAGACCAAAGCTGCCCCCTCCTCCAAACCTGGCTGCCATCGGAGGCCCAAACGCGCCCCACAAAATGACACCTGCATTGAGGGTTCTTGAGTTTGGCTTCCTGGGGAAAAGTGCCTCCTTTCGGAGTCAACTTGCCTGCGGCCCATGCAGGGCTTTTGCCTACAAAAATTCCAGAAGGACGAGGATTTCTCCCAGACCAAAGCTGCCCCCTCCTCCAAACCTGGCTGCCATCGGAGGCCCAAACGTGCCCTACAAAATGACACCTGCCAAGTGGGCTCTTGAGTTTGGCGTCTTGGGTGGAAGTGCCTCCTTTCAAAGCCAACTTGCCTGCGGCCCGTCCTGGGCTTTTGCCTCCAAAAATTCCATAAGGACGAGGATTTCTCCCAGACCAAAGCTGCCCCCTCCTCCAAACCTGGCTGCCATCGGAGGCCCAAACGCGCCCTACAAAATGACTTTTGCCAAGTGGGCTCTTGAGTTTGGCTTCTTGCGGAAAAGTGCCTCATTTCAAAGCCAACTTGCCTAACTAGCCTGCGGCCCGTGCTGGGCTTTAGACTACAAAAATTCCATAAGGACGAGGATTTCTCCCAGACCAAAGCTGACCCCTCCTCCAAACCTGGCCGCCATCGGAGGCCCAAACGCGCCCCACAAAATGACATCTGCATTGAGGGTTCTTGAGTTTGGCTTCTTGGGGAAAAGTGCCACCTTTCGGAGCCAACTTGCCTAACTTGCCTGCGGCCCGTGCTGGGCTTTTGCCTACAAAAATTCCAGAAGGACGAGGATTCCTCCCAGACCAAAGCTGCCCCCTCCTCCAAACCTGGCTGCCATCGGAGGCCCAAACGTGCCCTACAAAATGACATCTGCCAAGTGGGCTCTTGAGTTTGGCTTCTTGCGGAAAAGTGCCTCCTTTCAAAGCCAACTTGCCTAACTAGCCTGCAGCCCATTCTGGGCTTTTGCCTACAAAAATTCCATAAGGACGAGGATTTCTCCCAGACCAAAGCTGCCCCCTCCTCCAAACCTGGCTGCCATCGGAGGCCCAAACGCGCCCCACAAAATGACATCTGCATTGAGGGTTCTTGAGTTTGGCTTCTTGGGGGAAAGTGCCTCCTTTCAAAGCCAGCTTGCCTGCAGCCCGTCCTGGGCTTTAGACTACCAAAATTGCATAAGGACGAGGATTTCTCCCAGACCAAAGCTGCCCCCTCCTCCAAACCTGGCTGCCATCGGAGGCCCAAACGCGCCCCACAAAATGACATCTGCATTGAGGGTTCTTGAGTTTGGCTTCTTGGGGAAAAGTGCCTCCTTTCGGAGCCAACTTGCCTAACTTGCCTGCGGCCCATGCAGGGCTTTTGCCTACAAAAATTCCATAAGGACGAGGATTTCTCCCAGAGCAAAGCTGCCCCCTCCTCCAAACCTGGCTGCCATCGGAGGCCCAAACGCGCCCTACAAAATGACACCTGCCAAGTGGGCTCTTGAGTTTGGCTTCTTGGGGAAAAGTGACTCCTTTCAAAACCAACTTGCCTGCGGCCCGTCCTGGGCTTTTGCCTACAAAAATTCCATAAGGACGAGGATTCCTCCCAGACCAAAGCTGCCCCCTCCTCCAAACCTGGCTGCCATCGGAGGCCCAAACGCGCCCTACAAAATGACATCTGCATTGTGGGTTCTTGAGTTTGGCTTCTTGGGGAAAAGTGCCTCCTTTCAAAGCAACTTGCCTAACTTGCCTGCGGCCCATGCGGGGTTTTTGCCTACAAAAATTCCATAAGGACGAGGATTTCTCCCAGACCAAAGCTGCCCCCTCCTCCAAACCTGGCTGCCATCGGAGGCCCAAACGCGCCCTACAAAATGACACCTGCCAAGTGGGCTCTTGAGTTTGGCTTCTTGGGGAAAAATGACTCCTTTCAAAACCAACTTGCCTGCGTCCCGTCCCGGGCTTTTGCTACAAAAATTCCATAAGGACGAGGATTCCTCCCAGACCCAAGCTGCCCCCTCCTCCAAACCTGGCTGCCATCGGAGGCCCAAACGCGCCCTACAAAATGACATCTGCCAAGTGGGCTCTTGAGTTTGGCTTTCTGGGGAAAAGTGCCTCCTTTCGGAGCCAAATTGCCTGCGGCCCATGCAGGGCTTTTGCCTACAAAAATTCCATAAGGGCGAGGATTTCTCCCAGACCAAAGCTGCCCCCTCCTCCAAACCTGGCTGCCATCGGAGGCCCAAACGTGCCCTACAAAATGACATCTGCCAAGTGGGCTCTTGAGTTTGGCTTCTTGGGAGGAAGTACCTCCTTTCAAAGCCAACTTGCCTGCGGCCCGTCCTGGGCTTTTGCCTACAAAAATTCCATAAGGACGAGGATTTCTCCCAGACCAAAGCTGCCCCCTCCTCCAAACCTGGCTGCCATCGGAGGCCCAAACGCGCCCTACAAAATGACATCTGCCAAGTGGGCTCTTGAGTTTGGCTTCTTGGGGGAAAGTGCCTCCTTTCAAAGCCAACTTGCCTAACTAGCCTGCGGCCCGTGCTGGGCATTAGACTACAAAAATTCCATAAGGACGAGGATTTCTCCCAGACCAAAGCTGCCCCCTCCTCCAAACCTAGCTGCCATCAGAGGCCCAAACGCGCCCTACAAAATGACATCTGCCAAGTGGGCTCTTGAGTTTGGCTTCTTGGGTGGAAGTGCCTCCTTTCAAAGCCAACTTGCCTGCGGCCCGTCCTGGGCTTTTGACTACAAAAATTCCAGAAGGACGAGGATTTCTCCCAGACCAAAGCTGCCCCCTCCTCCAAACCTGGCTGCCATCGGAGGCCCAAACGCGCCCTACAAAATGACATCTGCCAAGTGGGCTCTTGAGTTTGGCTTCTTGCGGAAAAGTGCCTCCTTTCAAAGCCAACTTGCCTAACTAGACTGCAGCCCATTCTGGGCTTTTGCCTACAAAAATTCCATAAGGACGAGGATTTCTCCCAGACCAAAGCTGCCCCCTCCTCCAAACCTGGCTGCCATCGGTGGCCCAAACGCGCCCTACAAAATGACATCTGCCAAGTGGGCTCCTGAGTTTGGCTTCTTGGGGGAAAGTGCCTCCTTTCGGAGCCAACTTGCCTGCAGCCCGTGCTGGGCTTTAGACTACAAAAATTCCATAAGGACGAGGATTTCTCCCAGACCAAAGCTGCCCCCTCCTCCAAACCTGGCTGCCATCGGAGGCCCAAACGCGCCCTACAAAATGACATCTGCATTGAGGGTTCTTGAGTTTGGCTTCTTGGGGAAAAGTGCCTCCTTTCAAAGCCAACTTGCCTAACTAGCCTGCGGCCCGTCCTGGGCTTTTGCCTACAAAAATTCCATAAGGACAAGGATTTCTCCCAGACCAAAGCTGCCCCCACCTCCAAACCTGGCTGCCATCGGAGGCCCAAACGCGCCCTACAAAATGACATCTGCCAAGTGGGCTCTTGAGTTTGGCTTCTTGGGAGGAAGTACCTCCTTTCAAAGCCAACTTGCCTGCGGCCCGTGCTGGGCTTTTGCCTCCAAAAATTCCATAAGGATGAGGATTTCTCCCAGACCAAAGCTGCCCCCTCCTCCAAACCTGGCTGCCATCGGAGGCCCAAACGCGCCCCACAAAATGACATCTGCCAAGTGGGCTCTTGAGTTTGGCTTCTTGGGTGGAAGTACCTCCTTTCGAAGCCAACTTGCCTGCGGCCCGTGCTGGGCTTTTGCCTACAAAAATTCCAGAAGGACGAGGATTTCTCCCAGACCAAAGCTGCCCCCTCCTCCAAACCTGGCTGCCATCGGAGGCCCAAACGTGCCCTACAAAATGACATCTGCCAAGTGGGCTCTTGAGTTTGGCTTCTTGGCTGGAAGTGCCTCCTTTCAAAGCCAACTTGCCTGCGGCCCGTCCTGGGCTTTTGCCTACAAAAATTCCATAAGGACGAGGATTTCTCCCAGACCAAAGCTGCCCCCTCCTCCAAACCTGGCTGCCATCGGAGGCCCAAACGCGCCCTACAAAATGACACCTGCCAAGTGGGCTCTTGAGTTTGGCTTCTTGGGGAAAAGTGCCTCCTTTCAAAGCCAACTTGCCTAAATAGCCTGCAGCCCATTCTGGGCTTTTGCCTACAAAAATTCCATAAGGACGAGGATTTCTCCCAGACCAAAGCTGCTCCCTCCTCCAAACCTAGCTGCCATCGGTGGCCCAAACGCGCCCTACAAAATGACATCTGCCAAGTGGGCTCCTGAGTTTGGCTTCTTGGGGAAAAGTGCCTCCTTTCGGAGCCAACTTGCCTGCAGCCCGTGCTGGGCTTTAGACTACAAAAATTCCATAACGACGAGGATTTCTCCCAGACCAAAGCTGCCCCCTCCTCCAAACCTGGCTGCCATCGGAGGCCCAAACGCGCCCCACAAAATGACATCTGCATTGAGGGTTCTTGAGTTTGGCTTCTTGGGGAAAAGTGCCTCCTTTCGGAGCCAACTTGCCTAACTTGCCTGCGGCCCGTCCTGGGCTTTTGCTACAAAAATTCCATAAGGACGAGGATTTCTCCCAGACCAAAGCTGCCCCCTCCTCCAAACCTGGCTGCCATCGGAGGCCCAAACGTGCCCTACAAAATGACACCTGCCAAGTGGGCTCTTGAGTTTGGCTTCTTGGGGAAAAGTGACTCCTTTCAAAACCAACTTGCCTGCGTCCCGTCCCGGGCTTTTGCTAAAAAAATTCCATAAGGACGAGGATTCCTCCCAGACCAAAGCTGCCCCCTCCTCCAAACCTGGCTGCCATCGGAGGCCCAAACGCGCCCTACAAAATGACATCTGCCAAGTGGGCTCTTGAGTTTGGCTTTCTGGGGAAAAGTGCCTCCTATCGGAGTCAACTTGCCTGCGGCCCATGCAGGGCTTTTGCCTACAAAAATTCCATAAGGACGAGGATTTCTCCCAGACCAAAGCTGCCCCCTCCTCCAAACCTGGCTGCCATCGGAGGCCCAAACGCGCTCTACAAAATGACATCTGCCAAGTGGGCTCTTGAGTTTGGCTTCTTGGGGGAAAGTGCCTCCTTTCAAAGCCAACTTGCCTAACTAGCCTGCGGCCCGTGCTGGGCTTTAGACTACAAAAATTCCATAAGGACGAGGATTTCTCCCAGACCAAAGCTGCCCCCTCCTCCAAACCTGGCTGCCATCAGAGGCCCAAACGCGCCCTACAAAATGACATCTGCCAAGTGGGCTCTTGAGTTTGGCTTCTTGGGTGGAAGTGCCTCCTTTCAAAGCCAACTTGCCTGCGGCCCGTCCTGGGCTTTTGCCTACAAAAATTCCAGAAGGACGAGGATTTCTCCCAGACCAAAGCTGCCCCCTCCTCCAAACCTGGCTGCCATCGGAGGCCCAAACGCGCCCTACAAAATGACATCTGCCAAGTGGGCTCTTGAGTTTGGCTTCTTGCGGAAAAGTGCCTCCTTTCAAATCCAACTTGCCTAACTAGACTGCAGCCCATTCTGGGCTTTTGCCTACAAAAATTCCATAAGGACGAGGATTTCTCCCAGACCAAAGCTGCCCCCTCCTCCAAACCTGGCTGCCATCGGTGGCCCAAACGCGCCCTACAAAATGACATCTGCCAAGTGGGCTCCTGAGTTTGGCTTCTTGGGGGAAAGTGCCTCCTTTAGGAGCCAACTTGCCTGCAGCCCGTGCTGGGCTTTAGACTACAAAAATTCCATAAGGACGAGGATTTCTCCCAGACCAAAGCTGCCCCCTCCTCCAAACCTGGCTGCCATCGGAGGCCCAAACGCGCCCTACAAAATGACATCTGCATTGAGGGTTCTTGAGTTTGGCTTCTTGGGGAAAAGTGCCGCCTTTCAAAGCCAACTTGCCTAACTAGCCTGCGGCCCGTGCTGGGCTTTTGCCTACAAAAATTCCATAAGGACAAGGATTTCTCCCAGACCAAAGCTGCCCCCACCTCCAAACCTGGCTGCCATCGGAGGCCCAAACGCGCCCTACAAAATGACACCTGCCAAGTGGGCTCTTGAGTTTGGCTTCTTGGGGAAAAGTGCCTCCTTTCAGAGTCAACTTGCCTGCGGCCCGTGCTGGGCTTTTGCCTCCAAAAATTCCATAAGGATGAGGATTTCTCCCAGACCAAAGCTGCCCCCTCCTCCAAACCTGGCTGCCATCGGAGGCCCAAACGCGCCCTACAAAATGACATCTGCCAAGTGGGCTCTTGAGTTTGGCTTCTTGGGTGGAAGTACCTCCTTTCGAAGCCAACTTGCCTGCGGCCCGTGCTGGGGTTTTGCCTACAAAAATTCCATAAGGACGAGGATTTCTCCCAGACCAAAGCTGCCCCCTCCTCCAAACCTGGCTGCCATCGGAGGCCCAAATGTGCCCTACAAAATGACATCTGCCAAGTGGGCTCTTGAGTTTGGCTTCTTGGGTGGAAGTGCCTCCTTTCAAAGCCAACTTGCCTGCGGCCCGTCCTGGGCTTTTGCCTACAAAAATTCCATAAGGACGAGGATTTCTCCCAGACCAAAGCTGCCCCCTCCTCCAAACCTGGCTGCCATCGGAGGCCCAAACGCGCCCTACAAAATGACACCTGCCAAGTGGGCTCTTGAGTTTGGCTTCTTGGGGAAAAGTGCCTCCTTTCAAAGCCAACTTGCCTAAATAGCCTGCAGCCCATTCTGGGCTTTTGCCTACAAAAATTCCATAAGGACGAGGATTTCTCCCAGACCAAAGCTGCCCCCTCCTCCAAACCTAGCTGCCATCGGTGGCCCAAACGCGCCCTACAAAATGACATCTGCCAAGTGGGCTCCTGAGTTTGGCTTCTTGGGGAAAAGTGCCTCCTTTCGGAGCCAACTTGCCTGCAGCCCGTGCTGGGCTTTAGACTACAAAAATTCCATAACGACGAGGATTTCTCCCAGACCAAAGCTGCCCCCTCCTCCAAACCTGGCTGCCATCGGAGGCCCAAACGCGCCCCACAAAATGACATCTGCATTGAGGGTTCTTGAGTTTGGCTTCTTGGGGAAAAGTGCCTCCTTTCGGAGCCAACTTGCCTAACTTGCCTGCGGCCCGTCCTGGGCTTTTGCTACAAAAATTCCATAAGGACGAGGATTTCTCCCAGACCAAAGCTGCCCCCTCCTCCAAACCTGGCTGCCATCGGAGGCCCAAACGCGCCCTACAAAATGACACCTGCCAAGTGGGCTCTTGAGTTTGGCTTCTTGGGGAAAAGTGACTCCTTTCAAAACCAACTTGCCTGCGTCCCGTCCCGGGCTTTTGCTAAAAAAATTCCATAAGGACGAGGATTCCTCCCAGACCAAAGCTGCCCCCTCCTCCAAACCTGGCTGCCATCGGAGGCCCAAACGCGCCCTACAAAATGACATCTGCCAAGTGGGCTCTTGAGTTTGGCTTTCTGGGGAAAAGTGCCTCCTATCGGAGTCAACTTGCCTGCGGCCCATGCAGGGCTTTTGCCTACAAAAATTCCATAAGGACGAGGATTTCTCCCAGACCAAAGCTGCCCCCTCCTCCAAACCTGGCTGCCATCGGAGGCCCAAACGCGCCCTACAAAATGACATCTGCCAAGTGGGCTCTTGAGTTTGGCTTCTTGGGGAAAAGTGCCTCCTTTCGGAACCAAATTGCCTAACTTGCCTGCGGCCCGTGCTGGGCTTTTGCCTCCAAAAATTCCATAAGGACGAGGATTTCTCCCAGACCAAAGCTGCCCCCTCCTCCAAACCTGGCTGCCATCGGAGGCCCAAACGCGCCCTACAAAATGACATTTGCCAAGTGGGCTCTTGAGTTTGGCTTCTTGCGGAAAAGTGCCTCATTTCAAAGACAAGTTGCCTAACTAGCCTGCGGCCCGTGCTGGGCTTTAGACTACAAAAATTCCATAAGGACGAGGATTTCTCCCAGACCAAAGCTGCCCCCTCCTCCAAACCTGGCTGCCATCGGAGGCCCAAACGCGCCCTACAAAATGACATCTGCCAAGTGGGCTCTTGAGTTTGGCTTCTTGGGTGGAAGTACCTCCTTTCGAAGCCAACTTGCCTGCGGCCCGTGCTGGGCTTTTGCCTACAAAAATTCCAGAAGGACGAGGATTTCTCCCAGACCAAAGCTGCCCCCTCCTCCAAACCTGGCTGCCATCGGAGGCCCAAACGTGCCCTACAAAATGACATCTGCCAAGTGGGCTCTTGAGTTTGGCTTCTTGGGTGGAAGTGCCTCCTTTCAAAGCCAACTTGCCTGCGGCCCGTCCTGGGCTTTTGCCTACAAAAATTCCATAAGGACGAGGATTTCTCCCAGACCAAAGCTGCCCCCTCCTCCAAACCTGGCTGCCATCGGAGGCCCAAACGCGCCCTACAAAATGACACCTGCCAAGTGGGCTCTTGAGTTTGGCTTCTTGGGGAAAAGTGCCTCCTTTCAAAGCCAACTTGCCTAAATAGCCTGCAGCCCATTCTGGGCTTTTGCCTCCAAAAATTCCATAAGGACGAGGATTTCTCCCAGACCAAAGCTGCCCCCTCCTCCAAACCTAGCTGCCATCGGTGGCCCAAACGCGCCCTACAAAATGACATCTGCCAAGTGGGCTCCTGAGTTTGGCTTCTTGGGGAAAAGTGCCTCCTTTCGGAGCCAACTTGCCTGCAGCCCGTGCTGGGCTTTAGACTACCAAAATTGCATAAGGACGAGGATTTCTCCCAGACCAAAGCTGCCCCCTCCTCCAAACCTGGCTGCCATCGGAGGCCCAAACGCGCCCCACAAAATGACATCTGCATTGAGGGTTCTTGAGTTTGGCTTCTTGGGGAAAAGTGCCTCCTTTCGGAGCCAACTTGCCTAACTTGCCTGCGGCCCGTCCTGGGCTTTTGCTACAAAAATTCCATAAGGACGAGGATTTCTCCCAGACCAAAGCTGCCCCCTCCTCCAAACCTGGCTGCCATCGGAGGCCCAAACGCGCCCTACAAAATGACACCTGCCAAGTGGGCTCTTGAGTTTGGCTTCTTGGGGAAAAGTGACTCCTTTCAAAACCAACTTGCCTGCGTCCCGTCCCGGGCTTTTGCTAAAAAAATTCCATAAGGACGAGGATTCCTCCCAGACTAAAGCTGCCCCCTCCTCCAAACCTGGCTGCCATCGGAGGCCCAAACGCGCCCTACAAAATGACATCTGCCAAGTGGGCTCTTGAGTTTGGCTTTCTGGGGAAAAGTGCCTCCTATCGGAGTCAACTTGCCTGCGGCCCATGCAGGGCTTTTGCCTACAAAAATTCCATAAGGACGAGGATTTCTCCCAGACCAAAGCTGCCCCCTCCTCCAAACCTGGCTGCCTTCGGAGGCCCAAACGCGCCCTACAAAATGACATCTGCCAAGTGGGCTCTTGAGTTTGGCTTCTTGGGGAAAAGTGCCTCCTTTCGGAACCAAATTGCCTAACTTGCCTGCGGCCCGTGCTGGGCTTTTGCCTCCAAAAATTCCATAAGGACGAGGATTTCTCCCAGACCAAAGCTGCCCCCTCCTCCAAACCTGGCCGCCATCGGAGGCCCAAATGCGCCCCACAAAATGACATCTGCATTGAGGGTTCTTGAGTTTGGCTTCTTGGGGAAAAGTGCCACCTTTCGGAGCCAACTTGCCTAACTTGCCTGCGGCCCGTGCTGGGCTTTTGCCTACAAAAATTCCAGAAGGACGAGGATTCCTCCCAGACCAAAGCTGCCCCCTCCTCCAAACCTGGCTGCCATCGGAGGCCCAAACGTGCCCTACAAAATGACATCTGCCAAGTGGGCTCTTGAGTTTGGCTTCTTGGGTGGAAGTGCCTCCTTTCAAAGCCAACTTGCCTGCGGCCCGTCCTGGGCTTTTGCCTACAAAAATTCCAGAAGGACGAGGATTTCTCCCAGACCAAAGCTGCCCCCTCCTCCAAACCTGGCTGCCATCGGAGGCCCAAACGCGCCCTACAAAATGACATCTGCCAAGTGGGCTCTTGAGTTTGGCTTCTTGCGGAAAAGTGCCTCCTTTCAAAGCCAACTTGCCTAACTAGCCTGCAGCCCATTCTGGGCTTTTGCCTACAAAAATTCCATAAGGACGAGGATTTCTCCCAGACCAAAGCTGCCCCCTCCTCCAAACCTGGCTGCCATCGGAGGCCCAAACGCGCCCCACAAAATGACATCTGCATTGAGGGTTCTTGAGTTTGGCTTCTTGGGGGAAAGTGCCTCCTTTCAAAGCCAGCTTGCCTGCAGCCCGTGCTGGGCTTTAGACTACCAAAATTGCATAAGGACGAGGATTTCTCCCAGACCAAAGCTGCCCCCTCCTCCAAACCTGGCTGCCATCGGAGGCCCAAACGCGCCCCACAAAATGACATCTGCATTGAGGGTTCTTGAGTTTGGCTTCTTGGGGAAAAGTGCCTCCTTTCGGAGCCAACTTGCCTAACTTGCCTGCGGCCCATGCAGGGCTTTTGCCTACAAAAATTCCATAAGGACGAGGATTTCTCCCAGACCAAAGCTGCCCCCTCCTCCAAACCTGGCTGCCATCGGAGGCCCAAACGTGCCCTACAAAATGACACCTGCCAAGTGGGCTCTTGAGTTTGGCTTCTTGGGTGGAAGTACCTCCTTTCAAAGCCAACTTGCCTGCGGCCCGTCCTGGGCTTTTGCCTACAAAAATTCCATAAGGACGAGGATTTCTCCCAGACCAAAGCTGCCCCCTCCTCCAAACCTGGCTGCCATCGGAGGCCCAAACGTGCCCTACAAAATGACACCTGCCAAGTGGGCTCTTGAGTTTGGCTTCTTGGGTGGAAGTACCTCCTTTCAAAGCCAACTTGCCTGCGGCCCGTCCTCGGCTTTTGCCTACAAAAATTCCATAAGGACGAGGATTTCTCCCAGAACAAAGCTGCCCCCTCCTCCAAACCTGGCTGCCATTGGAGGCCCAAACGCGCCCTACAAAATGACATCTGCCAAGTGGGCTCTTGAGTTTGGCTTCTTGGGGGAAAGTGCCTCCTTTCGGAGCCAACTTGCCTAACTAGCCTGCGGCCCGTCCTGGGCTTTTGCCTACAAAAATTCCATAAGGACGAGGATTTCTCCCAGACCAAAGCTGCCCCCTCCTCCAAACCTGGCTGCCATCAGAGGCCCAAACGTGCCCTACAAAATGACACCTGCCAAGTGGGCTCTTGAGTTTGGCTTCTTGGGTGGAAGTGCCTCCTTTCAGAGTCAACTTGCCTGCGGCCCGTGCTGGGCTTTTGCCTCCAAAAATTCCATAAGGACGAGGATTTCTCCCAGACCAAAGCTGCCCCCTCCTCCAAACCTGGCTGCCATCGGAGGCCCAAACGTGCCCTACAAAATGACACCTGCCAAGTGGGCTCTTGAGTTTGGCTTCTTGGGGAAAAGTGCCTCCTTTCAAAGCCAACTTGCCTAAATAGCCTGCAGCCCATTCTGGGCTTTTGCCTACAAAAATTCCATAAGGACGAGGATTTCTCCCAGACCAAAGCTGCCCCCTCCTCCAAACCTAGCTGCCATCGGTGGCCCAAACGCGCCCTACAAAATGACATCTGCCAAGTGGGCTCCTGAGTTTGGCTTCTTGGGGAAAAGTGCCTCCTTTCGGAGCCAACTTGCCTGCAGCCCGTGCTGGGCTTTAGACTACAAAAATTCCATAACGACGAGGATTTCTCCCAGACCAAAGCTGCCCCCTCCTCCAAACCTGGCTGCCATCGGAGGCCCAAACGCGCCCCACAAAATGACATCTGCATTGAGGGTTCTTGAGTTTGGCTTCTTGGGGAAAAGTGCCTCCTTTCGGAGCCAACTTGCCTAACTTGCCTGCGGCCCGTCCTGGGCTTTTGCTACAAAAATTCCATAAGGACGAGGATTTCTCCCAGACCAAAGCTGCCCCCTCCTCCAAACCTGGCTGCCATCGGAGGCCCAAACGCGCCCTACAAAATGACACCTGCCAAGTGGGCTCTTGAGTTTGGCTTCTTGGGGAAAAGTGACTCCTTTCAAAACCAACTTGCCTGCGTCCCGTCCCGGGCTTTTGCTAAAAAAATTCCATAAGGACGAGGATTCCTCCCAGACCAAAGCTGCCCCCTCCTCCAAACCTGGCTGCCATCGGAGGCCCAAACGCGCCCTACAAAATGACATCTGCCAAGTGGGCTCTTGAGTTTGGCTTTCTGGGGAAAAGTGCCTCCTATCGGAGTCAACTTGCCTGCGGCCCATTCTGGGCTTTTGCCTACAAAAATTCCATAAGGACGAGGATTTCTCCCAGACCAAAGCTGCCCCCTCCTCCAAACCTGGCTGCCATCGGAGGCCCAAACGCGCCCTACAAAATGACATCTGCCAAGTGGGCTCTTGAGTTTGGCTTCTTGGGGAAAAGTGCCTCATTTCAAAGCCAAATTGCCTAACTTGCCTGCGGCCCGTGCTGGGCTTTTGCCTACAAAAATTCCATAAGGACGAGGATTTCTCCCAGACCAAAGCTGCCCCCTCCTCCAAACCTGGCTGCCATCGGAGGCCCAAACGCGCCCCACAAAATGACACCTGCATTGAGGGTTCTTGAGTTTGGCTTCCTGGGGAAAAGTGCCTCCTTTCGGAGTCAACTTGCCTGCGGCCCATGCAGGGCTTTTGCCTACAAAAATTCCAGAAGGACGAGGATTTCTCCCAGACCAAAGCTGCCCCCTCCTCCAAACCTGGCTGCCATCGGAGGCCCAAACGTGCCCTACAAAATGACACCTGCCAAGTGGGCTCTTGAGTTTGGCGTCTTGGGTGGAAGTGCCTCCTTTCAAAGCCAACTTGCCTGCGGCCCGTCCTGGGCTTTTGCCTCCAAAAATTCCAGAATGACGAGAATTTCTCCCAGACCAAAGCTGCCCCCTCCTCCAAACCTGGCTGCCATCGGAGGCCCAAACGTGCCCTACAAAATGACATCTGCCAAGTGGGCTCTTGAGTTTGGCTTCTTGGTGGAAGTGCCTCCTTTCAAAGCCAACTTGCCTGCGGCCCATCCTGGGCTTTTGCCTACAAAAATTCCAGAAGGACGAGGATTTCTCCCAGACCAAAGCTGCCCCCTCCTCCAAACCTGGCTGCCATCGGAGGCCGAAACGCGCCCTACAAAAGGACATCTGCCAAGTGGGCTCTTGAGTTTGGCTTCTTGCGGAAAAGTGCCTCCTTTCAAAGCCAACTTGCCTAACTAGCCTGCAGCCCATTCTGGGCTTTTGCCTACAAAAATTCCATAAGGACGAGGATTTCTCCCAGACCAAAGCTGCCCCCTCCTCCAAACCTGGCTGCCTTCGGAGGCCCAAACGCGCCCTACAAAATGACACCTGCCAAGTGGGCTCTTGAGTTTGGCTTCTTGGGGAAAAGTGCCTCCTTTCAAAGCCAACTTGCCTAAATAGCCTGCAGCCCATTCTGGGCTTTTGCCTACAAAAATTCCATAAGGACGAGGATTTCTCCCAGACCAAAGCTGCCCCCTCCTCCAAACCTAGCTGCCATCGGAGGCCCAAATGCGCCCTACAAAATGACATCTGCCAAGTGGGCTCCTGAGTTTGGCTTCTTGGGGAAAAGTGCCTCCTTTCGGAGCCAACTTGCCTGCAGCCCGTGCTGGGCTTTAGACTACAAAAATTCCATAACGACGAGGATTTCTCCCAGACCAAAGCTGCCCCCTCCTCCAAACCTGGCTGCCATCGGAGGCCCAAACGCGCCCCACAAAATGACATCTGCATTGAGGGTTCTTGAGTTTGGCTTCTTGGGGAAAAGTGCCTCCTTTCTGAGCCAACTTGCCTAACTTGCCTGCGGCCCGTCCTGAGCTTTTGCTACAAAAATTCCATAAGGACGAGGATTTCTCCCAGACCAAAGCTGCCCCCTCCTCCAAACCTGGCCGCCATCGGAGGCCCAAACGCGCCCTACAAAATGACACCTGCCAAGTGGGCTCTTGAGTTTGGCTTCTTGGGGAAAAGTGACTCCTTTCAAAACCAACTTGCCTGCGTCCCGTCCTGGGCTTTTGCTAAAAAAATTCCATAAGGACGAGGATTCCTCCCAGACCAAAGCTGCCCCCTCCTCCAAACCTGGCTGCCATCGGAGGCCCAAACGCGCCCTACAAAATGACATCTGCCAAGTGGGCTCTTGAGTTTGGCTTCTTGGGGAAAAGTGCCTCCTTTCGGAGCCAAATTGCCTAACTTGCCTGCGGCCCGTGCTGGGCTTTTGCCTCCAAAAATTCCAGAAGGACGAGGATTTCTCCCAGACCAAAGCTGCCCCCTCCTCCAAACCTGGCTGCCATCGGAGGCCCAAACGCGCCCCACAAAATGACACCTGCATTGAGGGTTCTTGAGTTTGGCTTCCTGGGGAAAAGTGCCTCCTTTCGGAGTCAACTTGCCTGCGGCCCATGCAGGGCTTTTGCCTACAAAAATTCCAGAAGGACGAGGATTTCTCCCAGACCAAAGCTGCCCCCTCCTCCAAACCTGGCTGCCATCGGAGGCCCAAACGTGCCCTACAAAATGACACCTGCCAAGTGGGCTCTTGAGTTTGGCGTCTTGGGTGGAAGTGCCTCCTTTCAAAGCCAACTTGCCTGCGGCCCGTCCTGGACTTTTGCCTACAAAAATTCCATAAGGACGAGGATTTCTCCCAGACCAAAGCTGCCCCCTCCTCCAAACCTGGCTGCCATCGGAGGCCCAAACGCGCCCTACAAAATGACATCTGCCAAGTGGGCTCTTGAGTTTGGCTTCTTGCGGAAAAGTGCCTCATTTCAAAGCCAAGTTGCCTAACTAGCCTGCGGCCCGTGCTGGGCTTTAGACTACAAAAATTCCATAAGGACGAGGATTTCTCCCAGACCAAAGCTGCCCCCTCCTCCAAACCTGGCCGCCATCGGAGGCCCAAACACGCCCCACAAAATGACATCTGCATTGAGGGTTCTTGAGTTTGGCTTCTTGGGGAAAAGTGCCTCCTTTCGGAGTCAACTTGCCTAACTTGCCTGCGGCCCGTGCTGGGCTTTTGCCTACAAAAATTCCAGAAGGACGAGGATTCCTCCCAGACCAAAGCTGCCCCCTCCTCCAAACCTGGCTGCCATCGGAGGCCCAAACGTGCCCTACAAAATGACATCTGCCAAGTGGGCTCTTGAGTTTGGCTTCTTGGGTGGAAGTGCCTCCTTTCAAAGCCAACTTGCCTGCGGCCCATCCTGGGCTTTTGCCTACAAAAATTCCATACGGACGAGGATTTCTCCCAGACCAAAGCTGCCCCCTCCTCCAAACCTGGCTGCCATCGGAGGCCCAAACGCGCCCTACAAAATGACATCTGCCAAGTGGGCTCTTGAGTTTGGCTTCTTGCGGAAAAGTGCCTCCTTTCAAAGCCAACTTGCCTAACTAGCGTGCAGCCCATTCTGGGCTTTTGCCTACAAAAATTCCATAAGGACGAGGATTTCTCCCAGACCAAAGCTGCCCCCTCCTCCAAACCTGGCTGCCATCGGAGGCCCAAACGCGCCCCACAAAATGACATCTGCATTGAGGGTTCTTGAGTTTGGCTTCTTGGGGGAAAGTGCCTCCTTTCAAAGCCAGCTTGCCTGCAGCCCGTGCTGGGCTTTAGACTACCAAAATTGCATAAGGACGAGGATTTCTCCCAGACCAAAGCTGCCCCCTCCTCCAAACCTGGCTGCCATCGGAGGCCCAAACGCGCCCCACAAAATGACATCTGCATTGAGGGTTCTTGAGTTTGGCTTCTTGGGGAAAAGTGCCTCCTTTCGGAGCCAACTTGCCTAACTTGCCTGCGGCCCATGCAGGGCTTTTGCCTACAAAAATTCCATAAGGACGAGGATTTCTCCCAGACCAAAGCTGCCCCCTCCTCCAAACCTGGCTGCCATCGGAGGCCCAAACGTGCCCTACAAAATGACACCTGCCAAGTGGGCTCTTGAGTTTGGCTTCTTGGGTGGAAGTACCTCCTTTCAAAGCCAACTTGCCTGCGGCCCGTCCTGGGCTTTTGCCTACAAAAATTCCATAAGGACGAGGATTTCTCCCAGACCAAAGCTGCCCCCTCCTCCAAACCTGGCTGCCATCGGAGGCCCAAACGTGCCCTACAAAATGACACCTGCCAAGTGGGCTCTTGAGTTTGGCTTCTTGGGTGGAAGTACCTCCTTTCAAAGCCAACTTGCCTGCGGCCCGTGCTGGGCTTTTGCCTCCAAAAATTCCATAAGGACGAGGATTTCTCCCAGACCAAAGCTGCCCCCTCCTCCAAACCTGGCTGCCATCGGAGGCCCAAACGCGCCCTACAAAATGACATCTGCCAAGTGGGCTCTTGAGTTTGGCTTCTTGGGGGAAAGTGCCTCCTTTCGGAGCCAACTTGCCTAACTAGCCTGCGGCCCGTGCTGGGCTTTAGACTACAAATTTCCAGAAGGACGAGGATTTCTCCCAGACCAAAGCTGCCCCCTCCTCCAAACCTGGCTGCCATCGGAGGCCCAAACGTGCCCTACAAAATGACACCTGCCAAGTGGGCTCTTGAGTTTGGCTTCTTGGGTGGAAGTGCCTCCTTTCAAAGCCAACTTGCCTGCGGCCCGTCCCGGGCTTTTGCCTACAAAAATTCCATAAGGACGAGGATTTCTCCCAGACCAAAGCTGCCCCCTCCTCCAAACCTGGCTGCCATCGGAGGCCCAAACGCGCCCTACAAAATGACATCTGCCAAGTGGGCTCTTGAGTTTGGCTTCTTGCGGAAAAGTGCCTCCTTTCAAAGCCAACTTGCCTAACTAGCCTGCAGCCCATTCTGGGCTTTTGCCTACAAAAATTCCATAAGGACGAGGATTTCTCCCAGACCAAAGCTGCCCCCTCCTCCAAACCTGGCTGCCATCGGTGGCCCAAACGCGCCCTACAAAATGACATCTGCCAAGTGGGCTCCTGAGTTTGGCTTCTTGGGGGAAAGTGCCTCCTTTCGGAGCCAACTTGCCTGCAGCCCGTGCTGGGCTTTAGACTACAAAAATTCCATAACGACGAGGATATCTCCCAGACCAAAGCTGCCCCCTCCTCCAAACCTGGCTGCCATCGGAGGCCCAAACGCGCCCCACAAAATGACATCTGCATTGAGGGTTCTTGAGTTTGGCTTCTTGGGGAAAAGTGCCTCCTTTCGGAGCCAACTTGCCTAACTTGCCTGCGGCCCGTCCTGGGCTTTTGCTACAAAAATTCCATAAGGACGAGGATTTCTCCCAGACCAAAGCTGCCCCCTCCTCCAAACCTGGCTGCCATCGGAGGTCCAAAATCGCCCTACAAAATGACATCTGCATTGTGGCTTCTTGAGTTTGGCTTCTTGGGGAAAAGTGCCTCCTATCAAAGCAACTTGCCTAACTTGCATGCGGCCCATGCGGGGTTTTTTCCTACAAAAATTCCATAAGGACGAGGATTTCTCCCAGACCAAAGCTGCCCCCTCCTCCAAACCTGGCTGCCATCGGAGGCCCAAACGCGCCCTACAAAATGACACCTGCCAAGTGGGCTCTTGAGTTTGGGTTCTTGGGGAAAAGTGACTCCTTTCAAAACCAACTTGCCTGCGTCCCGTCCCGGGCTTTTGCTACAAAAATTCCATAAGGACGAGGATTCCTCCCAGACCAAAGCTGCCCCCTCCTCCAAACCTGGCTGCCATCGGAGGCCCAAACGCGCCCTACAAAATGACATCTGCATTGTGGGTTCTTGAGTTTGGCTTCTTGGGGAAAAGTGCCTCCTTTCAAAGCAACTTGCCTAACTTGCCTGCGGCCCATGCGGGGTTTTTGCCTACAAAAATTCCATAAGGACGAGGATTTCTCCCAGACCAAAGCTGCCCCCTCCTCCAAACCTGGCTGCCATCGGAGGCCCAAACGCGCCCTACAAAATGACACCTGCCAAGTGGGCTCTTGAGTTTGGCTTCTTGGGGAAAAATGACTCCTTTCAAAACCAACTTGCCTGCGTCCCGTCCCGGGCTTTTGCTACAAAAATTCCATAAGGACGAGGATTCCTCCCAGACCAAAGCTGCTCCCTCCTCCAAACCTGGCTGCCATCGGAGGCCCAAACGCGCCCTACAAAATGACATCTGCCAAGTGGGCTCTTGAGTTTGGCTTTCTGGGGAAAAGTGCCTCCTTTCGGAGTCAACTTGCCTGCGGCCCATGCAGGGCTTTTGCCTACAAAAATTCCATAAGGACGAGGATTTCTCCCAGACCAAAGCTGCCCCCTCCTCCAAACCTGGCTGCCATCGGAGGCCCAAACGTGCCCTACAAAATGACATCTGCCAAGTGGGCTCTTGAGTTTGGCTTCTTGGGAGGAAGTACCTCCTTTCAAAGCCAACTTGCCTGCGGCCCGTCCTGGGCTTTTGCCTACAAAAATTCCATAAGGACGAGGATTTCTCCCAGACCAAAGCTGCCCCCTCCTCCAAACCTGGCTGCCATTGGAGGCCCAAACGCGCCCTACAAAATGACATCTGCCAAGTGGGCTCTTGAGTTTGGCTTCTTGGGGGAAAGTGCCTCCTTTCAAAGCCAACTTGCCTAACTAGCCTGCGGCCCGTGCTGGGCTTTAGACTACAAAAATTCCATAAGGACGAGGATTTCTCCCAGACCAAAGCTGCCCCCTCCTCCAAACCTGGCTGCCATCAGAGGCCCAAACGCGCCCTACAAAATGACATCTGCCAAGTGGGCTCTTGAGTTTGGCTTCTTGGGGAAAAGTGCCTCCTTTCGGATCCAACTTGCCTAACTTGCCTGCGGCCCGTCCTGGGCTTTTGCCTCCAAAAATTCCAGAAGGACGAGGATTTCTCCCAGACCAAAGCTGCCCCCTCCTCCAAACCTGGCTGCCATCGGAGGCCCAAACGCGCCCCACAAAATGACACCTGCAATGAGGGTTCTTGAGTTTGGCTTCCTGGAGAAAAGTGCCTCCTTTCGGAGTCAACTTGCCTGCGGCCCATGCAGGGCTTTTGCCTACAAAAATTCCAGAAGGACGAGGATTTCTCCCAGACCAAAGCTGCCCCCTCCTCCAAACCTGGCTGCCATCGGAGGCCCAAACGCGCCCTACAAAATGACACCTGCCAAGTGGGCTCTTGAGTTTGGCTTCTTGGGTGGAAGTGCCTCCTTTCAAAGCCAACTTGCCTGCGGCCCGTCCTGGGCTTCTGCCTACAAAAATTCCATAAGGACGAGGATTTCTCCCAGACCAAAGCTGCCCCCTCCTCCAAACCTGGCTGCCATCGGAGGCCCAAACACGCCCTACAAAATGACATCTGCCAAGTGGGCTCTTGAGTTTGGCTTCTTGCGGAAAAGTGCCTCCTTTCAAAGCCAACTTGCCTAACTAGCCTGCGGCCCGTGCTGGGCATTAGACTACAAAAATTCCATAACGACGAGGATTTCTCCCAGACCAAAGCTGCCCCCTCCTCCAAACCTGGCTGCCATCAGAGGCCCAAACGCGCCCTACAAAATGACATCTGCCAAGTGGGCTCTTGAGTTTGGCTTCTTGGGGAAAAGTGCCTCCTTTCGGAGCCAACTTGCCTAACTTGCCTGCGGCCCGTCCTGGGCTTTTGCCTCCAAAAATTCCAGAATGACGAGAATTTCTCCCAGGCCAAAGCTGCCCCCTCCTCCAAACCTGGCTGCCATCGGAGGCCCAAACTTGCCCTACAAAATGACACCTGCCAAGTGGGCTCTTGAGTTTGGCTTCTTGGGGAAAAGTGACTCCTTTCAAAACCAACTTGCCTGCGTCCCGTCCTGGGCTTTTGCTACAAAAATTCCATAAGGACGAGGATTCCTCCCAGACCAAAGCTGCCCCCTCCTCCAAACCTGGCTGCCATCGGAGGCCCAAACGCGCCCTACAAAAGGACATCTGCATTGTGGGTTCTTGAGTTTGGCTTCTTGGGGAAAAGTGCCTCCTTTCAAAGCCAACTTGCCTAACTTGCCTGCGGCCCGTCCTGGGCTTTTGCCTACAAAAATTCCATAAGGACAAGGATTTCTCCCAGACCAAAGCTGCCCCCTCCTCCAAACCTGGCTGCCATCGGAGGCCCAAACGTGCCCTACAAAATGACATCTGCCAAGTGGGCTCTTGAGTTTGGCTTCTTGGGTGGAAGTACCTCCTTTCAAAGCCAACTTGCCTGCGGCCCGTCCTGGGCTTTTGCCTACAAAAATTCCATAAGGACGAGGATTTCTCCCAGACCAAAGCTGCCCCCTCCTCCAAACCTGGCTGCCATCGGAGGCCCAAACGCGCCCCACAAAATGACATCTGCATTGAGGGTTCTTGAGTTTGGCTTCTTGGGGAAAAGTGCCTCCTTTCGGAGCCAACTTGCCTAACTTGCCTGCGGCCCATGCAGGGCTTTTGCCTACAAAAATTCCATAAGGACGAGGATTTCTCCCAGACCAAAGCTGCCCCCTCCTCCAAACCTGGCTGCCATCGGAGGCCCAAACGCGCCCTACAAAATGACATCTGCATTGTGGGTTCTTGAGTTTGGCTTCCTGGGGAAATGTGCCTCCTTTCGGAGTCAACTTGCCTGCGGCCCATGCAGGGCTTTTGCCTACAAAAATTCTATAAGGACGAGGATTTCTCCCAGACCAAAGCTGCCCCCTCCTCCAAACCTGGCTGCCATCGGAGGCCCAAACGCGCCCTACAAAATGACACCTGCCAAGTGGGCTCTTGAGTTTGGCTTCTTGGGTGGAAGTACCTCCTTTCAAAGCCAACTTGCCTGCGGCCCGTCCTGGGCTTTTGCCTCCAAAAATTCCATAAGGACGAGGATTTCTCCCAGACCAAAGCTGCCCCCTCCTCCAAACCTGGCTGCCATCGGAGGCCCAAACGCGCCCTACAAAATGACATCTGCCAAGTGGGCTCTTGAGTTTGGCTTCTTGGGGAAAGTGCCTCCTTTCGGAGCCAACTTGCCTAACTAGCCTGCGGCCCGTGCTGGGCTTTAGACTACAAAAATTCCAGAAGGACGAGGATTTCTCCCAGACCAAAGCTGCCCCCTCCTCCAAACCTGGCTGCCATCGGAGGCCCAAACGTGCCCTACAAAATGACACCTGCCAAGTGGGCTCTTGAGTTTGGCTTCTTGGGTGGAAGTGCCTCCTTTCAAAGCCAACTTGCCTGCGGCCCGTCCTGGGCTTTTGCCTCCAAAAATTCCATAAGGACGAGGATTTCTCCCAGACCAAAGCTGCCCCCTCCTCCAAACCTGGCTGCCATCGGAGGCCCAAACGCGCCCTACAAAATGACATCTGCCAAGTGGGCTCTTGAGTTTGGCTTCTTGCGGAAAAGTGCCTCCTTTCAAAGCCAACTTGCCTAACTAGCGTGCAGCCCATTCTGGGCTTTTGCCTACAAAAATTCCATAAGGACGAGGATTTCTCCCAGACCAAAGCTGCCCCCTCCTCCAAACCTAGCTGCCATCGGTGGCCCAAACGCGCCCTACAAAATGACATCTGCCAAGTGGGCTCCTGAGTTTGGCTTCTTGGGGGAAAGTGCCTCCTTTCGGAGCCAACTTGCCTGCAGCCCGTGCTGGGCTTTAGACTACAAAAATTCCATAACGACGAGGATTTCTCCCAGACCAAAGCTGCCCCCTCCTCCAAACCTGGCTGCCATCGGAGGCCCAAACGCGCCCCACAAAATGACATCTGCATTGAGGGTTCTTGAGTTTGGCTTCTTGGGGAAAAGTGCCTCCTTTCGGAGCCAACTTGCCTAACTTGCCTGCGGCCCATGCGGGGTTTTTGCCTACAAAAATTCCATAAGGACGAGGATTTCTCCCAGACCAAAGCTGCCCCCTCCTCCAAACCTGGCTGCCATCGGAGGCCCAAACGCGCCCCACAAAATGACACCTGCATTGAGGGTTCTTGTGTTTGGCTTCCTGGAGAAAAGTGCCTCCTTTCGGAGTCAACTTGCCTGCGGCCCATGCAGGGCTTTTGCCTCCAAAAATTCCAGAAGGACGAGGATTTCTCCCAGACCAAAGCTGCCCCCTCCTCCAAACCTGGCTGCCATCGGAGGCCCAAACGTGCCCTACAAAATGACACCTGCCAAGTGGGCTCTTGAGTTTGGCTTCTTGGGTGGAAGTGCCTCCTTTCAAAGCCAACTTGCCTGCGGCCCGTCCTGGGCTTTTGCCTACAAAAATTCCATAAGGACGAGGATTTCTCCCAGACCAAAGCTGCCCCCTCCTCCAAACCTGGCTGCCATCAGAGGCCCAAACACGCCCTACAAAATGACATCTGCCAAGTGGGCTCTTGAGTTTGTCTTCTTGCGGAAAAGTGCCTCCTTTCAAAGCCAACTTGCCTATCTAGCCTGCGGCCCGTGCTGGGCATTAGACTACAAAAATTCCATAACGACGAGGATTTCTCCCAGACCAAATCTGCCCCCTCCTCCAAACCTGGCTGCCATCAGAGGCCCAAACGCGCCCAACAAAATGACATCTGCCAAGTGGGCTCTTGAGTTTGGCTTCTTGGGGAAAAGTGCCTCCTTTCGGAGCCAACTTGCCTAACTTGCCTGCGGCCCGTCCTGGGCTTTTGCCTCCAAAAATTCCAGAAGGACGAGAATTTCTCCCAGGCCAAAGCTGCCCCCTCCTCCAAACCTGGCTGCCATCAGAGGCCCAAACGTGCCCTACAAAATGACACCTGCCAAGTGGGCTCTTGAGTTTGGCTTCTTGGGGAAAAGTGACTCCTTTCAAAACCAACTTGTCTGCGTCCTGTCCTGGGCTTTTGCCTCCAAAAATTCCATAAGGACGAGGATTCCTCCCAGACCAAAGCTGCCCCCTCCTCCAAACCTGGCTGCCATCGGAGGCCCAAACGCGCCCTACAAAATGACACCTGCCAAGTGGGCTCTTGAGTTTGGCTTCTTGGGGGAAAGTGCCTCCTTTCAAAGCCAACTTGCCTGCGGCCCGTCCTGGGCTTGTGCCTACAAAAATTCCATAAGGACGAGGATTTCTCCCAGACCAAAGCTGCCCCCTCCTCCAAACCTGGCTGCCATCGGAGGCCCAAACGCGCCCTACAAAATGACATCTGCCAAGTGGGCTCTTGAGTTTGGGTTCTTGGGGAAAAGAGCTTCCTTTCGGAGCCAAAATGCCTAACTAGCCTGCGGCCCGTCCTGGGCTTTTGACTACAAAAATTCCAGAAGGATGAGGATTTCTCCCAGACCAAAGCTGCCCCCTCCTTCATCCTGGCTGCCATCAGATGCCCAAACGCGCCCTACAAAAGGACATCTGCATTGTGGGTTCTTGAGTTTGGCTTCTTGGGGAAAAGTGCCTCCTTTCAAAGCCAACTTGCCTAACTTGCCTGCGGCCCGTCCTGGGCTTTTGCCTCCAAAAATTCCATAAGGACAAGGATTTCTCCCAGACCAAAGCTGCCCCCTCCTCCAAACCTAGCTGCCATCGGAGGCCCAAACGTGCCCTACAAAATGACATCTGCCAAATGGGCTCTTGAGTTTGGCTTCTTGGGTGGAAGTGCCTCCTTTCAAAGCCAACTTGCCTGCGGCCCGTCCTGGGCTTTTGCCTACAAAAATTCCATAAGGACGAGGATTTCTCCCAGACCAAAGCTGCCCCCTCCTCCAAACGTGGCTGCCATCGGAGGCCCAAACGTGCCCTACAAAATGACATCTGCCAAGTGGGCTCTTGAGTTTGGCTTCTTGGGTGGAAGTGCCTCCTTTCAAAGCCAACTTGCCTGCGGCCCGTGCTGGGCTTTTGCCTCCAAAAATTCCATAAGGACGAGGATTTCTCCCAGACCAAAGCTGCCCCCTCCTCCAAACCTGGCTGCCATCGGAGGCCCAAACGCGCCCTACAAAATGACACCTGCCAAGTGGGCTCTTGAGTTTGGCTTCTTGGGTGGAAGTGCCTCCTTTCAAAGCCAACTTGCCTGCGGCCCGTCCTGGGCTTTTGCCTACAAAAATTCCATAAGGACGAGGATTTCTCCCAGACCAAAGCTGCCCCCTCCTCCAAACCTGGCTGCCATCGGAGGCCCAAACGCGCCCTACAAAATGACATCTGCCAAGTGGGCTCCTGAGTTTGGCTTCTTGGGGAAAAGTGCCTCCTTTCGGAGCCAACTTGCCTGCAGCCCGTGCTGGGCTTTAGACTACAAAAATTCCATAACGACGAGGATTTCTCCCAGACCAAAGCTGCCCCCTCCTCCAAACCTAGCTGCCATCGGAGGCCCAAACGTGCCCCACAAAATGACATCTGCCAAGTGGGCTCTTGAGTTTGGCTTCTTGGGGAAAAGTGCCTCCTTTCGGAGCCAACTTGCCTAACTTGCCTGCGGCCCGTCCTGGGCTTTTGCCTCCAAAAATTCCATAAGGACGAGGATTTCTCCCAGACCAAAGCTGCCCCCTCCTCCAAACCTGGCTGCCATCGGAGGTCCAAACGCGCCCTACAAAATGACATCTGCATTGTGGGTTCTTGAGTTTGGCTTCTTGGGGAAAAGTGACTCCTTTCAAAACCAACTTGCCTGCGTCCCGTCCCGGGCTTTTGCTAAAAAAATTCCATAAGGACGAGGATTCCTCCCAGACCAAAGCTGCCCCCTCCTCCAAACCTGGCTGCCATCGGAGGCCCAAACGCGCCCTACAAAATGACATCTGCCAAGTGGGCTCTTGAGTTTGGCTTTCTGGGGAAAACTGCCTCCTATCGGAGTCAACTTGCCTGCGGCCCATGCAGGGCTTTTGCCTACAAAAATTCCATAAGGACGAGGATTTCTCCCAGACCAAAGCTGCCCCCTCCTCCAAACCTGGCTGCCATCGGAGGCCCAAACGCGCCCTTCAAAATGACATCTGCCAAGTGGGCTCTTGAGTTTCGCTTCTTGGGTGGAAGTGCCTCCTTTCAAAGCCAACTTGCCTGCGGCCCGTGCTGGGCTTTTGCCTCCAAAAATTCCATAAGGACGAGGATTTCTCCCAGACCAAAGCTGCCCCCTCCTCCAAACCTGGCTGCCATCGGAGGCCCAAACGCGCCCTACAAAATGACATATGCCAAGTGGGCTCTTGAGTTTGGCTTCTTGCGGAAAAGTGCCTCCTTTCAAAGCCAACTTGCCTAACTAGCGTGCAGCCCATTCTGGGCTTTTGCCTACAAAAATTCCATAAGGACGAGGATTTCTCCCAGACCAAAGCTGCCCCCTCCTCCAAACCTGGCTGCCATCGGTGGCCCAAACGCGCCCTACAAAATGACATCTGCCAAGTGGGCTCCTGAGTTTGGCTTCTTGGGGGAAAGTGCCTCCTTTCGGAGCCAACTTGCCTGCAGCCCGTGCTGG
Organism: Cinclus cinclus; assembly: GCF_963662255.1. Taxonomy (NCBI): domain Eukaryota; kingdom Metazoa; phylum Chordata; class Aves; order Passeriformes; family Cinclidae; genus Cinclus; species Cinclus cinclus. The sequence goes on from NW_026912062.1 coordinate 440,687, forward strand.
GCTTTAGACTACAAAAATTCCATAACGACGAGGATTTCTCCCAGACCAAAGCTGCCCCCTCCTCCAAACCTGGCTGCCATCGGAGGCCCAAACGCGCCCCACAAAATGACATCTGCATTGAGGGTTCTTGAGTTTGGCTTCTTGGGGAAAAGTGCCTCCTTTCGGAGCCAACTTGCCTAACTTGCCTGCGGCCCATGCGGGGTTTTTGCCTACAAAAATTCCATAAGGACGAGGATTTCTCCCAGACCAAAGCTGCCCCCTCCTCCAAACCTGGCTGCCATCGGAGGCCCAAACGCGCCCCACAAAATGACACCTGCATTGAGGGTTCTTGAGTTTGGCTTCCTGGAGAAAAGTGCCTCCATTCGGAGTCAACTTGCCTGCGGCCCATGCAGGGCTTTTGCCTCCAAAAATTCCAGAAGGACGAGGATTTCTCCCAGACCAAAGCTGCCCCCTCCTCCAAACCTGGCTGCCATCGGAGGCCCAAACGTGCCCTACAAAATGACACCTGCCAAGTGGGCTCTTGAGTTTGGCTTCTTGGGTGGAAGTGCCTCCTTTCAAAGCCAACTTGCCTGCGGCCCGTCCTGGGCTTTTGCCTACAAAAATTCCATAAGGACGAGGATTTCTCCCAGACCAAAGCTGCCCCCTCCTCCAAACCTGGCTGCCATCAGAGGCCCAAACACGCCCTACAAAATGACATCTGCCAAGTGGGCTCTTGAGTTTGGCTTCTTGCGGAAAAGTGCCTCCTTTCAAAGCCAACTTGCCTAACTAGCCTGCGGCCCGTGCTGGGCATTAGACTACAAAAATTCCATAAGGACGAGGATTTCTCCCAGACCAAATCTGCCCCCTCCTCCAAACCTGGCTGCCATCAGAGTCCCAAACGCGCCCTACAAAATGACATCTGCTAAGTGGGCTGTTGAGTTTGGCTTCTTGGGGAAAAGTGCCTCCTTTCGGAGCCAACTTGCCTAACTTGCCTGCGGCCCGTCCTGGGCTTTTGCCTCCAAAAATTCCATAAGGACGAGAATTTCTCCCAGGCCAAAGCTGCCCCCTCCTCCAAACCTGGCTGCCATCGGAGGCCCAAACGTGCCCTACAAAATGACACCTGCCAAGTGGGCTCTTGAGTTTGGCTTCTTGGGGAAAAGTGACTCCTTTCAAAACCAACTTGTCTGCGTCCTGTCCTGGGCTTTTGCTACAAAAATTCCATAAGGACGAGGATTCCTCCCAGACCAAAGCTGCCCCCTCCTCCAAACCTGGCTGCCATCGGAGGCCCAAACGCGCCCTACAAAATGACACCTGCCAAGTGGGCTCTTGAGTTTGGCTTCTTGGGGGAAAGTGCCTCCTTTCAAAGCCAACTTGCCTGCGGCCCGTCCTGGGCTTGTGCCTACAAAAATTCCATAAGGACGAGGATTTCTCCCAGAACAAATCTGCCCCCTCCTCCAAACCTGGCTGCCATCGGAGGCCCAAACGCGCCCTACAAAATGACATCTGCCAAGTGGGCTCTTGAGTTTGGGTTCTTGGGGAAAAGAGCTTCCTTTCCCAGCCAAAATGCCTAACTAGCCTGCGGCCCGTCCTGGGCTTTTGACTACAAAAATTCCAGAAGGATGAGGATTTCTCCCAGACCAAAGCTGCCCCCTCCTTCATCCTGGCTGCCATCAGAGGCCCAAACGCGCCCTACAAAAGGACATCTGCATTGTGGGTTCTTGAGTTTGGCTTCTTGGGGAAAAGTGCCTCCTTTCAAAGCCAACTTGCCTAACTTGCCTGCGGCCCGTCCTGGGCTTTAGACTACAAAAATTCCATAAGGACGAGGATTTCTCCCAGACCAAAGCTGCCCCCTCCTCCAAACCTGGCTGCCATCGGAGGCCCAAACGTGCCCTACAAAATGACATCTGCCAAATGGGCTCTTGAGTTTGGCTTCTTGGGTGGAAGTGCCTCCTTTCAAAGCCAACTTGCCTGCGGCCCGTCCTGGGCTTTTGCCTACAAAAATTCCATAAGGACGAGGATTTCTCCCAGACCAAAGCTGCCCCCTCCTCCAAACGTGGCTGCCATCGGAGGCCCAAACGTGCCCTACAAAATGACATCTGCCAAGTGGGCTCTTGAGTTTGGCTTCTTGGGTGGAAGTGCCTCCTTTCAAAGCCAACTTGCCTGCGGCCCGTGCTGGGCTTTTGCCTCCAAAAATTCCATAAGGACGAGGATTTCTCCCAGACCAAAGCTGCCCCCTCCTCCAAACCTGGCTGCCATCGGAGGCCCAAACGCGCCCTACAAAATGACACCTGCCAAGTGGGCTCTTGAGTTTGGCTTCTTGGGTGGAAGTGCCTCCTTTCAAAGCCAACTTGCCTGCGGCCCGTCCTGGGCTTTTGCCTACAAAAATTCCATAAGGACGAGGATTTCTCCCAGACCAAAGCTGCCCCCTCCTCCAAACCTGGCTGCCATCGGAGGCCCAAACGCGCCCTACAAAATGACATCTGCCAAGTGGGCTCCTGAGTTTGGCTTCTTGGGGAAAAGTGCCTCCTTTCGGAGCCAACTTGCCTGCAGCCCGTGCTGGGCTTTAGACTACAAAAATTCCATAACGACGAGGATTTCTCCCAGACCAAAGCTGCCCCCTCCTCCAAACCTAGCTGCCATCGGAGGCCCAAACGTGCCCCACAAAATGACATCTGCCAAGTGGGCTCTTGAGTTTGGCTTCTTGGGGAAAAGTGCCTCCTTTCGGAGCCAACTTGCCTAACTTGCCTGCGGCCCGTCCTGGGCTTTTGCCTCCAAAAATTCCATAAGGACGAGGATTTCTCCCAGACCAAAGCTGCCCCCTCCTCCAAACCTGGCTGCCATCGGAGGTCCAAACGCGCCCTACAAAATGACATCTGCATTGTGGGTTCTTGAGTTTGGCTTCTTGGGGAAAAGTGACTCCTTTCAAAACCAACTTGCCTGCGTCCCGTCCCGGGCTTTTGCTAAAAAAATTCCATAAGGACGAGGATTCCTCCCAGACCAAAGCTGCCCCCTCCTCCAAACCTGGCTGCCATCGGAGGCCCAAACGCGCCCTACAAAATGACATCTGCCAAGTGGGCTCTTGAGTTTGGCTTTCTGGGGAAAACTGCCTCCTATCGGAGTCAACTTGCCTGCGGCCCATGCAGGGCTTTTGCCTACAAAAATTCCATAAGGACGAGGATTTCTCCCAGACCAAAGCTGCCCCCTCCTCCAAACCTGGCTGCCATCGGAGGCCCAAACGCGCCCTTCAAAATGACATCTGCCAAGTGGGCTCTTGAGTTTCGCTTCTTGGGTGGAAGTGCCTCCTTTCAAAGCCAACTTGCCTGCGGCCCGTGCTGGGCTTTTGCCTCCAAAAATTCCATAAGGACGAGGATTTCTCCCAGACCAAAGCTGCCCCCTCCTCCAAACCTGGCTGCCATCGGAGGCCCAAACGCGCCCTACAAAATGACATATGCCAAGTGGGCTCTTGAGTTTGGCTTCTTGCGGAAAAGTGCCTCCTTTCAAAGCCAACTTGCCTAACTAGCGTGCAGCCCATTCTGGGCTTTTGCCTACAAAAATTCCATAAGGACGAGGATTTCTCCCAGACCAAAGCTGCCCCCTCCTCCAAACCTGGCTGCCATCGGTGGCCCAAACGCGCCCTACAAAATGACATCTGCCAAGTGGGCTCCTGAGTTTGGCTTCTTGGGGGAAAGTGCCTCCTTTCGGAGCCAACTTGCCTGCAGCCCGTGCTCGGCTTTAGACTACAAAAATTCCATAACGACGAGGATTTCTCCCAGACCAAAGCTGCCCCCTCCTCCAAACCTGGCTGCCATCGGAGGCCCAAACGCGCCCCACAAAATGACATCTGCATTGAGGGTTCTTGAGTTTGGCTTCTTGGGGAAAAGTGCCTCCTTTCGGAGCCAACTTGCCTAACTTGCCTGCGGCCCATGCGGGGTTTTTGCCTACAAAAATTCCATAAGGACGAGGATTTCTCCCAGACCAAAGCTGCCCCCTCCTCCAAACCTGGCTGCCATCGGAGGCCCAAACGCGCCCCACAAAATGACACCTGCATTGAGGGTTCTTGAGTTTGGCTTCCTGGAGAAAAGTGCCTCCTTTCGGAGTCAACTTGCCTGCGGCCCATGCAGGGCTTTTGCCTCCAAAAATTCCAGAAGGACGAGGATTTCTCCCAGACCAAAGCTGCCCCCTCCTCCAAACCTGGCTGCCATCGGAGGCCCAAACGTGCCCTACAAAATGACACCTGCCAAGTGGGCTCTTGAGTTTGGCTTCTTGGGTGGAAGTGCCTCCTTTCAAAGCCAACTTGCCTGCGGCCCGTCCTGGGCTTTTGCCTACAAAAATTCCATAAGGACGAGGATTTCTCCCAGACCAAAGCTGCCCCCTCCTCCAAACCTGGCTGCCATCAGAGGCCCAAACACGCCCTACAAAATGACATCTGCCAAGTGGGCTCTTGAGTTTGGCTTCTTGCGGAAAAGTGCCTCCTTTCAAAGCCAACTTGCCTAACTAGCCTGCGGCCCGTGCTGGGCATTAGACTACAAAAATTCCATAAGGACGAGGATTTCTCCCAGACCAAATCTGCCCCCTCCTCCAAACCTGGCTGCCATCAGAGTCCCAAACGCGCCCTACAAAATGACATCTGCTAAGTGGGCTGTTGAGTTTGGCTTCTTGGGGAAAAGTGCCTCCTTTCGGAGCCAACTTGCCTAACTTGCCTGCGGCCCGTCCTGGGCTTTTGCCTCCAAAAATTCCATAAGGACGAGAATTTCTCCCAGGCCAAAGCTGCCCCCTCCTCCAAACCTGGCTGCCATCGGAGGCCCAAACGTGCCCTACAAAATGACACCTGCCAAGTGGGCTCTTGAGTTTGGCTTCTTGGGGAAAAGTGACTCCTTTCAAAACCAACTTGTCTGCGTCCTGTCCTGGGCTTTTGCTACAAAAATTCCATATGGACGAGGATTCCTCCCAGACCAAAGCTGCCCCCTCCTCCAAACCTGGCTGCCATCGGAGGCCCAAACGCGCCCTACAAAATGACACCTGCCAAGTGGGCTCTTGAGTTTGGCTTCTTGGGGGAAAGTGCCTCCTTTCAAAGCCAACTTGCCTGCGGCCCGTCCTGGGCTTGTGCCTACAAAAATTCCATAAGGACGAGGATTTCTCCCAGAACAAATCTGCCCCCTCCTCCAAACCTGGCTGCCATCGGAGGCCCAAACGCGCCCTACAAAATGACATCTGCCAAGTGGGCTCTTGAGTTTGGGTTCTTGGGGAAAAGAGCTTCCTTTCCCAGCCAAAATGCCTAACTAGCCTGCGGCCCGTCCTGGGCTTTTGACTACAAAAATTCCAGAAGGATGAGGATTTCTCCCAGACCAAAGCTGCCCCCTCCTTCATCCTGGCTGCCATCAGAGGCCCAAACGCGCCCTACAAAAGGACATCTGCATTGTGGGTTCTTGAGTTTGGGTTCTTGGGGAAAAGTGCCTCCTTTCAAAGCCAACTTGCCTAACTTGCCTGCGGCCCGTCCTGGGCTTTTACCTGCAAAAATTCCATAAGGACAAGGATTTCTCCCAGACCAAAGCTGCCCCCTCCTCCAAACCTGGCTGCCATCGGAGGCCCAAACGTGCCCTACAAAATGACATCTGCCAAATGGGCTCTTGAGTTTGGCTTCTTGGGTGGAAGTGCCTCCTTTCAAAGCCAACTTGCCTGCGGCCCGTCCTGGGCTTTTGCCTACAAAAATTCCATAAGGACGAGGATTTCTCCCAGACCAAAGCTGCCCCCTCCTCCAAACCTGGCTGCCATCGGAGGCCCAAACGTGCCCTACAAAATGACATCTGCCAAGTGGGCTCTTGAGTTTGGCTTCTTGGGTGGAAGTGCCTCCTTTCAAAGCCAACTTGCCTGCGGCCCGTCCTGGGCTTTTGCCTACAAAAATTCCATAAGGACGAGGATTTCTCCCAGACCAAAGCTGCCCCCTCCTCCAAACCTGGCTGCCATCGGAGGCCCAAACGCGCCCTACAAAATGACACCTGCCAAGTGGGCTCTTGAGTTTGGCTTCTTGGGTGGAAGTGCCTCCTTTCAAAGCCAACTTGCCTGCGGCCCGTCCTGGGCTTTTGCCTACAAAAATTCCATAAGGACGAGGATTTCTCCCAGACCAAAGCTGCCCCCTCCTCCAAACCTGGCTGCCATCGGAGGCCCAAACGCGCCCTACAAAATGACACCTGCCAAGTGGGCTCTTGAGTTTGGCTTCTTGGGGAAAAGTGCCTCCTTTCAAAGCCAACTTGCCTAACTAGCCTGAAGCCCATTCTGGGCTTTTGCCTACAAAAATTCCATAAGGACGAGGATTTCTCCCAGACCAAAGCTGCCCCCTCCTCCAAACCTAGCTGCCATCGGTGGCCCAAACGCGCCCTACAAAATGACATCTGCCAAGTGGGCTCCTGAGTTTGGCTTCTTGGGGAAAAGTGCCTCCTTTCGGAGCCAACTTGCCTGCAGCCCGTGCTGGGCTTTAGACTACAAAAATTCCATAACGACGAGGATTTCTCCCAGACCAAAGCTGCCCCCTCCTCCAAACCTAGCTGCCATCGGAGGCCCAAACGTGCCCCACAAAATGACATCTGCATTGAGGGTTCTTGAGTTTGGCTTCTTGGGGAAAAGTGCCTCCTTTCGGAGCCAACTTGCCTAACTTGCCAGCGGCCCGTCCTGTTCTTTTGCTACAAAAATTCCATAAGGACGAGGATTTCTCCCAGACCAAAGCTGCCCCCTCCTCCAAACCTGGCTGCCATCGGAGGTCCAAACGCGCCCTACAAAATGACATCTGCATTGTGGGTTCTTGAGTTTGGCTTCTTGGGGAAAAGTGCCTCCTTTCAAAGCAACTTGCCTAACTTGCCTGCGGCCCATGCGGGGTTTTTGCCTACAAAAATTCCATAAGGACGAGGATTTCTCCCAGACCAAAGCTGCCCCCTCCTCCAAACCTGGCTGCCATCGGAGGCCCAAACGCGCCCTACAAAATGACACCTGCCACGTGGGCTCTTGAGTTTGGCTTCTTGGGGAAAAGTGACTCCTTTCTAAACCAACTTGCCTGCGTCCCGTCCCGGGCTTTTGCTAAAAAAATTCCATAAGGACGAGGATTCCTCCCAGACCAAAGCTGCCCCTCCTCCAAACCTGGCTGCCATCGGAGGCCCAAACGCGCCCTACAAAATGACATCTGCCAAGTGGGCTCTTGAGTTTGGCTTTCTGGGGAAAAGTGCCTCCTATCGGAGTCAACTTGCCTGCGGCCCATGCAGGGCTTTTGCCTACAAAAATTCCATAAGGACGAGGATTTCTCCCAGACCAAAGCTGCCCCCTCCTCCAAACCTGGCTGCCATCGGAGGCCCAAACGTGCCCTACAAAATGACATCTGCCAAGTGGGCTCTTGAGTTTGGCTTCTTGGGTGGAAGTACCTCCTTTCAAAGCCAACTTGCCTGCGGCCCGTACTGGGCTTTTGCCTACAAAAATTCCATAAGGACGAGGATTTCTCCCAGACCAAAGCTGCCCCCTCCTCCAAACCTGGCTGCCATCGGAGGCCCAAACGCGCCCTACAAAATGACATCTGCCAAGTGGGCTCTTGAGTTTGGCTTCTTGGGGGAAAGTGCCTCCTTTCAAAGCCAACTTGCCTAACTAGCCTGCGGCCCGTGCTGGGCTTTAGACTACAAAAATTCCATAAGGACGAGGATTTCTCCCAGACCAAAGCTGCCCCCTCCTCCAAACCTGGCTGCCATCGGAGGCCCAAACGCGCTCTACAAAATGACATCTGCCAAGTGGGCTCTTGAGTTTTGCTTCTTGGGGAAAAGTGCCTCCTTTCGGAGCCAACTTGCCTAACTTGCCTGCGGCCCGTCCTGGGCTTTTGCCTCCAAAAATTCCAGAAGGACGAGGATTTCTCCCAGACCAAAGCTGCCCCCTCCTCCAAACCTGGCTGCCATCGGAGGCCCAAACGCGCCCCACAAAATGACACCTGCATTGAGGGTTCTTGAGTTTGGCTTCCTGGAGAAAAGTGCCTCCTTTCGGAGTCAACTTGCCTGCGGCCCATGCAGGGCTTTTGCCTACAAAAATTCCATAAGGACGAGGATTTCTCCCAGGCCAAAGCTGCCCCCTCCTCCAAACCTGGCTGCCATCGGAGGCCCAAACACGCCCTACAAAATGACACCTGCCAAGTGGGCTCTTGAGTTTGGCTTCTTGGGTGGAAGTACCTCCCTTCAAAGCCAACTTGCCTGCGGCCCGTGCTGGGCTTTTGCCTACAAAAATTCCATAAGGACGAGGATTTCTCCCAGACCAAAGCTGCCCCCTCCTCCAAACCTGGCTGCCATCAGAGGCCCAAACGCGCCCCACAAAATGACATCTGCCAAGTGGGCTCTTGAGTTTGGCTTCTTGGGGAAAAGTGCCTCCTTTCGGAGCCAACTTGCCTAACTAGGCTGCAGCCCATTCTGGGCTTTTGGCTACAAAAATTCCATAAGGACGAGGATTTCTCCCAGACCAAAGCTGCCCCCTCCTCCAAACCTGGCTGCCATCGGAGGCCCAAACGCGCCCCACAAAATGACATCTGCATTGAGGGTTCTTGAGTTTGGCTTCCTGGGGAAAAGTGCCTCCTTTCGGAGTCAACTTGCCTGCGGCCCATGCAGGGCTTTTGCTACAAAAATTCCAGAAGGACGAGGATTTCTCCCAGACCAAAGCTGCCCCCTCCTCCAAACCTGGCTGCCATCGGAGGCCCAAACGCGCCCCACAAAATGACACCTGCATTGAGGGTTCTTGAGTTTGGCTTCTTGGGGGAAAGTGCCTCCTTTCAAAGCCAACTTGCCTAACTTGCCTGCGGCCCGTGCTGGGCTTTAGACTACAAAAATTCCATAAGGACGAGGATTTCTCCCAGACCAAAGCTGCCCCCTCCTCCAAACCTGGCTGCCATCGGAGGCCCAAACGCGCCCTACAAAATGACATCTGCCAAGTGGGCTCTTGAGTTTGGCTTCTTGCGGAAAAGTGCCTCCTTTCAAAGCCAACTTGCCTAACTAGCCTGCAGCCCATTCTGGGCTTTTGCCTACAAAAATTCCATAAGGACGAGGATTTCTCCCAGACCAAAGCTGCCCCCTCCTCCAAACCTAGCTGCCATCGGTGGCCCAAACGCACCCTACAAAATGACATCTGCCAAGTGGGTTCCTGAGTTTGGCTTCTTGGGGGAAAGTGCCTCCTTTCAAAGCCAACTTGCCTGCAGCCCGTGCTGGGCTTTAGACTACAAAAATTCCATAAGGACGAGGATTTCTCCCAGAACAAAGCTGCCCCCTCCTCCAAACCTGGCTGCCATCGGAGGCCCAAACGCGCCCCACAAAATGACATCTGCATTGAGGGTTCTTGAGTTTGGCTTCTTGGGGAAAAGTGCCTCCTTTCGGAGCCAACTTGCCTAACTTGCCTGCGGCCCGTCCTGGGCTTTTGCCTCCAAAAATTCCATAAGGACGAGGATTTCTCCCAGACCAAAGCTGCCCCCTCCTCCAAACCTGGCTGCCATCGGAGGCCCAAACGCGCCCTACAAAATGACATTTGCCAAGTGGGTTCTTGAGTTTGGCTTCTTGCGGAAAAGTGCCTCCTTTCAAAGCCAACTTGCCTAACTAGCCTGCGGCCTGTGCTGGTCTTTTGCCTCCAAAAATTCCAGAAGGACGAGGATTTCTCCCAGACCAAAGCTGCCCCCTCCTCCAAACCTGGCTGCCATCAGAGGCCCAAACGCGCCCCACAAAATGACATCTGCATTGAGGGTTCTTGAGTTTGGCTTCTTGGGGAAAAGTGCCTCCTTTCGGAGCCAACTTGCCTACCTTGCCTGCGGCCCGTCCTGGGCTTTTGCCTCCAAAAATTCCATAAGGACGAGGATTTCTCCCAGGCCAAAGCTGCCCCCTCCTCCAAACCTGGCTGCCATCAGAGGCCCAAACGTGCCCTACAAAATGACACCTGCCAAGTGGGCTCTTGAGTTTGGCTTCTTGGGGAATAGTGACTCCTTTCAAAACCAACTTGCCTGTGTCCTGTCCCGGGCTTTTGCTACAAAAATTCCATAAGGACGAGGATTCCTCCCAGACCAAAGCTGCCCCCTCCTCCAAACCTGGCTGCCATCGGAGGCCCAAACGCGCCCTACAAAATGACATCTGCCAAGTGGGCTCTTGAGTTTGGCTTCTTGGGTGGAAGTGCCTCCTTTCAAAGCCAACTTGCCTGCGGCCCGTCCTGGGCTTTTGCCTACAAAAATTCCATAAGGACGAGGATTTCTCCCAGACCAAAGCTGCCCCCTCCTCCAAACCTGGCTGCCATCGGAGGTCCAAACGTGCCCTACAAAATGACATCTGCCAAGTGGGCTCTTGAGTTTGGCTTCTTGCGGAAAAGTGCCTCCTTTCAAAGCCAACTTGCCTAACTAGCCTGCAGCCCATTCTGGGCTTTTGCCTACAAAAATTCCATAAGGACGAGGATTTCTCCCAGACCAAAGCTGCCCCCTCCTCCAAACCTGGCTGCCATCGGAGGCCCAAACGTGCCCTACAAAATGACACCTGCCAAGTGGGCTCTTGAGTTTGGCTTCTTGGGTGGAAGTGCCTCCTTTCAAAGCCAACTTGCCTGCAGCCCGTGCTGGGCTTTAGACTACAAAAATTCCAGAAGGACGAGGATTTCTCCCAGACCAAAGCTGCCCCCTCCTCCAAACCTGGCTGCCATCGGAGGCCCAAACGCGCCCCACAAAATGACATCTGCATTGAGGGTTCTTGAGTTTGGCTTCTTGGGGGAAAGTGCCTCCTTTCAAAGCCAACTTGCCTAACTTGCCTGCGGCCCGTCCTGGGCTTTAGACTACAAAAATTCCATAAGGACGAGGATTTCTCCCAGACCAAAGCTGCCCCCTCCTCCAAACCTGGCTGCCATCAGAGGCCCAAACGCGCCCCACAAAATGACATCTGCCAAGTGGGCTCTTGAGTTTGGCTTCTTGGGGAAAAGTGCCTCCTTTCAAAGCCAACTTGCCTAACTTGCCTGCGGCCCGTCCTCGGCTTTTGAGTACAAAAATTCCATAAGGACGAGGATTTCTCCCAGACCAAAGCTGCCCCCTCCTCCAAACCTGGCTGCCATCGGAGGCCCAAACGTGCCCCACAAAATGACACCTGCATGGAGGGTTCTTGAGTTTGGCTTCCTGGGGAAAAGTGCCTCCTTTCGGAGTCAACTTGCCTGGGGCCCATGCAGGGCTTTTGCCTACAAAAATTCCAGAAGGACGAGGATTTCTCCCAGACCAAAGCTGCCCCCTCCTCCAAACCTGGCTGCCATCGGAGGCCCAAACGTGCCCTACAAAATGACACCTGCCAAGTGGGCTCTTGAGTTTGGCTTCTTGGGTGGAAGTGCCTCCTTTCAAAGCCAACTTGCCTGCGGCCCGTCCTGGGCTTTTGCCTACAAAAATTCCATAAGGACGAGGATTTCTCCCAGACCAAAGCTGCCCCCTCCTCCAAACCTGGCTGCCATCGGAGGCCCAAACGCGCCCTACAAAATGACATCTGCCAAGTGGGCTCTTGAGTTTGGCTTCTTGCGGAAAAGTGCCTCCTTTCAAAGCCAACTTGCCTAACTAGCCTGCAGCCCATTCTGGGCTTTTGCCTACAAAAATTCCATAAGGACGAGGATTTCTCCCAGACCAAAGCTGCCCCCTCCTCCAAACCTGGCTGCCATCGGTGGCCCAAACGCGCCCTACATAATGACATCTGCCGAGTGGGCTCCTGAGTTTGGCTTCTTGGGGGAAAGTGCCTCCTTTCGGAGCCAACTTGCCTGCAGCCCGTCCTGGGCTTTAGACTACAAAAATTCCATAAGGACGAGGATTTCTCCCAGACCAAAGCTGCCCCCTCCTCCAAACCTGGCTGCCATCAGAGGCCCAAACGCGCCCCACAAAATGACATCTGCATTGAGGGTTCTTGAGTTTGGCTTCTTGGGGAAAAGTGCCTCCTTTCGGAGCCAACTTGCCTAACTTGCCTGCGGCCCGTCCTGGGCTTTTGCCTCCAAAAATTCCATAAGGACGAGGATTTCTCCCAGGCCAAAGCTGCCCCCTCCTCCAAACCTGGCTGCCATCGGAGGCCCAAACGTGCCCTACAAAATGACACCTGCCAAGTGGGCTCTTGAGTTTGGCTTCTTGGGGAATAGTGACTCCTTTCAAAACCAACTTGCCTGTGTCCCGTCCCGGGCTTTTGCTACAAAAATTCCATAAGGACGAGGATTCCTCCCAGACCAAAGCTGCCCCCTCCTCCAAACCTGGCTGCCATCGGAGGCCCAAACGTGCCCTACAAAATGACATCTGCCAAGTGGGCTCTTGAGTTTGGCTTCTTGGGTGGAAGTGCCTCCTTTCAAAGCCAACTTGCCTGCGGCCCGTCCCGGGCTTTTGCCTACAAAAATTCCATAAGGACGAGGATTTCTCCCAGACCAAAGCTGCCCCCTCCTCCAAACCTGGCTGCCATCGGAGGTCCAAACGTGCCCTACAAAATGACATCTGCCAAGTGGGCTCTTGAGTTTGGCTTCTTGCGGAAAAGTGCCTCCTTTCAAAGCCAACTTGCCTAACTAGCGTGCAGCCCATTCTGGGCTTTTGCCTACAAAAATTCCATAAGGACGAGGATTTCTCCCAGACCAAAGCTGCCCCCTCCTCCAAACCTGGCTGCCATCGGAGGCCCAAACGTGCCCTACAAAATGACACCTGCCAAGTGGGCTCTTGAGTTTGGCTTCTTGGGTGGAAGTGCCTCCTTTCAAAGCCAACTTGCCTGCAGCCCGTGCTGGGCTTTAGACTACAAAAATTCCAGAAGGACGAGGATTTCTCCCAGACCAAAGCTGCCCCCTCCTCCAAACCTGGCTGCCATCGGAGGCCCAAACGCGCCCCACAAAATGACATCTGCATTGAGGGTTCTTGAGTTTGGCTTCTTGGGGGAAAGTGCCTCCTTTCAAAGCCAACTTGCCTAACTTGCCTGCGGCCCGTCCTGGGCTTTAGACTACAAAAATTCCATAAGGACGAGGATTTCTCCCAGACCAAAGCTGCCCCCTCCTCCAAACCTGGCTGCCATCAGAGGCCCAAACGCGCCCCACAAAATGACATCTGCCAAGTGGGCTCTTGAGTTTGGCTTCTTGGGGAAAAGTGCCTCCTTTCGGAGCCAACTTGCCTAACTTGCCTGCGGCCCGTCCTGGGCTTTTGAGTACAAAAATTCCATAAGGACGAGGATTTCTCCCAGACCAAAGCTGCCCCCTCCTCCAAACCTGGCTGCCATCGGAGGCCCAAACGTGCCCCACAAAATGACACCTGCATTGAGGGTTCTTGAGTTTGGCTTCCTGGGGAAAAGTGCCTCCTTTCGGAGTCAACTTGCCTGGGGCCCATGCAGGGCTTTTGCCTACAAAAATTCCAGAAGGACGAGGATTTCTCCCAGACCAAAGCTGCCCCCTCCTCCAAACCTGGCTGCCATTGGAGGCCCAAACGTGCCCTACAAAATGACACCTGCCAAGTGGGCTCTTGAGTTTGGCTTCTTGGGTGGAAGTGCCTCCTTTCAAAGCCAACTTGCCTGCGGCCCGTCCTGGGCTTTTGCCTACAAAAATTCCATAAGGACGAGGATTTCTCCCAGACCAAAGCTGCCCCCTCCTCCAAACCTGGCTGCCATCGGAGGCCCAAACGCGCCCTACAAAATGACATCTGCCAAGTGGGCTCTTGACTTTGGCTTCTTGCGGAAAAGTGCCTCCTTTCAAAGCCAACTTGCCTAACTAGCCTGCAGCCCATTCTGGGCTTTTGCCTACAAAAATTCCATAAGGACGAGGATTTCTCCCAGACCAAAGCTGCCCCCTCCTCCAAACCTGGCTGCCATCGGTGGCCCAAACGCGCCCTACATAATGACATCTGCCGAGTGGGCTCCTGAGTTTGGCTTCTTGGGGGAAAGTGCCTCCTTTCGGAGCCAACTTGCCTGCAGCCCGTCCTGGGCTTTAGACTACAAAAATTCCATAAGGACGAGGATTTCTCCCAGACCAAAGCTGCCCCCTCCTCCAAACCTGGCTGCCATCGGAGGCCCAAACGCGCCCCACAAAATGACATCTGCATTGAGGGTTCTTGAGTTTGGCTTCTTGGGGAAAAGTGCCTCCTTTCGGAGCCAACTTGCCTAACTTGCCTGCGGCCCGTCCTGGGCTTTTGCTACAAAAATTCCATAAGGACGAGTATTTCTCCCAGACCAAAGCTGCCCCCTCCTCCAAACCTGGCTGCCATCGGAGGCCCAAACGCGCCCTACAAAATGACATCTGCATTGTGGCTTCTTGAGTTTGGCTTCTTGGGGAAAAGTGCCTCCTTTCAAAGCAACTTGCCTAACTTGCCTGCGGCCCATGCGGGGTTTTTGCCTACAAAAATTCCATAAGGACGAGGATTTCTCCCAGACCAAAGCTGCCCCCTCCTCCAAACCTGGCTGCCCTCGGAGGCCCAAACGCGCCCTACAAAATGACACCTGCCAAGTGGGCTCTTGAGTTTGGCTTCTTGGGGAAAAGTGACTCCTTTCAAAACCAACTTGCCTGCGTCCCGTCCCGGGCTTTTGCCTACAAAAATTCCATAAGGACGAGGATTCCTCCCAGACCAAAGCTGCCCCCTCCTCCAAACCTGGCTGCCATCGGAGGCCCAAACGCGCCCTACAAAATGACATCTGCCAAGTGGGCTCTTGAGTTTGGCTTTCTGGGGAAAAGTGCCTCCTTTCGGAGTCAACTTGCCTGCGGCCCATGCAGGGCTTTTGCCTACAAAAATTCCATAAGGACGAGGATTTCTCCCAGACCAAAGCTGCCCCCTCCTCCAAACCTGGCTGCCATCGGAGGCCCAAACGTGCCCTACAAAATGACATCTGCCAAGTGGGCTCTTGAGTTTGGCTTCTTGGGTGGAAGTACCTCCTTTCAAAGCCAACTTGCCTGCGGCCCGTGCTGGGCTTTTGCCTACAAAAATTCCAGAAGGACGAGGATTTCTCCCAGACCTAAGCTGCCCCCTCCTCCAAACCTGGCTGCCATCGGAGGCCCAAACGCGCCCTACAAAATGACATCTGCCAAGTGGGCTCTTGAGTTTGGCTTCTTGGGGGAAAGTGCCTCCTTTCAAAGCCAACTTGCCTAACTAGCCTGCGGCCCGTGCTGGGCTTTAGACTACAAAAATTCCATAAGGACGAGGATTTCTCCCAGACCAAACCTGCCCCCTCCTCCAAACCTGGCTGCCATCAGAGGCCCAAACGCGCCCTACAAAATTACATCTGCCAAGTGGGCTCTTGAGTTTGGCTTCTTGGGGAAAAGTGCCTCCTTTCGGATCCAACTTGCCTAACTTGCCTGCGGCCCGTCCTGGGCTTTTGCCTACAAAAATTCCAGAAGGACGAGGATTTCTCCCAGACCAAAGCTGCCCCCTCCTCCAAACCTGGCTGCCATCGGAGGCCCAAACGCGCCCCACAAAATGACACCTGCATTGAGGGTTCTTGAGTTTGGCTTCCTGGAGAAAAGTGCCTCCTTTCGGAGTCAACTTGCCTGCGGCCCATGCAGGGCTTTTGCCTACAAAAATTCCAGAAGGACGAGGATTTCTCCCAGACCAAAGCTGCCCCCTCCTCCAAACCTGGCTGCCATCGGAGGCCCAAACGTGCCCTACAAAATGACACCTGCCAAGTGGGCTCTTGAGTTTGGCTTCTTGGGTGGAAGTGCCTCCTTTCAAAGCCAACTTGCCTGCGGCCCGTCCTGGGCTTTTGCCTCCAAAAATTCCATAAGGACGAGGATTTCTCCCAGACCAAAGCTGCCCCCTCCTCCAAACCTGGCTGCCATCGGAGGCCCAAACGCGCCCTACAAAATGACATCTGCCAAGTGGGCTCTTGAGTTTGGCTTCTTGCGGAAAAGTGCCTCCTTTCAAAGCCAACTTGCCTAACTAGCCTGCGGCCTGTGCTGGGCATTAGACTAAAAAAATTCCATAACGACGAGGATTTCTCCCAGACCAAAGCTGCCCCCTCCTCCAAACCTGGCTGCCATCGGAGGCCCAAACGCGCCCTACAAAATGACACCTGCCAAGTGGGCTCTTGAGTTTGGCTTCTTGGGTGGAAGTACCTCCTTTCAAAGCCAACTTGCCTGCGGCCCGTCCTGGGCTTGTGCCTACAAAAATTCCATAAGGACGAGGATTTCTCCCAGACCAAAGCTGCCCCCTCCTCCAAACCTGGCTGCCATCGGAGGCCCAAACGCGCCCTACAAAATGACATCTGCCAAGTGGGCTCTTGAGTTTGGGTTCTTGGGGAAAAGTGCTTCTTTTCGGAGCCAAAATGCCTAACTTGCCTGCGGCCCGTCCTGGGCTTTTGAGTACAAAATTTCCAGAAGGATGAGGATTTCTCCCAGACCAAAGCTGCCCCCTCCTCCAAACCTGGCTGCCATCAGAGGCCCAAACGCGCCCTACAAAAGGACATCTGCATTGTGGGTTCTTGAGTTTGGCTTCTTGGGGAAAAGTGCCTCCTTTCAAAGCCAACTTGCCTAACTTGCCTGCGGCCCGTCCTGGGCTTTTGCCTACAAAAATTCCATAAGGACAAGGATTTCTCCCAGACCAAAGCTGCCCCCTCCTCCAAACCTGGCTGCCATCGGAGGCCCAAACGTGCCCTACAAAATGACATCTGCCAAGTGGGCTCTTGAGTTTGGTTTCTTGGGTGGAAGTGCCTCCTTTCAAAGCCAACTTGCCTGCGGCCCGTCCTGGGCTTTTGCCTCCAAAAATTCCATAAGGACGAGGATTTCTCCCAGACCAAAGCTGCCCCCTCCTCCAAACCTGGCTGCCATCGGAGGCCCAAACGCGCCCCACAAAATGACATCTGCCATTTGGGCTCTTGAGTTTGGCATCTTGCGGAAAAGTGCCTCCTTTCAAAGCCAACTTGCCTAACTAGCCTGCAGCCCATTCTGGGCTTTTGCCTACAAAAATTCCATAAGGACGAGGATTTCTCCCAGACCAAAGCTGCCCCCTCCTCCAAACCTGGCTGCCATCGGTGGCCCAAACGCGCCCTACAAAATGACATCTGCCAAGTGGGCTCCTGAGTTTGGCTTCTTGGGGGAAAGTGCCTCCTTTCGGAGCCAACTTGCCTGCAGCCCGTGCTGGGCTTTAGACTACAAAAATTCCATAAGGACGAGGATTTCTCCCAGACCAAAGCTGCCCCCTCCTCCAAACCTGGCTGCCATCGGAGGCCCAAACGCGCCCCACAAAATGACATCTGCATTGAGGGTTCTTGAGTTTGGCTTCTTGGGGAAAAGTGCCTCCTTTCAAAGCCAACTTGCCTAACTTGCCTGCGGCCCGTCCTGGGCTTTTGCCTACAAAAATTCCATAAGGACAAGGATTTCTCCCAGACCAAAGCTGCCCCCTCCTCCAAACCTGGCTGCCATCGGAGGCCCAAACGCGCCCTACAAAATGACATCTGCCAAGTGGGCTCTTGAGTTTGGCTTCTTGGGGAAAAGTGCCTCCTTTCGGAGTCAACTTGCCGGCGGCCCATGCTGGGCTTTTGCCTACAAAAATTCCATAAGGACGAGGATTCCTCCCAGACCAAAGCTGCCCCCTCCTCCAAACCTGGCTGCCATCGGAGGCCCAAACGTGCCCTACAAAATGACATCTGCCAAGTGGGCTCTTGAGTTTGGCTTCTTGGGTGGAAGTGCCTCCTTTCAAAGCCAACTTGCCTGCGGCCCGTCCTGGGCTTTTGCCTCCAAAAATTCCATAAGGACGAGGATTTCTCCCAGACCAAAGCTGCCCCCTCCTCCAAACCTGGCTGCCATCGGAGGCCCAAACGCGCCCTACAAAATGACATCTGTCAAGTGGGCTCTTGAGTTTGGCTTCTTGGGTGGAAGTACCTCCTTTCGAAGCCAACTTGCCTGCGGCCCGTGCTGGGCTTTTGCCTACAAAAATTCCAGAAGGACGAGGATTTCTCCCAGACCAAAGCTGCCCCCTCCTCCAAACCTGGCTGCCATCGGAGGCCCAAACGCGCCCCACAAAATGACATCTGCATTGAGGGTTCTTGAGTTTGGCTTCTTGGGGAAAAGTGCCTCCTTTCGGAGCCAACTTGCCTAACTTGCCAGCGGCCCGTCCTGGGCTTTTGCTACAAAAATTCCATAAGGACGAGGATTTCTCCCAGACCAAAGCTGCCCCCTCCTCCAAACCTGGCTGCC
Source organism: Cinclus cinclus (assembly GCF_963662255.1). Taxonomy (NCBI): domain Eukaryota; kingdom Metazoa; phylum Chordata; class Aves; order Passeriformes; family Cinclidae; genus Cinclus; species Cinclus cinclus. The sequence goes on from NW_026912062.1 coordinate 458,792, forward strand.
ATCGGAGGTCCAAACGCGCCCTACAAAATGACATCTGCATTGTGGCTTCTGGAGTTTGGCTTCTTGGGGAAAAGTGCCTCCTTTCAAAGCAACTTGCCTAACTTGCCTGCGGCCCATGCGGGGTTTTTGCCTACAAAAATTCCATAAGGACGAGGATTTCTCCCAGACCAAAGCTGCCCCCTCCTCCAAACCTGGCTGCCCTCGGAGGCCCAAACGCGCCCTACAAAATGACACCTGCCAAGTGGGCTCTTGAGTTTGGCTTCTTGGGGAAAAGTGACTCCTTTCAAAACCAACTTGCCTGCGTCCCGTCCCGGGCTTTTGCTACAAAAATTCAATAAGGACGAGGATTCCTCCCAGACCAAAGCTGCCCCCTCCTCCAAACCTGGCTGCCATCGGAGGCCCAAACGCGCCCTACAAAATGACATCTGCCAAGTGGGCTCTTGAGTTTGGCTTTCTGGGGAAAAGTTCCTCCTATTGGAGTCAACTTGCCTGCGGCCCATGCAGGGCTTCTGCCTACAAAAATTCCAGAAGGACGAGGATTTCTCCCAGACCAAAGCTGCCCCCTCCTCCAAACCTGGCTGCCATCGGAGGCCTAAACGTGCCCTACAAAATGACATCTGCCAAGTGGGCTCTTGAGTTTGGCTTCTTGGGTGGAAGTACCTCCTTTCAAAGCCAACTTGCCTGCGGCCCATGCGGGGTTTTTGCCTCCAAAAATTCCATAAGGACGAGGATTTCTCCCAGACCAAAGCTGCCCCCTCCTCCAAACCTGGCTGCCATCGGAGGCCCAAACGCGCCCTACAAAATGACATCTGCCAAGTGGGCTCTTGAGTTTGGCTTCTTGGGGGAAAGTGCCTCCTTTCGGATCCAACTTGCCTAACTAGCCTGCGGCCCGTGCTGGGCCTTATACTACAAAAATTCCATAAGGACGAGGATTTCTCCCAGACCAAAGCTGCCCCCTCCTCCAAACCTGGCTGCCATCAGAGGCCCAAACGCGCCCTACAAAATGACATCTGCCAAGTGGGCTCTTGAGTTTTGCTTCTTGGGGAAAAGTGCCTCCTTTCGGAGCCAACTTGCCTAACTTGCCTGCGGCCCGTCCTGGGCTTTTGATTACAAAAATTCCAGAAGGACGAGGATTTCTCCCAGACCAAAGCTGCCCCCTCCTGCAAACCTGGCTGCCATCGGAGGCCCAAACGCGCCCTACAAAATGACACCTGCATTGAGGGATCTTGAGTTTGGCTTCCTGGAGAAAAGTGCCTCCTTTCGGAGTCAACTTGCCTGCGGCCCATGCAGGGCTTTTGCCTACAAAAATTCCAGAAGGACGAGGATTTCTCCCAGACCAAAGCTGCCCCCTCCTCCAAACCTGGCTGCCATCGGAGGCCCAAACGTGCCCTACAAAATGACACCTGCCAAGTGGGCTCTTGAGTTTGGCTTCTTGGGTGGAAGTGCCTCCTTTCAAAGCCAACTTGCCTGCGGCCCGTGCTGGGCTTTTGCCAACAAAAATTCCATAAGGATGAGGATTTCTCCCAGACCAAAGCTGCCCCCTCCTCCAAACCTGGCTGCCATCGGAGGCCCAAACGCGCCCTACAAAATGACATCTGCCAAGTGGGCTCTTGAGTTTGGCTTCTTGGGGAAAAGTGCCTCCTTTCGGAGCCAACTTGCCTAACTTGCCTGCGGCCCGTGCTGGGCTTTTGCCTACAAAAATTCCAGAAGGACGAGGATTTCTCCCAGACCAAAGCTGCCCCCTCCTCCAAACCTGGCTGCCATCGGAGGCCCAAACGTGCCCTACAAAATGACACCTGCCAAGTGGGCTCTTGAGTTTAGCTTCTTGGGGAAAAGTGACTCCTTTCAAAACCAACTTGCCTGCGTCCCGTCCCGGGCTTTTGCTACAAAAATTCCATAAGGACGAGGATTCCTCCCAGACCAAAGCTGCCCCCTCCTCCAAACCTGGCTGCCATCGGAGGCCCAAACGCGCCCTACAAAATGACACCTGCCAAGTGGGCTCTTGAGTTTGGCTTCTTGGGGGAAAGTGCCTCCTTTCAAAGCCAACTTGCCTGCGGCCCGTCCTGGGCTTGTGCCTACAAAAATTCCATAAGGACGAGGATTTCTCCCAGAACAAAGCTGCCCCCTCCTCCAAACCTGGCTGCCATCGGAGGCCCAAACGCGCCCTACAAAATGACATCTGCCAAGTGGGCTCTTGAGTTTGGCTTCTTGGGGGAAAGTGCTTCCTTTCGGAGCCAAAATGCCTAACTTGCCTGCGGCCCGTCCTGGGCTTTTGAGTACAAAAATTCCAGAAGGATGAGGATTTCTCCCAGACCAAAGCTGCCCCCTCCTCCAAACCTGGCTGCCATCAGAGGCCCAAACGCGCCCTACAAAATGACATCTGCATTGTGGGTTCTTGAGTTTGGCTTCTTGGGGAAAAGTGCCTCCTTTCAAAGCCAACTTGCCTAACTTGCTTGCGGCCCGTCCTGGGCTTTTGCCTACAAAAATTCCATAAGGACAAGGATTTCTCCCAGACCAAAGCTGCCCCCTCCTCCAAACCTGGCTGCCATCGGAGGCCCAAACGCGCCCTACAAAATGACATCTGCCAAGTGGGTTCTTGAGTTTGGCTTCTTGGGGAAAAGTGCCTCCTTTCAAAGCAACTTGACTAACTTGCCTGCGGCCCATGCGGGGTTTTTGCCTACAAAAATTCCATAAGGACGAGGATTTCTCCCAGACCAAAGCTGCCCCCTCCTCCAAACCTGGCTGCCATCGGAGGCCCAAACGCGCCCTACAAAATGACATCTGCATTGTGGGCTCTTGAGTTTGGCTTCTTGGGTGGAAGTGCCTCCTTTCAAAGCCAACTTGCCTGCGGCCCGTCCTGGGCTTTTGCCTCCAAAAATTCCATAAGGACGAGGATTTCTCCCAGACCAAAGCTGCCCCCTCCTCCAAACCTGGCTGCCATCGGAGGCCCAAACGCGCCCTACAAAATGACATCTGCCAAGTGGGCTCTTGAGTTTGGCTTCTTGCGGAAAAGTGCCTCCTTTCAAAGCCAACTTGCCTAACTAGCCTGCAGCCCATTCTGGGCTTTTGCCTACAAAAATTCCATAAGGACGAGGATTTCTCCCAGACCAAAGCTGCCCCCTCCTCCAAACCTAGCTGCCATCGGTGGCCCAAACGCGCCCTACAAAATGACATCTGCCAAGTGGGCTCCTGAGTTTGGCTTCTTGGGGGAAAGTGCCTCCTTTCGGAGCCAACTTGCCTGCAGCCCGTGCTCGGCTTTAGACTACAAAAATTCCATAAGGACGAGGATTTCTCCCAGACCAAAGCTGCCCCCTCCTCCAAACCTGGCTGCCATCGGAGGCCCAAACGCGCCCCACAAAATGACATCTGCATTGAGGGTTCTTGAGTTTGGCTTCTTGCGGAAAAGTGCCTCCTTTCCGAGCCAACTTGCCTAACTTGCCTGCGGCACGTCCTGGGCTTTTGCTACAAAAATTCCATAAGGACGAGGATTTCTCCCAGACCAAAGCTGCCCCCTCCTCCAAACCTGGCTGCCATCGGAGGCCCAAACGCGCCCTACAAAATGACATCTGCCAAGTGGGCTCTTGAGTTTGGCTTTCTGGGGAAAAGTGCCTCCTATCGGAGTCAACTTGCCTGCGGCCCATGCAGGGCTTTTGCCTCCAAAAATTCCATAAGGACGAGGATTTCTCCCAGACCAAAGCTGCCCCCTCCTCCAAACCTGGCTGCCATCGGAGGCCCAAACGTGCCCTACAAAATGACATCTGCCAAGTGGCCTCTTGAGTTTGGCTTCTTGGGTGGAAGTACCTCCTTTCAAAGCCAACTTGCCTGCGGCCCGTCCTGGGCTTTTGCCTACAAAAATTCCATAAGGACGAGGATTTCTCCCAGACCAAAGCTGCCCCCTCCTCCAAACCTGGCTGCCATCGGAGGCCGAAACGTGCCCTACAAAATGACATCTGCCAAGTGGGCTCTTGAGTTTGGCTTCTTGGGGGAAAGTGCCTCCTTTCAAAGCCAACTTGCCTAACTAGCCTGCGGCCCGTGCTGGGCTTTAGACTACAAAAATTCCATACGGACGAGGATTTCTCCCAGACCAAAGCTGCCCCCTCCTCCAAACCTGGCTGCCATCAGAGGCCCAAACGCGCCCTACAAAATGACATCTGCCAAGTGGGCTCTTGAGTTTGGGTTCTTGGGGAAAAGTGCCTCCTTTCGGAGCCAACTTGCCTAACTTGCCTGCGGCCCGTCCTGGGCTTTTGCCTCCAAAAATTCCAGAAGGACGAGTATTTCTCCCAGACCAAAGCTGCCCCCTCCTCCAAACCTGGCTGCCATCAGAGGCCCAAACGCGCCCCACAAAATGACATCTGCCAAGTGGGCTCTTGAGTTTGGCTTCCTGGGGAAAAGTGCCTCCTTTCGGAGCCAACTTGCCTAACTTGCCTGCGGCCCGTCCTGGGCTTTTGCCTCCAAAAATTTCATAAGGACGAGGATTTCTCCCAGGCCAAAGCTGCCCCCTCCTCCAAACCTGGCTGCCATCGGAGGCCCAAACGTGCCCTACAAAATGACACCTGCCAAGTGGGCTCTTGAGTTTGGCTTCTTGGGGAAAAGTGACTCCTTTCAAAACCAACTTGCCTGCGTCCCGTCCCGGGCTTTTGCTACAAAAATTCCATAAGGACGAGGATTCCTCCCAGACCAAAGCTGTCCCCTCCTCCAAACCTGGCTGCCATCGGAGGCCCAAACGCGCCCTACAAAATGACACCTGCCAAGTGGTCTCTTGAGTTTGGCTTCTTGGGGGAAAGTGCCTCCTTTCAAAGCCAGCTTGCCTGCGGCCCGCCCTGGGCTTGTGCCTACAAAAATTCCATAAGGATGAGGATTTCTCCCAGAACAAAGCTGCCCCCTCCTCCAAACCTGGCTGCCATCAGAGGCCCAAACGCGCCCTACAAAATGACATCTGCCAAGTGGGCTCTTGAGTTTGGGTTCTTGGGGAAAAGTGCTTCCTTTCGGAGCCAAAATGCCTAACTTGCCTGCGGCCCGTCCTGGGCTTTTGAGTACAAAAATTCCATAAGGACGAGGATTTCTCCCAGACCAAAGCTGCCCCCTCCTCCAAACCTGGCTGCCATCGTAGGCCCAAACGCGCCCTACAAAATGACATCTGCCAAGTGGGCTCTTGAGTTTGGCTTCTTGGGGAAAAGTGCCTCCTTTCGGAGTCAACTTGCCGGCGGCCCATTCTGGGCTTTTGCCTACAAAAATTCCATAAGGACGAGGATTTCTCCCCGACCAAAGCTGCCCCCTCCTCCAAACCTGGCTGCCATCGGAGGCCCAAACGCGCCCTTCAAAATGACATCTGCCAAGTGGGGTCTTGAGTTTCGCTTCTTGGGTGGAAGTGCCTCCTTTCAAAGCCAACTTGCCTGCGGCCCGTCCTGGGCTTTTGCCTACAAAAATTCCATAAGGACGAGGATTTCTCCCAGACCAAAGCTGCCCCCTCCTCCAAACCTGGCTGCCATCGGAGGCCCAAACGTGCCCTACAAAATGACATCTGCCAAGTGGCCTCTTGAGTTTGGCTTCTTGGGTGGAAGTACCTCCTTTCAAAGCCAACTTGCCTGCGGCCCGTGCTGGGCTTTTGCCTACAAAAATTCCATAAGGACGAGGATTTCTCCCAGACCAAAGCTGCCCCCTCCTCCAAACCTGGCTGCCATCGGAGGCCGAAACGTGCCCTACAAAATGACATCTGCCAAGTGGGCTCTTGAGTTTGGCTTCTTGGGGGAAAGTGCCTCCTTTCAAAGCCAACTTGCCTAACTAGCCTGCGCCCCGTGCTGGGCTTTAGACTACAAAAATTCCATAAGGACGAGGATTTCTCCCAGACCAAAGCTGCCCCCTCCTCCAAACCTGGCTGCCATCAGAGGCCCAAACGCGCCCTACAAAATGACATCTGCCAAGTGGGCTCTTGAGTTTGGGTTCTTGGGGAAAAGTGCCTCCTTTCGGAGCCAACTTGCCTAACTTGCCTGCGGCCCGTCCTGGGCTTTTGCCTCCAAAAATTCCAGAAGGACGAGTATTTCTCCCAGACCAAAGCTGCCCCCTCCTCCAAACCTGGCTGCCATCAGAGGCCCAAACGCGCCCCACAAAATGACATCTGCCAAGTGGGCTCTTGAGTTTGGCTTCCTGGGGAAAAGTGCCTCCTTTCGGAGCCAACTTGCCTAACTTGCCTGCGGCCCGTCCTGGGCTTTTGCCTCCAAAAATTTCATAAGGACGAGGATTTCTCCCAGGCCAAAGCTGCCCCCTCCTCCAAACCTGGCTGCCATCGGAGGCCCAAACGTGCCCTACAAAATGACACCTGCCAAGTGGGCTCTTGAGTTTGGCTTCTTGGGGAAAAGTGACTCCTTTCAAAACCAACTTGCCTGCGTCCCGTCCCGGGCTTTTGCTACAAAAATTCCATAAGGACGAGGATTCCTCCCAGACCAAAGCTGTCCCCTCCTCCAAACCTGGCTGCCATCGGAGGCCCAAACGCGCCCTACAAAATGACACCTGCCAAGTGGTCTCTTGAGTTTGGCTTCTTGGGGGAAAGTGCCTCCTTTCAAAGCCAGCTTGCCTGCGGCCCGCCCTGGGCTTGTGCCTACAAAAATTCCATAAGGATGAGGATTTCTCCCAGAACAAAGCTGCCCCCTCCTCCAAACCTGGCTGCCATCAGAGGCCCAAACGCGCCCTACAAAATGACATCTGCCAAGTGGGCTCTTGAGTTTGGGTTCTTGGGGAAAAGTGCTTCCTTTCGGAGCCAAAATGCCTAACTTGCCTGCGGCCCGTCCTGGGCTTTTGAGTACAAAAATTCCATAAGGACGAGGATTTCTCCCAGACCAAAGCTGCCCCCTCCTCCAAACCTGGCTGCCATCGTAGGCCCAAACGCGCCCTACAAAATGACATCTGCCAAGTGGGCTCTTGAGTTTGGCTTCTTGGGGAAAAGTGCCTCCTTTCGGAGTCAACTTGCCGGCGGCCCATTCTGGGCTTTTGCCTACAAAAATTCCATAAGGACGAGGATTTCTCCCCGACCAAAGCTGCCCCCTCCTCCAAACCTGGCTGCCATCGGAGGCCCAAACGCGCCCTTCAAAATGACATCTGCCAAGTGGGGTCTTGAGTTTCGCTTCTTGGGTGGAAGTGCCTCCTTTCAAAGCCAACTTGCCTGCGGCCCGTCCTGGGCTTTTGCCTACAAAAATTCCATAAGGACGAGGATTTCTCCCAGACCAAAGCTGCCCCCTCCTCCAAACCTGGCTGCCATCGGAGGCCCAAACGTGCCCTACAAAATGACATGTGCCAAGTGGCCTCTTGAGTTTGGCTTCTTGGGTGGAAGTACCTCCTTTCAAAGCCAACTTGCCTGCGGCCCGTGCTGGGCTTTTGCCTACAAAAATTCCATAAAGACGAGGATTTCTCCCAGACCAAAGCTGCCCCCTCCTCCAAACCTGGCTGCCATCGGAGGCCGAAACGTGCCCTACAAAATGACATCTGCCAAGTGGGCTCTTGAGTTTGGCTTCTTGGGGGAAAGTGCCTCCTTTCAAAGCCAACTTGCCTAACTAGCCTGCGGCCCGTGCTGGGCTTTAGACTACAAAAATTCCATAAGGACGAGGATTTCTCCCAGACCAAAGCTGCCCCCTCCTCCAAACCTGGCTGCCATCAGAGGCCCAAACGCGCCCTACAAAATGACATCTGCCAAGTGGGCTCTTGAGTTTGGGTTCTTGGGGAAAAGTGCCTCCTTTCGGAGCCAACTTGCCTAACTTGCCTGCGGCCCGTCCTGGGCTTTTGCCTCCAAAAATTCCATAAGGACGAGGATTTCTCCCAGACCAAAGCTGCCCCCTCCTCCAAACCTGGCTGCCATCGGAGGCCCAAACGTGCCCTACAAAATGACATCTGCCAAGTGGCCTCTTGAGTTTGGCTTCTTGGGTGGAAGTACCTCCTTTCAAAGCCAACTTGCCTGCGGCCCGTCCTGGGCTTTTGCCTACAAAAATTCCATAAGGACGAGGATTTCTCCCAGACCAAAGCTGCCCCCTCCTCCAAACCTGGCTGCCATCGGAGGCCGAAACGTGCCCTACAAAATGACATCTGCCAAGTGGGCTCTTGAGTTTGGCTTCTTGGGGGAAAGTGCCTCCTTTCAAAGCCAACTTGCCTAACTAGCCTGCGACCCGTGCTGGGCTTTAGACTACAAAAATTCCATACGGACGAGGATTTCTCCCAGACCAAAGCTGCCCCCTCCTCCAAACCTGGCTGCCATCAGAGGCCCAAACGCGCCCTACAAAATGACATCTGCCAAGTGGGCTCTTGAGTTTGGGTTCTTGGGGAAAAGTGCCTCCTTTCGGAGCCAACTTGCCTAACTTGCCTGCGGCCCGTCCTGGGCTTTTGCCTCCAAAAATTCCAGAAGGACGAGTATTTCTCCCAGACCAAAGCTGCCCCCTCCTCCAAACCTGGCTGCCATCAGAGGCCCAAACGCGCCCCACAAAATGACATCTGCCAAGTGGGCTCTTGAGTTTGGCTTCCTGGGGAAAAGTGCCTCCTTTCGGAGCCAACTTGCCTAACTTGCCTGCGGCCCGTCCTGGGCTTTTGCCTCCAAAAATTTCATAAGGACGAGGATTTCTCCCAGGCCAAAGCTGCCCCCTCCTCCAAACCTGGCTGCCATCGGAGGCCGAAACGTGCCCTACAAAATGACATCTGCCAAGTGGGCTCTTGAGTTTGGCTTCTTGGGGGAAAGTGCCTCCTTTCAAAGCCAACTTGCCTAACTAGCCTGCGACCCGTGCTGGGCTTTAGACTACAAAAATTCCATACGGACGAGGATTTCTCCCAGACCAAAGCTGCCCCCTCCTCCAAACCTGGCTGCCATCAGAGGCCCAAACGCGCCCTACAAAATGACATCTGCCAAGTGGGCTCTTGAGTTTGGGTTCTTGGGGAAAAGTGCCTCCTTTCGGAGCCAACTTGCCTAACTTGCCTGCGGCCCGTCCTGGGCTTTTGCCTCCAAAAATTCCAGAAGGACGAGTATTTCTCCCAGACCAAAGCTGCCCCCTCCTCCAAACCTGGCTGCCATCAGAGGCCCAAACGCGCCCCACAAAATGACATCTGCCAAGTGGGCTCTTGAGTTTGGCTTCCTGGGGAAAAGTGCCTCCTTTCGGAGCCAACTTGCCTAACTTGCCTGCGGCCCGTCCTGGGCTTTTGCCTCCAAAAATTTCATAAGGACGAGGATTTCTCCCAGGCCAAAGCTGCCCCCTCCTCCAAACCTGGCTGCCATCGGAGGCCCAAACGTGCCCTACAAAATGACACCTGCCAAGTGGGCTCTTGAGTTTGGCTTCTTGGGGAAAAGTGACTCCTTTCAAAACCAACTTGCCTGCGTCCCGTCCCGGGCTTTTGCTACAAAAATTCCATAAGGACGAGGATTCCTCCCAGACCAAAGCTGTCCCCTCCTCCAAACCTGGCTGCCATCGGAGGCCCAAACGCGCCCTACAAAATGACACCTGCGAAGTGGTCTCTTGAGTTTGGCTTCTTGGGGGAAAGTGCCTCCTTTCAAAGCCAGCTTGCCTGCGGCCCGCCCTGGGCTTGTGCCTACAAAAATTCCATAAGGATGAGGATTTCTCCCAGAACAAAGCTGCCCCCTCCTCCAAACCTGGCTGCCATCAGAGGCCCAAACGCGCCCTACAAAATGACATCTGCCAAGTGGGCTCTTGAGTTTGGGTTCTTGGGGAAAAGTGCTTCCTTTCGGAGCCAAAATGCCTAACTTGCCTGCGGCCCGTCCTGGGCTTTTGAGTACAAAAATTCCATAAGGACGAGGATTTCTCCCAGACCAAAGCTGCCCCCTCCTCCAAACCTGGCTGCCATCGGAGGCCCAAACGCGCCCTACAAAATGACATCTGCCAAGTGGGCTCTTGAGTTTGGCTTCTTGGGGAAAAGTGCCTCCTTTCGGAGTCAACTTGCCGGCGGCCCATTCTGGGCTTTTGCCTACAAAAATTCCATAAGGACGAGGATTTCTCCCAGACCAAAGCTGCCCCCTCCTCCAAACCTGGCTGCCATCGGAGGCCCAAACGCGCCCTTCAAAATGACATCTGCCAAGTGGGCTCTTGAGTTTCGCTTCTTGGGTGGAAGTGCCTCCTTTCAAAGCCAACTTGCCTGCGGCCCGTCCTGGGCTTTTGCCTACAAAAATTCCATAAGGACGAGGATTTCTCCCCGACCAAAGCTGCCCCCTCCTCCAAACCTGGCTGCCATCGGAGGCCCAAACGCGCCCTTCAAAATGACATCTGCCAAGTGGGGTCTTGAGTTTCGCTTCTTGGGTGGAAGTGCCTCCTTTCAAAGCCAACTTGCCTGCGGCCCGTCCTGGGCTTTTGCCTACAAAAATTCCATAAGGACGAGGATTTCTCCCAGACCAAAGCTGCCCCCTCCTCCAAACCTGGCTGCCATCGGAGGCCCAAACGTGCCCTACAAAATGACATCTGCCAAGTGGCCTCTTGAGTTTGGCTTCTTGGGTGGAAGTACCTCCTTTCAAAGCCAACTTGCCTGCGGCCCGTGCTGGGCTTTTGCCTACAAAAATTCCATAAGGACGAGGATTTCTCCCAGACCAAAGCTGCCCCCTCCTCCAAACCTGGCTGCCATCGGAGGCCGAAACGTGCCCTACAAAATGACATCTGCCAAGTGGGCTCTTGAGTTTGGCTTCTTGGGGGAAAGTGCCTCCTTTCAAAGCCAACTTGCCTAACTAGCCTGCGGCCCGTGCTGGGCTTTAGACTACAAAAATTCCATAAGGACGAGGATTTCTCCCAGACCAAAGCTGCCCCCTCCTCCAAACCTGGCTGCCATCAGAGGCCCAAACGCGCCCTACAAAATGACATCTGCCAAGTGGGCTCTTGAGTTTGGGTTCTTGGGGAAAAGTGCCTCCTTTCGGAGCCAACTTGCCTAACTTGCCTGCGGCCCGTCCTGGGCTTTTGCCTCCAAAAATTCCAGAAGGACGAGTATTTCTCCCAGACCAAAGCTGCCCCCTCCTCCAAACCTGGCTGCCATCAGAGGCCCAAACGCGCCCCACAAAATGACATCTGCCAAGTGGGCTCTTGAGTTTGGCTTCCTGGGGAAAAGTGCCTCCTTTCGGAGCCAACTTGCCTAACTTGCCTGCGGCCCGTCCTGGGCTTTTGCCTCCAAAAATTTCATAAGGACGAGGATTTCTCCCAGGCCAAAGCTGCCCCCTCCTCCAAACCTGGCTGCCATCGGAGGCCCAAACGTGCCCTACAAAATGACACCTGCCAAGTGGGCTCTTGAGTTTGGCTTCTTGGGGAAAAGTGACTCCTTTCAAAACCAACTTGCCTGCGTCCCGTCCCGGGCTTTTGCTACAAAAATTCCATAAGGACGAGGATTCCTCCCAGACCAAAGCTGTCCCCTCCTCCAAACCTGGCTGCCATCGGAGGCCCAAACGCGCCCTACAAAATGACACCTGCCAAGTGGTCTCTTGAGTTTGGCTTCTTGGGGGAAAGTGCCTCCTTTCAAAGCCAGCTTGCCTGCGGCCCGCCCTGGGCTTGTGCCTACAAAAATTCCATAAGGATGAGGATTTCTCCCAGAACAAAGCTGCCCCCTCCTCCAAACCTGGCTGCCATCAGAGGCCCAAACGCGCCCTACAAAATGACATCTGCCAAGTGGGCTCTTGAGTTTGGGTTCTTGGGGAAAAGTGCTTCCTTTCGGAGCCAAAATGCCTAACTTGCCTGCGGCCCGTCCTGGGCTTTTGAGTACAAAAATTCCATAAGGACGAGGATTTCTCCCAGACCAAAGCTGCCCCCTCCTCCAAACCTGGCTGCCATCGTAGGCCCAAACGCGCCCTACAAAATGACATCTGCCAAGTGGGCTCTTGAGTTTGGCTTCTTGGGGAAAAGTGCCTCCTTTCGGAGTCAACTTGCCGGCGGCCCATTCTGGGCTTTTGCCTACAAAAATTCCATAAGGACGAGGATTTCTCCCCGACCAAAGCTGCCCCCTCCTCCAAACCTGGCTGCCATCGGAGGCCCAAACGCGCCCTTCAAAATGACATCTGCCAAGTGGGGTCTTGAGTTTCGCTTCTTGGGTGGAAGTGCCTCCTTTCAAAGCCAACTTGCCTGCGGCCCGTCCTGGGCTTTTGCCTACAAAAATTCCATAAGGACGAGGATTTCTCCCAGACCAAAGCTGCCCCCTCCTCCAAACCTGGCTGCCATCGGAGGCCCAAACGTGCCCTACAAAATGACATCTGCCAAGTGGCCTCTTGAGTTTGGCTTCTTGGGTGGAAGTACCTCCTTTCAAAGCCAACTTGCCTGCGGCCCGTCCTGGGCTTTTGCCTCCAAAAATTCCATAAGGACGAGGATTTCTCCCAGACCAAAGCTGCCCCCTCCTCCAAACCTGGCTGCCATCGGAGGCCCAAACGCGCCCTACAAAATGACATCTGCCAAGTGGGCTCTTGAGTTTGGCTTCTTGCGGAAAAGTGCCTCCTTTCAAAGCCAACTTGCCTAACTAGCCTGCAGCCCATTCTGGGCTTTTGCCTACAAAAATTCCATAAGGACGAGGATTTCTCCCAGACCAAAGCTGCCCCCTCCTCCAAACCTAGCTGCCATCGGTGGCCCAAACGCGCCCTACAAAATGACATCTGCCAAGTGGGCTCCTGAGTTTGGCTTCTTGGGGGAAAGTGCCTCCTTTCGGAGCCAACTTGCCTGCAGCCCGTGCTCGGCTTTAGACTACAAAAATTCCATAAGGACGAGGATTTCTCCCAGACCAAAGCTGCCCCCTCCTCCAAACCTGGCTGCCATCGGAGGCCCAAACGCGCCCCACAAAATGACATCTGCATTGAGGGTTCTTGAGTTTGGCTTCTTGCGGAAAAGTGCCTCCTTTCCGAGCCAACTTGCCTAACTTGCCTGCGGCACGTCCTGGGCTTTTGCTACAAAAATTCCATAAGGACGAGGATTTCTCCCAGACCAAAGCTGCCCCCTCCTCCAAACCTGGCTGCCATCGGAGGCCCAAACGCGCCCTACAAAATGACATCTGCCAAGTGGGCTCTTGAGTTTGGCTTTCTGGGGAAAAGTGCCTCCTATCGGAGTCAACTTGCCTGCGGCCCATGCAGGGCTTTTGCCTCCAAAAATTCCATAAGGACGAGGATTTCTCCCAGACCAAAGCTGCCCCCTCCTCCAAACCTGGCTGCCATCGGAGGCCCAAACGTGCCCTACAAAATGACATCTGCCAAGTGGCCTCTTGAGTTTGGCTTCTTGGGTGGAAGTACCTCCTTTCAAAGCCAACTTGCCTGCGGCCCGTCCTGGGCTTTTGCCTACAAAAATTCCATAAGGACGAGGATTTCTCCCAGACCAAAGCTGCCCCCTCCTCCAAACCTGGCTGCCATCGGAGGCCGAAACGTGCCCTACAAAATGACATCTGCCAAGTGGGCTCTTGAGTTTGGCTTCTTGGGGGAAAGTGCCTCCTTTCAAAGCCAACTTGCCTAACTAGCCTGCGGCCCGTGCTGGGCTTTAGACTACAAAAATTCCATACGGACGAGGATTTCTCCCAGACCAAAGCTGCCCCCTCCTCCAAACCTGGCTGCCATCAGAGGCCCAAACGCGCCCTACAAAATGACATCTGCCAAGTGGGCTCTTGAGTTTGGGTTCTTGGGGAAAAGTGCCTCCTTTCGGAGCCAACTTGCCTAACTTGCCTGCGGCCCGTCCTGGGCTTTTGCCTCCAAAAATTCCAGAAGGACGAGTATTTCTCCCAGACCAAAGCTGCCCCCTCCTCCAAACCTGGCTGCCATCAGAGGCCCAAACGCGCCCCACAAAATGACATCTGCCAAGTGGGCTCTTGAGTTTGGCTTCCTGGGGAAAAGTGCCTCCTTTCGGAGCCAACTTGCCTAACTTGCCTGCGGCCCGTCCTGGGCTTTTGCCTCCAAAAATTTCATAAGGACGAGGATTTCTCCCAGGCCAAAGCTGCCCCCTCCTCCAAACCTGGCTGCCATCGGAGGCCCAAACGTGCCCTACAAAATGACACCTGCCAAGTGGGCTCTTGAGTTTGGCTTCTTGGGGAAAAGTGACTCCTTTCAAAACCAACTTGCCTGCGTCCCGTCCCGGGCTTTTGCTACAAAAATTCCATAAGGACGAGGATTCCTCCCAGACCAAAGCTGTCCCCTCCTCCAAACCTGGCTGCCATCGGAGGCCCAAACGCGCCCTACAAAATGACACCTGCCAAGTGGTCTCTTGAGTTTGGCTTCTTGGGGGAAAGTGCCTCCTTTCAAAGCCAGCTTGCCTGCGGCCCGCCCTGGGCTTGTGCCTACAAAAATTCCATAAGGATGAGGATTTCTCCCAGAACAAAGCTGCCCCCTCCTCCAAACCTGGCTGCCATCAGAGGCCCAAACGCGCCCTACAAAATGACATCTGCCAAGTGGGCTCTTGAGTTTGGGTTCTTGGGGAAAAGTGCTTCCTTTCGGAGCCAAAATGCCTAACTTGCCTGCGGCCCGTCCTGGGCTTTTGAGTACAAAAATTCCATAAGGACGAGGATTTCTCCCAGACCAAAGCTGCCCCCTCCTCCAAACCTGGCTGCCATCGTAGGCCCAAACGCGCCCTACAAAATGACATCTGCCAAGTGGGCTCTTGAGTTTGGCTTCTTGGGGAAAAGTGCCTCCTTTCGGAGTCAACTTGCCGGCGGCCCATTCTGGGCTTTTGCCTACAAAAATTCCATAAGGACGAGGATTTCTCCCCGACCAAAGCTGCCCCCTCCTCCAAACCTGGCTGCCATCGGAGGCCCAAACGCGCCCTTCAAAATGACATCTGCCAAGTGGGGTCTTGAGTTTCGCTTCTTGGGTGGAAGTGCCTCCTTTCAAAGCCAACTTGCCTGCGGCCCGTCCTGGGCTTTTGCCTACAAAAATTCCATAAGGACGAGGATTTCTCCCAGACCAAAGCTGCCCCCTCCTCCAAACCTGGCTGCCATCGGAGGCCCAAACGTGCCCTACAAAATGACATCTGCCAAGTGGCCTCTTGAGTTTGGCTTCTTGGGTGGAAGTACCTCCTTTCAAAGCCAACTTGCCTGCGGCCCGTGCTGGGCTTTTGCCTACAAAAATTCCATAAGGACGAGGATTTCTCCCAGACCAAAGCTGCCCCCTCCTCCAAACCTGGCTGCCATCGGAGGCCGAAACGTGCCCTACAAAATGACATCTGCCAAGTGGGCTCTTGAGTTTGGCTTCTTGGGGGAAAGTGCCTCCTTTCAAAGCCAACTTGCCTAACTAGCCTGCGCCCCGTGCTGGGCTTTAGACTACAAAAATTCCATAAGGACGAGGATTTCTCCCAGACCAAAGCTGCCCCCTCCTCCAAACCTGGCTGCCATCAGAGGCCCAAACGCGCCCTACAAAATGACATCTGCCAAGTGGGCTCTTGAGTTTGGGTTCTTGGGGAAAAGTGCCTCCTTTCGGAGCCAACTTGCCTAACTTGCCTGCGGCCCGTCCTGGGCTTTTGCCTCCAAAAATTCCAGAAGGACGAGTATTTCTCCCAGACCAAAGCTGCCCCCTCCTCCAAACCTGGCTGCCATCAGAGGCCCAAACGCGCCCCACAAAATGACATCTGCCAAGTGGGCTCTTGAGTTTGGCTTCCTGGGGAAAAGTGCCTCCTTTCGGAGCCAACTTGCCTAACTTGCCTGCGGCCCGTCCTGGGCTTTTGCCTCCAAAAATTTCATAAGGACGAGGATTTCTCCCAGGCCAAAGCTGCCCCCTCCTCCAAACCTGGCTGCCATCGGAGGCCCAAACGTGCCCTACAAAATGACACCTGCCAAGTGGGCTCTTGAGTTTGGCTTCTTGGGGAAAAGTGACTCCTTTCAAAACCAACTTGCCTGCGTCCCGTCCCGGGCTTTTGCTACAAAAATTCCATAAGGACGAGGATTCCTCCCAGACCAAAGCTGTCCCCTCCTCCAAACCTGGCTGCCATCGGAGGCCCAAACGCGCCCTACAAAATGACACCTGCCAAGTGGTCTCTTGAGTTTGGCTTCTTGGGGGAAAGTGCCTCCTTTCAAAGCCAGCTTGCCTGCGGCCCGCCCTGGGCTTGTGCCTACAAAAATTCCATAAGGATGAGGATTTCTCCCAGAACAAAGCTGCCCCCTCCTCCAAACCTGGCTGCCATCAGAGGCCCAAACGCGCCCTACAAAATGACATCTGCCAAGTGGGCTCTTGAGTTTGGGTTCTTGGGGAAAAGTGCTTCCTTTCGGAGCCAAAATGCCTAACTTGCCTGCGGCCCGTCCTGGGCTTTTGAGTACAAAAATTCCATAAGGACGAGGATTTCTCCCAGACCAAAGCTGCCCCCTCCTCCAAACCTGGCTGCCATCGTAGGCCCAAACGCGCCCTACAAAATGACATCTGCCAAGTGGGCTCTTGAGTTTGGCTTCTTGGGGAAAAGTGCCTCCTTTCGGAGTCAACTTGCCGGCGGCCCATTCTGGGCTTTTGCCTACAAAAATTCCATAAGGACGAGGATTTCTCCCCGACCAAAGCTGCCCCCTCCTCCAAACCTGGCTGCCATCGGAGGCCCAAACGCGCCCTTCAAAATGACATCTGCCAAGTGGGGTCTTGAGTTTCGCTTCTTGGGTGGAAGTGCCTCCTTTCAAAGCCAACTTGCCTGCGGCCCGTCCTGGGCTTTTGCCTACAAAAATTCCATAAGGACGAGGATTTCTCCCAGACCAAAGCTGCCCCCTCCTCCAAACCTGGCTGCCATCGGAGGCCCAAACGTGCCCTACAAAATGACATGTGCCAAGTGGCCTCTTGAGTTTGGCTTCTTGGGTGGAAGTACCTCCTTTCAAAGCCAACTTGCCTGCGGCCCGTGCTGGGCTTTTGCCTACAAAAATTCCATAAAGACGAGGATTTCTCCCAGACCAAAGCTGCCCCCTCCTCCAAACCTGGCTGCCATCGGAGGCCGAAACGTGCCCTACAAAATGACATCTGCCAAGTGGGCTCTTGAGTTTGGCTTCTTGGGGGAAAGTGCCTCCTTTCAAAGCCAACTTGCCTAACTAGCCTGCGGCCCGTGCTGGGCTTTAGACTACAAAAATTCCATAAGGACGAGGATTTCTCCCAGACCAAAGCTGCCCCCTCCTCCAAACCTGGCTGCCATCAGAGGCCCAAACGCGCCCTACAAAATGACATCTGCCAAGTGGGCTCTTGAGTTTGGGTTCTTGGGGAAAAGTGCCTCCTTTCGGAGCCAACTTGCCTAACTTGCCTGCGGCCCGTCCTGGGCTTTTGCCTCCAAAAATTCCATAAGGACGAGGATTTCTCCCAGACCAAAGCTGCCCCCTCCTCCAAACCTGGCTGCCATCGGAGGCCCAAACGTGCCCTACAAAATGACATCTGCCAAGTGGCCTCTTGAGTTTGGCTTCTTGGGTGGAAGTACCTCCTTTCAAAGCCAACTTGCCTGCGGCCCGTCCTGGGCTTTTGCCTACAAAAATTCCATAAGGACGAGGATTTCTCCCAGACCAAAGCTGCCCCCTCCTCCAAACCTGGCTGCCATCGGAGGCCGAAACGTGCCCTACAAAATGACATCTGCCAAGTGGGCTCTTGAGTTTGGCTTCTTGGGGGAAAGTGCCTCCTTTCAAAGCCAACTTGCCTAACTAGCCTGCGACCCGTGCTGGGCTTTAGACTACAAAAATTCCATACGGACGAGGATTTCTCCCAGACCAAAGCTGCCCCCTCCTCCAAACCTGGCTGCCATCAGAGGCCCAAACGCGCCCTACAAAATGACATCTGCCAAGTGGGCTCTTGAGTTTGGGTTCTTGGGGAAAAGTGCCTCCTTTCGGAGCCAACTTGCCTAACTTGCCTGCGGCCCGTCCTGGGCTTTTGCCTCCAAAAATTCCAGAAGGACGAGTATTTCTCCCAGACCAAAGCTGCCCCCTCCTCCAAACCTGGCTGCCATCAGAGGCCCAAACGCGCCCCACAAAATGACATCTGCCAAGTGGGCTCTTGAGTTTGGCTTCCTGGGGAAAAGTGCCTCCTTTCGGAGCCAACTTGCCTAACTTGCCTGCGGCCCGTCCTGGGCTTTTGCCTCCAAAAATTTCATAAGGACGAGGATTTCTCCCAGGCCAAAGCTGCCCCCTCCTCCAAACCTGGCTGCCATCGGAGGCCGAAACGTGCCCTACAAAATGACATCTGCCAAGTGGGCTCTTGAGTTTGGCTTCTTGGGGGAAAGTGCCTCCTTTCAAAGCCAACTTGCCTAACTAGCCTGCGACCCGTGCTGGGCTTTAGACTACAAAAATTCCATACGGACGAGGATTTCTCCCAGACCAAAGCTGCCCCCTCCTCCAAACCTGGCTGCCATCAGAGGCCCAAACGCGCCCTACAAAATGACATCTGCCAAGTGGGCTCTTGAGTTTGGGTTCTTGGGGAAAAGTGCCTCCTTTCGGAGCCAACTTGCCTAACTTGCCTGCGGCCCGTCCTGGGCTTTTGCCTCCAAAAATTCCAGAAGGACGAGTATTTCTCCCAGACCAAAGCTGCCCCCTCCTCCAAACCTGGCTGCCATCAGAGGCCCAAACGCGCCCCACAAAATGACATCTGCCAAGTGGGCTCTTGAGTTTGGCTTCCTGGGGAAAAGTGCCTCCTTTCGGAGCCAACTTGCCTAACTTGCCTGCGGCCCGTCCTGGGCTTTTGCCTCCAAAAATTTCATAAGGACGAGGATTTCTCCCAGGCCAAAGCTGCCCCCTCCTCCAAACCTGGCTGCCATCGGAGGCCCAAACGTGCCCTACAAAATGACACCTGCCAAGTGGGCTCTTGAGTTTGGCTTCTTGGGGAAAAGTGACTCCTTTCAAAACCAACTTGCCTGCGTCCCGTCCCGGGCTTTTGCTACAAAAATTCCATAAGGACGAGGATTCCTCCCAGACCAAAGCTGTCCCCTCCTCCAAACCTGGCTGCCATCGGAGGCCCAAACGCGCCCTACAAAATGACACCTGCGAAGTGGTCTCTTGAGTTTGGCTTCTTGGGGGAAAGTGCCTCCTTTCAAAGCCAGCTTGCCTGCGGCCCGCCCTGGGCTTGTGCCTACAAAAATTCCATAAGGATGAGGATTTCTCCCAGAACAAAGCTGCCCCCTCCTCCAAACCTGGCTGCCATCAGAGGCCCAAACGCGCCCTACAAAATGACATCTGCCAAGTGGGCTCTTGAGTTTGGGTTCTTGGGGAAAAGTGCTTCCTTTCGGAGCCAAAATGCCTAACTTGCCTGCGGCCCGTCCTGGGCTTTTGAGTACAAAAATTCCATAAGGACGAGGATTTCTCCCAGACCAAAGCTGCCCCCTCCTCCAAACCTGGCTGCCATCGGAGGCCCAAACGCGCCCTACAAAATGACATCTGCCAAGTGGGCTCTTGAGTTTGGCTTCTTGGGGAAAAGTGCCTCCTTTCGGAGTCAACTTGCCGGCGGCCCATTCTGGGCTTTTGCCTACAAAAATTCCATAAGGACGAGGATTTCTCCCAGACCAAAGCTGCCCCCTCCTCCAAACCTGGCTGCCATCGGAGGCCCAAACGCGCCCTTCAAAATGACATCTGCCAAGTGGGCTCTTGAGTTTCGCTTCTTGGGTGGAAGTGCCTCCTTTCAAAGCCAACTTGCCTGCGGCCCGTCCTGGGCTTTTGCCTACAAAAATTCCATAAGGACGAGGATTTCTCCCCGACCAAAGCTGCCCCCTCCTCCAAACCTGGCTGCCATCGGAGGCCCAAACGCGCCCTTCAAAATGACATCTGCCAAGTGGGGTCTTGAGTTTCGCTTCTTGGGTGGAAGTGCCTCCTTTCAAAGCCAACTTGCCTGCGGCCCGTCCTGGGCTTTTGCCTACAAAAATTCCATAAGGACGAGGATTTCTCCCAGACCAAAGCTGCCCCCTCCTCCAAACCTGGCTGCCATCGGAGGCCCAAACGTGCCCTACAAAATGACATCTGCCAAGTGGCCTCTTGAGTTTGGCTTCTTGGGTGGAAGTACCTCCTTTCAAAGCCAACTTGCCTGCGGCCCGTGCTGGGCTTTTGCCTACAAAAATTCCATAAGGACGAGGATTTCTCCCAGACCAAAGCTGCCCCCTCCTCCAAACCTGGCTGCCATCGGAGGCCGAAACGTGCCCTACAAAATGACATCTGCCAAGTGGGCTCTTGAGTTTGGCTTCTTGGGGGAAAGTGCCTCCTTTCAAAGCCAACTTGCCTAACTAGCCTGCGGCCCGTGCTGGGCTTTAGACTACAAAAATTCCATAAGGACGAGGATTTCTCCCAGACCAAAGCTGCCCCCTCCTCCAAACCTGGCTGCCATCAGAGGCCCAAACGCGCCCTACAAAATGACATCTGCCAAGTGGGCTCTTGAGTTTGGGTTCTTGGGGAAAAGTGCCTCCTTTCGGAGCCAACTTGCCTAACTTGCCTGCGGCCCGTCCTGGGCTTTTGCCTCCAAAAATTCCAGAAGGACGAGTATTTCTCCCAGACCAAAGCTGCCCCCTCCTCCAAACCTGGCTGCCATCAGAGGCCCAAACGCGCCCCACAAAATGACATCTGCCAAGTGGGCTCTTGAGTTTGGCTTCCTGGGGAAAAGTGCCTCCTTTCGGAGCCAACTTGCCTAACTTGCCTGCGGCCCGTCCTGGGCTTTTGCCTCCAAAAATTTCATAAGGACGAGGATTTCTCCCAGGCCAAAGCTGCCCCCTCCTCCAAACCTGGCTGCCATCGGAGGCCCAAACGTGCCCTACAAAATGACACCTGCCAAGTGGGCTCTTGAGTTTGGCTTCTTGGGGAAAAGTGACTCCTTTCAAAACCAACTTGCCTGCGTCCCGTCCCGGGCTTTTGCTACAAAAATTCCATAAGGACGAGGATTCCTCCCAGACCAAAGCTGTCCCCTCCTCCAAACCTGGCTGCCATCGGAGGCCCAAACGCGCCCTACAAAATGACACCTGCCAAGTGGTCTCTTGAGTTTGGCTTCTTGGGGGAAAGTGCCTCCTTTCAAAGCCAGCTTGCCTGCGGCCCGCCCTGGGCTTGTGCCTACAAAAATTCCATAAGGATGAGGATTTCTCCCAGAACAAAGCTGCCCCCTCCTCCAAACCTGGCTGCCATCAGAGGCCCAAACGCGCCCTACAAAATGACATCTGCCAAGTGGGCTCTTGAGTTTGGGTTCTTGGGGAAAAGTGCTTCCTTTCGGAGCCAAAATGCCTAACTTGCCTGCGGCCCGTCCTGGGCTTTTGAGTACAAAAATTCCATAAGGACGAGGATTTCTCCCAGACCAAAGCTGCCCCCTCCTCCAAACCTGGCTGCCATCGTAGGCCCAAACGCGCCCTACAAAATGACATCTGCCAAGTGGGCTCTTGAGTTTGGCTTCTTGGGGAAAAGTGCCTCCTTTCGGAGTCAACTTGCCGGCGGCCCATTCTGGGCTTTTGCCTACAAAAATTCCATAAGGACGAGGATTTCTCCCCGACCAAAGCTGCCCCCTCCTCCAAACCTGGCTGCCATCGGAGGCCCAAACGCGCCCTTCAAAATGACATCTGCCAAGTGGGGTCTTGAGTTTCGCTTCTTGGGTGGAAGTGCCTCCTTTCAAAGCCAACTTGCCTGCGGCCCGTCCTGGGCTTTTGCCTACAAAAATTCCATAAGGACGAGGATTTCTCCCAGACCAAAGCTGCCCCCTCCTCCAAACCTGGCTGCCATCGGAGGCCCAAACGTGCCCTACAAAATGACATGTGCCAAGTGGCCTCTTGAGTTTGGCTTCTTGGGTGGAAGTACCTCCTTTCAAAGCCAACTTGCCTGCGGCCCGTGCTGGGCTTTTGCCTACAAAAATTCCATAAAGACGAGGATTTCTCCCAGACCAAAGCTGCCCCCTCCTCCAAACCTGGCTGCCATCGGAGGCCGAAACGTGCCCTACAAAATGACATCTGCCAAGTGGGCTCTTGAGTTTGGCTTCTTGGGGGAAAGTGCCTCCTTTCAAAGCCAACTTGCCTAACTAGCCTGCGGCCCGTGCTGGGCTTTAGACTACAAAAATTCCATAAGGACGAGGATTTCTCCCAGACCAAAGCTGCCCCCTCCTCCAAACCTGGCTGCCATCAGAGGCCCAAACGCGCCCTACAAAATGACATCTGCCAAGTGGGCTCTTGAGTTTGGGTTCTTGGGGAAAAGTGCCTCCTTTCGGAGCCAACTTGCCTAACTTGCCTGCGGCCCGTCCTGGGCTTTTGCCTCCAAAAATTCCATAAGGACGAGGATTTCTCCCAGACCAAAGCTGCCCCCTCCTCCAAACCTGGCTGCCATCGGAGGCCCAAACGTGCCCTACAAAATGACATCTGCCAAGTGGCCTCTTGAGTTTGGCTTCTTGGGTGGAAGTACCTCCTTTCAAAGCCAACTTGCCTGCGGCCCGTCCTGGGCTTTTGCCTACAAAAATTCCATAAGGACGAGGATTTCTCCCAGACCAAAGCTGCCCCCTCCTCCAAACCTGGCTGCCATCGGAGGCCGAAACGTGCCCTACAAAATGACATCTGCCAAGTGGGCTCTTGAGTTTGGCTTCTTGGGGGAAAGTGCCTCCTTTCAAAGCCAACTTGCCTAACTAGCCTGCGACCCGTGCTGGGCTTTAGACTACAAAAATTCCATACGGACGAGGATTTCTCCCAGACCAAAGCTGCCCCCTCCTCCAAACCTGGCTGCCATCAGAGGCCCAAACGCGCCCTACAAAATGACATCTGCCAAGTGGGCTCTTGAGTTTGGGTTCTTGGGGAAAAGTGCCTCCTTTCGGAGCCAACTTGCCTAACTTGCCTGCGGCCCGTCCTGGGCTTTTGCCTCCAAAAATTCCAGAAGGACGAGTATTTCTCCCAGACCAAAGCTGCCCCCTCCTCCAAACCTGGCTGCCATCAGAGGCCCAAACGCGCCCCACAAAATGACATCTGCCAAGTGGGCTCTTGAGTTTGGCTTCCTGGGGAAAAGTGCCTCCTTTCGGAGCCAACTTGCCTAACTTGCCTGCGGCCCGTCCTGGGCTTTTGCCTCCAAAAATTTCATAAGGACGAGGATTTCTCCCAGGCCAAAGCTGCCCCCTCCTCCAAACCTGGCTGCCATCGGAGGCCCAAACGTGCCCTACAAAATGACACCTGCCAAGTGGGCTCTTGAGTTTGGCTTCTTGGGGAAAAGTGACTCCTTTCAAAACCAACTTGCCTGCGTCCCGTCCCGGGCTTTTGCTACAAAAATTCCATAAGGACGAGGATTCCTCCCAGACCAAAGCTGTCCCCTCCTCCAAACCTGGCTGCCATCGGAGGCCCAAACGCGCCCTACAAAATGACACCTGCGAAGTGGTCTCTTGAGTTTGGCTTCTTGGGGGAAAGTGCCTCCTTTCAAAGCCAGCTTGCCTGCGGCCCGCCCTGGGCTTGTGCCTACAAAAATTCCATAAGGATGAGGATTTCTCCCAGAACAAAGCTGCCCCCTCCTCCAAACCTGGCTGCCATCAGAGGCCCAAACGCGCCCTACAAAATGACATCTGCCAAGTGGGCTCTTGAGTTTGGGTTCTTGGGGAAAAGTGCTTCCTTTCGGAGCCAAAATGCCTAACTTGCCTGCGGCCCGTCCTGGGCTTTTGAGTACAAAAATTCCATAAGGACGAGGATTTCTCCCAGACCAAAGCTGCCCCCTCCTCCAAACCTGGCTGCCATCGGAGGCCCAAACGCGCCCTACAAAATGACATCTGCCAAGTGGGCTCTTGAGTTTGGCTTCTTGGGGAAAAGTGCCTCCTTTCGGAGTCAACTTGCCGGCGGCCCATTCTGGGCTTTTGCCTACAAAAATTCCATAAGGACGAGGATTTCTCCCAGACCAAAGCTGCCCCCTCCTCCAAACCTGGCTGCCATCGGAGGCCCAAACGCGCCCTTCAAAATGACATCTGCCAAGTGGGCTCTTGAGTTTCGCTTCTTGGGTGGAAGTGCCTCCTTTCAAAGCCAACTTGCCTGCGGCCCGTCCTGGGCTTTTGCCTACAAAAATTCCATAAGGACGAGGATTTCTCCCAGACCAAAGCTGCCCCCTCCTCCAAACCTGGCTGCCATCGGAGGCCCAAACGTGCCCTACAAAATGACATCTGCCAACTGGCCTCTTGAGTTTGGCTTCTTGGGTGGAAGTACCTCCTTTCAAAGCCAACTTGCCTGCGGCCCGTCCTGGGCTTTTGCCTACAAAAATTCCATAAGGACGAGGATTTCTCCCAGACCAAAGCTGCCCCCTCCTCCAAACCTGGCTGCCATCGGAGGCCCAAACGCGCCCCACAAAATGACATCTGCATTGAGGGTTCTTGAGTTTGGCTTCTTGGGGAAAAGTGCCTCCTTTCGGAGCCAACTTGCCTAACTTGCCTGCGGCCCGTCCTGGGCTTTTGCCTCCAAAAATTCCATAAGGACGAGGATTTCTCCCAGACCAAAGCTGCCCCCTCCTCCAAACCTGGCTGCCATCGGAGGCCCAAACGCGCCCTACAAAATGACATTTGCCAAGTGGGTTCTTGAGTTTGGCTTCTTGCGGAAAAGTGCCTCCTTTCAAAGCCAACTTGCCTAACTAGCCTGCGGCCTGTGCTGGTCTTTTGCCTCCAAAAATTCCAGAAGGACGAGGATTTCTCCCAGACCAAAGCTGCCCCCTCCTCCAAACCTGGCTGCCATCAGAGGCCCAAACGCGCCCCACAAAATGACATCTGCATTGAGGGTTCTTGAGTTTGGCTTCTTGGGGAAAAGTGCCTCCTTTCGGAGCCAACTTGCCTACCTTGCCTGCGGCCCGTCCTGGGCTTTTGCCTCCAAAAATTCCATAAGGACGAGGATTTCTCCCAGGCCAAAGCTGCCCCCTCCTCCAAACCTGGCTGCCATCAGAGGCCCAAACGTGCCCTACAAAATGACACCTGCCAAGTGGGCTCTTGAGTTTGGCTTCTTGGGGAATAGTGACTCCTTTCAAAACCAACTTGCCTGTGTCCCGTCCCGGGCTTTTGCTACAAAAATTCCATAAGGACGAGGATTCCTCCCAGACCAAAGCTGCCCCCTCCTCCAAACCTGGCTGCCATCGGAGGCCCAAACGTGCCCTACAAAATGACATCTGCCAAGTGGGCTCTTGAGTTTGGCTTCTTGGGTGGAAGTGCCTCCTTTCAAAGCCAACTTGCCTGCGGCCCGTCCTGGGCTTTTGCCTACAAAAATTCCATAAGGACGAGGATTTCTCCCAGACCAAAGCTGCCCCCTCCTCCAAACCTGGCTGCCATCGGAGGTCCAAACGTGCCCTACAAAATGACATCTGCCAAGTGGGCTCTTGAGTTTGGCTTCTTGCGGAAAAGTGCCTCCTTTCAAAGCCAACTTGCCTAACTAGCCTGCAGCCCATTCTGGGCTTTTGCCTACAAAAATTCCATAAGGACGAGGATTTCTCCCAGACCAAAGCTGCCCCCTCCTCCAAACCTGGCTGCCATCGGAGGCCCAAACGTGCCCTACAAAATGACACCTGCCAAGTGGGCTCTTGAGTTTGGCTTCTTGGGTGGAAGTGCCTCCTTTCAAAGCCAACTTGCCTGCAGCCCGTGCTGGGCTTTAGACTACAAAAATTCCAGAAGGACGAGGATTTCTCCCAGACCAAAGCTGCCCCCTCCTCCAAACCTGGCTGCCATCGGAGGCCCAAACGCGCCCCACAAAATGACATCTGCATTGAGGGTTCTTGAGTTTGGCTTCTTGGGGGAAAGTGCCTCCTTTCAAAGCCAACTTGCCTAACTTGCCTGCGGCCCGTCCTGGGCTTTAGACTACAAAAATTCCATAAGGACGAGGATTTCTCCCAGACCAAAGCTGCCCCCTCCTCCAAACCTGGCTGCCATCAGAGGCCCAAACGCGCCCCACAAAATGACATCTGCCAAGTGGGCTCTTGAGTTTGGCTTCTTGGGGAAAAGTGCCTCCTTTCAAAGCCAACTTGCCTAACTTGCCTGCGGCCCGTCCTCGGCTTTTGAGTACAAAAATTCCATAAGGACGAGGATTTCTCCCAGACCAAAGCTGCCCCCTCCTCCAAACCTGGCTGCCATCGGAGGCCCAAACGTGCCCCACAAAATGACACCTGCATTGAGGGTTCTTGAGTTTGGCTTCCTGGGGAAAAGTGCCTCCTTTCGGAGTCAACTTGCCTGGGGCCCATGCAGGGCTTTTGCCTACAAAAATTCCAGAAGGACGAGGATTTCTCCCAGACCAAAGCTGCCCCCTCCTCCAAACCTGGCTGCCATCGGAGGCCCAAACGTGCCCTACAAAATGACACCTGCCAAGTGGGCTCTTGAGTTTGGCTTCTTGGGTGGAAGTGCCTCCTTTCAAAGCCAACTTGCCTGCGGCCCGTCCTGGGCTTTTGCCTACAAAAATTCCATAAGGACGAGGATTTCTCCCAGACCAAAGCTGCCCCCTCCTCCAAACCTGGCTGCCATCGGAGGCCCAAACGCGCCCTACAAAATGACATCTGCCAAGTGGGCTCTTGAGTTTGGCTTCTTGCGGAAAAGTGCCTCCTTTCAAAGCCAACTTGCCTAACTAGCCTGCAGCCCATTCTGGGCTTTTGCCTACAAAAATTCCATAAGGACGAGGATTTCTCCCAGACCAAAGCTGCCCCCTCCTCCAAACCTGGCTGCCATCGGTGGCCCAAACGCGCCCTACATAATGACATCTGCCGAGTGGGCTCCTGAGTTTGGCTTCTTGGGGGAAAGTGCCTCCTTTCGGAGCCAACTTGCCTGCAGCCCGTCCTGGGCTTTAGACTACAAAAATTCCATAAGGACGAGGATTTCTCCCAGACCAAAGCTGCCCCCTCCTCCAAACCTGGCTGCCATCAGAGGCCCAAACGCGCCCCACAAAATGACATCTGCATTGAGGGTTCTTGAGTTTGGCTTCTTGGGGGAAAGTGCCTCCTTTCGGAGCCAACTTGCCTAACTTGCCTGCGGCCCGTCCTGGGCTTTTGCCTCCAAAAATTCCATAAGGACGAGGATTTCTCCCAGGCCAAAGCTGCCCCCTCCTCCAAACCTGGCTGCCATCGGAGGCCCAAACGTGCCCTACAAAATGACACCTGCCAAGTGGGCTCTTGAGTTTGGCTTCTTGGGGAATAGTGACTCCTTTCAAAACCAACTTGCCTGTGTCCCGTCCCGGGCTTTTGCTACAAAAATTCCATAAGGACGAGGATTCCTCCCAGACCAAAGCTGCCCCCTCCTCCAAACCTGGCTGCCATCGGAGGCCCAAACGTGCCCTACAAAATGACATCTGCCAAGTGGGCTCTTGAGTTTGGCTTCTTGGGTGCAAGTGCCTCCTTTCAAAGCCAACTTGCCTGCGGCCCGTCCTGGGCTTTTGCCTACAAAAATTCCATAAGGACGAGGATTTCTCCCAGACCAAAGCTGCCCCCTCCTCCAAACCTGGCTGCCATCGGAGGCCCAAACGTGCCCTACAAAATGACACCTGCCAAGTGGGCTCTTGAGTTTGGCTTCTTGGGTGGAAGTGCCTCCTTTCAAAGCCAACTTGCCTGCAGCCCGTGCTGGGCTTTAGACTACAAAAATTCCAGAAGGACGAGGATTTCTCCCAGACCAAAGCTGCCCCCACCTCCAAACCTGGCTGCCATCGGAGGCCCAAACGCGCCCCACAAAATGACATCTGCATAGAGGGTTCTTGAGTATGGCTTCTTGGGGGAAAGTGCCTCCTTTCAAAGCCAACTTGCCTAACTTGCCTGCGGCCCGTCCTGGGCTTTAGACTACAAAAATTCCATAAGGACGAGGATTTCTCCCAGACCAAAGCTGCCCCCTCCTCCAAACCTGGCTGCCATCAGAGGCCCAAACGCGCCCCACAAAATGACATCTGCCAAGTGGGCTCTTGAGTTTGGCTTCTTGGGGAAAAGTGCCTCCTTTCGGAGCCAACTTGCCTAACTTGCCTGCGGCCCGTCCTGGGCTTTTGAGTACAAAAATTCCATAAGGACGAGGATTTCTCCCAGACCAAAGCTGCCCCCTCCTCCAAACCTGGCTGCCATCGGAGGCCCAAACGTGCCCCACAAAATGACACCTGCATTGAGGGTTCTTGAGTTTGGCTTCCTGGGGAAAAGTGCCTCCTTTCGGAGTCAACTTGCCTGGGGCCCATGCAGGGCTTTTGCCTACAAAAATTCCAGAAGGACGAGGATTTCTCCCAGACCAAAGCTGCCCCCTCCTCCAAACCTGGCTGCCATTGGAGGCCCAAACGTGCCCTACAAAATGACACCTGCCAAGTGGGCTCTTGAGTTTGGCTTCTTGGGTGGAAGTGCCTCCTTTCAAAGCCAACTTGCCTGCGGCCCGTCCTGGGCTTTTGCCTACAAAAATTCCATAAGGACGAGGATTTCTCCCAGACCAAAGCTGCCCCCTCCTCCAAACCTGGCTGCCATCGGAGGCCCAAACGCGCCCTACAAAATGACATCTGCCAAGTGGGCTCTTGACTTTGGCTTCTTGCGGAAAAGTGCCTCCTTTCAAAGCCAACTTGCCTAACTAGCCTGCAGCCCATTCTGGGCTTTTGCCTACAAAAATTCCATAAGGACGAGGATTTCTCCCAGACCAAAGCTGCCCCCTCCTCCAAACCTGGCTGCCATCGGTGGCCCAAACGCGCCCTACATAATGACATCTGCCGAGTGGGCTCCTGAGTTTGGCTTCTTGGGGGAAAGTGCCTCCTTTCGGAGCCAACTTGCCTGCAGCCCGTCCTGGGCTTTAGACTACAAAAATTCCATAAGGACGAGGATTTCTCCCAGACCAAAGCTGCCCCCTCCTCCAAACCTGGCTGCCATCGGAGGCCCAAACGCGCCCCACAAAATGACATCTGCATTGAGGGTTCTTGAGTTTGGCTTCTTGGGGAAAAGTGCCTCCTTTCGGAGCCAACTTGCCTAACTTGCCTGCGGCCCGTCCTGGGCTTTTGCTACAAAAATTCCATAAGGACGAGTATTTCTCCCAGACCAAAGCTGCCCCCTCCTCCAAACCTGGCTGCCATCGGAGGCCCAAACGCGCCCTACAAAATGACATCTGCATTGTGGCTTCTTGAGTTTGGCTTCTTGGGGAAAAGTGCCTCCTTTCAAAGCAACTTGCCTAACTTGCCTGCGGCCCATGCGGGGTTTTTGCCTACAAAAATTCCATAAGGACGAGGATTTCTCCCAGACCAAAGCTGCCCCCTCCTCCAAACCTGGCTGCCCTCGGAGGCCCAAACGCGCCCTACAAAATGACACCTGCCAAGTGGGCTCTTGAGTTTGGCTTCTTGGGGAAAAGTGACTCCTTTCAAAACCAACTTGCCTGCGTCCCGTCCCGGGCTTTTGCCTACAAAAATTCCATAAGGACGAGGATTCCTCCCAGACCAAAGCTGCCCCCTCCTCCAAACCTGGCTGCCATCGGAGGCCCAAACGCGCCCTACAAAATGACATCTGCCAAGTGGGCTCTTGAGTTTGGCTTTCTGGGGAAAAGTGCCTCCTTTCGGAGTCAACTTGCCTGCGGCCCATGCAGGGCTTTTGCCTACAAAAATTCCATAAGGACGAGGATTTCTCCCAGACCAAAGCTGCCCCCTCCTCCAAACCTGGCTGCCATCGGAGGCCCAAACGTGCCCTACAAAATGACATCTGCCAAGTGGGCTCTTGAGTTTGGCTTCTTGGGTGGAAGTACCTCCTTTCAAAGCCAACTTGCCTGCGGCCCGTCCTGGGCTTTTGCCTACAAAAATTCCAGAAGGACGAGGATTTCTCCCAGACCTAAGCTGCCCCCTCCTCCAAACCTGGCTGCCATCGGAGGCCCAAACGCGCCCTACAAAATGACATCTGCCAAGTGGGCTCTTGAGTTTGGCTTCTTGGGGGAAAGTGCCTCCTTTCAAAGCCAACTTGCCTAACTAGCCTGCGGCCCGTGCTGGGCTTTAGACTACAAAAATTCCATAAGGACGAGGATTTCTCCCAGACCAAACCTGCCCCCTCCTCCAAACCTGGCTGCCATCAGAGGCCCAAACGCGCCCTACAAAATTACATCTGCCAAGTGGGCTCTTGAGTTTTGCTTCTTGGGGAAAAGTGCCTCCTTTCGGATCCAACTTGCCTAACTTGCCTGCGGCCCGTCCTGGGCTTTTGCCTACAAAAATTCCAGAAGGACGAGGATTTCTCCCAGACCAAAGCTGCCCCCTCCTCCAAACCTGGCTGCCATCGGAGGCCCAAACGCGCCCCACAAAATGACACCTGCATTGAGGGTTTTTGAGTTTGGCTTCCTGGAGAAAAGTGCCTCCTTTCGGAGTCAACTTGCCTGCGGCCCATGCAGGGCTTTTGCCTACAAAAATTCCAGAAGGACGAGGATTTCTCCCAGACCAAAGCTGCCCCCTCCTCCAAACCTGGCTGCCATCGGAGGCCCAAACGTGCCCTACAAAATGACACCTGCCAAGTGGGCTCTTGAGTTTGGCTTCTTGGGTGGAAGTGCCTCCTTTCAAAGCCAACTTGCCTGCGGCCCGTCCTGGGCTTTTGCCTCCAAAAATTCCATAAGGACGAGGATTTCTCCCAGACCAAAGCTGCCCCCTCCTCCAAACCTGGCTGCCATCGGAGGCCCAAACGCGCCCTACAAAATGACATCTGCCAAGTGGGCTCTTGAGTTTGGCTTCTTGCGGAAAAGTGCCTCCTTTCAAAGCCAACTTGCCTAACTAGCCTGCGGCCTGTGCTGGGCATTAGACTAAAAAAATTCCATAACGACGAGGATTTCTCCCAGACCAAAGCTGCCCCCTCCTCCAAACCTGGCTGCCATCGGAGGCCCAAACGCGCCCTACAAAATGACACCTGCCAAGTGGGCTCTTGAGTTTGGCTTCTTGGGTGGAAGTACCTCCTTTCAAAGCCAACTTGCCTGCGGCCCGTCCTGGGCTTGTGCCTACAAAAATTCCATAAGGACGAGGATTTCTCCCAGAACAAAGCTGCCCCCTCCTCCAAACCTGGCTGCCATCGGAGGCCCAAACGCGCCCTACAAAATGACATCTGCCAAGTGGGCTCTTGAGTTTGGGTTCTTGGGGAAAAGTGCTTCCTTTCGGAGCCAAAATGCCTAACTTGCCTGCGGCCCGTCCTGGGCTTTTGAGTACAAAATTTCCAGAAGGATGAGGATTTCTCCCAGACCAAAGCTGCCCCCTCCTCCAAACCTGGCTGCCATCAGAGGCCCAAACGCGCCCTACAAAAGGACATCTGCATTGTGGGTTCTTGAGTTTGGCTTCTTGGGGAAAAGTGCCTCCTTTCAAAGCCAACTTGCCTAACTTGCCTGCGGCCCGTCCTGGGCTTTTGCCTACAAAAATTCCATAAGGACAAGGATTTCTCCCAGACCAAAGCTGCCCCCTCCTCCAAACCTGGCTGCCATCGGAGGCCCAAACGTGCCCTACAAAATGACATCTGCCAAGTGGGCTCTTGAGTTTGGTTTCTTGGGTGGAAGTGCCTCCTTTCAAAGCCAACTTGCCTGCGGCCCGTCCTGGGCTTTTGCCTCCAAAAATTCCATAAGGACGAGGATTTCTCCCAGACCAAAGCTGCCCCCTCCTCCAAACCTGGCTGCCATCGGAGGCCCAAACGCGCCCCACAAAATGACATCTGCCATTTGGGCTCTTGAGTTTGGCATCTTGCGGAAAAGTGCCTCCTTTCAAAGCCAACTTGCCTAACTAGCCTGCAGCCCATTCTGGGCTTTTGCCTACAAAAATTCCATAAGGACGAGGATTTCTCCCAGACCAAAGCTGCCCCCTCCTCCAAACCTGGCTGCCATCGGTGGCCCAAACGCGCCCTACAAAATGACATCTGCCAAGTGGGCTCCTGAGTTTGGCTTCTTGGGGGAAAGTGCCTCCTTTCGGAGCCAACTTGCCTGCAGCCCGTGCTGGGCTTTAGACTACAAAAATTCCATAAGGACGAGGATTTCTCCCAGACCAAAGCTGCCCCCTCCTCCAAACCTGGCTGCCATCGGAGGCCCAAACGCGCCCCACAAAATGACATCTGCATTGAGGGTTCTTGAGTTTGGCTTCTTGGGGAAAAGTGCCTCCTTTCGGAGCCAACTTGCCTAACTTGCCTGCGGCCCGTCCTGGGCTTTTGCCTACAAAAATTCCATAAGGACGAGGATTTCTCCCAGACCAAAGCTGCCCCCTCCTCCAAACCTGGCTGCCATCGGAGGTCCAAACGCGCCCTACAAAATGACATCTGCATTGTGGCTTCTGGAGTTTGGCTTCTTGGGGAAAAGTGCCTCCTTTCAAAGCAACTTGCCTAACTTGCCTGCGGCCCATGCGGGGTTTTTGCCTACAAAAATTCCATAAGGACGAGGATTTCTCCCAGACCAAAGCTGCCCCCTCCTCCAAACCTGGCTGCCCTCGGAGGCCCAAACGCGCCCTACAAAATGACACCTGCCAAGTGGGCTCTTGAGTTTGGCTTCTTGGGGAAAAGTGCCTCCTTTCGGAGCCAACTTGCCTAACTTGCCTGCGGCCCGTGCTGGGCTTTTGCCTACAAAAATTCCAGAAGGACGAGGATTTCTCCCAGACCAAAGCTGCCCCCTCCTCCAAACCTGGCTGCCATCGGAGGCCCAAACGTGCCCTACAAAATGACACCTGCCAAGTGGGCTCTTGAGTTTAGCTTCTTGGGGAAAAGTGACTCCTTTCAAAACCAACTTGCCTGCGTCCCGTCCCGGGCTTTTGCTACAAAAATTCCATAAGGACGAGGATTCCTCCCAGACCAAAGCTGCCCCCTCCTCCAAACCTGGCTGCCATCGGAGGCCCAAACGCGCCCTACAAAATGACATCTGCCAAGTGGGCTCTTGAGTTTGGCTTTCTGGGGAAAAGTTCCTCCTATCGGAGTCAACTTGCCTGCGGCCCATGCAGGGCTTCTGCCTACAAAAATTCCAGAAGGACGAGGATTTCTCCCAGACCAAAGCTGCCCCCTCCTCCAAACCTGGCTGCCATCGGAGGCCCAAACGTGCCCTACAAAATGACATCTGCCAAGTGGGCTCTTGAGTTTGGCTTCTTGGGTGGAAGTACCTCCTTTCAAAGCCAACTTGCCTGCGGCCCGTCCTGGGCTTTTGCCTCCAAAAATTCCATAAGGACGAGGATTTCTCCCAGACCAAAGCTGCCCCCTCCTCCAAACCTGGCTGCCATCGGAGGCCCAAACGCGCCCTACAAAATGACATCTGCCAAGTGGGCTCTTGAGTTTGGCTTCTTGGGGGAAAGTGCCTCCTTTCGGATCCAACTTGCCTAACTAGCCTGCGGCCCGTGCTGGGCCTTATACTACAAAAATTCCATAAGGACGAGGATTTCTCCCAGACCAAAGCTGCCCCCTCCTCCAAACCTGGCTGCCATCAGAGGCCCAAACGCGCCCTACAAAATGACATCTGCCAAGTGGGCTCTTGAGTTTTGCTTCTTGGGGAAAAGTGCCTCATTTCGGAGCCAACTTGCCTAACTTGCCTGCGGCCCGTCCTGGGCTTTTGATTACAAAAATTCCATAAGGACGAGGATTTCTCCCAGACCAAAGCTGCCCCCTCCTGCAAACCTGGCTGCCATCGGAGGCCCAAACGCGCCCTACAAAATGACACCTGCATTGAGGGATCTTGAGTTTGGCTTCCTGGAGAAAAGTGCCTCCTTTCGGAGTCAACTTGCCTGCGGCCCATGCAGGGCTTTTGCCTACAAAAATTCCAGAAGGACGAGGATTTCTCCCAGACCAAAGCTGCCCCCTCCTCCAAACCTGGCTGCCATCGGAGGCCCAAACGTGCCCTACAAAATGACACCTGCCAAGTGGGCTCTTGAGTTTGGCTTCTTGGGTGGAAGTGCCTCCTTTCAAAGCCAACTTGCCTGCGGCCCGTGCTGGGCTTTTGCCAACAAAAATTCCATAAGGATGAGGATTTCTCCCAGACCAAAGCTGCCCCCTCCTCCAAACCTGGCTGCCATCGGAGGCCCAAACGCGCCCTACAAAATGACATCTGCCAAGTGGGCTCTTGAGTTTGGCTTCTTGGGGAAAAGTGCCTCCTTTCGGAGCCAACTTGCCTAACTTGCCTGCGGCCCGTGCTGGGCTTTTGCCTACAAAAATTCCAGAAGGACGAGGATTTCTCCCAGACCAAAGCTGCCCCCTCCTCCAAACCTGGCTGCCATCGGAGGCCCAAACGTGCCCTACAAAATGACACCTGCCAAGTGGGCTCTTGAGTTTAGCTTCTTGGGGAAAAGTGACTCCTTTCAAAACCAACTTGCCTGCGTCCCGTCCCGGGCTTTTGCTACAAAAATTCCATAAGGACGAGGATTCCTCCCAGACCAAAGCTGCCCCCTCCTCCAAACCTGGCTGCCATCGGAGGCCCAAACGCGCCCTACAAAATGACACCTGCCAAGTGGGCTCTTGAGTTTGGCTTCTTGGGGGAAAGTGCCTCCTTTCAAAGCCAACTTGCCTGCGGCCCGTCCTGGGCTTGTGTCTACAAAAATTCCATAAGGACGAGGATTTCTCCCAGAACAAAGCTGCCCCCTCCTCCAAACCTGGCTGCCATCGGAGGCCCAAACGCGCCCTACAAAATGACATCTGCCAAGTGGGCTCTTGAGTTTGGCTTCTTGGGGAAAAGTGCTTCCTTTCGGAGCCAAAATGCCTAACTTGCCTGCGGCCCGTCCTGGGCTTTTGAGTACAAAAATTCCAGAAGGATGAGGATTTCTCCCAGACCAAAGCTGCCCCCTCCTCCAAACCTGGCTGCCATCAGAGGCCCAAACGCGCCCTACAAAATGACATCTGCATTGTGGGTTCTTGAGTTTGGCTTCTTGGGGAAAAGTGCCTCCTTTCAAAGCCAACTTGCCTAACTTGCTTGCGGCCCGTCCTGGGCTTTTGCCTACAAAAATTCCATAAGGACAAGGATTTCTCCCAGACCAAAGCTGCCCCCTCCTCCAAACCTGGCTGCCATCGGAGGCCCAAACGCGCCCTACAAAATGACATCTGCCAAGTGGGTTCTTGAGTTTGGCTTCTTGGGGAAAAGTGCCTCCTTTCAAAGCAACTTGACTAACTTGCCTGCGGCCCATGCGGGGTTTTTGCCTACAAAAATTCCATAAGGACGAGGATTTCTCCCAGACCAAAGCTGCCCCCTCCTCCAAACCTGGCTGCCATCGGAGGCCCAAACGCGCCCTACAAAATGACATCTGCATTGTGGGCTCTTGAGTTTGGCTTCTTGGGTGGAAGTGCCTCCTTTCAAAGCCAACTTGCCTGCGGCCCGTCCTGGGCTTTTGCCTCCAAAAATTCCATAAGGACGAGGATTTCTCCCAGACCAAAGCTGCCCCCTCCTCCAAACCTGGCTGCCATCGGAGGCCCAAACGCGCCCTACAAAATGACATCTGCCAAGTGGGCTCTTGAGTTTGGCTTCTTGCGGAAAAGTGCCTCCTTTCAAAGCCAACTTGCCTAACTAGCCTGCAGCCCATTCTGGGCTTTTGCCTACAAAAATTCCATAAGGACGAGGATTTCTCCCAGACCAAAGCTGCCCCCTCCTCCAAACCTAGCTGCCATCGGTGGCCCAAACGCGCCCTACAAAATGACATCTGCCAAGTGGGCTCCTGAGTTTGGCTTCTTGGGGGAAAGTGCCTCCTTTCGGAGCCAACTTGCCTGCCGCCCGTGCTCGGCGTTAGACTACAAAAATTCCATAAGGACGAGGATTTCTCCCAGACCAAAGCTGCCCCCTCCTCCAAACCTGGCTGCCATCGGAGGCCCAAACGCGCCCCACAAAATGACACCTGCATTGAGGGTTCTTGAGTTTGGCTTCTTGCGGAAAAGTGCCTCCTTTCCGAGCCAACTTGCCTAACTTGCCTGCGGCACGTCCTGGGCTTTTGCTACAAAAATTCCATAAGGACGAGGATTTCTCCCAGACCAAAGCTGCCCCCTCCTCCAAACCTGGCTGCCATCGGAGGCCCAAACGCGCCCTACAAAATGACATCTGCCAAGTGGGCTCTTGAGTTTGGCTTTCTGGGGAAAAGTGCCTCCTATCGGAGTCAACTTGCCTGCGGCCCATGCAGGGCTTTTGCCTCCAAAAATTCAATAAGGACGAGGATTTCTCCCAGACCAAAGCTGCCCCCTCCTCCAAACCTGGCTGCCATCGGAGGCCCAAACGTGCCCTACAAAATGACATCTGCCAAGTGGCCTCTTGAGTTTGGCTTCTTGGGTGGAAGTACCTCCTTTCAAAGCCAACTTGCCTGCGGCCCGTCCTGGGCTTTTGCCTACAAAAATTCCATAAGGACGAGGATTTCTCCCAGACCAAAGCTGCCCCCTCCTCCAAACCTGGCTGCCATCGGAGGCCGAAACGTGCCCTACAAAATGACATCTGCCAAGTGGGCTCTTGAGTTTGGCTTCTTGGGGGAAAGTGCCTCCTTTCAAAGCCAACTTGCCTAACTAGCCTGCGGCCCGTGCTGGGCTTTAGACTACAAAAATTCCATACGGACGAGGATTTCTCCCAGACCAAAGCTGCCCCCTCCTCCAAACCTGGCTGCCATCAGAGGCCCAAACGCGCCCTACAAAATGACATCTGCCAAGTGGGCTCTTGAGTTTGGGTTCTTGGGGAAAAGTGCCTCCTTTCGGAGCCAACTTGCCTAACTTGCCTGCGGCCCGTCCTGGGCTTTTGCCTCCAAAAATTCCAGAAGGACGAGTATTTCTCCCAGACCAAAGCTGCCCCCTCCTCCAAACCTGGCTGCCATCAGAGGCCCAAACGCGCCCCACAAAATGACATCTGCCAAGTGGGCTCTTGAGTTTGGCTTCCTGGGGAAAAGTGCCTCCTTTCGGAGCCAACTTGCCTAACTTGCCTGCGGCCCGTCCTGGGCTTTTGCCTCCAAAAATTTCATAAGGACGAGGATTTCTCCCAGGCCAAAGCTGCCCCCTCCTCCAAACCTGGCTGCCATCGGAGGCCCAAACGTGCCCTACAAAATGACACCTGCCAAGTGGGCTCTTGAGTTTGGCTTCTTGGGGAAAAGTGACTCCTTTCAAAACCAACTTGCCTGCGTCCCGTCCCGGGCTTTTGCTACAAAAATTCCATAAGGACGAGGATTCCTCCCAGACCAAAGCTGTCCCCTCCTCCAAACCTGGCTGCCATCGGAGGCCCAAACGCGCCCTACAAAATGACACCTGCCAAGTGGTCTCTTGAGTTTGGCTTCTTGGGGGAAAGTGCCTCCTTTCAAAGCCAGCTTGCCTGCGGCCCGCCCTGGGCTTTTGATTACAAAAATTCCAGAAGGACGAGGATTTCTCCCAGACCAAAGCTGCCCCCTCCTGCAAACCTGGCTGCCATCGGAGGCCCAAACGCGCCCTACAAAATGACACCTGCATTGAGGGATCTTGAGTTTGGCTTCCTGGAGAAAAGTGCCTCCTTTCGGAGTCAACTTGCCTGCGGCCCATGCTGGGCTTTTGCCTACAAAAATTCCAGAAGGACGAGGATTTCTCCCAGACCAAAGCTGCCCCCTCCTCCAAACCTGGCTGCCATCGGAGGCCCAAACGTGCCCTACAAAATGACACCTGCCAAGTGGGCTCTTGAGTTTGGCTTCTTGGGTGGAAGTGCCTCCTTTCAAAGCCAACTTGCCTGCGGCCCGTGCTGGGCTTTTGCCAACAAAAATTCCATAAGGATGAGGATTTCTCCCAGACCAAAGCTGCCCCCTCCTCCAAACCTGGCTGCCATCGGAGGCCCAAACGCGCCCTACAAAATGACATCTGCCAAGTGGGCTCTTGAGTTTGGCTTCTTGGGGAAAAGTGCCTCCTTTCGGAGCCAACTTGCCTAACTTGCCTGCGGCCCGTGCTGGGCTTTTGCCTACAAAAATTCCAGAAGGACGAGGATTTCTCCCAGACCAAAGCTGCCCCCTCCTCCAAACCTGGCTGCCATCGGAGGCCCAAACGTGCCCTACAAAATGACACCTGCCAAGTGGGCTCTTGAGTTTAGCTTCTTGGGGAAAAGTGACTCCTTTCAAAACCAACTTGCCTGCGTCCCGTCCCGGGCTTTTGCTACAAAAATTCCATAAGGACGAGGATTCCTCCCAGACCAAAGCTGCCCCCTCCTCCAAACCTGGCTGCCATCGGAGGCCCAAACGCGCCCTACAAAATGACACCTGCCAAGTGGGCTCTTGAGTTTGGCTTCTTGGGGGAAAGTGCCTCCTTTCAAAGCCAACTTGCCTGCGGCCCGTCCTGGGCTTGTGTCTACAAAAATTCCATAAGGACGAGGATTTCTCCCAGAACAAAGCTGCCCCCTCCTCCAAACCTGGCTGCCATCGGAGGCCCAAACGCGCCCTACAAAATGACATCTGCCAAGTGGGCTCTTGAGTTTGGCTTCTTGGGGAAAAGTGCTTCCTTTCGGAGCCAAAATGCCTAACTTGCCTGCGGCCCGTCCTGGGCTTTTGAGTACAAAAATTCCAGAAGGATGAGGATTTCTCCCAGACCAAAGCTGCCCCCTCCTCCAAACCTGGCTGCCATCAGAGGCCCAAACGCGCCCTACAAAATGACATCTGCATTGTGGGTTCTTGAGTTTGGCTTCTTGGGGAAAAGTGCCTCCTTTCAAAGCCAACTTGCCTAACTTGCTTGCGGCCCGTCCTGGGCTTTTGCCTACAAAAATTCCATAAGGACAAGGATTTCTCCCAGACCAAAGCTGCCCCCTCCTCCAAACCTGGCTGCCATCGGAGGCCCAAACGCGCCCTACAAAATGACATCTGCCAAGTGGGTTCTTGAGTTTGGCTTCTTGGGGAAAAGTGCCTCCTTTCAAAGCAACTTGACTAACTTGCCTGCGGCCCATGCGGGGTTTTTGCCTACAAAAATTCCATAAGGACGAGGATTTCTCCCAGACCAAAGCTGCCCCCTCCTCCAAACCTGGCTGCCATCGGAGGCCCAAACGCGCCCTACAAAATGACATCTGCATTGTGGGCTCTTGAGTTTGGCTTCTTGGGTGGAAGTGCCTCCTTTCAAAGCCAACTTGCCTGCGGCCCGTCCTGGGCTTTTGCCTCCAAAAATTCCATAAGGACGAGGATTTCTCCCAGACCAAAGCTGCCCCCTCCTCCAAACCTGGCTGCCATCGGAGGCCCAAACGCGCCCTACAAAATGACATCTGCCAAGTGGGCTCTTGAGTTTGGCTTCTTGCGGAAAAGTGCCTCCTTTCAAAGCCAACTTGCCTAACTAGCCTGCAGCACATTCTGGGCTTTTGCCTACAAAAATTCCATAAGGACGAGGATTTCTCCCAGACCAAAGCTGCCCCCTCCTCCAAACCTAGCTGCCATCGGTGGCCCAAACGCGCCCTACAAAATGACATCTGCCAAGTGGCCTCCTGAGTTTGGCTTCTTGGGGGAAAGTGCCTCCTTTCGGAGCCAACTTGCCTGCAGCCCGTGCTCGGCTTTAGACTACAAAAATTCCATAAGGACGAGGATTTCTCCCAGACCAAAGCTGCCCCCTCCTCCAAACCTGGCTGCCATCGGAGGCCCAAACGCGCCCCACAAAATGACATCTGCATTGAGGGTTCTTGAGTTTGGCTTCTTGCGGAAAAGTGCCTCCTTTCCGAGCCAACTTGCCTAACTTGCCTGCGGCACGTCCTGGGCTTTTGCTACAAAAATTCCATAAGGACGAGGATTTCTCCCAGACCAAAGCTGCCCCCTCCTCCAAACCTGGCTGCCATCGGAGGCCCAAACGCGCCCTACAAAATGACATCTGCCAAGTGGGATCTTGAGTTTGGCTTTCTAGGGAAAAGTGCCTCCTATCGGAGTCAACTTGCCTGCGGCCCATGCAGGGCTTTTGCCTCCAAAAATTCCATAAGGACGAGGATTTCTCCCAGACCAAAGCTGCCCCCTCCTCCAAACCTGGCTGCCATCGGAGGCCCAAACGTGCCCTACAAAATGACATCTGCCAAGTGGCCTCTTGAGTTTGGCTTCTTGGGTGGAAGTACCTCCTTTCAAAGCCAACTTGCCTGCGGCCCGTCCTGGGCTTTTGCCTACAAAAATTCCATAAGGACGAGGATTTCTCCCAGACCAAAGCTGCCCCCTCCTCCAAACCTGGCTGCCATCGGAGGCCGAAACGTGCCCTACAAAATGACATCTGCCAAGTGGGCTCTTGAGTTTGGCTTCTTGGGGGAAAGTGCCTCCTTTCAAAGCCAACTTGCCTAACTAGCCTGCGGCCCGTGCTGGGCTTTAGACTACAAAAATTCCATACGGACGAGGATTTCTCCCAGACCAAAGCTGCCCCCTCCTCCAAACCTGGCTGCCATCAGAGGCCCAAACGCGCCCTACAAAATGACATCTGCCAAGTGGGCTCTTGAGTTTGGGTTCTTGGGGAAAAGTGCCTCCTTTCGGAGCCAACTTGCCTAACTTGCCTGCGGCCCGTCCTGGGCTTTTGCCTCCAAAAATTCCAGAAGGACGAGTATTTCTCCCAGACCAAAGCTGCCCCCTCCTCCAAACCTGGCTGCCATCAGAGGCCCAAACGCGCCCCACAAAATGACATCTGCCAAGTGGGCTCTTGAGTTTGGCTTCCTGGGGAAAAGTGCCTCCTTTCGGAGCCAACTTGCCTAACTTGCCTGCGGCCCGTCCTGGGCTTTTGCCTCCAAAAATTTCATAAGGACGAGGATTTCTCCCAGGCCAAAGCTGCCCCCTCCTCCAAACCTGGCTGCCATCGGAGGCCCAAACGTGCCCTACAAAATGACACCTGCCAAGTGGGCTCTTGAGTTTGGCTTCTTGGGGAAAAGTGACTCCTTTCAAAACCAACTTGCCTGCGTCCCGTCCCGGGCTTTTGCTACAAAAATTCCATAAGGACGAGGATTCCTCCCAGACCAAAGCTGTCCCCTCCTCCAAACCTGGCTGCCATCGGAGGCCCAAACGCGCCCTACAAAATGACACCTGCCAAGTGGTCTCTTGAGTTTGGCTTCTTGGGGGAAAGTGCCTCCTTTCAAAGCCAGCTTGCCTGCGGCCCGCCCTGGGCTTGTGCCTACAAAAATTCCATAAGGATGAGGATTTCTCCCAGAACAAAGCTGCCCCCTCCTCCAAACCTGGCTGCCATCAGAGGCCCAAACGCGCCCTACAAAATGACATCTGCCAAGTGGGCTCTTGAGTTTGGGTTCTTGGGGAAAAGTGCTTCCTTTCGGAGCCAAAATGCCTAACTTGCCTGCGGCCCGTCCTGGGCTTTTGAGTACAAAAATTCCATAAGGACGAGGATTTCTCCCAGACCAAAGCTGCCCCCTCCTCCAAACCTGGCTGCCATCGGAGGCCCAAACGCGCCCTACAAAATGACATCTGCCAAGTGGGCTCTTGAGTTTGGCTTCTTGGGGAAAAGTGCCTCCTTTCGGAGTCAACTTGCCGGCGGCCCATTCTGGGCTTTTGCCTACAAAAATTCCATAAGGACGAGGATTTCTCCCAGACCAAAGCTGCCCCCTCCTCCAAACCTGGCTGCCATCGGAGGCCCAAACGCGCCCTTCAAAATGACATCTGCCAAGTGGGCTCTTGAGTTTCGCTTCTTGGGTGGAAGTGCCTCCTTTCAAAGCCAACTTGCCTGCGGCCCGTCCTGGGCTTTTGCCTACAAAAATTCCATAAGGACGAGGATTTCTCCCAGACCAAAGCTGCCCCCTCCTCCAAACCTGGCTGCCATCGGAGGCCCAAACGTGCCCTACAAAATGACATCTGCCAAGTGGCCTCTTGAGTTTGGCTTCTTGGGTGGAAGTACCTCCTTTCAAAGCCAACTTGCCTGCGGCCCGTCCTGGGCTTTTGCCTACAAAAATTCCATAAGGACGAGGATTTCTCCCAGACCAAAGCTGCCCCCTCCTCCAAACCTGGCTGCCATCGGAGGCCGAAACGTGCCCTACAAAATGACATCTGCCAAGTGGGCTCTTGAGTTTGGCTTCTTGGGGGAAAGTGCCTCCTTTCAAAGCCAACTTGCCTAACTAGCCTGCGGCCCGTGCTGGGCTTTAGACTACAAAAATTCCATAAGGACGAGGATTTCTCCCAGACCAAAGCTGCCCCCTCCTCCAAACCTGGCTGCCATCAGAGGCCCAAACGCGCCCTACAAAATGACATCTGCCAAGTGGGCTCTTGAGTTTGGGTTCTTGGGGAAAAGTGCCTCCTTTCGGAGCCAACTTGCCTAACTTGCCTGCGGCCCGTCCTGGGCTTTTGCCTCCAAAAATTCCATAAGGACGAGGATTTCTCCCAGACCAAAGCTGCCCCCTCCTCCAAACCTGGCTGCCATCGGAGGCCCAAACGTGCCCTACAAAATGACATCTGCCAAGTGGCCTCTTGAGTTTGGCTTCTTGGTTGGAAGTACCTCCTTTCAAAGCCAACTTGCCTGCGGCCCGTCCTGGGCTTTTGCCTACAAAAATTCCATAAGGACGAGGATTTCTCCCAGACCAAAGCTGCCCCCTCCTCCAAACCTGGCTGCCATCGGAGGCCGAAACGTGCCCTACAAAATGACATCTGCCAAGTGGGCTCTTGAGTTTGGCTTCTTGGGGGAAAGTGCCTCCTTTCAAAGCCAACTTGCCTAACTAGCCTGCGGCCCGTGCTGGGCTTTAGACTACAAAAATTCCATACGGACGAGGATTTCTCCCAGACCAAAGCTGCCCCCTCCTCCAAACCTGGCTGCCATCAGAGGCCCAAACGCGCCCTACAAAATGACATCTGCCAAGTGGGCTCTTGAGTTTGGGTTCTTGGGGAAAAGTGCCTCCTTTCGGAGCCAACTTGCCTAACTTGCCTGCGGCCCGTCCTGGGCTTTTGCCTCCAAAAATTCCAGAAGGACGAGGATTTCTCCCAGACCAAAGCTGCCCCCTCCTCCAAACCTGGCTGCCATCAGAGGCCCAAACGCGCCCCACAAAATGACATCTGCCAAGTGGGCTCTTGAGTTTGGCTTCCTGGGGAAAAGTGCCTCCTTTCGGAGCCAACTTGCCTAACTTGCCTGCGGCCCGTCCTGGGCTTTTGCCTCCAAAAATTTCATAAGGACGAGGATTTCTCCCAGGCCAAAGCTGCCCCCTCCTCCAAACCTGGCTGCCATCGGAGGCCCAAACGTGCCCTACAAAATGACACCTGCCAAGTGGGCTCTTGAGTTTGGCTTCTTGGGGAAAAGTGACTCCTTTCAAAACCAACTTGCCTGCGTCCCGTCCCGGGCTTTTGCTACAAAAATTCCATAAGGACGAGGATTCCTCCCAGACCAAAGCTGTCCCCTCCTCCAAACCTGGCTGCCATCGGAGGCCCAAACGCGCCCTACAAAATGACACCTGCCAAGTGGACTCTTGAGTTTGGCTTCTTGGGGGAAAGTGCCTCCTTTCAAAGCCAGCTTGCCTGCGGCCCGCCCTGGGCTTGTGCCTACAAAA
Source organism: Cinclus cinclus (assembly GCF_963662255.1). NCBI lineage: Eukaryota > Metazoa > Chordata > Aves > Passeriformes > Cinclidae > Cinclus > Cinclus cinclus. Next base: position 501,903 of record NW_026912062.1, read on the forward strand.
ATTCCATAAGGATGAGGATTTCTCCCAGAACAAAGCTGCCCCCTCCTCCAAACCTGGCTGCCATCAGAGGCCCAAACGCGCCCTACAAAATGACATCTGCCAAGTGGGCTCTTGAGTTTGGGTTCTTGGGGAAAAGTGCTTCCTTTCGGAGCCAAAATGCCTAACTTGCCTGCGGCCCGTCCTGGGCTTTTGAGTACAAAAATTCCATAAGGACGAGGATTTCTCCCAGACCAAAGCTGCCCCCTCCTCCAAACCTGGCTGCCATCGGAGGCCCAAACGCGCCCTACAAAATGACATCTGCCAAGTGGGCTCTTGAGTTTGGCTTCTTGGGGAAAAGTGCCTCCTTTCGGAGTCAACTTGCCGGCGGCCCATTCTGGGCTTTTGCCTACAAAAATTCCATAAGGACGAGGATTTCTCCCAGACCAAAGCTGCCCCCTCCTCCAAACCTGGCTGCCATCGGAGGCCCAAACGCGCCCTTCAAAATGACATCTGCCAAGTGGGCTCTTGAGTTTCGCTTCATGGGTAGAAGTGCCTCCTTTCAAAGCCAACTTGCCTGCGGCCCGTCCTGGGCTTTTGCCTACAAAAATTCCATAAGGACAAGGATTTCTCCCAGACCAAAGCTGCCCCCTCCTCCAAACCTGGCTGCCATCGGAGGCCCAAACGCGCCCTACAAAATGACATCTGCCAAGTGGGCTCTTGAGTTTGGCTTCTTGGGTGGAAGTACCTCCTTTCAAAGCCAACTTGCCTGCGGCCCGTGCTGGGCTTTTGCCTACAAAAATTCCAAAAGGACAAGGATTTCTCCCAGACCAAAGCTGCCCCCTCCTCCAAACCTGGCTGCCATCGGAGGCCCAAACGCACCCTACAAAATGACATCTGCATTGAGGGTTCTTGAGTTTGGCTTCTTGGGGAAAAGTGCCTCCTTTCGGAGCCAACTTGCCTAACTAGGCTGCAGCCCATTCTGGGCTTTTGCCTCCAAAAATTCCATAAGGACGAGGATTTCTCCCAGACCAAAGCTGCCCCCTCCTCCAAACCTAGCTGACATCGGTGGCCCAAACGCGCCCTACAAAATGACATCTGCCAAGTGGGCTCTTGAGTTTGGCTTCTTGCGGAAAAGTGCCTCCTTTGAAAGCCAACTTGCCTAACTAGCCTGCAGCCCATTCTGGGCTTTTGCCTACAAAAATTCCATAAGGACGAGGATTTCTCCCAGACCAAAGCTGCCCCCTCCTCCAAACCTGGCTGCCATCGGAGGCCCAAACGCGCCCCACAAAATGACATCTGCATTGAGGGTTCTTGAGTTTGGCTTCTTGGGGAAAAGTGCCTCCTTTCGGAGCCAACTTGCCTAACTAGGCTGCAGCCCATTCTGGGCTTTTGCCTACAAAAATTCCATAAGGACGAGGATTTCTCCCAGACCAAAGCTGCCCCCTCCTCCAAACCTAGCTGACATCGGTGGCCCAAACGCGCCCTACAAAATGACATCTGCCAAGTGGACTCCTGAGTTTGGCTTCTTGGGGGAAAGTGCCTCCTTTCGGAGCCAACTTGCCTGCGGCCCGTGCTGGGCTTTTGAGTACAAAAATTCCATAAGGACGAGGATTTCTCCCAGACCAAAGCTGCCCCCTCCTCCAAACCTGGCTGCCATCGGAGGCCCAAACGTGCCCTACAAAATGACACCTGCCAAGTGGGCTCTTGAGTTTGGCTTCTTGGGGAAAAGTGCCTCCTTTCAAAGCCAACTTGCCTGCGGCCCGTCCTGGGCTTTTGCCTACAAAATTCCATAAGGACGAGGATTTCTCCCAGACCAAAGCTGCCCCCTCCTCCAAACCTGGCTGCCATCGGAGGCCCAAACGCGCCCCACAAAATGACACCTGCATTGAGGGTTCTTGAGTTTGGCTTCCTGGAGAAAAGTGCCTCCTTTCGGAGTCAACTTGCCTGCGGCCCATGCAGGGCTTTTGCCTACAAAAATTCCAGAAGGACGAGGATTTCTCCCAGACCAAAGCTGCCCCCTCCTCCAAACCTGGCTGCCATCAGAGGCCCAAACGTGCCCTACAAAATGACACCTGCCAAGTGGGCTCTTGAGTTTGGCTTCTTGGGTGGAAGTGCCTCCTTTCAAAGCCAACTAGCCTGCGGCCCGTCCTGGGCTTTTGCCTACAAAAATTCCATAAGGACGAGGATTTCTCCCAGACCAAAGCTGCCCCCTCCTCCAAACCTGGCTGCCATCGGAGGCCCAAACGCGCCCTACAAAATGACATCTGCCAAGTGGGCTCTTGAGTTTGGCTTCTTGGGGAAAAGTGCCTCCTTTCGGAGCCAACTTGCCTAACTAGGCTGCGGCCCGTCCTGGGCTTTTGCCTCAAAAAATTCCATAAGGACGAGGATTTCTCCCAGCCCAAAGCTGCCCCCTCCTCCAAACCTGGCTGCCATCGGAGGCCCAAACGCGCCCTACAAAATGACAACTGCCAAGTGGGCTCTTGAGTTTGGTTTCTTGGGGAAAAGTGACTCCTTTCAAAACCAACTTGCCTGCGTCCCGTCCCGGGCTTTTGCTACAAAAATTCCATAAGGACGAGGATTCCTCCCAGACCAAAGCTGCACCCTCCTCCAAACCTGGCTGCCATCGGAGGCCCAAACGCGCCCTACAAAATGACACCTGCCAAGTGGGCTCTTGAGTTTGGCTTCTTGGGGGAAAGTGCCTCCTTTCAAAGCCAACTTGCCTGCGGCCCGTCCTGGGCTTGTGCCTACAAAAATTCCATAAGGACGAGGATTTCTCCCAGACCAAAGCTGCCCCCTCCTCCAAACCTGGCTGCCATCGGAGGCCCAAACGCGCCCTACAAAATGACATCTGCCAAGTGGGCTCTTGAGTTTGGCTTCTTGGGGAAAACTGCTTCCTTTCGGAGCCAAAATGCCTAACTTGCCTGCGGCCCGTCCTGGGCTTTTGAGTACAAAAATTCCAGAAGGATGAGGATTTCTCCCAGACCAAAGCTGCCCCCTCCTCCAAACCTGGCTGCCATCAGAGGCCCAAACGCGCCCTACAAAATGACATCTGCCAAGTGGGCTCTTGAGTTTGGCTTCTTGGGGAAAAGTGCCTCCTTTCGGAGTCAACTTCCGGCGGCCCATGCAGGGCTTTTGCCTACAAAAATTCCATAAGGACGAGGATTTCTCCCAGACCAAAGCTGCCCCCTCCTCCAAACCTGGCTGCCATCGGAGGCCCAAACGTGCCCTACAAAATGACATCTGCCAAGTGGGCTCTTGAGTTTCGCTTCTTGGGTGGAAGTGCCTCCTTTCGGAGCCAACTTGCCTGCGGCCCGTCCTGGGCTTTTGCCTCCAAAAATTCCATAAGGACGAGGATTTCTCCCAGACCAAAGCTGCCCCCTCCTCCAAACCTGGCTGCCATCGGAGGCCCAAACGCGCCCTACAAAATGACATCTGCCAAGTGGGCTCTTGAGTTTGGCTTCTTGGGTGGAAGTACCTCCTTTCAAAGCCAACTTGCCTGCGGCCCGTGCTGGGCTTTTGCCTCCAAAAATTCCATAAGGACGAGGATTTCTCCCAGACCAAAGCTGCCCCCTCCTCCAAACCTGGCTGCCATCGGTGGCCCAAACGTGCCCTACAAAATGACATCTGCCAAGTGGGCTCCTGAGTTTGGCTTCTTGGGTGGAAGTGCCTCCTTTCAAAGCCAACTAGCCTGCGGCCCGTCCTGGGCTTTTGCCTACAAAAATTCCATAAGGACGAGGATTTCTCCCAGACCAAAGCTGCCCCCTCCTCCAAACCTGGCTGCCATCGGAGGCCCAAACGCGCCCTACAAAATGACATCTGCCAAGTGGGCTCTTGAGTTTGGCTTCTTGGGGAAAAGTGCCTCCTTTCGGAGCCAACTTGCCTAACTAGGCTGCGGCCCGTCCTGGGCTTTTGCCTCAAAAAATTCCATAAGGACGAGGATTTCTCCCAGCCCAAAGCTGCCCCCTCCTCCAAACCTGGCTGCCATCGGAGGCCCAAACGCGCCCTACAAAATGACAACTGCCAAGTGGGCTCTTGAGTTTGGTTTCTTGGGGAAAAGTGACTCCTTTCAAAACCAACTTGCCTGCGTCCCGTCCCGGGCTTTTGCTACAAAAATTCCATAAGGACGAGGATTCCTCCCAGACCAAAGCTGCACCCTCCTCCAAACCTGGCTGCCATCGGAGGCCCAAACGCGCCCTACAAAATGACACCTGCCAAGTGGGCTCTTGAGTTTGGCTTCTTGGGGGAAAGTGCCTCCTTTCAAAGCCAACTTGCCTGCGGCCCGTCCTGGGCTTGTGCCTACAAAAATTCCATAAGGACGAGGATTTCTCCCAGACCAAAGCTGCCCCCTCCTCCAAACCTGGCTGCCATCGGAGGCCCAAACGCGCCCTACAAAATGACATCTGCCAAGTGGGCTCTTGAGTTTGGCTTCTTGGGGAAAACTGCTTCCTTTCGGAGCCAAAATGCCTAACTTGCCTGCGGCCCGTCCTGGGCTTTTGAGTACAAAAATTCCAGAAGGATGAGGATTTCTCCCAGACCAAAGCTGCCCCCTCCTCCAAACCTGGCTGCCATCAGAGGCCCAAACGCGCCCTACAAAATGACATCTGCCAAGTGGGCTCTTGAGTTTGGCTTCTTGGGGAAAAGTGCCTCCTTTCGGAGTCAACTTCCGGCGGCCCATGCAGGGCTTTTGCCTACAAAAATTCCATAAGGACGAGGATTTCTCCCAGACCAAAGCTGCCCCCTCCTCCAAACCTGGCTGCCATCGGAGGCCCAAACGTGCCCTACAAAATGACATCTGCCAAGTGGGCTCTTGAGTTTCGCTTCTTGGGTGGAAGTGCCTCCTTTCGGAGCCAACTTGCCTGCGGCCCGTCCTGGGCTTTTGCCTCCAAAAATTCCATAAGGACGAGGATTTCTCCCAGACCAAAGCTGCCCCCTCCTCCAAACCTGGCTGCCATCGGAGGCCCAAACGCGCCCTACAAAATGACATCTGCCAAGTGGGCTCTTGAGTTTGGCTTCTTGGGTGGAAGTACCTCCTTTCAAAGCCAACTTGCCTGCGGCCCGTGCTGGGCTTTTGCCTCCAAAAATTCCATAAGGACGAGGATTTCTCCCAGACCAAAGCTGCCCCCTCCTCCAAACCTGGCTGCCATCGGTGGCCCAAACGTGCCCTACAAAATGACATCTGCCAAGTGGGCTCCTGAGTTTGGCTTCTTGGGGGAAAGTGCCTCCTTTCAAAGCCAACTTGCCTGCAGCCCGTGCTGGGCTTTAGACTACAAAAATTCCATAAGGACGAGGATTTCTCCCAGACCAAAGCTGCCCCCTCCTCCAAACCTGGCTGCCATCGGAGGCCCAAACGCGCCCCACAAAATGACATCTGCATTGAGGGTTCTTGAGTTTGGCTTCTTGGGGAAAAGTGCCTCCTTTCGGAGCCAACTTGCCTAACTAGGCTGCAGCCCATTCTGGGCTTTTGCCTACAAAAATTCCATAAGGACGAGGATTTCTCCCAGACCAAAGCTGCCCCCTCCTCCAAACCTAGCTGACATCGGTGGCCCAAACGCGCCCTACAAAATGACATCTGCCAAGTGGACTCCTGAGTTTGGCTTCTTGGGGGAAAGTGCCTCCTTTCGGAGCCAACTTGCCTGCGGCCCGTGCTGGGCTTTTGCCTACAAAAATTCCAGAAGGACGAGGATTTCTCCCAGACCAAAGCTGCCCCCTCCTCCAAACCTGGCTGCCATCGGAGGCCCAAACGTGCCCTACAAAATGACACCTGCCAAGTGGGCTCTTGAGTTTGGCTTCTTGGGTGGAAGTGCCTCCTTTCAAAGCCAACTTGCCTGCGGCCCGTCCTGGGCTTTTGCCTACAAAAATTCCATAAGGACGAGGATTTCTCCCAGACCAAAGCTGCCCCCTCCTCCAAACCTGGCTGCCATCGGAGGCCCAAACGTGCCCTACAAAATGACATCTGCCAAGTGGGCTCTTGAGTTTCGCTTCTTGGGGAAAAGTGCCTCCTTTCGGAGCCAACTTGCCTGCGGCCCGTCCTGGGCTTTTGCCTCCAAAAATTCCATAAGGACGAGGATTTCTCCCAGACCAAAGCTGCCCCCTCCTCCAAACCTGGCTGCCATCGGAGGCCCAAACGCGCCCTACAAAATGACATCTGCCAAGTGGGCTCTTGAGTTTGGCTTCTTGGGTGGAAGTACCTCCTTTCAAAGCCAACTTGCCTGCGGCCCGTGCTGGGCTTTTGCCTCCAAAAATTCCATAAGGACGAGGATTTCTCCCAGACCAAAGCTGCCCCCTCCTCCAAACCTGGCTGCCATCGGTGGCCCAAACGTGCCCTACAAAATGACATCTGCCAAGTGGGCTCCTGAGTTTGGCTTCTTGGGGGAAAGTGCCTCCTTTCAAAGCCAACTTGCCTGCAGCCCGTGCTGGGCTTTAGACTACAAAAATTCCATAAGGACGAGGATTTCTCCCAGACCAAAGCTGCCCCCTCCTCCAAACCTGGCTGCCATCGGAGGCCCAAACGCGCCCCACAAAATGACATCTGCATTGAGGGTTCTTGAGTTTGGCTTCTTGGGGAAAAGTGCCTCCTTTCGGAGCCAACTTGCCTAACTAGGCTGCAGCCCATTCTGGGCTTTTGCCTACAAAAATTCCATAAGGACGAGGATTTCTCCCAGACCAAAGCTGCCCCCTCCTCCAAACCTAGCTGACATCGGTGGCCCAAACGCGCCCTACAAAATGACATCTGCCAAGTGGACTCCTGAGTTTGGCTTCTTGGGGGAAAGTGCCTCCTTTCGGAGCCAACTTGCCTGCGGCCCGTGCTGGGCTTTTGCCTACAAAAATTCCAGAAGGACGAGGATTTCTCCCAGACCAAAGCTGCCCCCTCCTCCAAACCTGGCTGCCATCGGAGGCCCAAACGTGCCCTACAAAATGACGCCTGCCAAGTGGCCTCTTGAGTTTGGCTTCTTGGGTGGAAGTGCCTCCTTTCAAAGCCAACTTGCCTGCGGCCCGTCCTGGGCTTTTGCCTACAAAAATTCCATAAGGACGAGGATTTCTCCCAGACCAAAGCTGCCCCCTCCTCCAAACCTGGCTGCCATCGGAGGCCCAAACGCGCCCTACAAAATGACATCTGCCAAGTGGGCTCTTGAGTCTGGCTTCTTGCGGAAAAGTGCCTCCTTTCAAAGCCAACTTGCCTAACTAGCCTGCAGCCCATTCTGGGCTTTTGCCTACAAAAATTCCATAAGGATGAGGATTTCTCCCAGACCAAAGCTGCCCCCTCCTCCAAACCTGGCTGCCATCGGAGGCCCAAACGCGCCCCACAAAATGACACCTGCATTGAGGGTTCTTGAGTTTGGCTTCCTGGAGAAAAGTGCCTCCTTTCGGAGTCAACTTGCCTGCGGCCCATGCAGGGCTTTTGCCTACAAAAATTCCAGAAGGACGAGGATTTCTCCCAGACCAAAGCTGCCCCCTCCTCCAAACCTGGCTGCCATCGGAGGCCCAAACGTGCCCTACAAAATGACACCTGCCAAGTGGGCTCTTGAGTTTGGCTTCTTGGGTGGAAGTGCCTCCTTTCAAAGCCAACTTGCCTGCGGCCCGTCCTGGGCTTTTGCCTCCAAAAATTCCATAAGGACGAGGATTTCTCCCAGACCAAAGCTGCCCCCTCCTCCAAACCTGGCTGCCATCGGAGGCCCAAACGCGCCCCACAAAATGACACCTGCATTGAGGGTTCTTGAGTTTGGCTTCCTGGAGAAAAGTGCCTCCTTTCGGAGTCAACTTGCCTGCGGCCCATGCAGGGCTTTTGCCTACAAAAATTCCAGAAGGACGAGGATTTCTCCCAGACCAAAGCTGCCCCCTCCTCCAAACCTGGCTGCCATCGGAGGCCCAAACGTGCCCTACAAAATGACACCTGCCAAGTGGGCTCTTGAGTTTGGCTTCTTGGGTGGAAGTGCCTCCTTTCAAAGCCAACTTGCCTGCGGCCCGTCCTGGGCTTTTGCCTCCAAAAATTCCATAAGGACGAGGATTTCTCCCAGACCAAAGCTGCCCCCTCCTCCAAACCTGGCTGCCATCGGAGGCCCAAACGCGCCCTACAAAATGACATCTGCCAAGTGGGCTCTTGAGTTTGGGTTCGTGGGGAAAAGTGCTTCCTTTCGGAGCCAAAATGCCTAACTTGCCTGCGGCCCGTCCTGGGCTTTTGAGTACAAAAATTCCAGAAGGATGAGGATTTCTCCCAGACCAAAGCTGCCCCCTCCTCCAAACCTGGCTGCCATCGGAGGCCCAAACGCGCCCTACAAAATGACATCTGCCAAGTGGGCTCTTGAGTTTGGCTTCTTGGGGGAAAGTGCTTCCTTTCGGAGCCAAAATGCCTAAAATGCCTGAGGCCCGTCCTGGGCTTTTGAGTACAAAAATTCCAGAAGGATGAGGATTTCTCCCAGACCAAAGCTGCCCCCTCCTCCAAACCTGGCTGCCATCGGAGGCCCAAACGCGCCCTACAAAATGACATCTGCCAAGTGGGCTCTTGAGTTTGGCTTCTTGGGGAAAAGTGCCTCCTTTCGGAGTCAACTTGCCGGCGGCCCATGCAGGGCTTTTGCTACAAAAATTCCATAAGGACGAGGATTTCTCCCAGACCAAAGCTGCCCCCTCCTCCAAACCTGGCTGCCATCGGAGGCCCAAACGTGCCCTACAAAATGACATCTGCCAAGTGGGCTCTTGAGTTTCGCTTCTTGGGTGGAAGTGCCTCCTTTCGGAGCCAACTTGCCTGCGGCCTGTCCTGGGCTTTTGCCTCCAAAAATTCCATAAGGACGAGGATTTCTCCCAGACCAAAGCTGCCCCCTCCTCCAAACCTGGCTGCCATCGGAGGCCCAAACGCGCCCTACAAAATGACACCTGCCAAGTGGGCTCTTGAGTTTGGCTTCTTGGGTGGAAGTACCTCCTTTCAAAGCCAACTTGCCTGCGGCCCGTGCTGGGCTTTTGCCTACAAAAATTCCATAAGGACGAGGATTTCTCCCAGACCAAAGCTGCCCCCTCCTCCAAACCTGGCTGCCATCGGTGGCCCAAACGCGCCCTACAAAATGACATCTGCCAAGTGGGCTCCTGAGTTTGGCTTCTTGGGGGAAAGTGCCTCCTTTGAAAGCCAACTTGCCTGCAGCCCGTGCTGGGCTTTAGACTACAAAAATTCCATAAGGACGAGGATTTCTCCCAGACCAAAGCTGCCCCCTCCTCCAAACCTGGCTGCCATCGGAGGCCCAAACGCGCCCCACAAAATGACATCTGCATTGAGGGTTCTTGAGTTTGGCTTCTTGGGGAAAAGTGCCTCCTTTCGGAGCCAACTTGCCTAACTAGGCTGCAGCCCATGCAGGGCTTTTGCCTACAAAAATTCCATAAGGACGAGGATTTCTCCCAGACCAAAGCTGCCCCCTCCTCCAAACCTAGCTGACATCGGTGGCCCAAACGCGCCCTACAAAATGACATCTGCCAAGTGGACTCCTGAGTTTGGCTTCTTGGGGGAAAGTGCCTCCTTTCGGAGCCAACTTGCCTGCGGCCCGTCCTGGGCTTTAGACTACAAAAATTCCATAAGGACGAGGATTTCTCCCAGACCAAAGCTGCCCCCTCCTCCAAACCTGGCTGCCATCGGAGGCCCAAACGCGCCCCACAAAATGACATCTGCATTGAGGGTTCTTGAGTTTGGCTTCTTGGGGAAAAGTGCCTCCTTTCGGAGCCAACTTGCCTAACTAGGCTGCAGCCCATTCTGGGCTTTTGCCTACAAAAATTCCATAAGGACGAGGATTTCTCCCAGACCAAAGCTGCCCCCTCCTCCAAACCTAGCTGACATCGGTGGCCCAAACGCGCCCTACAAAATGACATCTGCCAAGTGGACTCCTGAGTTTGGCTTCTTGGGGGAAAGTGCCTCCTTTCGGAGCCAACTTGCCTGCGGCCCGTGCTGGGCTTTTGCCTACAAAAATTCCAGAAGGACGAGGATTTCTCCCAGACCAAAGCTGCCCCCTCCTCCAAACCTGGCTGCCATCGGAGGCCCAAACGTGCCCTACAAAATGACACCTGCCAAGTGGGCTCTTGAGTTTGGCTTCTTGGGTGGAAGTGCCTCCTTTCAAAGCCAACTTGCCTGCGGCCCGTCCTGGGCTTTTGCCTACAAAAATTCCATAAGGACGAGGATTTCTCCCAGACCAAAGCTGCCCCCTCCTCCAAACCTGGCTGCCATCAGAGGCCCAAACGCGCCCTACAAAATGACATCTGCCAAGTGGGCTCTTGAGTTTGGCTTCTTGGGGAAAAATGCCTCCTTTCAAAGCCAACTTGCCTAACTAGCCTGCAGCCCATTCTGGGCTTTTGCCTACAAAAATTCCATAAGGACGAGGATTTCTCCCAGACCAAAGCTGCCCCCTCCTCCAAACCTGGCTGCCATCGGAGGCCCAAACGCGCCCCACAAAATGACACCTGCATTGAGGGTTCTTGAGTTTGGCTTCCTGGAGAAAAGTGCCTCCTTTCGGAGTCAACTTGCCTGCGGCCCATGCAGGGCTTTTGCCTACAAAAATTCCAGAAGGACGAGGATTTCTCCCAGACCAAAGCTGCCCCCTCCTCCAAACCTGGCTGCCATCGGAGGCCCAAACGTGCCCTACAAAATGACACCTGCCAAGTGGGCTCTTGAGTTTGGCTTCTTGGGTGGAAGTGCCTCCTTTCAAAGCCAACTTGCCTGCGGCCCGTCCTGGGCTTTTGCCTACAAAAATTCCATAAGGACGAGGATTTCTCCCAGACCAAAGCTGCCCCCTCCTCCAAACCTGGCTGCCATCGGAGGCCCAAACGCGCCCTACAAAATGACATCTGCCAAGTGGGTTCTTGAGTTTGGCTTCTTGGGGAAAAGTGCCTCCTTTCGGAGCCAACTTGCCTAACTAGGCTGCGGCCCGTCCTGGGCTTTTGCCTCCAAAAATTCCATAAGGACGAGGATTTCTCCCAGGCCAAAGCTGCCCCCTCCTCCAAACCTGGCTGCCATCGGAGGCCCAAACGCGCCCTACAAAATGACACCTGCCAAGTGGGCTCTTGAGTTTGGTTTCTTGGGGAAAAGTGACTCCTTTCAAAACCAACTTGCCTGCGTCCCGTCCCGGGCTTTAGACTACAAAAATTCCATAAGGACGAGGATTCCTCCCAGACCAAAGCTGCCCCCTCCTCCAAACCTGGCTGCCATCGGAGGCCCAAACGCGCCCTACAAAATGACACCTGCCAAGTGGGCTCTTGAGTTTGGCTTCTTGGGTGGAAGTACCTCCTTTCAAAGCCAACTTGCCTGCGGCCCGTGCTGGGCTTTTGCCTACAAAAATTCCATAAGGACGAGGATTTCTCCCAGACCAAAGCTGCCCCCTCCTCCAAACCTGGCTGCCATCGGTGGCCCAAACGCGCCCTACAAAATGACATCTGCCAAGTGGGCTCTTGAGTTTGGCTTCTTGGGGGAAAGTGCCTCCTTTCAAAGCCAACTTGCCTGCAGCCCGTGCTGGGCTTTAGACTACAAAAATTCCATAAGGACGAGGATTTCTCCCAGACCAAAGCTGCCCCCTCCTCCAAACCTGGCTGCCATCGGAGGCCCAAACGCGCCCCACAAAATGACATCTGCATTGAGGGTTCTTGAGTTTGGCTTCTTGGGGAAAAGTGCCTCCTTTCGGAGCCAACTTGCCTAACTAGGCTGCAGCCCATTCTGGGCTTTTGCCTACAAAAATTCCATAAGGACGAGGATTTCTCCCAGACCAAAGCTGCCCCCTCCTCCAAACCTAGCTGACATCGGTGGCCCAAACGCGCCCTACAAAATGACATCTGCCAAGTGGACTCCTGAGTTTGGCTTCTTGGGGGAAAGTGCCTCCTTTCGGAGCCAACTTGCCTGCGGCCCGTGCTGGGCTTTTGCCTACAAAAATTCCAGAAGGACGAGGATTTCTCCCAGACCAAAGCTGCCCCCTCCTCCAAACCTGGCTGCCATCGGAGGCCCAAACGCGCCCTACAAAATGACACCTGCCAAGTGGGCTCTTGAGTTTGGCTTCTTGGGTGGAAGTGCCTCCTTTCAAAGCCAACTTGCCTGCGGCCCGTCCTGGGCTTTTGCCTCCAAAAATTCCATAAGGACGAGGATTTCTCCCAGACCAAAGCTGCCCCCTCCTCCAAACCTGGCTGCCATCGGAGGCCCAAACGCGCCCTGCAAAATAACATCTGCCAAGTGGGCTCTTGAGTTTGGCTTCTTGCGGAAAAGTGCCTCCTTTCAAAGCCAACTTGCCTAACTAGCCTGCGGCCCGTGCTGGGCATTAGACTACAAAAATTTCATAACGACGAGGATTTCTCCCAGACCAAAGCTGCCCCCTCCTCCAAACCTGGCTGCCATCAGAGGCCCAAACGCGCCCCACAAAATGACATCTGCCAAGTGGGCTCTTGAGTTTGGCTTCTTTGGGAAAAGTGCCTCCTTTCGGAGCCAACTTGCCTAACTAGGCTGTGGCCCGTCCTGGGCTTTTGCCTCCAAAAATTCCATAAGGACGAGGATTTCTCCCAGGCCAAAGCTGCCCCCTCCTCCAAACCTGGCTGCCATCGGAGGCCCAAACGCGCCCCACAAAATGACACCTGCATTGAGGGTTCTTGAGTTTGGCTTCCTGGAGAAAAGTGCCTCCTTTCGGAGTCAACTTGCCTGCGGCCCATGCAGGGCTTTTGCCTACAAAAATTCCAGAAGGACGAGGATTTCTCCCAGACCAAAGCTGCCCCCTCCTCCAAACCTGGCTGCCATCGGAGGCCCAAACGTGCCCTACAAAATGACACCTGCCAAGTGGGCTCTTGAGTTTGGCTTCTTGGGTGGAAGTGCCTCCTTTCAAAGCCAACTTGCCTGCGGCCCGTGCTGGGCTTTTGCCTACAAAAATTCCATAAGGACGAGGATTTCTCCCAGACCAAAGCTGCCCCCTCCTCCAAACCTGGCTGCCATCGGAGGCCCAAACGTGCCCTACAAAATGACATCTGCCAAGTGGGCTCTTGAGTTTGGCTTCTTGGGGAAAAGTGCCTCCTTTCGGAGCCAACTTGCCTAACTAGGCTGCGGCCCGTCCTGGGCTTTTGCCTCCAAAAATTCCATAAGGACGAGGATTTCTCCCAGGCCAAAGCTGCCCCCTCCTCCAAACCTGGCTGCCATCGGAGGCCCAAACGCGCCCTACAAAATGACACCTGCCAAGTGGGCTCTTGAGTTTGGCTTCTTGGGTGGAAGTACCTCCTTTCAAAGCCAACTTGCCTGCGGCCCGTGCTGGGCTTTTGCCTACAAAAATTCCATAAGGACGAGGATTTCTCCCAGACCAAAGCTGCCCCCTCCTCCAAACCTGGCTGCCATCGGTGGCCCAAACGCGCCCTACAAAATGACATCTGCCAAGTGGGCTCCTGAGTTTGGCTTCTTGGGGGAAAGTGCCTCCTTTGAAAGCCAACTTGCCTGCAGCCCGTGCTGGGCTTTAGACTACAAAAATTCCATAAGGACGAGGATTTCTCCCAGACCAAAGCTGCCCCCTCCTCCAAACCTGGCTGCCATCGGAGGCCCAAACGCGCCCCACAAAATGACATCTGCATTGAGGGTTCTTGAGTTTGGCTTCTTGGGGAAAAGTGCCTCCTTTCGGAGCCAACTTGCCTAACTAGGCTGCAGCCCATGCAGGGCTTTTGCCTACAAAAATTCCATAAGGACGAGGATTTCTCCCAGACCAAAGCTGCCCCCTCCTCCAAACCTAGCTGACATCGGTGGCCCAAACGCGCCCTACAAAATGACATCTGCCAAGTGGACTCCTGAGTTTGGCTTCTTGGGGGAAAGTGCCTCCTTTCGGAGCCAACTTGCCTGCGGCCCGTCCTGGGCTTTAGACTACAAAAATTCCATAAGGACGAGGATTTCTCCCAGACCAAAGCTGCCCCCTCCTCCAAACCTGGCTGCCATCGGAGGCCCAAACGCGCCCCACAAAATGACATCTGCATTGAGGGTTCTTGAGTTTGGCTTCTTGGCGAAAAGTGCCTCCTTTCGGAGCCAACTTGCCTAACTAGGCTGCAGCCCATTCTGGGCTTTTGCCTACAAAAATTCCATAAGGACGAGGATTTCTCCCAGACCAAAGCTGCCCCCTCCTCCAAACCTAGCTGACATCGGTGGCCCAAACGCGCCCTACAAAATGACATCTGCCAAGTGGACTCCTGAGTTTGGCTTCTTGGGGGAAAGTGCCTCCTTTCGGAGCCAACTTGCCTGCGGCCCGTGCTGGGCTTTTGCCTACAAAAATTCCAGAAGGACGAGGATTCCTCCCAGACCAAAGCTGCCCCCTCCTCCAAACCTGGCTGCCATCGGAGGCCCAAACGTGCCCTACAAAATGACACCTGCCAAGTGGGCTCTTGAGTTTGGCTTCTTGGGTGGAAGTGCCTCCTTTCAAAGCCAACTTGCCTGCGGCCCGTCCTGGGCTTTTGCCTACAAAAATTCCATAAGGACGAGGATTTCTCCCAGACCAAAGCTGCCCCCTCCTCCAAACCTGGCTGCCATCAGAGGCCCAAACGCGCCCTACAAAATGACATCTGCCAAGTGGGCTCTTGAGTTTGGCTTCTTGGGGAAAAATGCCTCCTTTCAAAGCCAACTTGCCTAACAAGCCTGCAGCCCATTCTGGGCTTTTGCCTACAAAAATTCCATAAGGACGAGGATTTCTCCCAGACCAAAGCTGCCCCCTCCTCCAAACCTGGCTGCCATCGGAGGCCCAAACGCGCCCCACAAAATGACACCTGCATTGAGGGTTCTTGAGTTTGGCTTCCTGGAGAAAAGTGCCTCCTTTCGGAGTCAACTTGCCTGCGGCCCATGCAGGGCTTTTGCCTCCAAAAATTCCATAAGGACGAGGATTTCTCCCAGACCAAAGCTGCCCCCTCCTCCAAACCTGGCTGCCATCGGAGGCCCAAACGTGCCCTACAAAATGACACCTGCCAAGTGGGCTCTTGAGTTTGGCTTCTTGGGTGGAAGTGCCTCCTTTCAAAGCCAACTTGCCTGCGGCCCGTCCTGGGCTTTTGCCTACAAAAATTCCATAAGGACGAGGATTTCTCCCAGACCAAAGCTGCCCCCTCCTCCAAACCTGGCTGCCATCGGAGGCCCAAACGCGCCCTACAAAATGACATCTGCATTGTGGGTTCTTGAGTTTGGCTTCTTGGGGAAAAGTGCCTCCTTTCGAAGCCAACTTGCCTAACTAGGCTGCGGCCCGTCCTGGGCTTTTGCCTCCAAAAATTCCATAAGGACGAGGATTTCTCCCAGGCCAAAGCTGCCCCCTCCTCCAAACCTGGCTGCCATCGGAGGCCCAAACGCGCCCTACAAAATGACACCTGCCAAGTGGGCTCTTGAGTTTGGTTTCTTGGGGAAAAGTGACTCCTTTCAAAACCAACTTGCCTGCGTCCCGTCCCGGGCTTTAGACTACAAAAATTCCATAAGGACGAGGATTCCTCCCAGACCAAAGCTGCCCCCTCCTCCAAACCTGGCTGCCATCGGAGGCCCAAACGCGCCCTACAAAATGACACCTGCCAAGTGGGCTCTTGAGTTTGGCTTCTTGGGTGGAAGTACCTCCTTTCAAAGCCAACTTGCCTGGGGCCCGTGCTGGGCTTTTGCCTACAAAAATTCCATAAGGACGAGGATTTCTCCCAGACCAAAGCTGCCCCCTCCTCCAAACCTGGCTGCCATCGGTGGCCCAAACGCGCCCTACAAAATGACATCTGCCAAGTGGGCTCCTGAGTTTGGCTTCTTGGGGGAAAGTGCCTCCTTTCAAAGCCAACTTGCCTGCAGCCCGTGCTGGGCTTTAGACTACAAAAATTCCATAAGGACGAGGATTTCTCCCAGACCAAAGCTGCCCCCTCCTCCAAACCTGGCTGCCATCGGAGGCCCAAACGCGCCCCACAAAATGACATCTGCATTGAGGGTTCTTGAGTTTGGCTTCTTGGGGAAAAGTGCCTCCTTTCGGAGCCAACTTGCCTAACTAGGCTGCAGCCCATTCTGGGCTTTTGCCTACAAAAATTCCATAAGGACGAGGATTTCTCCCAGACCAAAGCTGCCCCCTCCTCCAAACCTAGCTGACATCGGTGGCCCAAACGCGCCCTACAAAATGACATCTGCCAAGTGGACTCCTGAGTTTGGCTTCTTGGGGGAAAGTGCCTCCTTTCGGAGCCAACTTGCCTGCGGCCCGTGCTGGGCTTTTGCCTACAAAAATTCCAGAAGGACGAGGATTTCTCCCAGACCAAAGCTGCCCCCTCCTCCAAACCTGGCTGCCATCGGAGGCCCAAACGTGCCCTACAAAATGACACCTGCCAAGTGGGCTCTTGAGTTTGGCTTCTTGGGTGGAAGTGCCTCCTTTCAAAGCCAACTTGCCTGCGGCCCGTCCTGGGCTTTTGCCTACAAAAATTCCATAAGGACGAGGATTTCTCCCAGACCAAAGCTGCCCCCTCCTCCAAACCTGGCTGCCATCGGAGGCCCAAACGCGCCCTACAAAATGACATCTGCCAAGTGGGCTCTTGAGTTTGGCTTCTTGCGGAAAAGTGCCTCCTTTCAAAGCCAACTTGCCTAACTAGCCTGCGGCCCGTGCTGGGCATTAGACTACAAAAATTTCATAACGACGAGGATTTCTCCCAGACCAAAGCTGCCCCCTCCTCCAAACCTGGCTGCCATCAGAGGCCCAAACGCGCCCCACAAAATGACATCTGCCAAGTGGGCTCTTGAGTTTGGCTTCTTGGGGAAAAGTGCCTCCTTTCGGAGCCAACTTGCCTAACTAGGCTGTGGCCCGTCCTGGGCTTTTGCCTCCAAAAATTCCATAAGGACGAGGATTTCTCCCAGGCCAAAGCTGCCCCCTCCTCCAAACCTGGCTGCCATCGGAGGCCCAAACGCGCCCCACAAAATGACACCTGCATTGAGGGTTCTTGAGTTTGGCTTCCTGGAGAAAAGTGCCTCCTTTCGGAGTCAACTTGCCTGCGGCCCATGCAGGGCTTTTGCCTACAAAAATTCCAGAAGGACGAGGATTTCTCCCAGACCAAAGCTGCCCCCTCCTCCAAACCTGGCTGCCATCGGAGGCCCAAACGTGCCCTACAAAATGACACCTGCCAAGTGGGCTCTTGAGTTTGGCTTCTTGGGTGGAAGTGCCTCCTTTCAAAGCCAACTTGCCTGCGGCCCGTGCTGGGCTTTTGCCTACAAAAATTCCATAAGGACGAGGATTTCTCCCAGACCAAAGCTGCCCCCTCCTCCAAACCTGGCTGCCATCGGAGGCCCAAACGCGCCCTACAAAATGACATCTGCCAAGTGGGCTCTTGAGTTTGGCTTCTTGGGGAAAAGTGCCTCCTTTCGGAGCCAACTTGCCTAACTAGGCTGCGGCCCGTCCTGGGCTTTTGCCTCCAAAAATTCCAGAAGGACGAGGATTTCTCCCAGGCCAAAGCTGCCCCCTCCTCCAAACCAGGCTGCCATCGGAGGCCCAAACGCGCCCTACAAAATGACACCTGCCAAGTGGGCTCTTGAGTTTGGTTTCTTGGGGAAAAGTGACTCCTTTCAAAACCAACTTGCCTGCGTCCCGTCCCGGGCTTTAGACTACAAAAATTCCATAAGGACGAGGATTCCTCCCAGACCAAAGCTGCCCCCTCCTCCAAACCTGGCTGCCATCGGAGGCCCAAACGCGCCCTACAAAATGACACCTGCCAAGTGGGCTCTTGAGTTTGGCTTCTTGGGGGAAAGTGCCTCCTTTCAAAGCCAACTTGCCTGCGGCCCGTCCTGGGCTTTTGCCTACAAAAATTCCATAAGGACGAGGATTTCTCCCAGACCAAAGCTGCCCCCTCCTCCAAACCTGGCTGCCATCGGAGGCCCAAATGCGCCCTACAAAATGACATCTGCCAAGTGGGCTCTTGAGTTTGGGTTCTTGGGGAAAAGTGCTTCCTTTCGGAGCCAAAATGCCTAACTTGCCTGCGGCCCGTCCTGGGCTTTTGCCTACAAAAATTCCATAAGGACGAGGATTTCTCCCAGACCAAAGCTGCCCCCTCCTCCAAACCTGGCTGCCATCAGAGGCCCAAACGCGCCCTACAAAATGACATCTGCCAAGTGGGCTCTTGAGTTTGGCTTCTTGGGGAAAAATGCCTCCTTTCAAAGCCAACTTGCCTAACAAGCCTGCAGCCCATTCCGGGCTTTTGCCTACAAAAATTCCATAAGGACGAGGATTTCTCCCAGACCAAAGCTGCCCCCTCCTCCAAACCTGGCTGCCATCGGAGGCCCAAACGCGCCCCACAAAATGACACCTGCATTGAGGGTTCTTGAGTTTGGCTTCCTGGAGAAAAGTGCCTCCTTTCGGAGTCAACTTGCCTGCGGCCCATGCAGGGCTTTTGCCTACAAAAATTCCATAAGGACGAGGATTTCTCCCAGACCAAAGCTGCCCCCTCCTCCAAACCTGGCTGCCATCGGAGGCCCAAACGTGCCCTACAAAATGACACCTGCCAAGTGGGCTCTTGAGTTTGGCTTCTTGGGTGGAAGTGCCTCCTTTCAAAGCCAACTTGCCTGCGGCCCGTCCTGGGCTTTTGCCTACAAAAATTCCATAAGGACGAGGATTTCTCCCAGACCAAAGCTGCCCCCTCCTCCAAACCTGGCTGCCATCGGAGGCCCAAACGCGCCCTACAAAATGACATCTGCATTGTGGGTTCTTGAGTTTGGCTTCTTGGGGAAAAGTGCCTCCTTTCGAAGCCAACTTGCCTAACTAGGCTGCGGCCCGTCCTGGGCTTTTGCCTCCAAAAATTCCATAAGGACGAGGATTTCTCCCAGGCCAAAGCTGCCCCCTCCTCCAAACCTGGCTGCCATCGGAGGCCCAAACGCGCCCTACAAAATGACACCTGCCAAGTGGGCTCTTGAGTTTGGTTTCTTGGGGAAAAGTGACTCCTTTCAAAACCAACTTGCCTGCGTCCCGTCCCGGGCTTTAGACTACAAAAATTCCATAAGGACGAGGATTCCTCCCAGACCAAAGCTGCCCCCTCCTCCAAACCTGGCTGCCATCGGAGGCCCAAACGCGCCCTACAAAATGACACCTGCCAAGTGGGCTCTTGAGTTTGGCTTCTTGGGTGGAAGTACCTCCTTTCAAAGCCAACTTGCCTGCGGCCCGTGCTGGGCTTTTGCCTACAAAAATTCCATAAGGACGAGGATTTCTCCCAGACCAAAGCTGCCCCCTCCTCCAAACCTGGCTGCCATCGGTGGCCCAAACGCGCCCTACAAAATGACATCTGCCAAGTGGGCTCCTGAGTTTGGCTTCTTGGGGGAAAGTGCCTCCTTTCAAAGCCAACTTGCCTGCAGCCCGTGCTGGGCTTTAGACTACAAAAATTCCATAAGGACGAGGATTTCTCCCAGACCAAAGCTGCCCCCTCCTCCAAACCTGGCTGCCATCGGAGGCCCAAACGTGCCCCACAAAATGACATCTGCATTGAGGGTTCTTGAGTTTGGCTTCTTGGGGAAAAGTGCCTCCTTTCGGAGCCAACTTGCCTAACTAGGCTGCAGCCCATTCTGGGCTTTTGCCTACAAAAATTCCATAAGGACGAGGATTTCTCCCAGACCAAAGCTGCCCCCTCCTCCAAACCTAGCTGACATCGGTGGCCCAAACGCGCCCTACAAAATGACATCTGCCAAGTGGACTCCTGAGTTTGGCTTCTTGGGGGAAAGTGCCTCCTTTCGGAGCCAACTTGCCTGCGGCCCGTGCTGGGCTTTTGCCTACAAAAATTCCAGAAGGACGAGGATTTCTCCCAGACCAAAGCTGCCCCCTCCTCCAAACCTGGCTGCCATCGGAGGCCCAAACGCGCCCTACAAAATGACACCTGCCAAGTGGGCTCTTGAGTTTGGCTTCTTGGGTGGAAGTGCCTCCTTTCAAAGCCAACTTGCCTGCGGCCCGTCCTGGGCTTTTGCCTCCAAAAATTCCATAAGGACGAGGATTTCTCCCAGACCAAAGCTGCCCCCTCCTCCAAACCTGGCTGCCATCGGAGGCCCAAACGCGCCCTACAAAATAACATCTGCCAAGTGGGCTCTTGAGTTTGGCTTCTTGCGGAAAAGTGCCTCCTTTCAAAGCCAACTTGCCTAACTAGCCTGCGGCCCGTGCTGGGCATTAGACTACAAAAATTTCATAACCACGAGGATTTCTCCCAGACCAAAGCTGCCCCCTCCTCCAAACCTGGCTGCCATCAGAGGCCCAAACGCGCCCCACAAAATGACATCTGCCAAGTGGGCTCTTGAGTTTGGCTTCTTGGGGAAAAGTGCCTCCTTTCGGAGCCAACTTGCCTAACTAGGCTGTGGCCCGTCCTGGGCTTTTGCCTCCAAAAATTCCATAAGGACGAGGATTTCTCCCAGGCCAAAGCTGCCCCCTCCTCCAAACCTGGCTGCCATCGGAGGCCCAAACGCGCCCCACAAAATGACACCTGCATTGAGGGTTCTTGAGTTTGGCTTCCTGGAGAAAAGTGCCTCCTTTCGGAGTCAACTTGCCTGCGGCCCATGCAGGGCTTTTGCCTACAAAAATTCCAGAAGGACGAGGATTTCTCCCAGACCAAAGCTGCCCCCTCCTCCAAACCTGGCTGCCATCGGAGGCCCAAACGTGCCCTACAAAATGACACCTGCCAAGTGGGCTCTTGAGTTTGGCTTCTTGGGTGGAAGTGCCTCCTTTCAAAGCCAACTTGCCTGCGGCCCGTGCTGGGCTTTTGCCTACAAAAATTCCATAAGGACGAGGATTTCTCCCAGACCAAAGCTGCCCCCTCCTCCAAACCTGGCTGCCATCGGAGGCCCAAACGCGCCCTACAAAATGACATCTGCCAAGTGGGCTCTTGAGTTTGGCTTCTTGGGGAAAAGTGCCTCCTTTCGGAGCCAACTTGCCTAACTAGGCTGCGGCCCGTCCTGGGCTTTTGCCTCCAAAAATTCCATAAGGACGAGGATTTCTCCCAGGCCAAAGCTGCCCCCTCCTCCAAACCTGGCTGCCATCGGAGGCCCAAACGCGCCCTACAAAATGACACCTGCCAAGTGGGCTCTTGAGTTTGGTTTCTTGGGGAAAAGTGACTCCTTTCAAAACCAACTTGCCTGCGTCCCGTCCCGGGCTTTAGACTACAAAAATTCCATAAGGACGAGGATTCCTCCCAGACCAAAGCTGCCCCCTCCTCCAAACCTGGCTGCCATCGGAGGCCCAAACGCGCCCTACAAAATGACACCTGCCAAGTGGGCTCTTGAGTTTGGCTTCTTGGGGGAAAGTGCCTCCTTTCAAAGCCAACTTGCCTGCGGCCCGTCCTGGGCTTTTGCCTACAAAAATTCCATAAGGACGAGGATTTCTCCCAGACCAAAGCTGCCCCCTCCTCCAAACCTGGCTGCCATCGGAGGCCCAAACGCGCCCTACAAAATGACATCTGCCAAGTGGGCTCTTGAGTTTGGGTTCTTGGGGAAAAGTGCTTCCTTTCGGAGCCAAAATGCCTAACTTGCCTGCGGCCCGTCCTGGACTTTTGCCTCCAAAAATTCCATAAGGACGAGGATTTCTCCCAGACCAAAGCTGCCCCCTCCTCCAAACCTGGCTGCCATCAGAGGCCCAAACGCGCCCTACAAAATGACATCTGCCAAGTGGGCTCTTGAGTTTGGCTTCTTGGGGAAAAGTGCCTCCTTTCGGAGTCAACTTGCCGGCGGCCCATGCAGGGCTTTTGCCTACAAAAATTCCATAAGGACGAGGATTTCTCCCAGACCAAAGCTGCCCCCTCCTCCAAACCTGGCTGCCATCGGTGGCCCAAACGCGCCCTACAAAATGACATCTGCCAAGTGGGCTCCTGAGTTTGGCTTCTTGGGGGAAAGTGCCTCCTTTCAAAGCCAACTTGCCTGCAGCCCGTGCTGGGCTTTAGACTACAAAAATTCCATAAGGACGAGGATTTCTCCCAGACCAAAGCTGCCCCCTCCTCCAAACCTGGCTGCCATCGGAGGCCCAAACGCGCCCCACAAAATGACATCTGCATTGAGGGTTCTTGAGTTTGGCTTCTTGGGGAAAAGTGCCTCCTTTCGGAGCCAACTTGCCTAACTAGGCTGCAGCCCATTCTGGGCTTTTGCCTACAAAAATTCCATAAGGACGAGGATTTCTCCCAGACCAAAGCTGCCCCCTCCTCCAAACCTAGCTGACATCGGTGGCCCAAACGCGCCCTACAAAATGACATCTGCCAAGTGGACTCCTGAGTTTGGCTTCTTGGGGGAAAGTGCCTCCTTTCGGAGCCAACTTGCCTGCGGCCCGTGCTGGGCTTTTGCCTACAAAAATTCCAGAAGGACGAGGATTTCTCCCAGACCAAAGCTGCCCCCTCCTCCAAACCTGGCTGCCATCGGAGGCCCAAACGTGCCCTACAAAATGACACCTGCCAAGTGGGCTCTTGAGTTTGGCTTCTTGGGTGGAAGTGCCTCCTTTCAAAGCCAACTTGCCTGCGGCCCGTCCTGGGCTTTTGCCTACAAAAATTCCATAAGGACGAGGATTTCTCCCAGACCAAAGCTGCCCCCTCCTCCAAACCTGGCTGCCATCGGAGGCCCAAACGCGCCCTACAAAATGACATCTGCCAAGTGGGCTCTTGAGTTTGGCTTCTTGCGGAAAAGTGCCTCCTTTCAAAGCCAACTTGCCTAACTAGCCTGCGGCCCGTGCTGGGCATTAGACTACAAAAATTTCATAACGACGAGGATTTCTCCCAGACCAAAGCTGCCCCCTCCTCCAAACCTGGCTGCCATCAGAGGCCCAAACGCGCCCCACAAAATGACATCTGCCAAGTGGGCTCTTGAGTTTGGCTTCTTGGGGAAAAGTGCCTCCTTTCGGAGCCAACTTGCCTAACTAGGCTGTGGCCCGTCCTGGGCTTTTGCCTCCAAAAATTCCATAAGGACGAGGATTTCTCCCAGGCCAAAGCTGCCCCCTCCTCCAAACCTGGCTGCCATCGGAGGCCCAAACGCGCCCCACAAAATGACACCTGCATTGAGGGTTCTTGAGTTTGGCTTCCTGGAGAAAAGTGCCTCCTTTCGGAGTCAACTTGCCTGCGGCCCATGCAGGGCTTTTGCCTACAAAAATTCCAGAAGGACGAGGATTTCTCCCAGACCAAAGCTGCCCCCTCCTCCAAACCTGGCTGCCATCGGAGGCCCAAACGTGCCCTACAAAATGACACCTGCCAAGTGGGCTCTTGAGTTTGGCTTCTTGGGTGGAAGTGCCTCCTTTCAAAGCCAACTTGCCTGCGGCCCTTGCTGGGCTTTTGCCTACAAAAATTCCATAAGGACGAGGATTTCTCCCAGACCAAAGCTGCCCCCTCCTCCAAACCTGGCTGCCATCGGAGGCCCAAACGCGCCCTACAAAATGACATCTGCCAAGTGGGCTCTTGAGTTTGGCTTCTTGGGGAAAAGTGCCTCCTTTCGGAGCCAACTTGCCTAACTAGGCTGCGGCCCGTCCTGGGCTTTTGCCTCCAAAAATTCCAGAAGGACGAGGATTTCTCCCAGGCCAAAGCTGCCCCCTCCTCCAAACCAGGCTGCCATCGGAGGCCCAAACGCGCCCTACAAAATGACACCTGCCAAGTGGGCTCTTGAGTTTGGTTTCTTGGGGAAAAGTGACTCCTTTCAAAACCAACTTGCCTGCGTCCCGTCACGGGCTTTAGACTACAAAAATTCCATAAGGACGAGGATTCCTCCCAGACCAAAGCTGCCCCCTCCTCCAAACCTGGCTGCCATCGGAGGCCCAAACGCGCCCTACAAAATGACACCTGCCAAGTGGGCTCTTGAGTTTGGCTTCTTGGGGGAAAGTGCCTCCTTTCAAAGCCAACTTGCCTGCGGCCCGTCCTGGGCTTTTGCCTACAAAAATTCCATAAGGACGAGGATTTCTCCCAGACCAAAGCTGCCCCCTCCTCCAAACCTGGCTGCCATCGGAGGCCCAAACGCGCCCTACAAAATGACATCTGCCAAGTGGGCTCTTGAGTTTGGGTTCTTGGGGAAAAGTGCTTCCTTTCGGAGCCAAAATGCCTAACTTGCCTGCGGCCCGTCCTGGGCTTTTGCCTCCAAAAATTCCATAAGGACGAGGATTTCTCCCAGACCAAAGCTGCCCCCTCCTCCAAACCTGGCTGCCATCGGTGGCCCAAACGCGCCCTACAAAATGACATCTGCCAAGTGGGCTCCTGAGTTTGGCTTCTTGGGGGAAAGTGCCTCCTTTCAAAGCCAACTTGCCTGCAGCCCGTGCTGGGCTTTAGACTACAAAAATTCCATAAGGACGAGGATTTCTCCCAGACCAAAGCTGCCCCCTCCTCCAAACCTGGCTGCCATCGGAGGCCCAAACGCGCCCCACAAAATGACATCTGCATTGAGGGTTCTTGAGTTTGGCTTCTTGGGGAAAAGTGCCTCCTTTCGGAGCCAACTTGCCTAACTAGGCTGCAGCCCATTCTGGGCTTTTGCCTACAAAAATTCCATAAGGACGAGGATTTCTCCCAGACCAAAGCTGCCCCCTCCTCCAAACCTGGCTGCCATCGGAGGCCCAAACGTGCCCTACAAAATGACACCTGCCAAGTGGGCTCTTGAGTTTGGCTTCTTGGGTGGAAGTGCCTCCTTTCAAAGCCAACTTGCCTGCGGCCCGTCCTGGGCTTTTGCCTACAAAAATTCCATAAGGACGAGGATTTCTCCCAGACCAAAGCTGCCCCCTCCTCCAAACCTGGCTGCCATCGGAGGCCCAAACGCGCCCTACAAAATGACATCTGCCAAGTGGGCTCTTGAGTTTGGCTTCTTGCGGAAAAGTGCCTCCTTTCAAAGCCAACTTGCCTAACTAGCCTGCGGCCCGTGCTGGGCATTAGACTACAAAAATTTCATAACGACGAGGATTTCTCCCAGACCAAAGCTGCCCCCTCCTCCAAACCTGGCTGCCATCAGAGGCCCAAACGCGCCCCACAAAATGACATCTGCCAAGTGGGCTCTTGAGTTTGGCTTCTTGGGGAAAAGTGCCTCCTTTCGGAGCCAACTTGCCTAACTAGGCTGTGGCCCGTCCTGGGCTTTTGCCTCCAAAAATTCCATAAGGACGAGGATTTCTCCCAGGCCAAAGCTGCCCCCTCCTCCAAACCTGGCTGCCATCGGAGGCCCAAACGCGCCCCACAAAATGACACCTGCATTGAGGGTTCTTGAGTTTGGCTTCCTGGAGAAAAGTGCCTCCTTTCGGAGTCAACTTGCCTGCGGCCCATGCAGGGCTTTTGCCTACAAAAATTCCAGAAGGACGAGGATTTCTCCCAGACCAAAGCTGCCCCCTCCTCCAAACCTGGCTGCCATCGGAGGCCCAAACGTGCCCTACAAAATGACACCTGCCAAGTGGGCTCTTGAGTTTGGCTTCTTGGGTGGAAGTGCCTCCTTTCAAAGCCAACTTGCCTGCGGCCCGTGCTGGGCTTTTGCCTACAAAAATTCCATAAGGACGAGGATTTCTCCCAGACCAAAGCTGCCCCCTCCTCCAAACCTGGCTGCCATCGGAGGCCCAAACGCGCCCTACAAAATGACATCTGCCAAGTGGGCTCTTGAGTTTGGCTTCTTGGGGAAAAGTGCCTCCTTTCGGAGCCAACTTGCCTAACTAGGCTGCGGCCCGTCCTGGGCTTTTGCCTCCAAAAATTCCATAAGGACGAGGATTTCTCCCAGGCCAAAGCTGCCCCCTCCTCCAAACCAGGCTGCCATCGGAGGCCCAAACGCGCCCTACAAAATGACACCTGCCAAGTGGGCTCTTGAGTTTGGTTTCTTGTGGAAAAGTGACTCCTTTCAAAACCAACTTGCCTGCGTCCCGTCCCGGGCTTTAGACTACAAAAATTCCATAAGGACGAGGATTCCTCCCAGACCAAAGCTGCCCCCTCCTCCAAACCTGGCTGCCATCGGAGGCCCAAACGCGCCCTACAAAATGACACCTGCCAAGTGGGCTCTTGAGTTTGGCTTCTTGGGGGAAAGTGCCTCCTTTCAAAGCCAACTTGCCTGCGGCCCGTCCTGGGCTTTTGCCTACAAAAATTCCATAAGGACGAGGATTTCTCCCAGACCAAAGCTGCCCCCTCCTCCAAACCTGGCTGCCATCGGAGGCCCAAACGCGCCCTACAAAATGACATCTGCCAAGTGGGCTCTTGAGTTTGGGTTCTTGGGGAAAAGTGCTTCCTTTCGGAGCCAAAATGCCTAACTTGCCTGCGGACCGTCCTGGGCTTTTGCCTCCAAAAATTCCATAAGGACGAGGATTTCTCCCAGACCAAAGCTGCCCCCTCCTCCAAACCTGGCTGCCATCAGAGGCCCAAACGCGCCCTACAAAATGACATCTGCCAAGTGGGCTCTTGAGTTTGGCTTCTTGGGGAAAAGTGCCTCCTTTCGGAGTCAACTTGCCGGCGGCCCATGCAGGGCTTTTGCCTACAAAAATTCCATAAGGACGAGGATTTCTCCCAGACCAAAGCTGCCCCCTCCTCCAAACCTGGCTGCCATCGGAGGCCCAAACGTGCCCTACAAAATGACATCTGCCAAGTGGGCTCTTGAGTTTCGCTTCTTGGGTGGAAGTGCCTCCTTTCGGAGCCAACTTGCCTGCGGCCCGTGCTGGGCTTTTGCCTACAAAAATTCCATAAGGACGAGGATTTCTCCCAGACCAAAGCTGCCCCCTCCTCCAAACCTGGCTGCCATCGGAGGCCCAAACGCGCCCTACAAAATGACATCTGCCAAGTGGGCTCTTGAGTTTGGCTTCTTGGGTGGAAGTACCTCCTTTCAAAGCCAACTTGCCTGCGGCCCGTGCTGGGCTTTTGCCTACAAAAATTCCATAAGGACGAGGATTTCTCCCAGACCAAAGCTGCCCCCTCCTCCAAACCTGGCTGCCATCGGTGGCCCAAACGCGCCCTACAAAATGACATCTGCCAAGTGGGCTCCTGAGTTTGGCTTCTTGGGGGAAAGTGCCTCCTTTCAAAGCCAACTTGCCTGCAGCCCGTGCTGGGCATTAGACTACAAAAATTCCATAAGGACGAGGATTTCTCCCAGACCAAAGCTGCCCCCTCCTCCAAACCTGGCTGCCATCGGAGGCCCAAACGCGCCCCACAAAATGACATCTGCATTGAGGGTTCTTGAGTTTGGCTTCTTGGGGAAAAGTGCCTCCTTTCGGAGCCAACTTGCCTAACTAGGCTGCAGCCCATTCTGGGCTTTTGCCTACAAAAATTCCATAAGGACGAGGATTTCTCCCAGACCAAAGCTGCCCCCTCCTCCAAACCTAGCTGACATCGGTGGCCCAAACGCGCCCTACAAAATGACATCTGCCAAGTGGACTCCTGAGTTTGGCTTCTTGGGGGAAAGTGCCTCCTTTCGGAGCCAACTTGCCTGCGGCGCGTGCTGGGCTTTTGCCTACAAAAATTCCAGAAGGACGAGGATTTCTCCCAGACCAAAGCTGCCCCCTCCTCCAAACCTGGCTGCCATCGGAGGCCCAAACGCGCCCTACAAAATGACACCTGCCAAGTGGGCTCTTGAGTTTGGCTTCTTGGGTGGAAGTGCCTCCTTTCAAAGCCAACTTGCCTGCGGCCCGTGCTGGGCTTTTGCCTACAAAAATTCCATAAGGACGAGGATTTCTCCCAGACCAAAGCTGCCCCCTCCTCCAAACCTGGCTGCCATCGGAGGCCCAAACGCGCCCTACAAAATAACATCTGCCAAGTGGGCTCTTGAGTTTGGCTTCTTGCGGAAAAGTGCCTCCTTTCAAAGCCAACTTGCCTAACTAGCCTGCGGCCCGTGCTGGGCATTAGACTACAAAAATTTCATAACGACGAGGATTTCTCCCAGACCAAAGCTGCCCCCTCCTCCAAACCTGGCTGCCATCAGAGGCCCAAACGCGCCCCACAAAATGACATCTGCCAAGTGGGCTCTTGAGTTTGGCTTCTTGGGGAAAAGTGCCTCCTTTCGGAGCCAACTTGCCTAACTAGGCTGTGGCCCGTCCTGGGCTTTTGCCTCCAAAAATTCCATAAGGACGAGGATTTCTCCCAGGCCAAAGCTGCCCCCTCCTCCAAACCTGGCTGCCATCGGAGGCCCAAACGCGCCCCACAAAATGACACCTGCATTGAGGGTTCTTGAGTTTGGCTTCCTGGAGAAAAGTGCCTCCTTTCGGAGTCAACTTGCCTGCGGCCCATGCAGGGCTTTTGCCTACAAAAATTCCAGAAGGACGAGGATTTCTCCCAGACCAAAGCTGCCCCCTCCTCCAAACCTGGCTGCCATCGGAGGCCCAAACGTGCCCTACAAAATGACACCTGCCAAGTGGGCTCTTGAGTTTGGCTTCTTGGGTGGAAGTGCCTCCTTTCAAAGCCAACTTGCCTGCGGCCCGTGCTGGGCTTTTGCCTACAAAAATTCCATAAGGACGAGGATTTCTCCCAGACCAAAGCTGCCCCCTCCTCCAAACCTGGCTGCCATCGGAGGCCCAAACGCGCCCTACAAAATGACATCTGCCAAGTGGGCTCTTGAGTTTGGCTTCTTGGGGAAAAGTGCCTCCTTTCGGAGCCAACTTGCCTAACTAGGCTGCGGCCCGTCCTGGGCTTTTGCCTCCAAAAATTCCATAAGGACGAGGATTTCTCCCAGGCCAAAGCTGCCCCCTCCTCCAAACCTGGCTGCCATCGGAGGCCCAAACGCGCCCTACAAAATGACACCTGCCAAGTGGGCTCTTGAGTTTGGTTTCTTGGGGAAAAGTGACTCCTTTCAAAACCAACTTGCCTGCGTCCCGTCCCGGGCTTTAGACTACAAAAATTCCATAAGGACGAGGATTCCTCCCAGACCAAAGCTGCCCCCTCCTCCAAACCTGGCTGCCATCGGAGGCCCAAACGCGCCCTACAAAATGACACCTGCCAAGTGGGCTCTTGAGTTTGGCTTCTTGGGGGAAAGTGCCTCCTTTCAAAGCCAACTTGCCTGCGGCCCGTCCTGGGCTTTTGCCTACAAAAATTCCATAAGGACGAGGATTTCTCCCAGACCAAAGCTGCCCCCTCCTCCAAACCTGGCTGCCATCGGAGGCCCAAACGCGCCCTACAAAATGACATCTGCCAAGTGGGCTCTTGAGTTTGGGTTCTTGGGGAAAAGTGCTTCCTTTCGGAGCCAAAATGCCTAACTTGCCTGCGGCCCGTCCTGGGCTTTTGCCTCCAAAAATTCCATAAGGACGAGGATTTCTCCCAGACCAAAGCTGCCCCCTCCTCCAAACCTGGCTGCCATCGGTGGCCCAAACGCGCCCTACAAAATGACATCTGCCAAGTGGGCTCCTGAGTTTGGCTTCTTGGGGGAAAGTGCCTCCTTTCAAAGCCAACTTGCCTGCAGCCCGTGCTGGGCTTTAGACTACAAAAATTCCATAAGGACGAGGATTTCTCCCAGACCAAAGCTGCCCCCTCCTCCAAACCTGGCTGCCATCGGAGGCCCAAACGCGCCCCACAAAATGACATCTGCATTGAGGGTTCTTGAGTTTGGCTTCTTGGGGAAAAGTGCCTCCTTTCGGAGCCAACTTGCCTAACTAGGCTGCAGCCCATTCTGGGCTTTTGCCTACAAAAATTCCATAAGGACGAGGATTTCTCCCAGACCAAAGCTGCCCCCTCCTCCAAACCTAGCTGACATCGGTGGCCCAAACGCGCCCTACAAAATGACATCTGCCAAGTGGACTCCTGAGTTTGGCTTCTTGGGGGAAAGTGCCTCCTTTCGGAGCCAACTTGCCTAACTAGGCTGCAGCCCATTCTGGGCTTTTGCCTACAAAAATTCCATAAGGACGAGGATTTCTCCCAGACCAAAGCTGCCCCCTCCTCCAAACCTAGCTGACATCGGTGGCCCAAAGAGCCCTACAAAATGACATCTGCCAAGTGGACTCTTGAGTTTGGCTTCTTGGGGAAAAGTGCCTCCTTTCGGAGCCAACTTGCCTAACTAGGCTGTGGCCCGTTCTGGGCTTTTGCCTCCAAAAATTCCATAAGGACGAGGATTTCTCCCAGGCCAAAGCTGCCCCCTCCTCCAAACCTGGCTGCCATCGGAGGCCCAAACGCGCCCCACAAAATGACACCTGAATTGAGGGTTCTTGAGTTTGGCTTCCTGGAGAAAAGTGCCTCCTTTCGGAGTCAACTTGCCTGCGGCCCATGCAGGGCTTTTGCCTACAAAAATTCCAGAAGGACGAGGATTTCTCCCAGACCAAAGCTGCCCCCTCCTCCAAACCTGGCTGCCATCGGAGGCCCAAACGTGCCCTACAAAATGACACCTGCCAAGTGGGCTCTTGAGTTTGGCTTCTTGGGTGGAAGTGCCTCCTTTCAAAGCCAACTTGCCTGCGGCCCGTGCTGGGCTTTTGCCTACAAAAATTCCATAAGGACGAGGATTTCTCCCAGACCAAAGCAGCCCCCTCCTCCAAACCTGGCTGCCATCGGAGGCCCAAACGCGCCCTACAAAATGACATCTGCCAAGTGGGCTCTTGAGTTTGGCTTCTTGGGGAAAAGTGCCTCCTTTCGGAGCCAACTTGCCTAACTAGGCTGCGGCCCGTCCTGGGCTTTTGCCTCCAAAAATTCCATAAGGACGAGGATTTCTCCCAGGCCAAAGCTGCCCCCTCCTCCAAACCTGGCTGCCATCGGAGGCCCAAACGCGCCCTACAAAATGACACCTGCCAAGTGGGCTCTTGAGTTTGGTTTCTTGGGGAAAAGTGACTCCTTTCAAAACCAACTTGCCTGCGTCCCGTCCCGGGCTTTAGACTACAAAAATTCCATAAGGACGAGGATTCCTCCCAGACCAAAGCTGCCCCCTCCTCCAAACCTGGCTGCCATCGGAGGCCCAAACGCGCCCTACAAAATGACACCTGCCAAGTGGGCTCTTGAGTTTGGCTTCTTGGGGGAAAGTGCCTCCTTTCAAAGCCAACTTGCCTGCGGCCCGTCCTGGGCTTTTGCCTACAAAAATTCCAGAAGGACGAGGATTTCTCCCAGACCAAAGCTGCCCCCTCCTCCAAACCTGGCTGCCATCGGAGGCCCAAACGCGCCCTACAAAATGACATCTGCCAAGTGGGCTCTTGAGTTTGGCTTCTTGGGGAAAAGTGCTTCCTTTCGGAGCCAAAATGCCTAACTTGCCTGCGGCCCGTCCTGGGCTTTTGCCTCCAAAAATTCCATAAGGACGAGGATTTCTCCCAGACCAAAGCTGCCCCCTCCTCCAAACCTGGCTGCCATCAGAGGCCCAAACGCGCCCTACAAAATGACATCTGCCAAGTGGGCTCTTGAGTTTGGCTTCTTGGGGAAAAGTGCCTCCTTTCGGAGTCAACTTGCCGGCGGCCCATGCAGGGCTTTTGCCTACAAAAATTCCATAAGGACGAGGATTTCTCCCAGACCAAAGCTGCCCCCTCCTCCAAACCTGGCTGCCATCGGTGGCCCAAACGCGCCCTACAAAATGACATCTGCCAAGTGGGCTCCTGAGTTTGGCTTCTTGGGGGAAAGTGCCTCCTTTCAAAGCCAACTTGCCTGCAGCCCGTGCTGGGCTTTAGACTACAAAAATTCCATAAGGACGAGGATTTCTCCCAGACCAAAGCTGCCCCCTCCTCCAAACCTGGCTGCCATCGGAGGCCCAAACGCGCCCCACAAAATGACATCTGCATTGAGGGTTCTTGAGTTTGGCTTCTTGGGGAAAAGTGCCTCCTTTCGGAGCCAACTTGCATAACTAGGCTGCAGCCCATTCTGGGCTTTTGCCTACAAAAATTCCATAAGGACGAGGATTTCTCCCAGACCAAAGCTGCCCCCTCCTCCAAACCTGGCTGCCATCGGAGGCCCAAACGTGCCCTACAAAATGACACCTGCCAAGTGGGCTCTTGAGTTTGGCTTCTTGGGTGGAAGTGCCTCCTTTCAAAGCCAACTTGCCTGCGGCCCGTCCTGGGCTTTTGCCTACAAAAATTCCATAAGGACGAGGATTTCTCCCAGACCAAAGCTGCCCCCTCCTCCAAACCTGGCTGCCATCGGAGGCCCAAACGCGCCCTACAAAATGACATCTGCCAAGTGGGCTCTTGAGTTTGGCTTCTTGCGGAAAAGTGCCTCCTTTCAAAGCCAACTTGCCTAACTAGCCTGCGGCCCGTGCTGGGCATTAGACTACAAAAATTTCATAACGACGAGGATTTCTCCCAGACCAAAGCTGCCCCCTCCTCCAAACCTGGCTGCCATCAGAGGCCCAAACGCGCCCCACAAAATGACATCTGCCAAGTGGGCTCTTGAGTTTGGCTTCTTGGGGAAAAGTGCCTCCTTTCGGAGCCAACTTGCCTAACTAGGCTGTGGCCCGTCCTGGGCTTTTGCCTCCAAAAATTCCATAAGGACGAGGATTTCTCCCAGGCCAAAGCTGCCCCCTCCTCCAAACCTGGCTGCCATCGGAGGCCCAAACGCGCCCCACAAAATGACACCTGCATTGAGGGTTCTTGAGTTTGGCTTCCTGGAGAAAAGTGCCTCCTTTCGGAGTCAACTTGCCTGCGGCCCATGCAGGGCTTTTGCCTACAAAAATTCCAGAAGGACGAGGATTTCTCCCAGACCAAAGCTGCCCCCTCCTCCAAACCTGGCTGCCATCGGAGGCCCAAACGTGCCCTACAAAATGACACCTGCCAAGTGGGCTCTTGAGTTTGGCTTCTTGGGTGGAAGTGCCTCCTTTCAAAGCCAACTTGCCTGCGGCCCGTGCTGGGCTTTTGCCTACAAAAATTCCATAAGGACGAGGATTTCTCCCAGACCAAAGCTGCCCCCTCCTCCAAACCTGGCTGCCATCGGAGGCCCAAACGCGCCCTACAAAATGACATCTGCCAAGTGGGCTCTTGAGTTTGGCTTCTTGGGGAAAAGTGCCTCCTTTCGGAGCCAACTTGCCTAACTAGGCTGCGGCCCGTCCTGGGCTTTTGCCTCCAAAAATTCCATAAGGACGAGGATTTCTCCCAGGCCAAAGCTGCCCCCTCCTCCAAACCAGGCTGCCATCGGAGGCCCAAACGCGCCCTACAAAATGACACCTGCCAAGTGGGCTCTTGAGTTTGGTTTCTTGGGGAAAAGTGACTCCTTTCAAAACCAACTTGCCTGCGTCCCGTCCCGGGCTTTAGACTACAAAAATTCCATAAGGACGAGGATTCCTCCCAGACCAAAGCTGCCCCCTCCTCCAAACCTGGCTGCCATCGGAGGCCCAAACGCGCCCTACAAAATGACACCTGCCAAGTGGGCTCTTGAGTTTGGCTTCTTGGGGGAAAGTGCCTCCTTTCAAAGCCAACTTGCCTGCGGCCCGTCCTGGGCTTTTGCCTACAAAAATTCCATAAGGACGAGGATTTCTCCCAGAACAAAGCTGCCCCCTCCTCCAAACCTGGCTGCCATCGGTGGCCCAAACGCGCCCTACAAAATGACATCTGCCAAGTGGGCTCTTGAGTTTGGGTTCTTGGGGAAAAGTGCTTCCTTTCGGAGCCAAAATGCCTAACTTGCCTGCGGCCCGTCCTGGGCTTTTGCCTCCAAAAATTCCATAAGGACGAGGATTTCTCCCAGACCAAAGCTGCCCCCTCCTCCAAACCTGGCTGCCATCAGAGGCCCAAACGCGCCCTACAAAATGACATCTGCCAAGTGGGCTCTTGAGTTTGGCTTCTTGGGGAAAAGTGCCTCCTTTCGGAGTCAACTTGCCGGCGGCCCATGCAGGGCTTTTGCCTACAAAAATTCCATAAGGACGAGGATTTCTCCCAGACCAAAGCTGCCCCCTCCTCCAAACCTGGCTGCCATCGGAGGCCCAAACGTGCCCTACAAAATGACATCTGCCAAGTGGGCTCTTGAGTTTCGCTTCTTGGGTGGAAGTGCCTCCTTTCGGAGCCAACTTGCCTGCGGCCCGTGCTGGGCTTTTGCCTACAAAAATTCCATAAGGACGAGGATTTCTCCCAGACCAAAGCTGCCCCCTCCTCCAAACCTGGCTGCCATCGGAGGCCCAAACGCGCCCTACAAAATGACATCTGCCAAGTGGGCTCTTGAGTTTGGCTTCTTGGGTGGAAGTACCTCCTTTCAAAGCCAACTTGCCTGCGGCCCGTGCTGGGCTTTTGCCTACAAAAATTCCATAAGGACGAGGATTTCTCCCAGACCAAAGCTGCCCCCTCCTCCAAACCTAGCTGACATCGGTGGCCCAAACGCGCCCTACAAAATGACATCTGCCAAGTGGACTCCTGAGTTTGGCTTCTTGGGGGAAAGTGCCTCCTTTCGGAGCCAAGTTGCCTGCGGCCCGTGCTGGGCTTTTGCCTACAAAAATTCCATAAGGACGAGGATTTCTCCCAGACCAAAGCTGCCCCCTCCTCCAAACCTGGCTGCCATCGGAGGCCCAAACGCGCCCTACAAAATGACATCTGCCAAGTGGGCTCTTGAGTTTGGGTTCTTGGGGAAAAGTGCTTCCTTTCGGAGCCAAAATGCCTAACTTGCCTGCGGCCCGTCCTGGGCTTTTGCCTCCAAAAATTCCATAAGGACGAGGATTTCTCCCAGACCAAAGCTGCCCCCTCCTCCAAACCTGGCTGCCATCAGAGGCCCAAACGCGCCCTACAAAATGACATCTGCCAAGTGGGCTCTTGAGTTTGGCTTCTTGGGGAAAAGTGCCTCCTTTCGGAGTCAACTTGCCGGCGGCCCATGCAGGGCTTTTGCCTACAAAAATTCCATAAGGACGAGGATTTCTCCCAGACCAAAGCTGCCCCCTCCTCCAAACCTGGCTGCCATCGGTGGCCCAAACGCGCCCTACAAAATGACATCTGCCAAGTGGGCTCCTGAGTTTGGCTTCTTGGGGGAAAGTGCCTCCTTTCAAAGCCAACTTGCCTGCAGCCCGTGCTGGGCTTTAGACTACAAAAATTCCATAAGGACGAGGATTTCTCCCAGACCAAAGCTGCCCCCTCCTCCAAACCTGGCTGCCATCGGAGGCCCAAACGCGCCCCACAAAATGACATCTGCATTGAGGGTTCTTGAGTTTGGCTTCTTGGGGAAAAGTGCCTCCTTTCGGAGCCAACTTGCCTAACTAGGCTGCAGCCCATTCTGGGCTTTTGCCTACAAAAATTCCATAAGGACGAGGATTTCTCCCAGACCAAAGCTGCCCCCTCCTCCAAACCTAGCTGACATCGGTGGCCCAAACGCGCCCTACAAAATGACATCTGCCAAGTGGACTCCTGAGTTTGGCTTCTTGGGGGAAAGTGCCTCCTTTCGGAGCCAACTTGCCTGCGGCCCGTGCTGGGCTTTTGCCTACAAAAATTCCAGAAGGACGAGGATTTCTCCCAGACCAAAGCTGCCCCCTCCTCCAAACCTGGCTGCCATCGGAGGCCCAAACGTGCCCTACAAAATGACACCTGCCAAGTGGGCTCTTGAGTTTGGCTTCTTGGGTGGAAGTGCCTCCTTTCAAAGCCAACTTGCCTGCGGCCCGTCCTGGGCTTTTGCCTACAAAAATTCCATAAGGACGAGGATTTCTCCCAGACCAAAGCTGCCCCCTCCTCCAAACCTGGCTGCCATCGGAGGCCCAAACGCGCCCTACAAAATGACATCTGCCAAGTGGGCTCTTGAGTTTGGCTTCTTGCGGAAAAGTGCCTCCTTTCAAAGCCAACTTGCCTAACTAGCCTGCGGCCCGTGCTGGGCATTAGACTACAAAAATTTCATAACGACGAGGATTTCTCCCAGACCAAAGCTGCCCCCTCCTCCAAACCTGGCTGCCATCAGAGGCCCAAACGCGCCCCACAAAATGACATCTGCCAAGTGGGCTCTTGAGTTTGGCTTCTTGGGGAAAAGTGCCTCCTTTCGGAGCCAACTTGCCTAACTAGGCTGCGGCCCGTCCTGGACTTTTGCCTCCAAAAATTCCATAAGGACGAGGATTTCTCCCAGGCCAAAGCTGCCCCCTCCTCCAAACCAGGCTGCCATCGGAGGCCCAAACGCGCCCTACAAAATGACACCTGCCAAGTGGGCTCTTGAGTTTGGTTTCTTGGGGAAAAGTGACTCCTTTCAAAACCAACTTGCCTGCGTCCCGTCCCGGGCTTTAGACTACAAAAATTCCAGAAGGACGAGGATTCCTCCCAGACCAAAGCTGCCCCCTCCTCCAAACCTGGCTGCCATCGGAGGCCCAAACGCGCCCTACAAAATGACACCTGCCAAGTGGGCTCTTGAGTTTGGCTTCTTGGGGGAAAGTGCCTCCTTTCAAAGCCAACTTGCCTGCGGCCCGTCCTGGGCTTTTGCCTACAAAAATTCCATAAGGACGAGGATTTCTCCCAGACCAAAGCTGCCCCCTCCTCCAAACCTGGCTGCCATCGGAGGCCCAAACGCGCCCTACAAAATGACATCTGCCAAGTGGGCTCTTGAGTTTGGGTTCTTGGGGAAAAGTGCTTCCTTTCGGAGCCAAAATGCCTAACTTGCCTGCGGCCCGTCCTGGGCTTTTGCCTCCAAAAATTCCATAAGGACGAGGATTTCTCCCAGACCAAAGCTGCCCCCTCCTCCAAACCTGGCTGCCATCAGAGGCCCAAACGCGCCCTACAAAATGACATCTGCCAAGTGGGCTCTTGAGTTTGGCTTCTTGGGGAAAAGTGCCTCCTTTCGGAGTCAACTTGCCGGCGGCCCATGCAGGGCTTTTGCCTACAAAAATTCCATAAGGACGAGGATTTCTCCCAGACCAAAGCTGCCCCCTCCTCCAAACCTGGCTGCCATCGGTGGCCCAAACGCGCCCTACAAAATGACATCTGCCAAGTGGGCTCCTGAGTTTGGCTTCTTGGGGGAAAGTGCCTCCTTTCAAAGCCAACTTGCCTGCAGCCCGTGCTGGGCTTTAGACTACAAAAATTCCATAAGGACGAGGATTTCTCCCAGACCAAAGCTGCCCCCTCCTCCAAACCTGGCTGCCATCGGAGGCCCAAACGCGCCCCACAAAATGACATCTGCATTGAGGGTTCTTGAGTTTGGCTTCTTGGGGAAAAGTGCCTCCTTTCGGAGCCAACTTGCCTAACTAGGCTGCAGCCCATTCTGGGCTTTTGCCTACAAAAATTCCATAAGGACGAGGATTTCTCCCAGACCAAAGCTGCCCCCTCCTCCAAACCTAGCTGACATCGGTGGCCCAAACGCGCCCTACAAAATGACATCTGCCAAGTGGACTCCTGAGTTTGGCTTCTTGGGGGAAAGTGCCTCCTTTCGGAGCCAACTTGCCTGCGGCCCGTGCTGGGCTTTTGCCTACAAAAATTCCAGAAGGACGAGGATTTCTCCCAGACCAAAGCTGCCCCCTCCTCCAAACCTGGCTGCCATCGGAGGCCCAAACGTGCCCTACAAAATGACACCTGCCAAGTGGGCTCTTGAGTTTGGCTTCTTGGGTGGAAGTGCCTCCTTTAAAGCCAACTTGCCTGCGGCCCGTCCTGGGCTTTTGCCTACAAAAATTCCATAAGGACGAGGATTTCTCCCAGACCAAAGCTGCCCCCTCCTCCAAACCTGGCTGCCATCGGAGGCCCAAACGCGCCCTACAAAATGACATCTGCCAAGTGGGCTCTTGAGTTTGGCTTCTTGCGGAAAAGTGCCTCCTTTCAAAGCCAACTTGCCTAACTAGCCTGCGGCCCGTGCTGGGCATTAGACTACAAAAATTTCATAACGACGAGGATTTCTCCCAGACCAAAGCTGCCCCCTCCTCCAAACCTGGCTGCCATCAGAGGCCCAAACGCGCCCCACAAAATGACATCTGCCAAGTGGGCTCTTGAGTTTGGCTTCTTGGGGAAAAGTGCCTCCTTTCGGAGCCAACTTGCCTAACTAGGCTGTGGCCCGTCCTGGGCTTTTGCCTCCAAAAATTCCATAAGGACGAGGATTTCTCCCAGGCCAAAGCTGCCCCCTCCTCCAAACCTGGCTGCCATCGGAGGCCCAAACGCGCCCCACAAAATGACACCTGCATTGAGGGTTCTTGAGTTTGGCTTCCTGGAGAAAAGTGCCTCCTTTCGGAGTCAACTTGCCTGCGGCCCATGCAGGGCTTTTGCCTACAAAAATTCCAGAAGGACGAGGATTTCTCCCAGACCAAAGCTGCCCCCTCCTCCAAACCTGGCTGCCATCGGAGGCCCAAACGTGCCCTACAAAATGACACCTGCCAAGTGGGCTCTTGAGTTTGGCTTCTTGGGTGGAAGTGCCTCCTTTCAAAGCCAACTTGCCTGCGGCCCGTGCTGGGCTTTTGCCTACAAAAATTCCATAAGGACGAGGATTTCTCCCAGACCAAAGCTGCCCCCTCCTCCAAACCTGGCTGCCATCGGAGGCCCAAACGCGCCCCACAAAATGACATCTGCCAAGTGGGCTCTTGAGTTTGGCTTCTTGGGGAAAAGTGCCTCCTTTCGGAGCCAACTTGCCTAACTAGGCTGCGGCCCGTCCTGGGCTTTTGCCTCCAAAAATTCCATAAGGACGAGGATTTCTCCCAGGCCAAAGCTGCCCCCTCCTCCAAACCAGGCTGCCATCGGAGGCCCAAACGCGCCCTACAAAATGACACCTGCCAAGTGGGCTCTTGAGTTTGGTTTCTTGGGGAAAAGTGACTCCTTTCAAAACCAACTTGCCTGCGTCCCGTCCCGGGCTTTAGACTACAAAAATTCCATAAGGACGAGGATTCCTCCCAGACCAAAGCTGCCCCCTCCTCCAAACCTGGCTGCCATCGGAGGCCCAAACGCGCCCTACAAAATGACACCTGCCAAGTGGGCTCTTGAGTTTGGCTTCTTGGGGGAAAGTGCCTCCTTTCAAAGCCAACTTGCCTGCGGCCCGTCCTGGGCTTTTGCCTACAAAAATTCCATAAGGACGAGGATTTCTCCCAGAACAAAGCTGCCCCCTCCTCCAAACCTGGCTGCCATCGGAGGCCCAAACGCGCCCTACAAAATGACATCTGCCAAGTGGGCTCTTGAGTTTGGGTTCTTGGGGAAAAGTGCTTCCTTTCGGAGCCAAAATGCCTAACTTGCCTGCGGCCCGTCCTGGGCTTTTGAGTACAAAAATTCCAGAAGGATGAGGATTTCTCCCAGACCAAAGCTGCCCCCTCCTCCAAACCTGGCTGCCATCAGAGGCCCAAACGCGCCCTACAAAATGACATCTGCCAAGTGGGCTCTTGAGTTTGGCTTCTTGGGGAAAAGTGCCTCCTTTCGGAGTCAACTTGCCGGCGGCCCATGCAGGGCTTTTGCCTACAAAAATTCCATAAGGACGAGGATTTCTCCCAGACCAAAGCTGCCCCCTCCTCCAAACCTGGCTGCCATCGGAGGCCCAAACGTGCCCTACAAAATGACATCTGCCAAGTGGGCTCTTGAGTTTCGCTTCTTGGGTGGAAGTGCCTCCTTTCGGAGCCAACTTGCCTGCGGCCCGTGCTGGGCTTTTGCCTACAAAAATTCCATAAGGACGAGGATTTCTCCCAGACCAAAGCTGCCCCCTCCTCCAAACCTGGCTGCCATCGGAGGCCCAAACGCGCCCTACAAAATGACATCTGCCAAGTGGGCTCTTGAGTTTGGCTTCTTGGGTGGAAGTACCTCCTTTCAAAGCCAACTTGCCTGCGGCCCGTGCTGGGCTTTTGCCTACAAAAATTCCATAAGGACGAGGATTTCTCCCAGACCAAAGCTGCCCCCTCCTCCAAACCTAGCTGACATCGGTGGCCCAAACGCGCCCTACAAAATGACATCTGCCAAGTGTACTCCTGAGTTTGGCTTCTTGGGGGAAAGTGCCTCCTTTCGGAGCCAAGTTGCCTGCGGCCCGTGCTGGGCTTTTGCCTACAAAAATTCCATAAGGACGAGGATTTCTCCCAGACCAAAGCTGCCCCCTCCTCCAAACCTGGCTGCCATCGGAGGCCCAAACGCGCCCCACAAAATGACACCTGCATTGAGGGTTCTTGAGTTTGGCTTCCTGGAGAAAAGTGCCTCCTTTCGGAGTCAACTTGCCTGCGGCCCATGCAGGGCTTTTGCCTACAAAAATTCCAGAAGGACGAGGATTTCTCCCAGACCAAAGCTGCCCCCTCCTCCAAACCTGGCTGCCATCGGAGGCCCAAACGTGCCCTACAAAATGACATCTGCCAAGTGGGCTCTTGAGTTTGGCTTCTTGGGTGGAAGTGCCTCCTTTCAAAGCCAACTTGCCTGCGGCCCGTCCTGGGCTTTTGCCTACAAAAATTCCATAAGGACGAGGATTCCTCCCAGACCAAAGCTGCCCCCTCCTCCAAACCTGGCTGCCATCGGAGGCCCAAACGCGCCCTACAAAATGACACCTGCCAAGTGGGCTCTTGAGTTTGGCTTCTTGGGGGAAAGTGCCTCCTTTCAAAGCCAACTTGCCTGCGGCCCGTCCTGGGCTTGTGCCTACAAAAATTCCATATGGACGAGGATTTCTCCCAGAACAAAGCTGCCCCCTCCTCCAAACCTGGCTGCCATCGGAGGCCCAAACGCGCCCTACAAAATGACATCTGCCAAGTGCGCTCTTGAGTTTGGGTTCTTGGGGAAAAGTGCTTCCTTTCGGAGCCAAAATGCCTAACTTGCCTGTGGCCTGTCCTGGGCTTTTGAGTACAAAAATTCCATAAGGATGAGGATTTCTCCCAGACCAAAGCTGCCCCCTCCTCCAAACCTGGCTGCCATCGGAGGCCCAAACGCGCCCTACAAAATGACATCTGCAAGTGGGCTCTTGAGTTTGGGTTCTTGGGGAAAAGTGCTTCCTTTTGGAGCCAAAATGCCTAACTTGCCTGCGGCCCGTCCTGGGCTTTTGAGTACAAAAATTCCAGAAGGATGAGGATTTCTCCCAGACCAAAGCTGCCCCCTCCTCCAAACCTGGCTGCCATCAGAGGCCCAAACGCGCCCTACAAAATGACATCTGCCAAGTGGGCTCTTGAGTTTGGCTTCTTGGGGAAAAGTGCCTCCTTTCGGAGTCAACTTGCCGGCGGCCCATGCAGGGCTTTTGCCTACAAAAATTCCATAAGGACGAGGATTTCTCCCAGACCAAAGCTGCCCCCTCCTCCAAACCTGGCTGCCATCGGAGGCCCAAACGTGCCCTACAAAATGACATCTGCCAAGTGGGCTCTTGAGTTTCGCTTCTTGGGTGGAAGTGCCTCCTTTCGGAGCCAACTTGCCTGCGGCCCGTCCTGGGCTTTTGCTTCCAAAAATTCCATAAGGACGAGGATTTCTCCCAGACCAAAGCTGCCCCCTCCTCCAAACCTGGCTGCCATCGGAGGCCCAAACGCGCCCTACAAAATGACATCTGCCAAGTGGGCTCTTGAGTTTGGCTTCTTGGGTGGAAGTACCTCCTTTCAAAGCCAACTTGCCTGCGGCCCGTGCTGGGCTTTTGCCTACAAAAATTCCATAAGGACGAGGATTTCTCCCAGACCAAAGCTGCCCCCTCCTCCAAACCTGGCTGCCATCGGTGGCCCAAACGCGCCCTACAAAATGACATCTGCCAAGTGGGCTCCTGAGTTTGGCTTCTTGGGGGAAAGTGCCTCCTTTCAAAGCCAACTTGCCTGCAGCCCGTGCTGGGCTTTCGACTACAAAAATTCCATAACGACGAGGATTTCTCCCAGACCAAAGCTGCCCCCTCCTCCAAACCTGGCTGCCATCGGAGGCCCAAACGCGCCCCACAAAATGACATCTGCATTGAGGGTTCTTGAGTTTGGCTTCTTGGGGAAAAGTGCCTCCTTTCGGAGCCAACTTGCCTAACTAGGCTGCAGCCCATTCTGGGCTTTTGCCTACAAAAATTCCATAAGGACGAGGATTTCTCCCAGACCAAAGCTGCCCCCTCCTCCAAACCTGGCTGCCATCGGAGGCCCAAACGCGCCCTACAAAATGACATTTGCCAAGTGCGCTCTTGAGTTTGGGTTCTTGGGGAAAAGTGCTTCCTTTCGGAGCCAAAATGCCTAACTTGCCTGTGGCCTGTCCTGGGCTTTTGAGTACAAAAATTCCAGAAGGATGAGGATTTCTCCCAGACCAAAGCTGCCCCCTCCTCCAAACCTGGCTGCCATCGGAGGCCCAAACGCGCCCTACAAAATGACATCTGCAAGTGGGCTCTTGAGTTTGGGTTC
Organism: Cinclus cinclus; assembly: GCF_963662255.1. Taxonomy (NCBI): domain Eukaryota; kingdom Metazoa; phylum Chordata; class Aves; order Passeriformes; family Cinclidae; genus Cinclus; species Cinclus cinclus. The sequence continues at coordinate 543,790 of NW_026912062.1, forward strand.
TTGGGGAAAAGTGCTTCCTTTTGGAGCCAAAATGCCTAACTTGCCTGCGGCCCGTCCTGGGCTTTTGAGTACAAAAATTCCAGAAGGATGAGGATTTCTCCCAGACCAAAGCTGCCCCCTCCTCCAAACCTGGCTGCCATCAGAGGCCCAAACGCGCCCTACAAAATGACATCTGCCAAGTGGGCTCTTGAGTTTGGCTTCTTGGGGAAAAGTGCCTCCTTTCGGAGTCAACTTGCCGGCGGCCCATGCAGGGCTTTTGCCTACAAAAATTCCATAAGGACGAGGATTTCTCCCAGACCAAAGCTGCCCCCTCCTCCAAACCTGGCTGCCATCGGAGGCCCAAACGTGCCCTACAAAATGACATCTGCCAAGTGGGCTCTTGAGTTTCGCTTCTTGGGTGGAAGTGCCTCCTTTCGGAGCCAACTTGCCTGCGGCCCGTCCTGGGCTTTTGCTTCCAAAAATTCCATAAGGACGAGGATTTCTCCCAGACCAAAGCTGCCCCCTCCTCCAAACCTGGCTGCCATCGGAGGCCCAAACGCGCCCTACAAAATGACATCTGCCAAGTGGGCTCTTGAGTTTGGCTTCTTGGGTGGAAGTACCTCCTTTCAAAGCCAACTTGCCTGCGGCCCGTGCTGGGCTTTTGCCTACAAAAATTCCATAAGGACGAGGATTTCTCCCAGACCAAAGCTGCCCCCTCCTCCAAACCTGGCTGCCATCGGTGGCCCAAACGCGCCCTACAAAATGACATCTGCCAAGTGGGCTCCTGAGTTTGGCTTCTTGGGGGAAAGTGCCTCCTTTCAAAGCCAACTTGCCTGCAGCCCGTGCTGGGCTTTCGACTACAAAAATTCCATAACGACGAGGATTTCTCCCAGACCAAAGCTGCCCCCTCCTCCAAACCTGGCTGCCATCGGAGGCCCAAACGCGCCCCACAAAATGACATCTGCATTGAGGGTTCTTGAGTTTGGCTTCTTGGGGAAAAGTGCCTCCTTTCGGAGCCAACTTGCCTAACTAGGCTGCAGCCCATTCTGGGCTTTTGCCTACAAAAATTCCATAAGGACGAGGATTTCTCCCAGACCAAAGCTGCCCCCTCCTCCAAACCTAGCTGACATCGGTGGCCCAAACGCGCCCTACAAAATGACATCTGCCAAGTGGACTCCTGAGTTTGGCTTCTTGGGGGAAAGTGCCTCCTTTCGGAGCCAACTTGCCTGCGGCCCGTGCTGGGCTTTTGCCTACAAAAATTCCATAAGGACGAGGATTTCTCCCAGACCAAAGCTGCCCCCTCCTCCAAACCTGGCTGCCATCGGAGGCCCAAACGCGCCCTACAAAATGACATCTGCCAAGTGGGCTCTTGAGTTTGGCTTCTTGGGGAAAAGTGCCTCCTTTCGGAGCCAACTTGCCTAACTAGGCTGCGGCCCGTCCTGGGCTTTTGCCTCCAAAAATTCCATAAGGACGAGGATTTCTCCCAGACCAAAGCTGCCCCCTCCTCCAAACCTGGCTGCCATCGGAGGCCCAAACGCGCCCTACAAAATGACACCTGCCAAGTGGGCTCTTGAGTTTGGTTTCTTGGGGAAAAGTGACTCCTTTCAAAACCAACTTGCCTGCGTCCCGTCCCGGGCTTTAGACTACAAAAATTCCATAAGGACGAGGATTCCTCCCAGACCAAAGCTGCCCCCTCCTCCAAACCTGGCTGCCATCGGAGGCCCAAACGCGCCCTACAAAATGACACCTGCCAAGTGGGCTCTTGAGTTTGGCTTCTTGGGGGAAAGTGCCTCCTTTCAAAGCCAACTTGCCTGCGGCCCGTCCTGGGCTTTTGCCTACAAAAATTCCATAAGGACGAGGATTTCTCCCAGAACAAAGCTGCCCCCTCCTCCAAACCTGGCTGCCATCGGAGGCCCAAACGCGCCCTACAAAATGACATCTGCCAAGTGGGCTCTTGAGTTTGGGTTCTTGGGGAAAAGTGCTTCCTTTCGGAGCCAAAATGCCTAACTTGCCTACGGCCCGTCCTGGGCTTTTGAGTACAAAAATTCCAGAAGGATGAGGATTTCTCCCAGACCAAAGCTGCCCCCTCCTCCAAACCTGGCTGCCATCGGAGGCCCAAACGCGCCCTACAAAATGACATCTGCCAAGTGGGCTCTTGAGTTTGGCTTCTTGGGGAAAAGTGCTTCCTTTCGGAGCCAAAATGCCTAACTTGCCTGCGGCCCGTCCTGGGCTTTTGCCTCCAAAAATTCCATAAGGACGAGGATTTCTCCCAGACCAAAGCTGCCCCCTCCTCCAAACCTGGCTGCCATCAGAGGCCCAAACGCGCCCTACAAAATGACATCTGCCAAGTGGGCTCTTGAGTTTGGCTTCTTGGGGAAAAGTGCCTCCTTTCGGAGTCAACTTGCCGGCGGCCCATGCAGGGCTTTTGCCTACAAAAATTCCATAAGGACGAGGATTTCTCCCAGACCAAAGCTGCCCCCTCCTCCAAACCTGGCTGCCATCGGAGGCCCAAACGTGCCCTACAAAATGACATCTGCCAAGTGGGCTCTTGAGTTTCGCTTCTTGGGTGGAAGTGCCTCCTTTCGGAGCCAACTTGCCTGCGGCCCGTCCTGGGCTTTTGCCTCCAAAAATTCCATAAGGACGAGGATTTCTCCCAGACCAAAGCTGCCCCCTCCTCCAAACCTGGCTGCCATCGGAGGCCCAAACGCGCCCTACAAAATGACATCTGCCAAGTGGGCTCTTGAGTTTGGCTTCTTGGGTGGAAGTACCTCCTTTCAAAGCCAACTTGCCTGCGGCCCGTGCTGGGCTTTTGCCTACAAAAATTCCATAAGGACGAGGATTTCTCCCAGACCAAAGCTGCCCCCTCCTCCAAACCTAGCTGACATCGGTGGCCCAAACGCGCCCTACAAAATGACATCTGCCAAGTGGACTCCTGAGTTTGGCTTCTTGGGGGAAAGTGCCTCCTTTCGGAGCCAACTTGCCTGCAGCCCGTGCTGGGCTTTTGCCTACAAAAATTCCAGAAGGACGAGGATTTCTCCCAGACCAAAGCTGCCCCCTCCTCCAAACCTGGCTGCCATCGGAGGCCCAAACGCGCCCCACAAAATGACACCTGCATTGAGGGTTCTTGAGTTTGGCTTCCTGGAGTAAAGTGCCTCCTTTCGGAGTCAACTTGCCTGCGGCCCATGCAGGGCTTTTGCCTACAAAAATTCCAGAAGGACGAGGATTTCTCCCAGACCAAAGCTGCCCCCTCCTCCAAACCTGGCTGCCATCGGAGGCCCAAACGTGCCCTACAAAATGACATCTGCCAAGTGGGCTCTTGAGTTTGGTTTCTTGGGGAAAAGTGACTCCTTTCAAAGCCAACTTGCCTGCGGCCCGTCCTGGGCTTTTGCCTACAAAAATTCCATAAGGACGAGGATTTCTCCCAGACCAAAGCTGCCCCCTCCTCCAAACCTGGCTGCCATCGGAGGCCCAAACGCGCCCTACAAAATGACATCTGCCAAGTGGGCTCTTGAGTTTGGCTTCTTGCGGAAAAGTGCCTCCTTTCAAAGCCAACTTGCCTAACTAGCCTGCGGCCAGTGCTGGGCATTAGACTACAAAAATTTCATAACGACGAGGATTTCTCCCAGACCAAAGCTGCCCCCTCCTCCAAACCTGGCTGCCATCAGAGGCCCAAACGCGCCCCACAAAATGACATCTGCCAAGTGGGCTCTTGAGTTTGGCTTCTTGGGGAAAAGTGCCTCCTTTCGGAGCCAACTTGCCTAACTAGGCTGTGGCCCGTCCTGGGCTTTTGCCTCCAAAAATTCCATAAGGACGAGGATTTCTCCCAGGCCAAAGCTGCCCCCTCCTCCAAACCTGGCTGCCATCGGAGGCCCAAACGTGCCCTACAAAATGACACCTGCCAAGTGGGCTCTTGAGTTCGGTTTCTTGGGGAAAAGTGACTCCTTTCAAAACCAACTTGCCTGCGTCCCGTCCCGGGCTTTTGCTACAAAAATTCCATAAGGACGAGGATTCCTCCCAGACCAAAGCTGCCCCCTCCTCCAAACCTGGCTGCCATCGGAGGCCCAAACGCGCCCTACAAAATGACACCTGCCAAGTGGGCTCTTGAGTTTCGCTTCTTGGGGGAAAGTGCCTCCTTTCGGAGCCAACTTGCCTGCGGCCCGTCCTGGGCTTGTGCCTACAAAAATTCCATATGGACGAGGATTTCTCCCAGAACAAAGCTGCCCCCTCCTCCAAACCTGGCTGCCATCGGTGGCCCAAACGCGCCCTACAAAATGACATCTGCCAAGTGGGCTCTTGAGTTTGGGTTCTTGGGGAAAAGTGCTTCCTTTCGGAGCCAAAATGCCTAACTTGCCTGTGGCCTGTCCTGGGCTTTTGAGTACAAAAATTCCAGAAGGATGAGGATTTCTCCCAGACCAAAGCTGCCCCCTCCTCCAAACCTGGCTGCCATCGGAGGCCCAAACGCGCCCTACAAAATGACATCTGCAAGTGGGCTCTTGAGTTTGGGTTCTTGGGGAAAAGTGCTTCCTTTCGGAGCCAAAATGCCTAACTTGCCTGCGGCCCGTCCTGGGCTTTTGAGTACAAAAATTCCAGAAGGATGAGGATTTCTCCCAGACCAAAGCTGCCCCCTCCTCCAAACCTGGCTGCCATCAGAGGCCCAAACGCGCCCTACAAAATGACATCTGCCAAGTGGGCTCTTGAGTTTGGCTTCTTGGGGAAAAGTGCCTCCTTTCGGAGTCAACTTGCCGGCGGCCCATGCAGGGCTTTTGCCTACAAAAATTCCATAAGGACGAGGATTTCTCCCAGACCAAAGCTGCCCCCTCCTCCAAACCTGGCTGCCATCGGAGGCCCAAACGTGCCCTACAAAATGACATCTGCCAAGTGGGCTCTTGAGTTTCGCTTCTTGGGTGGAAGTGCCTCCTTTCGGAGCCAACTTGCCTGCGGCCCGTCCTGGGCTTTTGCTTCCAAAAATTCCATAAGGACGAGGATTTCTCCCAGACCAAAGCTGCCCCCTCCTCCAAACCTGGCTGCCATCGGAGGCCCAAACGCGCCCTACAAAATGACATCTGCCAAGTGGGCTCTTGAGTTTGGCTTCTTGGGTGGAAGTACCTCCTTTCAAAGCCAACTTGCCTGCGGCCCGTGCTGGGCTTTTGCCTACAAAAATTCCAGAAGGACGAGGATTTCTCCCAGACCAAAGCTGCCCCCTCCTCCAAACCTGGCTGCCATCGGTGGCCCAAACGCACCCTACAAAATGACATCTGCCAAGTGGGCTCCTGAGTTTGGCTTCTTGGGGGAAAGTGCCTCCTTTCAAAGCCAACTTGCCTGCAGCCCGTGCTGGGCTTTCGACTACAAAAATTCCATAACGACGAGGATTTCTCCCAGACCAAAGCTGCCCCCTCCTCCAAACCTGGCTGCCATCGGAGGCCCAAACGCGCCCCACAAAATGACATCTGCATTGAGGGTTCTTGAGTTTGGCTTCTTGGGGAAAAGTGCCTCCTTTCGGAGCCAACTTGCCTAACTAGGCTGCAGCCCATTCTGGGCTTTTGCCTACAAAAATTCCATAAGGACGAGGATTTCTCCCAGACCAAAGCTGCCCCCTCCTCCAAACCTAGCTGACATCGGTGGCCCAAACGCGCCCTACAAAATGACATCTGCCAAGTGGACTCCTGAGTTTGGCTTCTTGGGGGAAAGTGCCTCCTTTCGGAGCCAACTTGCCTGCGGCCCGTGCTGGGCTTTTGCCTACAAAAATTCCAGAAGGACGAGGATTTCTCCCAGACCAAAGCTGCCCCCTCCTCCAAACCTGGCTGCCATCGGAGGCCCAAACGCGCCCTACAAAATGACATCTGCCAAGTGGGCTCTTGAGTTTGGCTTCTTGCGGAAAAGTGCCTCCTTTCAAAGCCAACTTGCCTAACTAGCCTGCAGCCCATTCTGGGCTTTTGCCTACAAAAATTCCATAAGGACGAGGATTTCTCCCAGACCAAAGCTGCCCCCTCCTCCAAACCTGGCTGCCATCGGAGGCCCAAACGCGCCCCACAAAATGACACCTGCATTGAGGGTTCTTGAGTTTGGCTTCCTGGAGAAAAGTGCCTCCTTTCGGAGTCAACTTGCCTGCGGCCCATGCAGGGCTTTTGCCTACAAAAATTCCAGAAGGACGAGGATTTCTCCCAGACCAAAGCTGCCCCCTCCTCCAAACCTGGCTGCCATCGGAGGCCCAAACGTGCCCTACAAAATGACACCTGCCAAGTGGGCTCTTGAGTTTGGCTTCTTGGGTGGAAGTGCCTCCTTTCAAAGCCAACTTGCCTGCGGCCCGTCCTGGGCTTTTGCCTACAAAAATTCCATAAGGACGAGGATTTCTCCCAGACCAAAGCTGCCCCCTCCTCCAAACCTGGCTGCCATCGGAGGCCCAAACGCGCCCTACAAAATGACATCTGCCAAGTGGGCTCTTGAGTTTGGCTTCTTGCGGAAAAGTGCCTCCTTTCAAAGCCAACTTGCCTAACTAGCCTGCGGCCCGTGCTGGGCATTAGACTACAAAAATTTCATAACGACGAGGATTTCTCCCAGACCAAAGCTGCCCCCTCCTCCAAACCTGGCTGCCATCAGAGGCCCAAACGCGCCCCACAAAATGACATCTGCCAAGTGGGCTCTTGAGTTTGGCTTCTTGGGGAAAAGTGCTTCCTTTCGGAGCCAAAATGCCTAACTTGCCTGCGGCCCGTCCTGGGCTTTTGAGTACAAAAATTCCAGAAGGATGAGGATTTCTCCCAGACCAAAGCTGCCCCCTCCTCCAAACCTGGCTGCCATCGGAGGCCCAAACGCGCCCTACAAAATGACATCTGCAAGTGGGCTCTTGAGTTTGGGTTCTTGGGGAAAAGTGCTTCCTTTCGGAGCCAACTTGCCTAACTAGCCTGCGGCCCGTGCTGGGCTTTAGACTACAAAAATTCCAGAAGGACGAGGATTTCTCCCAGACCAAAGCTGCCCCCTCCTCCAAACCTGGCTGCCATCGGAGGCCCAAACGCGCCCTACAAAATGACACCTGCCAAGTGGGCTCTTGAGTTTGGCTTCTTGGGTGGAAGTACCTCCTTTCAAAGCCAACTTGCCTGCGGCCCGTGCTGGGCTTTTGCCTACAAAAATTCCATAAGGACGAGGATTTCTCCCAGACCAAAGCTGCCCCCTCCTCCAAACCTGGCTGCCATCGGTGGCCCAAACGCGCCCTACAAAATGACATCTGCCAAGTGGGCTCCTGAGTTTGGCTTCTTGGGGGAAAGTGCCTCCTTTCAAAGCCAACTTGCCTGCAGCCCGTGCTGGGCTTTCGACTACAAAAATTCCATAAGGACGAGGATTTCTCCCAGACCAAAGCTGCCCCCTCCTCCAAACCTGGCTGCCATCGGAGGCCCAAACGTGCCCTACAAAATGACATCTGCATTGTGGGTTCTTGAGTTTGGCTTCTTGGGGAAAAGTGCCTCCTTTCGGAGCCAACTTGCCTAACTAGGCTGCAGCCCATTCTGGGCTTTTGCCTACAAAAATTCCATAAGGACGAGGATTTCTCCCAGACCAAAGCTGCCCCCTCCTCCAAACCTGGCTGCCATCGGAGGCCCAAACGTGCCCTACAAAATGACACCTGCCAAGTGGGCTCTTGAGTTTGGCTTCTTGGGTGGAAGTGCCTCCTTTCAAAGCCAACTTGCCTGCGGCCCGTCCTGGGCTTTTGCCTACAAAAATTCCATAAGGACGAGGATTTCTCCCAGACCAAAGCTGCCCCCTCCTCCAAACCTGGCTGCCATCGGAGGCCCAAACGCGCCCTACAAAATGACATCTGCCAAGTGGGCTCTTGAGTTTGGCTTCTTGCGGAAATGTGCCTCCTTTCAAAGCCAACTTGCCTAACTAGCCTGCAGCCCATTCTGGGCTTTTGCCTACAAAAATTCCATAAGGACGAGGATTTCTCCCAGACCAAAGCTGCCCCCTCCTCCAAACCTGGCTGCCATCGGAGGCCCAAACGTGCCCTACAAAATGACATCTGCCAAGTGGGCTCTTGAGTTTCGCTTCTTGGGTGGAAGTGCCTCCTTTCGGAGCCAACTTGCCTGCGGCCCGTCCTGGGCTTTTGCTTCCAAAAATTCCATAAGGACGAGGATTTCTCCCAGACCAAAGCTGCCCCCTCCTCCAAACCTGGCTGCCATCGGAGGCCCAAACGCGCCCTACAAAATGACATCTGCCAAGTGGGCTCTTGAGTTTGGCTTCTTGGGTGGAAGTACCTCCTTTCAAAGCCAACTTGCCTGCGGCCCGTGCTGGGCTTTTGCCTACAAAAATTCCATAAGGACGAGGATTTCTCCCAGACCAAAGCTGCCCCCTCCTCCAAACCTGGCTGCCATCGGAGGCCCAAACGCGCCCCACAAAATGACATCTGCATTGAGGGTTCTTGAGTTTGGCTTCTTGGGGAAAAGTGCCTCCTTTCGGAGCCAACTTGCCTAACTAGGCTGCAGCCCATTCTGGGCTTTTGCCTACAAAAATTCCATAAGGACGAGGATTTCTCCCAGACCAAAGCTGCCCCCTCCTCCAAACCTAGCTGACATCGGTGCCCCAAACGTGCCCTACAAAATGACATCTGCCAAGTGGACTCCTGAGTTTGGCTTCTTGGGGGAAAGTGCCTCCTTTCGGAGCCAACTTGCCTGCGGCCCGTGCTGGGCTTTTGCCTACAAAAATTCCAGAAGGACGAGGATTTCTCCCAGACCAAAGCTGCCCCCTCCTCCAAACCTGGCTGCCATCGGAGGCCCAAACGCGCCCCACAAAATGACACCTGCATTGAGGGTTCTTGAGTTTGGCTTCCTGGAGAAAAGTGCCTCCTTTCGGAGTCAACTTGCCTGCGGCCCATGCAGGGCTTTTGCCTACAAAAATTCCAGAAGGACGAGGATTTCTCCCAGACCAAAGCTGCCCCCTCCTCCAAACCTGGCTGCCATCGGAGGCCCAAACGTGCCCTACAAAATGACACCTGCCAAGTGGGCTCTTGAGTTTGGCTTCTTGGGTGGAAGTGCCTCCTTTCAAAGCCAACTTGCCTGCGGCCCGTCCTGGGCTTTTGCCTACAAAAATTCCATAAGGACGAGGATTTCTCCCAGACCAAAGCTGCCCCCTCCTCCAAACCTGGCTGCCATCGGAGGCCCAAACGCGCCCTACAAAATGACATCTGCCAAGTGGGCTCTTGAGTTTGGCTTCTTGCGGAAAAGTGCCTCCTTTCAAAGCCAACTTGCCTAACTAGCCTGCGGCCCGTGCTGGGCATTAGACTACAAAAATTTCATAACGACGAGGATTTCTCCCAGACCAAAGCTGCCCCCTCCTCCAAACCTGGCTGCCATCAGAGGCCCAAACGCGCCCCACAAAATGACATCTGCCAAGTGGGCTCTTGAGTTTGGCTTCTTGGGGAAAAGTGCCTCCTTTCGGAGCCAACTTGCCTAACTAGGCTGTGGCCCGTCCTGGGCTTTTGCCTCCAAAAATTCCATAAGGACGAGGATTTCTCCCAGGCCAAAGCTGCCCCCTCCTCCAAACCTGGCTGCCATCGGAGGCCCAAACGCGCCCTACAAAATGACATCTGCCAAGTGGGCTCTTGAGTTTGGTTTCTTGGGGAAAAGTGACTCCTTTCAAAACCAACTTGCCTGCGTCCCGTCCCGCGCTTTTGCTACAAAAATTCCATAAGGACGAGGATTCCTCCCAGACCAAAGCTGCCCCCTCCTCCAAACCTGGCTGCCATCGGAGGCCCAAACGCGCCCTACAAAATGACACCTGCCAAGTGGGCTCTTGAGTTTCGCTTCTTGGGGGAAAGTGCCTCCTTTCAAAGCCAACTTGCCTGCGGCCCGTCCTGGGCTTGTGCCTACAAAAATTCCATAAGGACGAGGATTTCTCCCAGACCAAAGCTGCCCCCTCCTCCAAACCTGGCTGCCATCGGAGGCCCAAACGCGCCCTACAAAATGACATCTGCCAAGTGGGCTCTTGAGTTTGGGTTCTTGGGGAAAAGTTCTTCCTTTCGGAGCCAAAATGCCTAACTTGCCTGCGGCCCGTCCTGGGCTTTTGAGTACAAAAATTCCAGAAGGATGAGGATTTCTCCCAGACCAAAGCTGCCCCCTCCTCCAAACCTGGCTGCCATCGGAGGCCCAAACGCGCCCTACAAAATGACATCTGCAAGTGGGCTCTTGAGTTTGGGTTCTTGGGGAAAAGTGCTTCCTTTCGGAGCCAAAATGCCTAACTTGCCTGCGGCCCGTCCTGGGCTTTTGAGTACAAAAATTCCAGAAGGATGAGGATTTCTCCCAGACCAAAGCTGCCCCCTCCTCCAAACCTGGCTGCCATCGGAGGCCCAAACGCGCCCTACAAAATGACATCTGCCAAGTGGGCTCTTGAGTTTGGCTTCTTGGGGAAAAGTGACTCCTTTCGGAGTCAACTTGCCGGCGGCCCATGCAGGGCTTTTGCCTACAAAAATTCCATAAGGACGAGGATTTCTCCCAGACCAAAGCTGCCCCCTCCTCCAAACCTGGCTGCCATCGGAGGCCCAAACGTGCCCTACAAAATGACATCTGCCAAGTGGGCTCTTGAGTTTCGCTTCTTGGGTGGAAGTGCCTCCTTTCGGAGCCAACTTGCCTGCGGCCCGTCCTGGGCTTTTGCCTCCAAAAATTCCATAAGGACGAGGATTTCTCCCAGACCAAAGCTGCCCCCTCCTCCAAACCTGGCTGCCATCGGAGGCCCAAACGCGCCCTACAAAATGACACCTGCCAAGTGGGCTCTTGAGTTTGGCTTCTTGGGTGGAAGTACCTCCTTTCAAAGCCAACTTGCCTGCGGCCCGTGCTGGGCTTTTGCCTACAAAAATTCCATAAGGACGAGGATTTCTCCCAGACCAAAGCTGCCCCCTCCTCCAAACCTGGCTGCCATCGGTGGCCCAAACGTGCCCTACAAAATGACATCTGCCAAGTGGGCTCCTGAGTTTGGCTTCTTGGGGGAAAGTGCCTCCTTTCAAAGCCAACTTGCCTGCAGCCCGTGCTGGGCTTTAGACTACAAAAATTCCATAAGGACGAGGATTTCTCCCAGACCAAAGCTGCCCCCTCCTCCAAACCTGGCTGCCATCGGAGGCCCAAACGCGCCCCACAAAATGACATCTGCATTGAGGGTTCTTGAGTTTGGCTTCTTGGGGAAAAGTGCCTCCTTTCGGAGCCAACTTGCCTAACTAGGCTGCAGCCCATTCTGGGCTTTTGCCTACAAAAATTCCATAAGGACGAGGATTTCTCCCAGACCAAAGCTGCCCCCTCCTCCAAACCTAGCTGACATCGGTGGCCCAAACGCGCCCTACAAAATGACATCTGCCAAGTGGACTCCTGAGTTTGGCTTCTTGGGGGAAAGTGCCTCCTTTCGGAGCCAACTTGCCTGCGGCCCGTGCTGGGCTTTTGCCTACAAAAATTCCAGAAGGACGAGGATTTCTCCCAGACCAAAGCTGCCCCCTCCTCCAAACCTGGCTGCCATCGGAGGCCCAAACGTGCCCTACAAAATGACACCTGCCAAGTGGGCTCTTGAGTTTGGCTTCTTGGGTGGAAGTGCCTCCTTTCAAAGCCAACTTGCCTGCGGCCCGTCCTGGGCTTTTGCCTACAAAAATTCCATAAGGACGAGGATTTCTCCCAGACCAAAGCTGCCCCCTCCTCCAAACCTGGCTGCCATCGGAGGCCCAAACGCGCCCTACAAAATGACATCTGCCAAGTGGGCTCTTGAGTTTGGCTTCTTGCTTAAAAGTGCCACCTTTCAAAGCCAACTTGCCTAACTAGCCTGCAGCCCATTCTGGGCTTTTGCCTACAAAAATTCCATAAGGACGAGGATTTCTCCCAGACCAAAGCTGCCCCCTCCTCCAAACCTGGCTGCCATCGGAGGCCCAAACGCGCCCCACAAAATGACACCTGCATTGAGGGTTCTTGAGTTTGGCTTCCTGGAGAAAAGTGCCTCCTTTCGGAGTCAACTTGCCTGCGGCCCATGCAGGGCTTTTGCCTACAAAAATTCCAGAAGGACGAGGATTTCTCCCAGACCAAAGCTGCCCCCTCCTCCAAACCTGGCTGCCATCGGAGGCCCAAACGTGCCCTACAAAATGACACCTGCCAAGTGGGCTCTTGAGTTTGGCTTCTTGGGGAAAAGTGCCTCCTTTCAAAGCCAACTTGCCTAACTAGCCTGCAGCCCATTCTGGGCTTTTGCCTACAAAAATTCCATAAGGACGAGGATTTCTCCCAGACCAAAGCTGCCCCCTCCTCCAAACCTAGCTGCCATCGGTAGCCCAAACGCGCCCTACAAAATGACATCTGCCAAGTGGGCTCCTGAGTTTGGCTTCTTGGGGGAAAGTGCCTCCTTTCGGAGCCAAATTGCCTGCAGCCCGTGCTGGGCTTTAGACTACAAAAATTCCATAAGGACGAGGATTTCTCCCAGACCAAAGCTGCCCCCTCCTCCAAACCTGGCTGCCATCGGAGGCCCAAACGCGCCCCACAAAATGACATCTGCATTGAGGGTTCTTGAGTTTGGCTTCTTGGGGAAAAGTGCCTCCTTTCGGAGCCAACTTGCCTAACTTGCCTGCGGCCCGTCCTGGGCTTTTGCTACAAAAATTCCATAAGGACGAGGATTCCTCCCAGACCAAAGCTGCCCCCTCCTCCAAACCTGGCTGCCATCGGAGGTCCAAACGCGCCCTACAAAATGACATCTGCATTGTGGCTTCTTGAGTTTGGCTTCTTGGGGAAAAGTGCCTCTTTTCAAAGCAACTTGCCTAACTTGCCTGCGGCCCATGCGGGGTTTTTGCCTACAAAAATTCCATAAGGACGAGGATTTCTCCCAGACCAAAGCTGCCCCCTCCTCCAAACCTGGCTGCCATCGGAGGCCCAAACGCGCCCTACAAAATGACACCTGCCAAGTGGGCCCTTGAGTTTGGCTTCTTGGGGAAAAGTGACTCCTTTCAAAACCAACTTGCCTGCGTCCCGTCCCGGGCTTTTGCTACAAAAATTCCATAAGGACGAGGATTCCTCCCAGACCAAAGCTGCCCCCTCCTCCAAACCTGGCTGCCATCGGAGGCCCAAATGCGCCCTACAAAATGACACCTGCCAAGTGGCCTCTTGAGTTTGGCTTCTTGGGGGAAAGTGCCTCCTTTCAAAGCCAACTTGCCTGCGGCCCGTCCTGGGCTTGTGCCTACAAAAATTCCATAAGGACGAGGATTTCTCCCAGAACAAAGCTGCCCCCTCCTCCAAACCTGGCTGCCATCGGAGGCCCAAACGCGCCCTACAAAATGACATCTGCCAAGTGGGCTCTTGAGTTTGGGTTCTTGGGGAAAAGTGCTTCCTTTCGGAGCCAAAATGCCTAACTTGCCTGCGGCCCGTCCTGGGCTTTTGAGTACAAAAATTCCAGAAGGATGAGGATTTCTCCCAGACCAAAGCTGCCCCCTCCTCCAAACCTGGCTGCCATCGGAGGCCCAAACGCGCCCTACAAAATGACATCTGCCAAGTGGGCTCTTGAGTTTGGGTTCTTGGGGAAAAGTGCTTCCTTTCGGAGCCAAAATGCCTAACTTGCCTGCGGCCCGTCCTGGGCTTTTGAGTACAAAAATTCCAGAAGGATGAGGATTTCTCCCAGACCAAAGCTGCCCCCTCCTCCAAACCTGGCTGCCATCAGAGGCCCAAACGCGCCCTACAAAATTACATCTGCCAAGTGGGCTCTAGAGTTTGGCTTCTTGGGGAAAAGTGCCTCCTTTCGGAGTCAACTTGCCGGCGGCCCATGCAGGGCTTTTGCCTACAAAAATTCCATAAGGACGAGGATTTCTCCCAGACCAAAGCTGCCCCCTCCTCCAAACCTGGCTGCCATCGGAGGCCCAAACGTGCCCTACAAAATGACATCTGCCAAGTGGGCTCTTGAGTTTCGTTTCTTGGGTGGAAGTGCCTCCTTTCGGAGCCAACTTGCCTGCGGCCCGTCCTGGGCTTTTGCCTCCAAAAATTGCATAAGGACGAGGATTTCTCCCAGACCAAAGCTGCCCCCTCCTCCAAACCTGGCTGCCATCGGAGGCCCAAACGCGCCCTACAAAATGACATCTGCCAAGTGGGCTCTTGAGTTTGGCTTCTTGCGGAAAAGTGCCTCCTTTCAAAGCCAACTTGCCTAACTAGCCTGCAGCCCATTCTGGGCTTTTGCCTACAAAAATTCCATAAGGACGAGGATTTCTCCCAGACCAAAGCTGCCCCCTCCTCCAAACCTGGCTGCCATCGGAGGCCCAAACGCGCCCCACAAAATGACACCTGCATTGAGGGTTGTTGAGTTTGGCTTCCTGGAGAAAAGTGCCTCCTTTCGGAGTCAACTTGCCTGCGGCCCATGCAGGGCTTTTGCCTACAAAAATTCCAGAAGGACGAGGATTTCTCCCAGACCAAAGCTGCCCCCTCCTCCAAACCTGGCTGCCATCGGAGGCCCAAACGTGCCCTACAAAATGACACCTGCCAAGTGGGCTCTTGAGTTTGGCTTCTTGCGGAAAAGTGCCTCCTTTCAAAGCCAACTTGCCTAACTAGCCTGCAGCCCATTCTTGGCTTTTGCCTACAAAAATTCCATAAGGACGAGGATTTCTCCCAGACCAAAGCTGCCCCCTCCTCCAAACCTAGCTGCCATCGGTAGCCCAAACGCGCCCTACAAAATGACATCTGCCAAGTGGGCTCCTGAGTTTGGCTTCTTGGGGGAAAGTGCCTCCTTTCGGAGCCAAATTGCCTGCAGCCCGTGCTGGGCTTTAGACTACAAAAATTCCATAAGGACGAGGATTTCTCCCAGACCAAAGCTGCCCCCTCCTCCAAACCTGGCTGCCATCGGAGGCCCAAACGCGCCCCACAAAATGACATCTGCATTGAGGGTTCTTGAGTTTGGCTTCTTGGGGAAAAGTGCCTCCTTTCGGAGCCAACTTGCCTAACTTGCCTGCGGCCCGTCCTGGGCTTTTGCTACAAAAATTCCATAAGGACGAGGATTCCTCCCAGACCAAAGCTGCCCCCTCCTCCAAACCTGGCTGCCATCGGAGGTCCAAACGCGCCCTACAAAATGACATCTGCATTGTGGCTTCTTGAGTTTGGCTTCTTGGGGAAAAGTGCCTCTTTTCAAAGCAACTTGCCTAACTTGCCTGCGGCCCATGCGGGGTTTTTGCCTACAAAAATTCCATAAGGACGAGGATTTCTCCCAGACCAAAGCTGCCCCCTCCTCCAAACCTGGCTGCCATCGGAGGCCCAAACGCGCCCTACAAAATGACACCTGCCAAGTGGGCCCTTGAGTTTGGCTTCTTGGGGAAAAGTGACTCCTTTCAAAACCAACTTGCCTGCGTCCCGTCCCGGGCTTTTGCTACAAAAATTCCATAAGGACGAGGATTCCTCCCAGACCAAAGCTGCCCCCTCCTCCAAACCTGGCTGCCATCGGAGGCCCAAATGCGCCCTACAAAATGACACCTGCCAAGTGGCCTCTTGAGTTTGGCTTCTTGGGGGAAAGTGCCTCCTTTCAAAGCCAACTTGCCTGCGGCCCGTCCTGGGCTTGTGCCTACAAAAATTCCATAAGGACGAGGATTTCTCCCAGAACAAAGCTGCCCCCTCCTCCAAACCTGGCTGCCATCGGAGGCCCAAACGCGCCCTACAAAATGACATCTGCCAAGTGGGCTCTTGAGTTTGGGTTCTTGGGGAAAAGTGCTTCCTTTCGGAGCCAAAATGCCTAACTTGCCTGCGGCCCGTCCTGGGCTTTTGAGTACAAAAATTCCAGAAGGATGAGGATTTCTCCCAGACCAAAGCTGCCCCCTCCTCCAAACCTGGCTGCCATCGGAGGCCCAAACGCGCCCTACAAAATGACATCTGCCAAGTGGGCTCTTGAGTTTGGGTTCTTGGGGAAAAGTGCTTCCTTTCGGAGCCAAAATGCCTAACTTGCCTGCGGCCCGTCCTGGGCTTTTGAGTACAAAAATTCCAGAAGGATGAGGATTTCTCCCAGACCAAAGCTGCCCCCTCCTCCAAACCTGGCTGCCATCAGAGGCCCAAACGCGCCCTACAAAATGACATCTGCCAAGTGGGCTCTAGAGTTTGGCTTCTTGGGGAAAAGTGCCTCCTTTCGGAGTCAACTTGCCGGCGGCCCATGCAGGGCTTTTGCCTACAAAAATTCCATAAGGACGAGGATTTCTCCCAGACCAAAGCTGCCCCCTCCTCCAAACCTGGCTGCCATCGGAGGCCCAAACGTGCCCTACAAAATGACATCTGCCAAGTGGGCTCTTGAGTTTCGTTTCTTGGGTGGAAGTGCCTCCTTTCGGAGCCAACTTGCCTGCGGCCCGTCCTGGGCTTTTGCCTCCAAAAATTGCATAAGGACGAGGATTTCTCCCAGACCAAAGCTGCCCCCTCCTCCAAACCTGGCTGCCATCGGAGGCCCAAACGCGCCCTACAAAATGACATCTGCCAAGTGGGCTCTTGAGTTTGGCTTCTTGGGTGGAAGTACCTCCTTTCAAAGCCAACTTGCCTGCGGCCCGTGCTGGGCTTTTGCCTACAAAAATTCCATAAGGACGAGGATTTCTCCCAGACCAAAGCTGCCCCCTCCTCCAAACCTGGCTGCCATCGGTGGCCCAAACGCGCCCTACAAAATGACATCTGCCAAGTGGGCTCTAGAGTTTGGCTTCTTGGGGAAAAGTGCCTCCTTTCGGAGTCAACTTGCCCGCGGCCCATGCAGGGCTTTTGCCTACAAAAATTCCATAAGGACGAGGATTTCTCCCAGACCAAAGCTGCCCCCTCCTCCAAACCTGGCTGCCATCGGAGGCCCAAACGTGCCCTACAAAATGACACCTGCCAAGTGGGCTCTTGAGTTTGGCTTCTTGGGTGGAAGTGCCTCCTTTCAAAGCCAACTTGCCTGCGGCCCGTCCTGGGCTTTTGCCTACAAAAATTCCATAAGGACGAGGATTTCTCCCAGACCAAAGCTGCCCCCTCCTCCAAACCTGGCTGCCATCGGAGGCCCAAACGCGCCCTACAAAATGACATCTGCCAAGTGGGCTCTTGAGTTTGGCTTCTTGCGGAAAAGTGCCTCCTTTCAAAGCCAACTTGCCTAACTAGCCTGCAGCCCATTCTGGGCTTTTGCCTACAAAAATTTCATAAGGACGAGGATTTCTCCCAGACCAAAGCTGCCCCCTCCTCCAAACCTGGCTGCCATCGGAGGCCCAAACGCGCCCCACAAAATGACACCTGCATTGAGGGTTGTTGAGTTTGGCTTCCTGGAGAAAAGTGCCTCCTTTCGGAGTCAACTTGCCTGCGGCCCATGCAGGGCTTTTGCCTACAAAAATTCCAGAAGGACGAGGATTTCTCCCAGACCAAAGCTGCCCCCTCCTCCAAACCTGGCTGCCATCGGAGGCCCAAACGTGCCCTACAAAATGACACCTGCCAAGTGGGCTCTTGAGTTTGGCTTCTTGCGGAAAAGTGCCTCCTTTCAAAGCCAACTTGCCTAACTAGCCTGCAGCCCATTCTGGGCTTTTGCCTACAAAAATTCCATAAGGACGAGGATTTCTCCCAGACCAAAGCTGCCCCCTCCTCCAAACCTAGCTGCCATCGGTAGCCCAAACGCGCCCTACAAAATGACATCTGCCAAGTGGGCTCCTGAGTTTGGCTTCTTGGGGGAAAGTGCCTCCTTTCGGAGCCAAATTGCCTGCAGCCCGTGCTGGGCTTTAGACTACAAAAATTCCATAAGGACGAGGATTTCTCCCAGACCAAAGCTGCCCCCTCCTCCAAACCTGGCTGCCATCGGAGGCCCAAACGCGCCCCACAAAATGACATCTGCATTGAGGGTTCTTGAGTTTGGCTTCTTGGGGAAAAGTGCCTCCTTTCGGAGCCAACTTGCCTAACTTGCCTGCGGCCCGTCCAGGGCTTTTGCTACAAAAATTCCATAAGGACGAGGATTCCTCCCAGACCAAAGCTGCCCCCTCCTCCAAACCTGGCTGCCATCGGAGGTCCAAACGCGCCCTACAAAATGACATCTGCATTGTGGCTTCTTGAGTTTGGCTTCTTGGGGAAAAGTGCCTCTTTTCAAAGCAACTTGCCTAACTTGCCTGCGGCCCATGCGGGGTTTTTGCCTACAAAAATTCCATAAGGACGAGGATTTCTCCCAGACCAAAGCTGCCCCCTCCTCCAAACCTGGCTGCCATCGGAGGCCCAAACGCGCCCTACAAAATGACACCTGCCAAGTGGGCCCTTGAGTTTGGCTTCTTGGGGAAAAGTGACTCCTTTCAAAACCAACTTGCCTGCGTCCCGTCCCGGGCTTTTGCTACAAAAATTCCATAAGGACGAGGATTCCTCCCAGACCAAAGCTGCCCCCTCCTCCAAACCTGGCTGCCATCGGAGGCCCAAATGCGCCCTACAAAATGACACCTGCCAAGTGGCCTCTTGAGTTTGGCTTCTTGGGGGAAAGTGCCTCCTTTCAAAGCCAACTTGCCTGCGGCCCGTCCTGGGCTTGTGCCTACAAAAATTCCATAAGGACGAGGATTTCTCCCAGAACAAAGCTGCCCCCTCCTCCAAACCTGGCTGCCATCGGAGGCCCAAACGCGCCCTACAAAATGACATCTGCCAAGTGGGCTCTTGAGTTTGGGTTCTTGGGGAAAAGTGCTTCCTTTCGGAGCCAAAATGCCTAACTTGCCTGCGGCCCGTCCTGGGCTTTTGAGTACAAAAATTCCAGAAGGATGAGGATTTCTCCCAGACCAAAGCTGCCCCCTCCTCCAAACCTGGCTGCCATCGGAGGCCCAAACGCGCCCTACAAAATGACATCTGCCAAGTGGGCTCTTGAGTTTGGGTTCTTGGGGAAAAGTGCTTCCTTTCGGAGCCAAAATGCCTAACTTGCCTGCGGCCCGTCCTGGGCTTTTGAGTACAAAAATTCCAGAAGGATGAGGATTTCTCCCAGACCAAAGCTGCCCCCTCCTCCAAACCTGGCTGCCATCAGAGGCCCAAACGCGCCCTACAAAATGACATCTCCCAAGTGGGCTCTAGAGTTTGGCTTCTTGGGGTAAAGTGCCTCCTTTCGGAGTCAACTTGCCGGCGGCCCATGCAGGGCTTTTGCCTACAAAAATTCCATAAGGACGAGGATTTCTCCCAGACCAAAGCTGCCCCCTCCTCCAAACCTGGCTGCCATCGGAGGCCCAAACGTGCCCTACAAAATGACATCTGCCAAGTGGGCTCTTGAGTTTCGTTTCTTGGGTGGAAGTGCCTCCTTTCGGAGCCAACTTGCCTGCGGCCCGTCCTGGGCTTTTGCCTCCAAAAATTCCATAAGGACGAGGATTTCTCCCAGACCAAAGCTGCCCCCTCCTCCAAACCTGGCTGCCATCGGAGGCCCAAACGCGCCCTACAAAATGACATCTGCCAAGTGGGCTCTTGAGTTTGGCTTCTTGGGTGGAAGTACCTCCTTTCAAAGCCAACTTGCCTGCGGCCCGTGCTGGGCTTTTGCCTACAAAAATTCCATAAGGACGAGGATTTCTCCCAGACCAAAGCTGCCCCCTCCTCCAAACCTGGCTGCCATCGGTGGCCCAAACGCGCCCTACAAAATGACATCTGCCAAGTGGGCTCCTGAGTTTGGCTTCTTGGGGGAAAGTGCCTCCTTTCAAAGCCAACTTGCCTGCAGCCCGTGCTGGGCTTTAGACTACAAAAATTCCATAAGGACGAGGATTTCTCCCAGACCAAAGCTGCCCCCTCCTCCAAACCTGGCTGCCATCGGAGGCCCAAACGCGCCCCACAAAATGACATCTGCCAAGTGGGCTCTTGAGTTTGGCTTCTTGGGGAAAAGTGCCTCCTTTCGGAGTCAACTTGCCGGCGGCCCATGCAGGGCTTTTGCCTACAAAAATTCCATAAGGACGAGGATTTCTCCCAGACCAAAGCTGCCCCCTCCTCCAAACCTGGCTGCCATCGGAGGCCCAAACGTGCCCTACAAAATGACATCTGCCAAGTGGGCTCTTGAGTTTCGTTTCTTGGGTGGAAGTGCCTCCTTTCGGAGCCAACTTGCCTGCGGCCCGTCCTGGGCTTTTGCCTCCAAAAATTGCATAAGGACGAGGATTTCTCCCAGACCAAAGCTGCCCCCTCCTCCAAACCTGGCTGCCATCGGAGGCCCAAACGCGCCCTACAAAATGACATCTGCCAAGTGGGCTCTTGAGTTTGCCTTCTTGGGTGGAAGTACCTCCTTTCAAAGCCAACTTGCCTGCGGCCCGTGCTGGGCTTTTGCCTACAAAAATTCCATAAGGACGAGGATTTCTCCCAGACCAAAGCTGCCCCCTCCTCCAAACCTGGCTGCCATCGGTGGCCCAAACGCGCCCTACAAAATGACATCTGCCAAGTGGGCTCTAGAGTTTGGCTTCTTGGGGAAAAGTGCCTCCTTTCGGAGTCAACTTGCCGGCGGCCCATGCAGGGCTTTTGCCTACAAAAATTCCATAAGGACGAGGATTTCTCCCAGACCAAAGCTGCCCCCTCCTCCAAACCTGGCTGCCATCGGAGGCCCAAACGTGCCCTACAAAATGACACCTGCCAAGTGGGCTCTTGAGTTTGGCTTCTTGGGTGGAAGTGCCTCCTTTCAAAGCCAACTTGCCTGCGGCCCGTCCTGGGCTTTTGCCTACAAAAATTCCATAAGGACGAGGATTTCTCCCAGACCAAAGCTGCCCCCTCCTCCAAACCTGGCTGCCATCGGAGGCCCAAACGCGCCCTACAAAATGACATCTGCCAAGTGGGCTCTTGAGTTTGGCTTCTTGCGGAAAAGTGCCTCCTTTCAAAGCCAACTTGCCTAACTAGCCTGCAGCCCATTCTGGGCTTTTGCCTACAAAAATTCCATAAGGACGAGGATTTCTCCCAGACCAAAGCTGCCCCCTCCTCCAAACCTGGCTGCCATCGGAGGCCCAAACGCGCCCCACAAAATGACACCTGCATTGAGGGTTGTTGAGTTTGGCTTCCTGGAGAAAAGTGCCTCCTTTCGGAGTCAACTTGCCTGCGGCCCATGCAGGGCTTTTGCCTACAAAAATTCCAGAAGGACGAGGATTTCTCCCAGACCAAAGCTGCCCCCTCCTCCAAACCTGGCTGCCATCGGAGGCCCAAACGTGCCCTACAAAATGACACCTGCCAAGTGGGCTCTTGAGTTTGGCTTCTTGCGGAAAAGTGCCTCCTTTCAAAGCCAACTTGCCTAACTAGCCTGCAGCCCATTCTGGGCTTTTGCCTACAAAAATTCCATAAGGACGAGGATTTCTCCCAGACCAAAGCTGCCCCCTCCTCCAAACCTAGCTGCCATCGGTAGCCCAAACGCGCCCTACAAAATGACATCTGCCAAGTGGGCTCCTGAGTTTGGCTTCTTGGGGGAAAGTGCCTCCTTTCGGAGCCAAATTGCCTGCAGCCCGTGCTGGGCTTTAGACTACAAAAATTCCATAAGGACGAGGATTTCTCCCAGACCAAAGCTGCCCCCTCCTCCAAACCTGGCTGCCATCGGAGGCCCAAACGCGCCCCACAAAATGACATCTGCATTGAGGGTTCTTGAGTTTGGCTTCTTGGGGAAAAGTGCCTCCTTTCGGAGCCAACTTGCCTAACTTGCCTGCGGCCCGTCCTGGGCTTTTGCTACAAAAATTCCATAAGGACGAGGATTCCTCCCAGACCAAAGCTGCCCCCTCCTCCAAACCTGGCTGCCATCGGAGGTCCAAACGCGCCCTACAAAATGACATCTGCATTGTGGCTTCTTGAGTTTGGCTTCTTGGGGAAAAGTGCCTCTTTTCAAAGCAACTTGCCTAACTTGCCTGCGGCCCATGCGGGGTTTTTGCCTACAAAAATTCCATAAGGACGAGGATTTCTCCCAGACCAAAGCTGCCCCCTCCTCCAAACCTGGCTGCCATCGGAGGCCCAAACGCGCCCTACAAAATGACACCTGCCAAGTGGGCCCTTGAGTTTGGCTTCTTGGGGAAAAGTGACTCCTTTCAAAACCAACTTGCCTGCGTCCCGTCCCGGGCTTTTGCTACAAAAATTCCATAAGGACGAGGATTCCTCCCAGACCAAAGCTGCCCCCTCCTCCAAACCTGGCTGCCATCGGAGGCCCAAATGCGCCCTACAAAATGACACCTGCCAAGTGGCCTCTTGAGTTTGGCTTCTTGGGGGAAAGTGCCTCCTTTCAAAGCCAACTTGCCTGCGGCCCGTCCTGGGCTTGTGCCTACAAAAATTCCATAAGGACGAGGATTTCTCCCAGAACAAAGCTGCCCCCTCCTCCAAACCTGGCTGCCATCGGAGGCCCAAACGCGCCCTACAAAATGACATCTGCCAAGTGGGCTCTTGAGTTTGGGTTCTTGGGGAAAAGTGCTTCCTTTCGGAGCCAAAATGCCTAACTTGCCTGCGGCCCGTCCTGGGCTTTTGAGTACAAAAATTCCAGAAGGATGAGGATTTCTCCCAGACCAAAGCTGCCCCCTCCTCCAAACCTGGCTGCCATCGGAGGCCCAAACGCGCCCTACAAAATGACATCTGCCAAGTGGGCTCTTGAGTTTGGGTTCTTGGGGAAAAGTGCTTCCTTTCGGAGCCAAAATGCCTAACTTGCCTGCGGCCCGTCCTGGGCTTTTGAGTACAAAAATTCCAGAAGGATGAGGATTTCTCCCAGACCAAAGCTGCCCCCTCCTCCAAACCTGGCTGCCATCAGAGGCCCAAACGCGCCCTACAAAATGACATCTCCCAAGTGGGCTCTAGAGTTTGGCTTCTTGGGGTAAAGTGCCTCCTTTCGGAGTCAACTTGCCGGCGGCCCATGCAGGGCTTTTGCCTACAAAAATTCCATAAGGACGAGGATTTCTCCCAGACCAAAGCTGCCCCCTCCTCCAAACCTGGCTGCCATCGGAGGCCCAAACGTGCCCTACAAAATGACATCTGCCAAGTGGGCTCTTGAGTTTCGTTTCTTGGGTGGAAGTGCCTCCTTTCGGAGCCAACTTGCCTGCGGCCCGTCCTGGGCTTTTGCCTCCAAAAATTCCATAAGGACGAGGATTTCTCCCAGACCAAAGCTGCCCCCTCCTCCAAACCTGGCTGCCATCGGAGGCCCAAACGCGCCCTACAAAATGACATCTGCCAAGTGGGCTCTTGAGTTTGGCTTCTTGGGTGGAAGTACCTCCTTTCAAAGCCAACTTGCCTGCGGCCCGTGCTGGGCTTTTGCCTACAAAAATTCCATAAGGACGAGGATTTCTCCCAGACCAAAGCTGCCCCCTCCTCCAAACCTGGCTGCCATCGGTGGCCCAAACGCGCCCTACAAAATGACATCTGCCAAGTGGGCTCCTGAGTTTGGCTTCTTGGGGGAAAGTGCCTCCTTTCAAAGCCAACTTGCCTGCAGCCCGTGCTGGGCTTTAGACTACAAAAATTCCATAAGGACGAGGATTTCTCCCAGACCAAAGCTGCCCCCTCCTCCAAACCTGGCTGCCATCGGAGGCCCAAACGCGCCCCACAAAATGACATCTGCCAAGTGGGCTCTTGAGTTTGGCTTCTTGGGGAAAAGTGCCTCCTTTCGGAGTCAACTTGCCGGCGGCCCATGCAGGGCTTTTGCCTACAAAAATTCCATAAGGACGAGGATTTCTCCCAGACCAAAGCTGCCCCCTCCTCCAAACCTGGCTGCCATCGGAGGCCCAAACGTGCCCTACAAAATGACATCTGCCAAGTGGGCTCTTGAGTTTCGTTTCTTGGGTGGAAGTGCCTCCTTTCGGAGCCAACTTGCCTGCGGCCCGTCCTGGGCTTTTGCCTCCAAAAATTGCATAAGGACGAGGATTTCTCCCAGACCAAAGCTGCCCCCTCCTCCAAACCTGGCTGCCATCGGAGGCCCAAACGCGCCCTACAAAATGACATCTGCCAAGTGGGCTCTTGAGTTTGCCTTCTTGGGTGGAAGTACCTCCTTTCAAAGCCAACTTGCCTGCGGCCCGTGCTGGGCTTTTGCCTACAAAAATTCCATAAGGACGAGGATTTCTCCCAGACCAAAGCTGCCCCCTCCTCCAAACCTGGCTGCCATCGGTGGCCCAAACGCGCCCTACAAAATGACATCTGCCAAGTGGGCTCTAGAGTTTGGCTTCTTGGGGAAAAGTGCCTCCTTTCGGAGTCAACTTGCCGGCGGCCCATGCAGGGCTTTTGCCTACAAAAATTCCATAAGGACGAGGATTTCTCCCAGACCAAAGCTGCCCCCTCCTCCAAACCTGGCTGCCATCGGAGGCCCAAACGTGCCCTACAAAATGACACCTGCCAAGTGGGCTCTTGAGTTTGGCTTCTTGGGTGGAAGTGCCTCCTTTCAAAGCCAACTTGCCTGCGGCCCGTCCTGGGCTTTTGCCTACAAAAATTCCATAAGGACGAGGATTTCTCCCAGACCAAAGCTGCCCCCTCCTCCAAACCTGGCTGCCATCGGAGGCCCAAACGCGCCCTACAAAATGACATCTGCCAAGTGGGCTCTTGAGTTTGGCTTCTTGCGGAAAAGTGCCTCCTTTCAAAGCCAACTTGCCTAACTAGCCTGCAGCCCATTCTGGGCTTTTGCCTACAAAAATTCCATAAGGACGAGGATTTCTCCCAGACCAAAGCTGCCCCCTCCTCCAAACCTGGCTGCCATCGGAGGCCCAAACGCGCCCCACAAAATGACACCTGCATTGAGGGTTGTTGAGTTTGGCTTCCTGGAGAAAAGTGCCTCCTTTCGGAGTCAACTTGCCTGCGGCCCATGCAGGGCTTTTGCCTACAAAAATTCCAGAAGGACGAGGATTTCTCCCAGACCAAAGCTGCCCCCTCCTCCAAACCTGGCTGCCATCGGAGGCCCAAACGTGCCCTACAAAATGACACCTGCCAAGTGGGCTCTTGAGTTTGGCTTCTTGCGGAAAAGTGCCTCCTTTCAAAGCCAACTTGCCTAACTAGCCTGCAGCCCATTCTGGGCTTTTGCCTACAAAAATTCCATAAGGACGAGGATTTCTCCCAGACCAAAGCTGCCCCCTCCTCCAAACCTAGCTGCCATCGGTAGCCCAAACGCGCCCTACAAAATGACATCTGCCAAGTGGGCTCCTGAGTTTGGCTTCTTGGGGGAAAGTGCCTCCTTTCGGAGCCAAATTGCCTGCAGCCCGTGCTGGGCTTTAGACTACAAAAATTCCATAAGGACGAGGATTTCTCCCAGACCAAAGCTGCCCCCTCCTCCAAACCTGGCTGCCATCGGAGGCCCAAACGCGCCCCACAAAATGACATCTGCATTGAGGGTTCTTGAGTTTGGCTTCTTGGGGAAAAGTGCCTCCTTTCGGAGCCAACTTGCCTAACTTGCCTGCGGCCCGTCCTGGGCTTTTGCTACAAAAATTCCATAAGGACGAGGATTCCTCCCAGACCAAAGCTGCCCCCTCCTCCAAACCTGGCTGCCATCGGAGGTCCAAACGCGCCCTACAAAATGACATCTGCATTGTGGCTTCTTGAGTTTGGCTTCTTGGGGAAAAGTGCCTCTTTTCAAAGCAACTTGCCTAACTTGCCTGCGGCCCATGCGGGGTTTTTGCCTACAAAAATTCCATAAGGACGAGGATTTCTCCCAGACCAAAGCTGCCCCCTCCTCCAAACCTGGCTGCCATCGGAGGCCCAAACGCGCCCTACAAAATGACACCTGCCAAGTGGGCCCTTGAGTTTGGCTTCTTGGGGAAAAGTGACTCCTTTCAAAACCAACTTGCCTGCGTCCCGTCCCGGGCTTTTGCTACAAAAATTCCATAAGGACGAGGATTCCTCCCAGACCAAAGCTGCCCCCTCCTCCAAACCTGGCTGCCATCGGAGGCCCAAATGCGCCCTACAAAATGACACCTGCCAAGTGGCCTCTTGAGTTTGGCTTCTTGGGGGAAAGTGCCTCCTTTCAAAGCCAACTTGCCTGCGGCCCGTCCTGGGCTTGTGCCTACAAAAATTCCATAAGGACGAGGATTTCTCCCAGAACAAAGCTGCCCCCTCCTCCAAACCTGGCTGCCATCGGAGGCCCAAACGCGCCCTACAAAATGACATCTGCCAAGTGGGCTCTTGAGTTTGGGTTCTTGGGGAAAAGTGCTTCCTTTCGGAGCCAAAATGCCTAACTTGCCTGCGGCCCGTCCTGGGCTTTTGAGTACAAAAATTCCAGAAGGATGAGGATTTCTCCCAGACCAAAGCTGCCCCCTCCTCCAAACCTGGCTGCCATCGGAGGCCCAAACGCGCCCTACAAAATGACATCTGCCAAGTGGGCTCTTGAGTTTGGGTTCTTGGGGAAAAGTGCTTCCTTTCGGAGCCAAAATGCCTAACTTGCCTGCGGCCCGTCCTGGGCTTTTGAGTACAAAAATTCCAGAAGGATGAGGATTTCTCCCAGACCAAAGCTGCCCCCTCCTCCAAACCTGGCTGCCATCAGAGGCCCAAACGCGCCCTACAAAATGACATCTCCCAAGTGGGCTCTAGAGTTTGGCTTCTTGGGGAAAAGTGCCTCCTTTCGGAGTCAACTTGCCGGCGGCCCATGCAGGGCTTTTGCCTACAAAAATTCCATAAGGACGAGGATTTCTCCCAGACCAAAGCTGCCCCCTCCTCCAAACCTGGCTGCCATCGGAGGCCCAAACGTGCCCTACAAAATGACATCTGCCAAGTGGGCTCTTGAGTTTCGTTTCTTGGGTGGAAGTGCCTCCTTTCGGAGCCAACTTGCCTGCGGCCCGTCCTGGGCTTTTGCCTCCAAAAATTCCATAAGGACGAGGATTTCTCCCAGACCAAAGCTGCCCCCTCCTCCAAACCTGGCTGCCATCGGAGGCCCAAACGCGCCCTACAAAATGACATCTGCCAAGTGGGCTCTTGAGTTTGGCTTCTTGGGTGGAAGTACCTCCTTTCAAAGCCAACTTGCCTGCGGCCCGTGCTGGGCTTTTGCCTACAAAAATTCCATAAGGACGAGGATTTCTCCCAGACCAAAGCTGCCCCCTCCTCCAAACCTGGCTGCCATCGGTGGCCCAAACGCGCCCTACAAAATGACATCTGCCAAGTGGGCTCCTGAGTTTGGCTTCTTGGGGGAAAGTGCCTCCTTTCAAAGCCAACTTGCCTGCAGCCCGTGCTGGGCTTTAGACTACAAAAATTCCATAAGGACGAGGATTTCTCCCAGACCAAAGCTGCCCCCTCCTCCAAACCTGGCTGCCATCGGAGGCCCAAACGCGCCCCACAAAATGACATCTGCATTGAGGGTTCTTGAGTTTGGCTTCTTGGGGAAAAGTGCCTCCTTTCGGAGCCAACTTGCCTAACTAGGCTGCAGCCCATTCTGGGCTTTTGCCTACAAAAATTCCATAAGGACGAGGATTTCTCCCAGACCAAAGCTGCCCCCTCCTCCAAACCTAGCTGACATCGGTGCCCCAAACGCGCCCTACAAAATGACATCTGCCAAGTGGACTCCTGAGTTTGGCTTCTTGGGGGAAAGTGCCTCCTTTCGGAGCCAACTTGCCTGCGGCCCGTGCTGGGCTTTTGCCTACAAAAATTCCATAAGGACGAGGATTTCTCCCAGACCAAAGCTGCCCCCTCCTCCAAACCTGGCTGCCATCGGAGGCCCAAACGCGCCCCACAAAATGACACCTGCATTGAGGGTTCTTGAGTTTGGCTTCCTGGAGAAAAGTGCCTCCTTTCGGAGTCAACTTGCCTGCGGCCCATGCAGGGCTTTTGATTACAAAAATTCCAGAAGGACGAGGATTTCTCCCAGACCAAAGCTGCCCCCTCCTCCAAACCTGGCTGCCATCGGAGGCCCAAACGCGCCCTACAAAATGACACCTGCCAAGTGGGCTCTTGAGTTTGGCTTCTTGGGTGGAAGTGCCTCCTTTCAAAGCCAACTTGCCTGCGGCCCGTCCTGGGCTTTTGCCTACAAAAATTCCATAAGGACGAGGATTTCTCCCAGACCAAAGCTGCCCCCTCCTCCAAACCTGGCTGCCATCGGAGGCCCAAACGCGCCCTACAAAATGACACCTGCCAAGTGGGCTCTTGAGTTTGGCTTCTTGCGGAAAAGTGCCTCCTTTCAAAGCCAACTTGCCTAACTAGCCTGCAGCCCATTCTGGGCTTTTGCCTACAAAAATTCCAGAAGGACGAGGATTTCTCCCAGACCAAAGCTGCCCCCTCCTCCAAACCTAGCTGCCATCGGTGGCCCAAACGCGCCCTACAAAATGACATCTGCCAAGTGGGCTCCTGAGTTTGGCTTCTTGGGGGAAAGTGCCTCCTTTCGGAGCCAACTTGCCTGCAGCCCGTGCTGGGCTTTAGACTACAAAAATTCCAGAAGGACGAGGATTTCTCCCAGACCAAAGCTGCCCCCTCCTCCAAACCTGGCTGCCATCGGAGGCCCAAACGCGCCCCACAAAATGACATCTGCATTGAGGGTTCTTGAGTTTGGCTTCTTGGGGAAAAGTGCCTCCTTTCGGAGCCAACTTGCCTAACTTGCCTGCGGCCCGTCCTGGGCTTTTGCCTACAAAAATTCCATAAGGACGAGGATTTCTCCCAGACCAAAGCTGCCCCCTCCTCCAAACCTGGCTGCCATCAGAGGCCCAAACGCGCCCTACAAAATGACATCTGCCAAGTGGGCTCTTGAGTTTGGCTTCTTGGGGAAAAGTGCCTCCTTTCGGAGCCAACTTGCCTAACTTGCCTGCGGCCCGTCCTGGGCTTTAGACTGCAAAAATTCCAGAAGGACGAGGATTTCTCCCAGACCAAAGCTGCCCCCTCCTCCAAACCTGGCTGCCATCGGAGGCCCAAACGCGCCCCACAAAATGACACCTGCATTGAGGGTTCTTGAGTTTGGCTTCCTGGAGAAAAGTGACTCCTTTCAAAACCAACTTGCCTGCGTCCCGTCCCGGGCTTTTGCTACAAAAATTCCATAAGGACGAGGATTCCTCCCAGACCAAAGCTGCCCCCTCCTCCAAACCTGGCTGCCATCGGAGGCCCAAACGCGCCCTACAAAATGACACCTGCCAAGTGGGCTCTTGAGTTTCGCTTCTTGGGGGAAAGTGCCTCCTTTCAAAGCCAACTTGCCTGCGGCCCGTCCTGGGCTTGTGCCTACAAAAATTCCATAAGGACGAGGATTTCTCCCAGAACAAAGCTGCCCCCTCCTCCAAACCTGGCTACCATCGATGGCCCAAACGCGCCCTACAAAATGACATCTGCCAAGTGGGCTCTTGAGTTTGGCTTCTTGGGGAAAAGTGCTTCCTTTCGGAGCCAAAATGCCTAACTTGCCTGCGGCCCGTCCTGGGCTTTTGAGTACAAAAATTCCAGAAGGATGAGGATTTCTCCCAGACCAAAGCTGCCCCCTCCTCCAAACCTGGCTGCCATCAGAGGCCCAAACGCGCCCTACAAAAGGACATCTGCATTGTGGGTTCTTGAGTTTGGCTTCTTGGGGAAAAGTGCCTCCTTTCAAAGCCAACTTGCCTAACTTGCCTGCGGCCCGTCCTGGGCTTTTGCCTACAAAAATTCCATAAGGACAAGGAATTCTCCCAGACCAAAGCTGCCCCCTCCTCCAAACCTGGCTGCCATCGGAGGCCCAAACGCGCCCTACAAAATGACATCTCCCAAGTGGGCTCTTGAGTTTGGCTTCTTGGGGAAAAGTGCCACCTTTCGGAGTCAACTTGCCGGCGGCCCATGCAGGGCTTTTGCCTACAAAAATTCCATAAGGACGAGGATTTCTCCCAGACCAAAGCTGCCCCCTCCTCCAAACCTGGCTGCCATCGGAGGCCCAAACGTGCCCTACAAAATGACATCTGCCAAGTGGGCTCTTGAGTTTGGCTTCTTGGGTGGAAGTGCCTCCTTTCAAAGCCAACTTGCCTGCGGCCCGTCCTGGGCTTTTGCCTCCAAAAATTCCATAAGGACGAGGATTTCTCCCAGACCAAAGCTGCCCCCTCCTCCAAACCTGGCTGCCATCGGAGGCCCAAACGCGCCCCACAAAATGACACCTGCATTGAGGGTTCTTGAGTTTGGCTTCCTGGAGAAAAGTGACTCCTTTCAAAACCAACTTGCCTGCGTCCCGTCCCGGGCTTTTGCTACAAAAATTCCATAAGGACGAGGATTCCTCCAAGACCAAAGCTGCCCCCTCCTCCAAACCTGGCTGCCATCGGAGGCCCAAACGCGCCCTACAAAATGACACCTGCCAAGTGGTCTCTTGAGTTTCGCTTCTTGGGGGAAAGTGCCTCCTTTCAAAGCCAACTTGCCTGCGGCCCGTCCTGGGCTTGTGCCTACAAAAATTCCATAAGGACGAGGATTTCTCCCAGAACAAAGCTGCCCCCTCCTCCAAACCTGGCTACCATCGATGGCCCAAACGCGCCCTACAAAATGACATCTGCCAAGTGGGCTCTTGAGTTTGGCTTCTTGGGGAAAAGTGCTTCCTTTCGGAGCCAAAATGCCTAACTTGCCTGCGGCCCGTCCTGGGCTTTTGAGTACAAAAATTCCAGAAGGATGAGGATTTCTCCCAGACCAAAGCTGCCCCCTCCTCCAAACCTGGCTGCCATCAGAGGCCCAAACGCGCCCTACAAAATGACATCTGCCAAGTGGGCTCTTGAGTTTGGGTTCTTGGGGAAAAGTGCTTCCTTTCGGAGCCAAAATGCCTAACTTGCCTGCGGCCCGTCCTGGGCTTTTGAGTACAAAAATTCCAGAAGGATGAGGATTTCTCCCAGACCAAAGCTGCCCCCTCCTCCAAACCTGGCTGCCATCAGAGGCCCAAACGCGCCCTACAAAATGACATCTCCCAAGTGGGCTCTAGAGTTTGGCTTCTTGGGGAAAAGTGCCTCCTTTCGGAGTCAACTTGCCGGCGGCCCATGCAGGGCTTTTGCCTACAAAAATTCCATAAGGACGAGGATTTCTCCCAGACCAAAGCTGCCCCCTCCTCCAAACCTGGCTGCCATCGGAGGCCCAAACGTGCCCTACAAAATGACATCTGCCAAGTGGGCTCTTGAGTTTCGTTTCTTGGGTGGAAGTGCCTCCTTTCGGAGCCAACTTGCCTGCGGCCCGTCCTGGGCTTTTGCCTCCAAAAATTCCATAAGGACGAGGATTTCTCCCAGACCAAAGCTGCCCCCTCCTCCAAACCTGGCTGCCATCGGAGGCCCAAACGCGCCCTACAAAATGACATCTGCCAAGTGGGCTCTTGAGTTTGGCTTCTTGGGTGGAAGTACCTCCTTTCAAAGCCAACTTGCCTGCGGCCCGTGCTGGGCTTTTGCCTACAAAAATTCCATAAGGACGAGGATTTCTCCCAGACCAAAGCTGCCCCCTCCTCCAAACCTGGCTGCCATCGGTGGCCCAAACGCGCCCTACAAAATGACATCTGCCAAGTGGGCTCCTGAGTTTGGCTTCTTGGGGGAAAGTGCCTCCTTTCAAAGCCAACTTGCCTGCAGCCCGTGCTGGGCTTTAGACTACAAAAATTCCATAAGGACGAGGATTTCTCCCAGACCAAAGCTGCCCCCTCCTCCAAACCTGGCTGCCATCGGAGGCCCAAACGCGCCCCACAAAATGACATCTGCATTGAGGGTTCTTGAGTTTGGCTTCTTGGGGAAAAGTGCCTCCTTTCGGAGCCAACTTGCCTAACTAGGCTGCAGCCCATTCTGGGCTTTTGCCTACAAAAATTCCATAAGGACGAGGATTTCTCCCAGACCAAAGCTGCCCCCTCCTCCAAACCTAGCTGACATCGGTGCCCCAAACGCGCCCTACAAAATGACATCTGCCAAGTGGACTCCTGAGTTTGGCTTCTTGGGGGAAAGTGCCTCCTTTCGGAGCCAACTTGCCTGCGGCCCGTGCTGGGCTTTTGCCTACAAAAATTCCATAAGGACGAGGATTTCTCCCAGACCAAAGCTGCCCCCTCCTCCAAACCTGGCTGCCATCGGAGGCCCAAACGCGCCCCACAAAATGACACCTGCATTGAGGGTTCTTGAGTTTGGCTTCCTGGAGAAAAGTGCCTCCTTTCGGAGTCAACTTGCCTGCGGCCCATGCAGGGCTTTTGATTACAAAAATTCCAGAAGGACGAGGATTTCTCCCAGACCAAAGCTGCCCCCTCCTCCAAACCTGGCTGCCATCGGAGGCCCAAACGCGCCCTACAAAATGACACCTGCCAAGTGGGCTCTTGAGTTTGGCTTCTTGGGTGGAAGTGCCTCCTTTCAAAGCCAACTTGCCTGCGGCCCGTCCTGGGCTTTTGCCTACAAAAATTCCATAAGGACGAGGATTTCTCCCAGACCAAAGCTGCCCCCTCCTCCAAACCTGGCTGCCATCGGAGGCCCAAACGCGCCCTACAAAATGACACCTGCCAAGTGGGCTCTTGAGTTTGGCTTCTTGCGGAAAAGTGCCTCCTTTCAAAGCCAACTTGCCTAACTAGCCTGCAGCCCATTCTGGGCTTTTGCCTACAAAAATTCCAGAAGGACGAGGATTTCTCCCAGACCAAAGCTGCCCCCTCCTCCAAACCTAGCTGCCATCGGTGGCCCAAACGCGCCCTACAAAATGACATCTGCCAAGTGGGCTCCTGAGTTTGGCTTCTTGGGGGAAAGTGCCTCCTTTCGGAGCCAACTTGCCTGCAGCCCGTGCTGGGCTTTAGACTACAAAAATTCCAGAAGGACGAGGATTTCTCCCAGACCAAAGCTGCCCCCTCCTCCAAACCTGGCTGCCATCGGAGGCCCAAACGCGCCCCACAAAATGACATCTGCATTGAGGGTTCTTGAGTTTGGCTTCTTGGGGAAAAGTGCCTCCTTTCGGAGCCAACTTGCCTAACTTGCCTGCGGCCCGTCCTGGGCTTTTGCCTACAAAAATTCCATAAGGACGAGGATTTCTCCCAGACCAAAGCTGCCCCCTCCTCCAAACCTGGCTGCCATCAGAGGCCCAAACGCGCCCTACAAAATGACATCTGCCAAGTGGGCTCTTGAGTTTGGCTTCTTGGGGAAAAGTGCCTCCTTTCGGAGCCAACTTGCCTAACTTGCCTGCGGCCCGTCCTGGGCTTTAGACTGCAAAAATTCCAGAAGGACGAGGATTTCTCCCAGACCAAAGCTGCCCCCTCCTCCAAACCTGGCTGCCATCGGAGGCCCAAACGCGCCCCACAAAATGACACCTGCATTGAGGGTTCTTGAGTTTGGCTTCCTGGAGAAAAGTGACTCCTTTCAAAACCAACTTGCCTGCGTCCCGTCCCGGGCTTTTGCTACAAAAATTCCATAAGGACGAGGATTCCTCCCAGACCAAAGCTGCCCCCTCCTCCAAACCTGGCTGCCATCGGA
The DNA here is from genome assembly GCF_963662255.1 of Cinclus cinclus. NCBI lineage: Eukaryota > Metazoa > Chordata > Aves > Passeriformes > Cinclidae > Cinclus > Cinclus cinclus. Next base: position 576,926 of record NW_026912062.1, read on the forward strand.
GGCCCAAACGCGCCCTACAAAATGACACCTGCCAAGTGGGCTCTTGAGTTTCGCTTCTTGGGGGAAAGTGCCTCCTTTCAAAGCCAACTTGCCTGCGGCCCGTCCTGGGCTTGTGCCTACAAAAATTCCATAAGGACGAGGATTTCTCCCAGAACAAAGCTGCCCCCTCCTCCAAACCTGGCTACCATCGATGGCCCAAACGCGCCCTACAAAATGACATCTGCCAAGTGGGCTCTTGAGTTTGGCTTCTTGGGGAAAAGTGCTTCCTTTCGGAGCCAAAATGCCTAACTTGCCTGCGGCCCGTCCTGGGCTTTTGAGTACAAAAATTCCAGAAGGATGAGGATTTCTCCCAGACCAAAGCTGCCCCCTCCTCCAAACCTGGCTGCCATCAGAGGCCCAAACGCGCCCTACAAAAGGACATCTGCATTGTGGGTTCTTGAGTTTGGCTTCTTGGGGAAAAGTGCCTCCTTTCAAAGCCAACTTGCCTAACTTGCCTGCGGCCCGTCCTGGGCTTTTGCCTACAAAAATTCCATAAGGACAAGGAATTCTCCCAGACCAAAGCTGCCCCCTCCTCCAAACCTGGCTGCCATCGGAGGCCCAAACGCGCCCTACAAAATGACATCTCCCAAGTGGGCTCTTGAGTTTGGCTTCTTGGGGAAAAGTGCCTCCTTTCGGAGTCAACTTGCCGGCGGCCCATGCAGGGCTTTTGCCTACAAAAATTCCATAAGGACGAGGATTTCTCCCAGACCAAAGCTGCCCCCTCCTCCAAACCTGGCTGCCATCGGAGGCCCAAACGTGCCCTACAAAATGACATCTGCCAAGTGGGCTCTTGAGTTTGGCTTCTTGGGTGGAAGTGCCTCCTTTCAAAGCCAACTTGCCTGCGGCCCGTCCTGGGCTTTTGCCTCCAAAAATTCCATAAGGACGAGGATTTCTCCCAGACCAAAGCTGCCCCCTCCTCCAAACCTGGCTGCCATCGGAGGCCCAAACGCGCCCCACAAAATGACACCTGCATTGAGGGTTCTTGAGTTTGGCTTCCTGGAGAAAAGTGACTCCTTTCAAAACCAACTTGCCTGCGTCCCGTCCCGGGCTTTTGCTACAAAAATTCCATAAGGACGAGGATTCCTCCAAGACCAAAGCTGCCCCCTCCTCCAAACCTGGCTGCCATCGGAGGCCCAAACGCGCCCTACAAAATGACACCTGCCAAGTGGTCTCTTGAGTTTCGCTTCTTGGGGGAAAGTGCCTCCTTTCAAAGCCAACTTGCCTGCGGCCCGTCCTGGGCTTGTGCCTACAAAAATTCCATAAGGACGAGGATTTCTCCCAGAACAAAGCTGCCCCCTCCTCCAAACCTGGCTACCATCGATGGCCCAAACGCGCCCTACAAAATGACATCTGCCAAGTGGGCTCTTGAGTTTGGCTTCTTGGGGAAAAGTGCTTCCTTTCGGAGCCAAAATGCCTAACTTGCCTGCGGCCCGTCCTGGGCTTTTGAGTACAAAAATTCCAGAAGGATGAGGATTTCTCCCAGACCAAAGCTGCCCCCTCCTCCAAACCTGGCTGCCATCAGAGGCCCAAACGCGCCCTACAAAAGGACATCTGCATTGTGGGTTCTTGAGTTTGGCTTCTTGGGGAAAAGTGCCTCCTTTCAAAGCCAACTTGCCTAACTTGCCTGCGGCCCGTCCTGGGCTTTTGCCTACAAAAATTCCATAAGGACAAGGAATTCTCCCAGACCAAAGCTGCCCCCTCCTCCAAACCTGGCTGCCATCGGAGGCCCAAACGCGCCCTGCAAAATGACATCTCCCAAGTGGGCTCTTGAGTTTGGCTTCTTGGGGAAAAGTGCCTCCTTTCGGAGTCAACTTGCCGGCGGCCCATGCAGGGCTTTTGCCTACAAAAATTCCATAAGGACGAGGATTTCTCCCAGACCAAAGCTGCCCCCTCCTCCAAACCTGGCTGCCATCGGAGGCCCAAACGTGCCCTACAAAATGACATCTGCCAAGTGGGCTCTTGAGTTTGGCTTCTTGGGTGGAAGTGCCTCCTTTCAAAGCCAACTTGCCTGCGGCCCGTCCTGGGCTTTTGCCTCCAAAAATTCCATAAGGACGAGGATTTCTCCCAGACCAAAGCTGCCCCCTCCTCCAAACCTGGCTGCCATCGGAGGCCCAAACGCGCCCTACAAAATGACATCTGCCAAGTGGGCTCTTGAGTTTGGCTTCTTGGGTGGAAGTACCTCCTTTCAAAGCCAACTTGCCTGCGGCCCGTGCTGGGCTTTTGCCTACAAAAATTCCATAAGGACGAGGATTTCTCCCAGACCAAAGCTGCCCCCTCCTCCAAACCTGGCTGCCATCGGTGGCCCAAACGCGCCCTACAAAATGACATCTGCCAAGTGGGCTCCTGAGTTTGGCTTCTTGGGGGAAAGTGCCTCCTTTCAAAGCCAACTTGCCTGCAGCCCGTGCTGGGCTTTAGACTACAAAAATTCCATAAGGACGAGGATTTCTCCCAGACCAAAGCTGCCCCCTCCTCCAAACCTGGCTGCCATCGGAGGCCCAAACGCGCCCCACAAAATGACATCTGCATTGAGGGTTCTTGAGTTTGGCTTCTTGGGGAAAAGTGCCTCCTTTCGGAGCCAACTTCCTAACTAGGCTGCAGCCCATTCTGGGCTTTTGCCTACAAAAATTCCATAAGGACGAGGATTTCTCCCAGACCAAAGCTGCCCCCTCCTCCAAACCTAGCTGACATCGGTGGCCCAAACGCGCCCTACAAAATGACATCTGCCAAGTGGACTCCTGAGTTTGGCTTCTTGGGGGAAAGTGCCTCCTTTCGGAGCCAACTTGCCTGCAGCCCGTGCTGGGCTTTAGACTACAAAAATTCCATAAGGACGAGGATTTCTCCCAGACCAAAGCTGCCCCCTCCTCCAAACCTGGCTGCCATCGGAGGCCCAAACGCGCCCCACAAAATGACATCTGCATTGAGGGTTCTTGAGTTTGGCTTCTTGGGGAAAAGTGCCTCCTTTCGGAGCCAACTTGCCTAACTTGCCTGCGGCCCGTCCTGGGCTTTTGCTACAAAAATTCCATAAGGACGAGGATTTCTCCCAGACCAAAGCTGCCCCCTCCTCCAAACCTGGCTGCCATCGGAGGCCCAAACGCGCCCTACAAAATGACATCTGCATTGTGGGTTCTTGAGTTTGGCTTCTTGGGGAAAAGTGCCTCCTTTCAAAGCAACTTGCCTAACTTGCCTGCGGCCCATGCGGGGTTTTTGCCTCCAAAAATTCCATAAGGACGAGGATTTCTCCCAGACCAAAGCTGCCCCCTCCTCCAAACCTAGCTGCCATCGGTGGCCCAAACGCGCCCTACAAAATGACATCTGCCAAGTGGGCTCCTGAGTTTGGCTTCTTGGGGAAAAGTGCTTCCTTTCGGAGCCAAAATGCCTAACTTGCCTGCGGCCCGTCCTGGGCTTTTGAGTACAAAAATTCCAGAAGGATGAGGATTTCTCCCAGACCAAAGCTGCCCCCTCCTCCAAACCTGGCTGCCATCAGAGGCCCAAACGCGCCCTACAAAAGGACATCTGCATTGTGGGTTCTTGAGTTTGGCTTCTTGGGGAAAAGTGCCTCCTTTCAAAGCCAACTTGCCTAACTTGCCTGCGGCCCGTCCTGGGCTTTTGCCTACAAAAATTCCATAAGGACAAGGATTTCTCCCAGACCAAAGCTGCCCCCTCCTCCAAACCTGGCTGCCATCGGAGGCCCAAACGCGCCCTACAAAATGACATCTCCCAAGTGGGCTCTTGAGTTTGGCTTCTTGGGGAAAAGTGCCTCCTTTCGGAGTCAACTTGCCGGCGGCCCATGCAGGGCTTTTGCCTCCAAAAATTCCATAAGGACGAGGATTTCTCCCAGACCAAAGCTGCCCCCTCCTCCAAACCTGGCTGCCATCGGAGGCCCAAACGTGCCCTACAAAATGACATCTGCCAAGTGGGCTCTTGAGTTTGGCTTCTTGGGTGGAAGTGCCTCCTTTCAAAGCCAACTTGCCTGCGGCCCGTCCTGGGCTTTTGCCTCCAAAAATTCCATAAGGACGAGGATTTCTCCCAGACCAAAGCTGCCCCCTCCTCCAAACCTGGCTGCCATCGGAGGCCCAAACGCGCCCTACAAAATGACATCTGCCAAGTGGGCTCTTGAGTTTGGCTTCTTGGGTGGAAGTACCTCCTTTCAAAGCCAACTTGCCTGCGGCCCGTGCTGGGCTTTTGCCTACAAAAATTCCATAAGGACGAGGATTTCTCCCAGACCAAAGCTGCCCCCTCCTCCAAACCTGGCTGCCATCGGTGGCCCAAACGCGCCCTACAAAATGACATCTGCCAAGTGGGCTCCTGAGTTTGGCTTCTTGGGGGAAAGTGCCTCCTTTGAAAGCCAACTTGCCTGCAGCCCGTGCTGGGCTTTAGACTACAAAAATTCCATAAGGACGAGGATTTCTCCCAGACCAAAGCTGCCCCCTCCTCCAAACCTGGCTGCCATCGGAGGCCCAAACGCGCCCCACAAAATGACATCTGCATTGAGGGTTCTTGAGTTTGGCTTCTTGGGGAAAAGTGCCTCCTTTCGGAGCCAACTTCCTAACTAGGCTGCAGCCCATTCTGGGCTTTTGCCTACAAAAATTCCATAAGGACGAGGATTTCTCCCAGACCAAAGCTGCCCCCTCCTCCAAACCTAGCTGACATCGGTGGCCCAAACGCGCCCTACAAAATGACATCTGCCAAGTGGACTCCTGAGTTTGGCTTCTTGGGGGAAAGTGCCTCCTTTCGGAGCCAACTTGCCTGCAGCCCGTGCTGGGCTTTAGACTACAAAAATTCCATAAGGACGAGGATTTCTCCCAGACCAAAGCTGCCCCCTCCTCCAAACCTGGCTGCCATCGGAGGCCCAAACGCGCCCCACAAAATGACATCTGCATTGAGGGTTCTTGAGTTTGGCTTCTTGGGGAAAAGTGCCTCCTTTCGGAGCCAACTTGCCTAACTTGCCTGCGGCCCGTCCTGGGCTTTTGCTACAAAAATTCCATAAGGACGAGGATTTCTCCCAGACCAAAGCTGCCCCCTCCTCCAAACCTGGCTGCCATCGGAGGCCCAAACGCGCCCTACAAAATGACATCTGCATTGTGGGTTCTTGAGTTTGGCTTCTTGGGGAAAAGTGCCTCCTTTCAAAGCAACTTGCCTAACTTGCCTGCGGCCCATGCGGGGTTTTTGCCTCCAAAAATTCCATAAGGACGAGGATTTCTCCCAGACCAAAGCTGCCCCCTCCTCCAAACCTAGCTGCCATCGGTGGCCCAAACGCGCCCTACAAAATGACATCTGCCAAGTGGGCTCCTGAGTTTGGCTTCTTGGGGGAAACTGCCTCCTTTCGGAGCCAACTTGCCTGCAGCCCGTGCTGGGCTTTTGCCTACAAAAATTCCAGAAGGACGAGGATTTCTCCCAGACCAAAGCTGCCCCCTCCTCCAAACCTGGCTGCCATCGGAGGCCCAAACGCGCCCCACAAAATGACATCTGCATTGAGGGTTCTTGAGTTTGGCTTCTTGGGGAAAAGTGCCTCCTTTCGGAGCCAACTTGCCTAACTTGCCTGCGGCCCGTCCTGGGCTTTTGCTACAAAAATTCCATAAGGACGAGGATTTCTCCCAGACCAAAGCTGCCCCCTCCTCCAAACCTGGCTGCCATCGGAGGCCCAAACGCGCCCTACAAAATGACATCTGCATTGTGGGTTCTTGAGTTTGGCTTCTTGGGGAAAAGTGCCTCCTTTCAAAGCAACTTGCCTAACTTGCCTGCGGCCCATGCGGGGTTTTTGCCTCCAAAAATTCCATAAGGACGAGGATTTCTCCCAGACCAAAGCTGCCCCCTCCTCCAAACCTAGCTGCCATCGGTGGCCCAAACGCGCCCTACAAAATGACATCTGCCAAGTGGGCTCCTGAGTTTGGCTTCTTGGGGAAAAGTGCTTCCTTTCGGAGCCAAAATGCCTAACTTGCCTGCGGCCCGTCCTGGGCTTTTGAGTACAAAAATTCCAGAAGGATGAGGATTTCTCCCAGACCAAAGCTGCCCCCTCCTCCAAACCTGGCTGCCATCGGAGGCCCAAACGCGCCCTACAAAATGACATCTCCCAAGTGGGCTCTTGAGTTTGGCTTCTTGGGGAAAAGTGCCTCCTTTCGGAGTCAACTTGCCGGCGGCCCATGCAGGGCTTTTGCCTCCAAAAATTCCATAAGGACGAGGATTTCTCCCAGACCAAAGCTGCCCCCTCCTCCAAACCTGGCTGCCATCGGAGGCCCAAACGTGCCCTACAAAATGACATCTGCCAAGTGGGCTCTTGAGTTTGGCTTCTTGGGTGGAAGTGCCTCCTTTCAAAGCCAACTTGCCTGCGGCCCGTCCTGGGCTTTTGCCTCCAAAAATTCCATAAGGACGAGGATTTCTCCCAGACCAAAGCTGCCCCCTCCTCCAAACCTGGCTGCCATCGGAGGCCCAAACGCGCCCTACAAAATGACATCTGCCAAGTGGGCTCTTGAGTTTGGCTTCTTGGGTGGAAGTACCTCCTTTCAAAGCCAACTTGCCTGCGGCCCGTCCTGGGCTTTTGCCTACAAAAATTCCATAAGGACGAGGATTTCTCCCAGACCAAAGCTGCCCCCTCCTCCAAACCTGGCTGCCATCGGTGGCCCAAACGCGCCCTACAAAATGACATCTGCCAAGTGGGCTCCTGAGTTTGGCTTCTTGGGGGAAAGTGCCTCCTTTGAAAGCCAACTTGCCTGCAGCCCGTGCTGGGCTTTAGACTACAAAAATTCCATAAGGACGAGGATTTCTCCCAGACCAAAGCTGCCCCCTCCTCCAAACCTGGCTGCCATCGGAGGCCCAAACGCGCCCCACAAAATGACATCTGCATTGAGGGTTCTTGAGTTTGGCTTCTTGGGGAAAAGTGCCTCCTTTCGGAGCCAACTTGCCTAACTTGCCTGCGGCCCGTCCTGGGCTTTTGCTACAAAAATTCCATAAGGACGAGGATTTCTCCCAGACCAAAGCTGCCCCCTCCTCCAAACCTGGCTGCCATCGGAGGTCCAAACGCGCCCTACAAAATGACATCTGCATTGTGGCTTCTTGAGTTTGGCTTCTTGGGGAAAAGTGCCTCCTTTCAAAGCAACTTGCCTATCTTGCCTGCGGCCCATGCGGGGTTTTTGCCTACAAAAATTCCATAAGGACGAGGATTTCTCCCAGACCAAAGCTGCCCCCTCCTCCAAACCTGGCTGCCATCGGAGGCCCAAACGCGCCCTACAAAATGACACCTGCCAAGTGGGCTCTTGAGTTTGGCTTCTTGGGGGAAAGTGCCTCCTTTCAAAGCCAACTTGCCTAACTAGCCTGCGGCCCGTGCTGGGCTTTAGACTACAAAAATTCCAGAAGGACGAGGATTTCTCCCAGACCAAAGCTGCCCCCTCCTCCAAACCTGGCTGCCATCAGAGGCCCAAACGCGCCCTACAAAATGACATCTGCCAAGTGGGCTCTTGAGTTTTGCTTCTTGGGGAAAAGTGCCTCCTTTCGGAGCCAACTTGCCTAACTTGCCTGCGGCCCGTCCTGGGCTTTTGCCTCCAAAAATTCCAGAAGGACTAGGATTTCTCCCAGACCAAAGCTGCCCCCTCCTCCAAACCTGGCTGCCATCGGAGGCCCAAACGCGCCCCACAAAATGACACCTGCATTGAGGGTTCTTGAGTTTGGCTTCCTGGAGAAAAGTGCCTCCTTTCGGAGTCAACTTGCCTGCGGCCCATGCAGGGCTTTTGCCTACAAAAATTCCAGAAGGACGAGGATTTCTCCCAGACCAAAGCTGCCCCCTCCTCCAAACCTGGCTGCCATCGGAGGCCCAAACGTGCCCTACAAAATGACACCTGCCAAGTGGGCTCTTGAGTTTGGCTTCTTGGGTGGAAGTGCCTCCTTTCAAAGCCAACTTGCCTGCGGCCCGTCCTGGGCTTTTGCCTACAAAAATTCCATAAGGACGAGGATTTCTCCCAGACCAAAGCTGCCCCCTCCTCCAAACCTGGCTGCCATCGGAGGCCCAAACGCGCCCTACAAAATGACATCTGCCAAGTGGGCTCTTGAGTTTGGCTTCTTGCGGAAAAGTGCCTCCTTTCGGAGCCAACTTGACTAACTTGCCTGCGGCCCGTCCTGGGCTTTTGCCTCCAAAAATTCCAGAAGGACGAGGATTTCTCCCAGACCAAAGCTGCCCCCTCCTCCAAACCTGGCTGCCATCGGAGGCCCAAACGCGCCCTACAAAATGACACCTGCCAAGTGGGCTCTTGAGTTTGGCTTCTTGGGGAAAAGTTACTCCTTTCAAAACCAACTTGCCTGCGTCCCGTCCCGGGCTTTTGCTACAAAAATTCCATAAGGACGAGGATTCCTCCCAGACCAAAGCTGCCCCCTCCTCCAAACCTGGCTGCCATCGGAGGCCCAAACGCGCCCTACAAAATGACACCTGCCAAGTGGGCTCTTGAGTTTGGCTTCTTGGGTGGAAGTACCTCCTTTCAAAGCCAACTTGCCTGCGGCCCGTCCTGGGCTTTTGCCTCCAAAAATTCCATAAGGACGAGGATTTCTCCCAGACCAAAGCTGCCCCCTCCTCCAAACCTGGCTGCCATCAGAGGCCCAAACGCGCCCTACAAAATGACATCTGCCAAGTGGGCTCTTGAGTTTTGCTTCTTGGGGAAAAGTGCCTCCTTTCGGAGCCAACTTGCCTAACTTGCCTGCGGCCCGTCCTGGGCTTTAGACTGCAAAAATTCCAGAAGGACGAGGATTTCTCCCAGACCAAAGCTGCCCCCTCCTCCAAACCTGGCTGCCATCGGAGGCCCAAACGCGCCCCACAAAATGACACCTGCATTGAGGGTTCTTGAGTTTGGCTTCCTGGAGAAAAGTGACTCCTTTCAAAACCAACTTGCCTGCGTCCCGTCCCGGGCTTTTGCTACAAAAATTCCATAAGGACGAGGATTCCTCCCAGACCAAAGCTGCCCCCTCCTCCAAACCTGGCTGCCATCGGAGGCCCAAACGCGCCCTACAAAATGACACCTGCCAAGTGGGCTCTTGAGTTTGGCTTCTTGGGGGAAAGTGCCTCCTTTCAAAGCCAACTTGCCTGCGGCCCGTCCTGGGCTTGTGCCTACAAAAATTCCATAAGGACGAGGATTTCTCCCAGAACAAAGCTGCCCCCTCCTCCAAACCTGGCTACCATCGGAGGCCCAAACGCGCCCTACAAAATGACATCTGCCAAGTGGGCTCTTGAGTTTGGGTTCTTGGGGAAAAGTGCTTCCTTTCGGAGCCAAAATGCCTAACTTGCCTGCGGCCCGTCCTGGGCTTTTGAGTACAAAAATTCCAGAAGGATGAGGATTTCTCCCAGACCAAAGCTGCCCCCTCCTCCAAACCTGGCTGCCATCAGAGGCCCAAACGCGCCCTACAAAAGGACATCTGCATTGTGGGTTCTTGAGTTTGGCTTCTTGGGGAAAAGTGCCTCCTTTCAAAGCCAACTTGCCTAACTTGCCTGCGGCCCGTCCTGGGCTTTTGCCTACAAAAATTCCATAAGGACAAGGATTTCTCCCAGACCAAAGCTGCCCCCTCCTCCAAACCTGGCTGCCATCGGAGGCCCAAACGCGCCCTACAAAATGACATCTCCCAAGTGGGCTCTTGAGTTTGGCTTCTTGGGGAAAAGTGCCTCCTTTCGGAGTCAACTTGCCGGCGGCCCATGCAGGGCTTTTGCCTACAAAAATTCCATAAGGACGAGGATTTCTCCCAGACCAAAGCTGCCCCCTCCTCCAAACCTGGCTGCCATCGGAGGCCCAAACGTGCCCTACAAAATGACATCTGCCAAGTGGGCTCTTGAGTTTGGCTTCTTGGGTGGAAGTGCCTCCTTTCAAAGCCAACTTGCCTGCGGCCCGTCCTGGGCTTTTGCCTCCAAAAATTCCATAAGGACGAGGATTTCTCCCAGACCAAAGCTGCCCCCTCCTCCAAACCTGGCTGCCATCGGAGGCCCAAACGCGCCCTACAAAATGACATCTGCCAAGTGGGCTCTTGAGTTTGGCTTCTTGGGTGGAAGTACCTCCTTTCAAAGCCAACTTGCCTGCGGCCCGTGCTGGGCTTTTGCCTACAAAAATTCCATAAGGACGAGGATTTCTCCCAGACCAAAGCTGCCCCCTCCTCCAAACCTGGCTGCCATCGGTGGCCCAAACGCGCCCTACAAAATGACATCTGCCAAGTGGGCTCCTGAGTTTGGCTTCTTGGGGGAAAGTGCCTCCTTTGAAAGCCAACTTGCCTGCAGCCCGTGCTGGGCTTTAGACTACAAAAATTCCATAAGGACGAGGATTTCTCCCAGACCAAAGCTGCCCCCTCCTCCAAACCTGGCTGCCATCGGAGGCCCAAACGCGCCCCACAAAATGACATCTGCATTGAGGGTTCTTGAGTTTGGCTTCTTGGGGAAAAGTGCCTCCTTTCGGAGCCAACTTCCTAACTAGGCTGCAGCCCATTCTGGGCTTTTGCCTACAAAAATTCCATAAGGACGAGGATTTCTCCCAGACCAAAGCTGCCCCCTCCTCCAAACCTAGCTGACATCGGTGGCCCAAACGCGCCCTACAAAATGACATCTGCCAAGTGGACTCCTGAGTTTGGGTTCTTGGGGAAAAGTGCTTCCTTTCGGAGCCAAAATGCCTAACTTGCCTGCGGCCCGTCCTGGGCTTTTGAGTACAAAAATTCCAGAAGGATGAGGATTTCTCCCAGACCAAAGCTGCCCCCTCCTCCAAACCTGGCTGCCATCGGAGGCCCAAACGCGCCCCACAAAATGACATCTGCATTGAGGGTTCTTGAGTTTGGCTTCTTGGGGAAAAGTGCCTCCTTTCGGAGCCAACTTGCCTAACTTGCCTGCGGCCCGTCCTGGGCTTTTGCTACAAAAATTCCAGAAGGACGAGGATTTCTCCCAGACCAAAGCTGCCCCCTCCTCCAAACCTGGCTGCCATCGGAGGCCCAAACGCGCCCTACAAAATGACATCTGCATTGTGGGTTCTTGAGTTTGGCTTCTTGGGGAAAAGTGCCTCCTTTCAAAGCAACTTGCCTAACTTGCCTGCGGCCCATGCGGGGTTTTTGCCTCCAAAAATTCCATAAGGACGAGGATTTCTCCCAGACCAAAGCTGCCCCCTCCTCCAAACCTAGCTGCCATCGGTGGCCCAAACGCGCCCTACAAAATGACATCTGCCAAATGGGCTCCTGAGTTTGGCTTCTTGGGGGAAACTGCCTCCTTTCGGAGCCAACTTGCCTGCAGCCCGTGCTGGGCTTTAGACTACAAAAATTCCAGAAGGACGAGGATTTCTCCCAGACCAAAGCTGCCCCCTCCTCCAAACCTGGCTGCCATCGGAGGCCCAAACGCGCCCCACAAAATGACATCTGCCAAGTGGGCTCTTGAGTTTGGCTTCTTGGGGAAAAGTGCCTCCTTTCGGAGCCAACTTGCCTAACTTGCCTGCGGCCCGTCCTGGGCTTTTGCTACAAAAATTCCATAAGGACGAGGATTTCTCCCAGACCAAAGCTGCCCCCTCCTCCAAACCTGGCTGCCATCGGAGGTCCAAACGCGCCCTACAAAATGACATCTGCATTGTGGCTTCTTGAGTTTGGCTTCTTGGGGAAAAGTGCCTCCTTTCAAAGCAACTTGCCTAACTTGCCTGCGGCCCATGCGGGGTTTTTGCCTACAAAAATTCCATAAGGACGAGGATTTCTCCCAGACCAAAGCTGCCCCCTCCTCCAAACCTGGCTGCCATCGGAGGCCCAAACGCGCCCTACAAAATGACACCTGCCAAGTGGGCTCTTGAGTTTGGCTTCTTGGGTGGAAGTACCTCCTTTCAAAGCCAACTTGCCTGCGGCCCGTCCTGGGCTTTTGCCTCCAAAAATTCCATAAGGACGAGGATTTCTCCCAGAACAAAGCTGCCCCCTCCTCCAAACCTGGCTGCCATCGGAGGCCCAAACGCGCCCTACAAAATGACATCTGCCAAGTGGGCTCTTGAGTTTGGCTTCTTGGGGGAAAGTGCCTCCTTTCAAAGCCAACTTGCCTAACTAGCCTGCGGCCCGTGCTGGGCTTTAGACTACAAAAATTCCAGAAGGACGAGGATTTCTCCCAGACCAAAGCTGCCCCCTCCTCCAAACCTGGCTGCCATCAGAGGCCCAAACGCGCCCTACAAAATGACATCTGCCAAGTGGGCTCTTGAGTTTGGCTTCTTGGGGAAAAGTGCCTCCTTTCGGAGCCAACTTGCCTAACTTGCCTGCGGCCCGTCCTGGGCTTTTGCCTCCAAAAATTCCAGAAGGACTAGGATTTCTCCCAGACCAAAGCTGCCCCCTCCTCCAAACCTGGCTGCCATCGGAGGCCCAAACGCGCCCCACAAAATGACACCTGCATTGAGGGTTCTTGAGTTTGGCTTCCTGGAGAAAAGTGCCTCCTTTCGGAGTCAACTTGCCTGCGGCCCATGCAGGGCTTTTGCCTACAAAAATTCCAGAAGGACGAGGATTTCTCCCAGACCAAAGCTGCCCCCTCCTCCAAACCTGGCTGCCATCGGAGGCCCAAACGTGCCCTACAAAATGACACCTGCCAAGTGGGCTCTTGAGTTTGGCTTCTTGGGTGGAAGTGCCTCCTTTCAAAGCCAACTTGCCTGCGGCCCGTCCTGGGCTTTTGCCTACAAAAATTCCATAAGGACGAGGATTTCTCCCAGACCAAAGCTGCCCCCTCCTCCAAACCTGGCTGCCATCGGAGGCCCAAACGCGCCCTACAAAATGACATCTGCCAAGTGGGCTCTTGAGTTTGGCTTCTTGCGGAAAAGTGCCTCCTTTCGGAGCCAACTTGCCTAACTTGCCTGCGGCCCGTCCTGGGCTTTTGCCTCCAAAAATTCCAGAAGGACGAGGATTTCTCCCAGACCAAAGCTGCCCCCTCCTCCAAACCTGGCTGCCATCGGAGGCCCAAACGCGCCCTACAAAATGACACCTGCCAAGTGGGCTCTTGAGTTTGGCTTCTTGGGGAAAAGTTACTCCTTTCAAAACCAACTTGCCTGCGTCCCGTCCCGGGCTTTTGCTACAAAAATTCCATAAGGACGAGGATTCCTCCCAGACCAAAGCTGCCCCCTCCTCCAAACCTGGCTGCCATCGGAGGCCCAAACGCGCCCTACAAAATGACACCTGCCAAGTGGGCTCTTGAGTTTGGCTTCTTGGGGGAAAGTGCCTCCTTTCAAAGCCAACTTGCCTGCGGCCCGTCCTGGGCTTTTGCCTACAAAAATTCCATAAGGACGAGGATTTCTCCCAGACCAAAGCTGCCCCCTCCTCCAAACCTGGCTGCCATCGGAGGCCCAAACGCGCCCTACAAAATGACATCTGCCAAGTGGGCTCCTGAGTTTGGCTTCTTGGGTGGAAGTACCTCCTTTCAAAGCCAACTTGCCTGCGGCCCGTGCTGGGCTTTTGCCTACAAAAACTCCATAAGGACGAGGATTTCTCCCAGACCAAAGCTGCCCCCTCCTCCAAACCTAGCTGACATCGGTGGCCCAAACGCGCCCTACAAAATGACATCTGCCAAGTGGGCTCTTGAGTTTGGCTTCTTGGGGGAAAGTGCCTCCTTTCGGAGCCAACTTGCCTGCAGCCCGTGCTGGGCTTTAGACTACAAAAATTCCATAAGGACGAGGATTTCTCCCAGACCAAAGCTGCCCCCTCCTCCAAACCTGGCTGCCATCGGAGGCCCAAACGCGCCCCACAAAATGACATCTGCATTGAGGGTTCTTGAGTTTGGCTTCTTGGGGAAAAGTGCCTCCTTTCGGAGCCAACTTGCCTAACTTGCCTGCGGCCCGTCCTGGGATTTTGCTACAAAAATTCCATAAGGACGAGGATTTCTCCCAGACCAAAGCTGACCCCTCCTCCAAACCTGGCTGCCATCGGTGGCCCAAACGCGCCCTACAAAATGACATCTGCCAAGTGGGCTCCTGAGTTTGGCTTCTTGGGGGAAAGTGCCTCCTTTCAAAGCCAACTTGCCTGCAGCCCGTGCTGGGCTTTAGACTACAAAAATTCCATAAGGACGAGGATTTCTCCCAGACCAAAGCTGCCCCCTCCTCCAAACCTGGCTGCCATCGGAGGCCCAAACGCGCCCCACAAAATGACATCTTCATTGAGGGTTCTTGAGTTTGGCTTCCTGGAGAAAAGTGCCTCCTTTCGGAGCCAACTTGCCTAACTAGGCTGAAGCACATTCTGGGCTTTTGCCTACAAAAATTCCATAAGGACGAGGATTTCTCCCAGACCAAAGCTGCCCCCTCCTCCAAACCTAGCTGACATCGGTGGCCCAAACGCGCCCTACAAAATGACATCTGCCAAGTGGACTCCTGAGTTTGGCTTCTTGGGGGAAAGTGCCTCCTTTCGGAGCCAACTTGCCTGCGGCCCGTGCTGGGCTTTTGCCTACAAAAATTCCAGAAGGACGAGGATTTCTCCCAGACCAAAGCTGCCCCCTCCTCCAAACCTGGCTGCCATCAGAGGCCCAAACGCGCCCTACAAAATGACATCTGCCAAGTGGGCTCTTGAGTTTGGCTTCTTGGGGAAAAGTGCCTCCTTTCGGAGCCAACTTGCCTAACTTGCCTGCGGCCCGTCCTGGGCTTTTGCCTCCAAAAATTCCAGAAGGACTAGGATTTCTCCCAGACCAAAGCTGCCCCCTCCTCCAAACCTGGCTGCCATCGGAGGCCCAAACGCGCCCCACAAAATGACACCTGCATTGAGGGTTCTTGAGTTTGGCTTCCTGGAGAAAAGTGCCTCCTTTCGGAGTCAACTTGCCTGCGGCCCATGCAGGGCTTTTGCCTACAAAAATTCCAGAAGGACGAGGATTTCTCCCAGACCAAAGCTGCCCCCTCCTCCAAACCTGGCTGCCATCGGAGGCCCAAACGTGCCCTACAAAATGACACCTGCCAAGTGGGCTCTTGAGTTTGGCTTCTTGGGTGGAAGTGCCTCCTTTCAAAGCCAACTTGCCTGCGGCCCGTCCTGGGCTTTTGCCTACAAAAATTCCATAAGGACGAGGATTTCTCCCAGACCAAAGCTGCCCCCTCCTCCAAACCTGGCTGCCATCGGAGGCCCAAACGCGCCCTACAAAATGACATCTGCCAAGTGGGCTCTTGAGTTTGGCTTCTTGCGGAAAAGTGCCTCCTTTCGGAGCCAACTTGCCTAACTTGCCTGCGGCCCGTCCTGGGCTTTTGCCTCCAAAAATTCCAGAAGGACGAGGATTTCTCCCAGACCAAAGCTGCCCCCTCCTCCAAACCTGGCTGCCATCGGAGGCCCAAACGCGCCCTACAAAATGACACCTGCCAAGTGGGCTCTTGAGTTTGGCTTCTTGGGGAAAAGTTACTCCTTTCAAAACCAACTTGCCTGCGTCCCGTCCCGGGCTTTTGCTACAAAAATTCCATAAGGACGAGGATTCCTCCCAGACCAAAGCTGCCCCCTCCTCCAAACCTGGCTGCCATCGGAGGCCCAAACGCGCCCTACAAAATGACACCTGCCAAGTGGGCTCTTGAGTTTGGCTTCTTGGGGGAAAGTGCCTCCTTTCAAAGCCAACTTGCCTGCGGCCCGTCCTGGGCTTGTGCCTACAAAAATTCCATAAGGACGAGGATTTCTCCCAGAACAAAGCTGCCCCCTCCTCCAAACCTGGCTACCATCGGAGGCCCAAACGCGCCCTACAAAATGACATCTGCCAAGTGGGCTCTTGAGTTTGGGTTCTTGGGGAAAAGTGCTTCCTTTCGGAGCCAAAATGCCTAACTTGCCTGCGGCCCGTCCTGGGCTTTTGAGTACAAAAATTCCAGAAGGATGAGGATTTCTCCCAGACCAAAGCTGCCCCCTCCTCCAAACCTGGCTACCATCAGAGGCCCAAACGCGCCCTACAAAAGGACATCTGCATTGTGGGTTCTTGAGTTTGGCTTCTTGGGGAAAAGTGCCTCCTTTCAAAGCCAACTTGCCTAACTTGCCTGCGGCCCGTCCTGGGCTTTTGCCTACAAAAATTCCATAAGGACAAGGATTTCTCCCAGACCAAAGCTGCCCCCTCCTCCAAACCTGGCTGCCATCGGAGGCCCAAACGCGCCCTACAAAATGACATCTGCCAAGTGGGCTCTTGAGTTTGGCTTCTTGGGGAAAAGTGCCTCCTTTCGGAGTCAACTTGCCGGCGGCCCATGCAGGGCTTTTGCCTACAAAAATTCCATAAGGACGAGGATTTCTCCCAGACCAAAGCTGCCCCCTCCTCCAAACCTGGCTGCCATCGGAGGCCCAAACGTGCCCTACAAAATGACATCTGCCAAGTGGGCTCTTGAGTTTGGCTTCTTGGGTGGAAGTGCCTCCTTTCAAAGCCAACTTGCCTGCGGCCCGTCCTGGGCTTTTGCCTACAAAAATTCCATAAGGACGAGGATTTCTCCCAGACCAAAGCTGCCCCCTCCTCCAAACCTGGCTGCCATCGGAGGCCCAAACGCGCCCTACAAAATGACATCTGCCAAGTGGGCTCCTGAGTTTGGCTTCTTGGGTGGAAGTACCTCCTTTCAAAGCCAACTTGCCTGCGGCCCGTGCTGGGCTTTTGCCTACAAAAACTCCATAAGGACGAGGATTTCTCCCAGACCAAAGCTGCCCCCTCCTCCAAACCTAGCTGACATCGGTGGCCCAAACGCGCCCTACAAAATGACATCTGCCAAGTGGGCTCTTGAGTTTGGCTTCTTGGGGGAAAGTGCCTCCTTTCGGAGCCAACTTGCCTGCAGCCCGTGCTGGGCTTTAGACTACAAAAATTCCATAAGGACGAGGATTTCTCCCAGACCAAAGCTGCCCCCTCCTCCAAACCTGGCTGCCATCGGAGGCCCAAACGCGCCCCACAAAATGACATCTGCATTGAGGGTTCTTGAGTTTGGCTTCTTGGGGAAAAGTGCCTCCTTTCGGAGCCAACTTGCCTAACTTGCCTGCGGCCCGTCCTGGGATTTTGCTACAAAAATTCCATAAGGACGAGGATTTCTCCCAGACCAAAGCTGACCCCTCCTCCAAACCTGGCTGCCATCGGTGGCCCAAACGCGCCCTACAAAATGACATCTGCCAAGTGGGCACCTGAGTTTGGCTTCTTGGGGGAAAGTGCCTCCTTTCAAAGCCAACTTGCCTGCAGCCCGTGCTGGGCTTTAGACTACAAAAATTCCATAAGGACGAGGATTTCTCCCAGACCAAAGCTGCCCCCTCCTCCAAACCTGGCTGCCATCGGAGGCCCAAACGCGCCCCACAAAATGACATCTTCATTGAGGGTTCTTGAGTTTGGCTTCCTGGAGAAAAGTGCCTCCTTTCGGAGCCAACTTGCCTAACTAGGCTGAAGCACATTCTGGGCTTTTGCCTACAAAAATTCCATAAGGACGAGGATTTCTCCCAGACCAAAGCTGCCCCCTCCTCCAAACCTAGCTGACATCGGTGGCCCAAACGCGCCCTACAAAATGACATCTGCCAAGTGGACTCCTGAGTTTGGCTTCTTGGGGGAAAGTGCCTCCTTTCGGAGCCAACTTGCCTGCGGCCCGTGCTGGGCTTTTGCCTACAAAAATTCCAGAAGGACGAGGATTTCTCCCAGACCAAAGCTGCCCCCTCCTCCAAACCTGGCTGCCATCGGAGGCCCAAACGTGCCCTACAAAATGACACCTGCCAAGTGGGCTCTTGAGTTTGGCTTCTTGGGTGGAAGTGCCTCCTTTCAAAGCCAACTTGCCTGCGGCCCGTCCTGGGCTTTTGCCTTCAAAAATTCCATAAGGACGAGGATTTCTCCCAGACCAAAGCTGCCCCCTCCTCCAAACCTGGCTGCCATCGGAGGCCCAAACGCGCCCTACAAAATGACATCTGCCAAGTGGGCTCTTGAGTTTGGCTTCTTGCGGAAAAGTGCCTCCTTTCAAAGCCAACTTGCCTAACTAGCCTGCAGCCCATTCTGGGCTTTTGCCTACAAAAATTCCATAAGGACGAGGATTTCTCCCAGACCAAAGCTGCCCCCTCCTCCAAACCTGGCTGCCATCGGAGGCCCAAACGCGCCCCACAAAATGACACCTGCATTGAGGGTTCTTGAGTTTGGCTTCCTGGAGAAAAGTGCCTCCTTTCGGAGTCAACTTGCCTGCGGCCCATGCAGGGCTTTTGCCTACAAAAATTCCAGAAGGACGAGGATTTCTCCCAGACCAAAGCTGCCCCCTCCTCCAAACCTGGCTGCCATCGGAGGCGCAAACGTGCCCTACAAAATGACACCTGCCAAGTGGTCTCTTGAGTTTGGTTTCTTGGGGAAAAGTGACTCCTTTCAAAACCAACTTGCCTGCGTCCCGTCCCGGGCTTTTGCTACAAAAATTCCATAAGGACGAGGATTCCTCCCAGACCAAAGCTGCCCCCTCCTCCAAACCTGGCTGCCATCGGAGGCCCAAACGCGCCCTACAAAATGACATCTGCCAAGTGGGCTCTTGAGTTTGGGTTCTTGGGGAAAAGTGCTTCCTTTCGGAGCCAAAATGCCTAACTTGCCTGCGGCCCGTCCTGGGCTTTTGAGTACAAAAATTCCAGAAGGATGAGGATTTCTCCCAGACCAAAGCTGCCCCCTCCTCCAAACCTGGCTGCCATCGGAGGCCCAAACGCGCCCTACAAAATGACATCTGCCAAGTGGGCTCTTGAGTTTGGGTTCTTGGGGAAAAGTGCTTCCTTTCGGAGCCAAAATGCCTAACTTGCCTGCGGCCCGTCCTGGGCTTTTGAGTACAAAAATTCCAGAAGGATGAGGATTTCTCCCAGACCAAAGCTGCCCCCTCCTCCAAACCTGGCTGCCATCAGAGGCCCAAACGCGCCCTACAAAATGACATCTGCCAAGTGGGCTCTTGAGTTTGGCTTCTTGGGGAAAAGTGCCTCCTTTCGGAGTCAACTTGCCGGCGGCCCATGCAGGGCTTTTGCCTACAAAAATTCCATAAGGACGAGGATTTCTCCCAGACCAAAGCTGCCCCCTCCTCCAAACCTGGCTGCCATCGGAGGCCCAAACGTGCCCTACAAAATGACATCTGCCAAGTGGGCTCTTGAGTTTCGCTTCTTGGGTGGAAGTGCCTCCTTTCGGAGCCAACTTGCCTGCGGCCCGACCTGGGCTTTTGAGTACAAAAATTCCAGAAGGACGAGGATTTCTCCCAGACCAAAGCTGCCCCCTCCTCCAAACCTGGCTGCCATCGGAGGCCCAAACGCGCCCTACAAAATGACATCTGCCAAGTGGGCTCTTGAGTTTGGCTTCTTGGGTGGAAGTACCTCCTTTCAAAGCCAACTTGCCTGCGGCCCGTGCTGGGCTTTTGCCTACAAAAATTCCATAAGGACGAGGATTTCTCCCAGACCAAAGCTGCCCCCTCCTCCAAACCTGGCTGCCATCGGTGGCCCAAACGCGCCCTACAAAATGACATCTGCCAAGTGGGCTCCTGAGTTTGGCTTCTTGGGGGAAAGTGCCTCCTTTCAAAGCCAACTTGCCTGCAGCCCGTGCTGGGCTTTAGACTACAAAAATTCCATAAGGACGAGGATTTCTCCCAGACCAAAGCTGCCCCCTCCTCCAAACCTGGCTGCCATCGGAGGCCCAAACGCGCCCCACAAAATGACATCTGCATTGAGGGTTCTTGAGTTTGGCTTCTTGGGGAAAAGTGCCTCCTTTCGGAGCCAACTTGCCTAACTAGGCTGCAGCCCATTCTGGGCTTTTGCCTACAAAAATTCCATAAGGACGAGGATTTCTCCCAGACCAAAGCTGCCCCCTCCTCCAAACCTAGCTGACATCGGTGGCCCAAACGCGCCCTACAAAATGACATCTGCCAAGTGGACTCCTGAGTTTGGCTTCTTGGCGGAAAGTGCCTCCTTTCGGAGCCAACTTGCCTGCAGCCCATTCTGGGCTTTTGCCTACAAAAATTCCAGAAGGACGAGGATTTCTCCCAGACCAAAGCTGCCCCCTCCTCCAAACCTGGCTGCCATCGGAGGCCCAAACGTGCCCTACAAAATGACACCTGCCAAGTGGGCTCTTGAGTTTGGCTTCTTGGGTGGAAGTGCCTCCTTTCAAAGCCAACTTGCCTGCGGCCCGTCCTGGGCTTTTGCCTACAAAAATTCCATAAGGACGAGGATTTCTCCCAGACCAAAGCTGCCCCCTCCTCCAAACCTGGCTGCCATCGGAGGCCCAAACGCGCCCTACAAAATGACATCTGCCAAGTGGGCTCTTGAGTTTGGCTTCTTGCGGAAAAGTGCCTCCTTTCAAAGCCAACTTGCCTAACTAGCCTGCAGCCCATTCTGGGCTTTTGCCTACAAAAATTAAATAAGGACGAGGATTTCTCCCAGACCAAAGCTGCCCCCTCCTCCAAACCTGGCTGCCATCGGAGGCCCAAACGCGCCCTACAAAATGACACCTGCCAAGTGGGCTCTTGAGTTTGGCTTCTTGGGGGAAAGTGCCTCCTTTCAAAGCCAACTTGCCTGCGGCCCGTCCTGGGCTTGTGCCTACAAAAATTCCATAAGGACGAGGATTTCTCCCAGAACAAAGCTGCCCCCTCCTCCAAACCTGGCTGCCATCGGAGGCCCAAACGCGCCCTACAAAATGACATCTGCCAAGTGGGCTCTTGAGTTTGGGTTCTTGGGGAAAAGTGCTTCCTTTCGGAGCCAAAATGCCTAACTTGCCTGCGGCCCGTCCTGGGCTTTTGAGTACAAAAATTCCAGAAGGATGAGGATTTCTCCCAGACCAAAGCTGCCCCCTCCTCCAAACCTGGCTGCCATCAGAGGCCCAAACGCGCCCTACAAAATGACATCTGCCAAGTGGGCTCTTGAGTTTGGCTTCTTGGGGAAAAGTGCCTCCTTTCGGAGCCAACTTGCCTGCGGCCCGTCCTGGGCTTTTGCCTACAAAAATTCCATAAGGACGAGGATTTCTCCCAGACCAAAGCTGCCCCCTCCTCCAAACCTGGCTGCCATCGGAGGCCCAAACGCGCCCTACAAAATGACATCTGCCAAGTGGGCTCTTGAGTTTGGCTTCTTGGGTGGAAGTACCTCCTTTCGGAGCCAACTTGCCTGCGGCCCGTGCTGGGCTTTTGCCTACAAAAATTCCATAAGGACGAGGATTTCTCCCAGACCAAAGCTGCCCCCTCCTCCAAACCTGGCTGCCATCGGTGGCCCAAACGCGCCCTACAAAATGACATCTGCATTGAGGGTTCTTGAGTTTGGCTTCTTGGGGAAAAGTGCCTCCTTTCGGAGCCAACTTGCCTAACTAGGCTGCAGCCCGTGCTGGGCTTTAGACTACAAAAATTCCATAAGGACGAGGATTTCTCCCAGACCAAAGCTGCCCCCTCCTCCAAACCTAGCTGACATCGGTGGCCCAAACGCGCCCTACAAAATGACATCTGCCAAGTGGACTCTTGAGTTTGGCTTCTTGGGGGAAAGTGCCTCCTTTCGGAGCCAACTTGCCTGCGGCCCGCGCTGGGCTTTTGCCTACAAAAATTCCAGAAGGACGAGGATTTCTCCCAGACCAAAGCTGCCCCCTCCTCCAAACCTGGCTGCCATCGGAGGCCCAAACGCGCCCTACAAAATGACACCTGCCAAGTGGGCTCTTGAGTTTGGCTTCTTGGGTGGAAGTGCCTCCTTTCAAAGCCAACTTGCCTGCGGCCCGTCCTGGGCTTTTGCCTACAAAAATTCCATAAGGACGAGGATTTCTCCCAGACCAAAGCTGCCCCCTCCTCCAAACCTGGCTGCCATCGGAGGCCCAAACGCGCCCTACAAAATGACATCTGCCAAGTGGGCTCTTGAGTTTGGGTTCTTGGGGAAAAGTGCTTCCTTTCGGAGCCAAAATGCCTAACTTGCCTGCGGCCCGTCCTGGGCTTTTGAGTACAAAAATTCCAGAAGGATGAGGATTTCTCCCAGACCAAAGCTGCCCCCTCCTCCAAACCTGGCTGCCATCGGAGGCCCAAACGCGCCCTACAAAATGACATCTGCCAAGTGGTCTCTTGAGTTTGGGTTCTTGGGGAAAAGTGCTTCCTTTCGGAGCCAAAATGCCTAACTTGCCTGCGGCCCGTCCTGGGCTTTTGAGTACAAAAATTCCAGAAGGATGAGGATTTCTCCCAGACCAAAGCTGCCCCCTCCTCCAAACCTGGCTGCCATCAGAGGCCCAAACGCGCCCTACAAAAGGACATCTGCATTGTGGGTTCTTGAGTTTGGCTTCTTGGGGAAAAGTGCCTCCTTTCAAAGCCAACTTGCCTAACTTGCCTGCGGCCCGTCCTGGGCTTTTGCCTACAAAAATTCCATAAGGACAAGGATTTCTCCCAGACCAAAGCTGCCCCCTCCTCCAAACCTGGCTGCCATCGGAGGCCCAAACGCGCCCTACAAAATGACATCTCCCAAGTGGGCTCTTGAGTTTGGCTTCTTGGGGAAAAGTGCCTCCTTTCGGAGTCAACTTGCCGGCGGCCCATGCAGGGCTTTTGCCTACAAAAATTCCATAAGGACGAGGATTTCTCCCAGACCAAAGCTGCCCCCTCCTCCAAACCTGGCTGCCATCGGAGGCCCAAACGTGCCCTACAAAATGACACCTGCCAAGTGGGCTCTTGAGTTTGGCTTCTTGGGTGGAAGTGCCTCCTTTCAAAGCCAACTTGCCTGCGGCCCGTCCTGGGCTTTTGCCTACAAAAATTCCATAAGGACGAGGATTTCTCCCAGACCAAAGCTGCCCCCTCCTCCAAACCTGGCTGCCATCGGAGGCCCAAACGCGCCCTACAAAATGACATCTGCCAAGTGGGCTCTTGAGTTTGGCTTCTTGCGGAAAAGTGCCTCCTTTCAAAGCCAACTTGCCTAACTAGCCTGCAGCCCATTCTGGGCTTTTGCCTACAAAAATTAAATAAGGACGAGGATTTCTCCCAGACCAAAGCTGCCCCCTCCTCCAAACCTGGCTGCCATCGGAGGCCCAAACGCGCCCTACAAAATGACACCTGCCAAGTGGGCTCTTGAGTTTGGCTTCTTGGGGGAAAGTGCCTCCTTTCAAAGCCAACTTGCCTGCGGCCCGTCCTGGGCTTGTGCCTACAAAAATTCCATAAGGACGAGGATTTCTCCCAGAACAAAGCTGCCCCCTCCTCCAA